>NC_090945.1:78398087-79138087 GCF_040807025.1 Struthio camelus
TTCCCCTATAATACATGATTTCTAGGGGCTAGGAAGATGTTGTAAGAGCAGTAAAATGATGAATGAGCAGGATATATGAAGTCCAGAGTCAGCAAACATGAACATGTCCTCTATTCCAAGTCAAACATAGCCACAAACGCTTTGATACTCAGAGCTTGAGCAATCGCAGGGAAACAGGAGGGTCACAGACTGATGTTCTGTGGATTTGGGATCTGAGTCCATCCAGAGACCGTGAATAGGGAGAGGAGATGTATACAAATATTTGGCACTGTATCTCCACATTTGCTAATGCAGACTTGTAAAGCAGCCAAAAGAAAATATATATATTCCCAAGTGATTTTATGTGAAGGAATGACTAAATGGCAGGGAAGTACCAACTCCTGCTTGGTGTTTCTTTGCAAAATGAAGAGTGTCTTTTAGAGCATCTGAGGAGACACAGTGGGGGGAACATCCAAGGTCTATTCTCAATACGCCAAGAAGCAATTGCTTTTTCTAAGTAATTTAAATTATTGATTCGGAATTATGAAGATTTAATCAAAAATTAATAACAGGTTGGCTTCAGGCAGTTCTTTTTTTAATCAGTTGGTATGGTGATTAAAAACCATGGGCTGCCTGAGGATTGTCATGTGAGGTCAGTCCATTTGCAGTCTGCATCTAATGAAGAGCAACAGACTTTCAGCATCTCTGAAGCACCAGGGTACCAAGCATCTCTCCCCTGTGAAATTACGTCGCTAGTGGTCACTGTTTCTCAGTGCCAGCCAGAGTGGTAGCCCTTTTGCAGCAAGATGGATGTTTGAATTTCCCGCAACAACATTTTTTTTTTTAACCTTAGGACTAGGAAGAGTCAAAAACTGGTGACTGGAAACCTTAGGTTGGATCAGTATTTCAGTAAGGCAAGGAATTGCTCTGTAGGGGGAGCAATTAGCGGCTTGGCCAGCCCATAGTGCAGTGGTAATGCTGACCAATGGGCCACACGTTTTCTGTGCCTGCTGCACTAGAAGGTGCCAGGTCTACAGTATCCTGAATCCCTTGGTTTTATGATGCAAAGATACTAATGTCAGACTAAGCTGTCCATGCACACCTGTGATTACCCTGTTGACAGCAGCAGAATCAGTCCAGACCTTATACCAGTGGTAACCGAAGCACAACTTGGCTGCAGGAGAGCCGGAACTGCCCCATGACTTTGTGCAAGAGTGAACCAACAGGTTTCCAGGTCAAAACTGCTTAGGCAAAGACAAAGGGGGTTTTTAACATTTTATAAAAGCATTTCAGAGTGGTCAGGGCTTTAGCAAAGAGAGATCAGAGAATGGAAGGAGTTTGCAGGTCAGGCAGGAGGGCTGGCAACAGGAAAGCCCTTCATGCCTGCTCTGAGCCAACTTCTCCTGATAAACTAGGCTCAGCCTTGGCGCTCCTGGCAGACGCTGAGTGTCCATCTCCAACCCACTGGCAGGTCCAGCCCGGGCTGCGTCAGCCCGAGTGAGTACTGTGGGCTGGAGCCGTGAGGCAGACTCATGCCCCCCTGGGTGCACATCCACATGTGGGGCCCTATGTAAGGCAGATTTGGCACATCGTTACCGCTGGCTCAGAAAACAGCTGCCACTCGCAAGTGCTCGCTATGGATGCAGCTCATCTCTTTGGAGAGATCCAACGCCAGGCCTCTGTGCCATTTAAGTCCCTTTTAGACACAAAATTTGGTCATGCAATTCTAGCAAATGGATACATGGAGTCTATTTTTAATTCTAAATATCCCCACTTCAGGGCTGTTGCTTTTTCCTCTATTTCCTTTTATCACAGCAAGGAGCTTATTAAGAACTTGCTTCTGCAGCAGGGCAGACTCGTACAATTTGGATTTTATTTGTGGAAGAATAACCATCTGTCAGCTCCTGAGAAGAAGGGAAAAAAAATGTGTCCCTGAAGATTTAGTGATCTGTGAGACTTTAACTAACTCTCTGAACAGGCAGCATCTCAGAACAGGAACTGAAGTACCCTGGGAAATCAAACAGGAAAATCAAGTAATAAAATGTTCAGAGAGGCGGCATGTAAACAAGCAGCATGAGGATGGAAGCACTTGCCCGTGGAAAGGAAAGGGCTCAGGTTAATAATCAAAATGACTTCACACTAATAAATTAGCCAAAAAAGCAAAAGAAGGAAAGGAAACTGCTCTTTAAATGCTCATTGTCAGAGTGCTATTTAGCAGCTCTCAGTGCAATCAGCAGGCACTCCCCAGTGCAGGTCTCTGGTTACCTGTTATGTTTGTGGCAAGCTTGCTGGAGGCTGTGCTGGAGAAACCTCCAGAAGGGTCACAATCTGTACACATATGGCGTGGAGGATATGTGAGCTGCTCTGCATAATTACTCACCTTTTTTAATAAACTTCTTAGTCCCTGCTGAGACCTCCAATGGCAGCACAGAAGAGACCTGCATCAGCGTACACCGGGAACGGTGGCTGCTTTTGCAGTCTCAGAAGGCTCCTTCGCTGATTTGTAACAGAGCCATACAGCCAAACTTGCATGTGCACTGCCTACTGGGCTGCAGCCCAGAGGCTTGTCATGATCCACCCCTGCTGTTTGCAAAATTAGTCCAGTCCAACACATGGCTGGGAGGTGACAAGAGATGGCAAGGAGCAGCTTTAAACGCTGCTCTGCCGTTTCCCAGTGTATGAGGCGCTGCTCTGTAGTTCCCGCATGCCTGCGGTCAGGAGAAGAGCTCAGGAGAGCTTGCCTGTCCCCAGGGGCTGCTGGCTCAGGGTTGTTTGTTTGGCTTCGTTTTGCAACGACAGACGCCCAAACTCAAACCAAGAGCTCTACCCGTGGAGAAATGGGAGGCGCTGTTCTTGACCTCTGCCCACGGTAAGACTTCTTACTATCACGATGAAGAACTAGACATCCTCCCCTGCCTGCTGTGCACACTCCATGTTGATGTCTCCTTGGCGTTATCCTTGGCCTTTGCTACGCTCATAGGTTCTGTTCCTCATGACCAGTTTCTGTTCCAGACAACACTATCCAAATGTGCCCCTCCCTTCTGCTGTGAGGAACCTGTGTCTCTGTTTCAGCTGGCCCTCGTCCTCAGACTATTTGAAGCTGTTTAGGGGAGGATCATCAAGTGCTCAGGGATGGAGAGCATCTGGTACTGTAGGGTCAGCATCCGCTGCTGTAGCATGTCCTCTCTGGTCTCCGGTGTCCTGTGCCCTCTCCACCAGCCACAATCCTGCTCTCCTTCGGGAAGGCTTATTCCTTCCTCAGTGCTCTGTAGAAAGTGTGTCTGAGACACCAGCTCACCCTATTGTGGGTACAGGCAGCTGGGGAAGGAGGCAATACCAGACAGTGCAGTAGATTAGGACCATATATACAAGTCCTGGCTGAAACCAGAATATCTTGACTGAAGCCTTCACACTTGCCCTGCGTGCCATCCTTATTCACAGCGTGGCAAGCTTCTTGCAAACCCTCAGGCATTGATCCTGATTGATACTTGATTCAAAACTTATTAAAGCTTTTCCCACCACACTTGGACCTTGAGGCAAGACCAGAGATCAAATCAGATCAATGCTGTATGCGCACATCAAGCTTGCAGGAAGTCTGAAACATCTGTGTGAAATCTCTCTCTTCAGTGGCTGTTGAACTGATGTTCTCCATTGAGGAGAGTCAACATCTCTTACCCCTTGGCTTGGAGGTCTTTTTATCCATTAGAGGATCACCAATGGACGTGTCTCGCTTGCTCCAGACTAACACAAGCAAGTTCAGCCACATATAGAAGCTCAGAGCTTGGCAGGCTTACCTTCTACCTGTGCATTTAATTCTTCCTCTGTGACTGATTATTTGCCAAGCACAGATGGTCTCAGAGGTCTGGACCCTATGGGTAAAGGAGGGACTGCAATTTTGTGGAACAGTTAGTCCACCCAAGTCTGAGTAAGAGACAACTGTGAAAAGGGCCATGGACTTTGAAGGAGTATGAAAACATCATGCCATGCACAGCAGAGTACTAGAAGCTAGCACGTTAGAAGAAATCAGTATACGCTCACCTCCCTCTCACTTCTCTTTCCTTGCGCATATATCAAGAGATGTTGCTGGGCCGCACGGAGTTTTGTTTTGTCTTATGTTCTACCAATTACGTTGGTGTCCTTTAAGAGGAAAATATGCTCCCTTGGACCAAATGCCACTAGTGAACTTCAGCCTCTCATTGAAGGCCAGTATCAGGTGCCACTTTAAGATTTTTTGCAGAAACAGGGAAGAGACCACCCCATCCCATGTGATTTTGCAGTAGCTATGCCTTTTTTTTCTTACTTCCCTCCTTTCCGTCCCACCTGAATTGAGTCTATATCCAGGGTAAGGAGGCAAGCAGAACCAAAACTTGGGAAAAGAGGGGAGCTTAAGAGGATCAGGCAACTGGCTTATAAGTGGCAGAGAGACCTTGTGATGGGAAAGAGCGAGCCACGAGGGAAATTTTCATAAGAGATAGGATTAAATTACATTTTGCGTAGCTCAGCTATACCAGAGCTTGTCCTGTGTAACAGACACAGGACTACAGAGCAATACAAAGAGCAGCTACATTGCTTCCTTTTTCTTCTTTCCCCAGAAAGTCACACCTGTCAATCACCATAAATTGTCAGATTGGACATTTACTATCTTTTGGGGTTAAATGTGTTACTTTCATGCACCAGCTAGAAGGTCATAATTACCTCACACCGTCTTATCAGAGACCAGCTCCATTTTCCTGTTGTTCTTACTTTTATAGCTTTTTGCCTGCTGTAAATCTGTCTCCGCTGGTGATGCCTCATTTACATCCATTTATTGCAAGAAAGATTGAACTAAATTAACACTAGTTGACTCCAGTTCTAGCAAGTTTTAGCCATTATTTCCTGTTCAGGGCTAGAGAGTTTCTGACCATATAGGTGTATAAACTTTAAAGATGCTGGGCTAAATTCTGTTCTTGGGTAAGGCCATATCTACCCCTAGTAACTTTTAAAGTGTAGTTGCTTCAGCGCAAATCAGGGAAGAATCTACTCCATCACTTCAGTTTTCCAACATGTAATTAGAAAACTACATGCTATAACAATTTTCTCCTGCTAGGAAACTTTGGATCCATTTGAAGTTTGGAAAAATGTCTTGCTTTTATGCCTGGACTCTCTAGGGCTCTTAACATGTCCCGGGGCTGCTGAAATGACTTTTCAATTCCATACAATTGCACTGATGAAGCTAAATTGTAATTATCTGCCTTATTTTCCATTTTCATGTTGCTTGCTCAATTTCTTACCCTCCCTGCTGCTTTATATTCTGAAAATGTTAAAGCAGAGTGGAGAACTGGGCATGGGTCGTTACTTAGATAATTCAGCTTCAGTCCAGGGTTATCTGCAAAAGAGATGTTAGGGGGTTTGGGCTTTTTTTTGGTAGCTCTTCAATTAGCCTGTCAAGGAAACAGATTTTAGACAGTGTTTGTGCATCTTGTTTGACTACTTGCAAGGATATTGGGTGGAGGGTTGCTTGAGGAATTGCTATCTTGTCTGATCCTTCTCTTGAGGTATGAAGCAGCACCCTGAAACTTGCCAAGTACACTTACTCATGTCTCTGGGCTACATTTTCCAATGCTCCTGCCATCCTCCCTTGCAGCCGTTTGCTGTCACCAACTGCTTTGTAAACCTCAGGATGGGCTTCATTCTAGCAGCAAAGAGAAAGAGTGGATCTCACAAGAGCCATCAGGCTACGGGAATAGAAGTCTCTCTTCACGTTCGGTCGGCATCAATGCTGCCCCAAAGCCCACGGCATGCAAAGGTTACAGTTGTAGGGAAGACAGCAAGATGTAGATCTTGCCACGTTGCTTGCAATGCTCTAGGGCCAGCAGCCAGTGTGTTACCAGTGCTTGAAGGGCACTTGCAGTTCCAGATGCTCTGCACATCTGGAAGGAGAGTGGGTTGTGCCACTCATCTCCCTCTTAGGGAAGGAAATGATGCATGAGGATGGGTACATGGAGAAAGAGAACACGGCCAAAACCTGCACAAAGACAGATTTCATGCTCCGTAACCTATGTAGACTTGGGCGCCAGAAGCTTTTTTTTATCCTGCTCCAGTTTTATGTTAGGCAAGGATTTTCTTACACTGGAGGGAGCCTTCAGAGCCTTGGGGCAGGATCTTCCTAAGCCTTTATTTTCCGAAGTCTCATACCAAATGATTATGGTCATGAGTATTGTGTTGAGGAGGCAGATCCTGCAGTAGATGGTGTAGTGCAGATAGCATTCTCTGAATCAATGTGGCCTCTGGTTACGGGGAGTCCACTGTAACAAGCGAAAGCTGACAGATCAATCTGTATATGCCCTCTAGCCCTTTAAATCGAGGACTCTCTCAGCAACGGGGACAGGAGCACCCTGTAACGCACTGAACCAAACCAGTAAGCAAATGGACCCAGCAGCCTTCCACTGGAAAAGACTGTCTTCAGAAAGATGGTGTTTCAGTAAAACTGAAAACAGTGTTTTCTCATGGGAAAAAAAAATCAATTATTCACATTTAAGTAGCGAATTGGAAGCTGAATGTTGGAGCAATTTGGGGGCTATAGCTGGAAGAGGAGCCCGTTTCTAAATCTTGGCAATTTTTTTCCAAATGACTCAGCCAGTCTCTCCTTTCTGAAATAAGGCAAATAGCTTGGAATTCAATTTCCTTCTTTTTTTGTCAAAGATGTATTTTAACTGGAAGTTTTCAGATGTCCGTTTTCTGGCAAAAAATGTAGGTTAGTAAGCAACGTCTTATTCAAATTTTCTGCAAGTTTTCCATATTTTCTGAAGTTTCTTAACTTTGGAAAAATTACAGACTCCCAGTAGAAAGGAGGAAGACAAAAAATGCTCAAAGTTACTTCTACTGTAGTGAGCCATTTGATATTGTACTAATAGCTTGTATTGTATTCATTGTGTTAATACCTTGCATTAATACCCAAACACCACGCACAAGGTATTTTTAAGACTTTTTTTTGGTTTCAAAATGTCCTATTGAGATCCTGTGAGGTGGGCCAGATTTTATTTGACAAAGCTGCTTTTTTGTATTTAAGCCACGTCCCTGTCTAATCCTTCCATAAGGGGCCTCCTTTCGACTATCCGGGTCCTGTTGTTCTTTTCAACTAATGTTTTACTCTTTAAAGATCTGAAAAAAAATTTATGAAAAGCCTTCTGATGCCCATCCCAAAACTAAATCACCACAAATTATGCCTTTCTGAAATTCAGAACTTTTTGTGAGTCTCATGGAGATGTTTCAATGTAGTGTCATAACAAACCATATCATTATAAAAAGAAAAATGTTTTGGCTGCATTTAGAATCCTGAAAAAGCAGCTTTTGGAACAAGCCAGCACTAGTGAATTGTAGTTTTTGTATACAAGCGTGCTAGCAGTTTTGGGCTAACTGTTAAAGGAAAGTATTTCAGCTACTTAGAATCACTATAGATCCATTAACCTGGATGCTGTAAGTGCCATTTTTGCAATAATTGATGCCTCCACCTAATTTACACAATATTTTCGGGTAGATAGAGTGGTATCATGCTTCAGGAAAGCCTTGCAAATGCCTGGAGCAGAAACACCCATTAAAGATGAGTCACCCTAAGCTGTAGTAGTGACTGCGGATTCATCAGTGAGGGTGAGGAATCAGGAAACCCAGCAGAAAAGAGCTAGAAGAGCCTTACAGATGATATAATGAGGGACTTTGAACACCAGTTCCAGAACACAGGATTTCCTGGCACAGATGCAAAGCTAGCCGGTTCAGCAGTTTTTCATAGGTCAGCAGCGGGTTAACTGTGTCCAAGAGAAGTTAGAAAGCATCCACTGACCATGATGCAGCAGAAATCCTCAGCAGGTTGTAAACCAGTGGCGTCAAAGCTGGTACAAGCCACCTTAGTCATCACTCCATAGAAGACTGCAAAGCTTGCATTGCCCCAGCTGGAGGAGGTGGATTTTGCACTCTGCTCCTCCCGTCAGTGCCTTTAGGGATGCAGCTGGGATTTTTCCCACTTAACTTTTGCAAAGGAGCAAAGAATCTAGTTGAAGAGAGCAGCTGGTTCTCTCTCGATAGTCAATAAAAAAGGTGTAGGGTGATAAGTCCTCTAACAAACTTATTTCTCCACTATCTGCTGAAGGGATACAGGAATAGTATGGATTAAGCACATACCTTTCAGTGCGACTGGAGTGAGGTGGGAGTCACATCAAGGGGACACTCACATCTCCTTTTCTCCGTGCATTGGAAGTAGTTTGAAATGATTTCTTAACCCCCGAACATCTAAAATGAACATTTGCCCCTCCATCCCAAATACAAAAAAAAAGACAATATGAGTTTCATAAGCTGAACGTTCCATAAGAAAAAAAGGCCTATTTGGGCCAATACAAATATGTTATCATTTCCAAATCATTTTGGTTTCAACCACTCTGTTGAAAAACAGAACGCCCCTCCCCAACCTACATTTATATTAAGTCAAAATAATTTTCTCATTGAAAAATTAGTGAGCCAAAGTTTTGGTTTAGAAAATATCCGAATAAAATATTTCAATTATTTTTGATGGGCTTGAATTTGTTGAAACAGAACCTTTCCTGGTCATATTAGTCCATTTTGGACAAATCAGCCATTTCACATAAACAAGGTTAGTCGGATCCCCACGCCCTATGCCTGGCTTGTCTGTCTACGTTGTAAATTCTCTGGAGCAGTGCATGCCTTGCAGGATCTAGCAGAATGGGTCTAGACCCTTTGAGCATTGCCAGAAACACAAATCTCGAGCTGCTGGTGTAGCTGTGGGAGTGTTACACAGCGAAGCTAAGGCATTTGCTGTTCACCAGTAAGGAGCAACCTGGATTTACATGGGGCTTGGAGCTTAGATAACCCAGAGACCTGAGGCATGTGAAGTCAGAGGAGGTCCATCCACACAGATGGACTGCTTGAGTACAGTCTGTGGCTCCTCTGCGCTTTCTCTGATTGGGTCAGACAGAAATTGGCTCTGGATTTGAAGTGGCATTTCTAGGGCTGGAGGCTAATAATTCCCTTGATTTTCAGACACAAACATTCCCAATCCAACCCCAGAATAGTAAGCCGATTCCCTTTGCACCAGAGGAAACACATTTGTGCTTCTCGAAAGGAAGAAGAAGAATTGGCTTTCCAGTTATAAGTATTTTGGACACTTGTTAACTTTTCTCCCCAAAGAACTGATGCCAGAAAATTTTTTTAAGAGGAGAAACAGCAGCTTTTTACACTCTTATGAACAGCTGTACAAAAATATAATTAACTGTTCTCCGAGCTGTTGACAGCTGGCAGCACCATTTCATAGTGAAATGTCAAATTTATAATAATTCTGTCTTGCAAAGGGCAGGTAACATGAAACGATTAGGAGCCTTTAAAAAAGTTTCTCTCCTTTTCAGAAAGGGTAACCATACAGTTTTAACCCTGCAGTCATTGCCCTGTCCTCTCCTGAAATAAAAGGGACGATAGATAAGCAACAGAACTCCTCTTTCTAAAGCATTCATAGCCTGCGTCCCATCATGGGATACCATGGGATGGTAGTGGATTTCACAGCCAGCGCAAAGCTGAAGGACACTGCTTTTATTATCGGTTGGGGAGAACATCTGTCCCAGTCCTTTGCTTGTCAGGGTAATTATTCCAATCATACAGGAAAAACAAACTCCCCCACTGAAAACAACTGGATAAGAAACTAAGAGGCAAAACAGAATTCTTTGTCTGCCACATAGGACATCTGATATCCTGCTCCCTGAGAAGAGTCTCTCATGAAAAACAAAAAAAAAAGGGTGAAAGAGAGCAGCTTGAATTCTGTTCTCCGTTGGACTGGATCAGCTGGGAGATGTTCCCGTGCAAGCTTTCTCAGGAACTCTTTATATGAAAAGATTTTCTGCTAGGTGCCAAAAAAGGTAAATTTTTCAAAACAGCCTCTGAAACTGTTAATACATGGTTTTTCCCATGTGCCAGCAGAGAAGAGCATAGGGTATGCAAATCAGGAGGTTAAATGCACACTTGCCCAATTTGTGCATGCAAATTCCTGCCCATTGAATGTCTCCAGATGGCTCATATGAGATCATCACGTATGAAAAACATGGTCCTTACTTCATTAATTTTATAGGTATGAATAATACCCATACTCAGCCAGCAACTGGTTGTGTATGAAGACAAGGACTGTGTACAACCCACCACCACCATCATTGTTCCACCTGGGATGTCCCAACTCCTTGGACAGAGGAAAGAGTTTGCAACCCCTGACAGGGGCCTGGGACCAGAGAGAGGGAAAGGTCATTGCAGGGAATCCTGGGAACTGTTAATACATGGTTTTTCCCATGTGCCAGCAGAGAAGAGCATAGGGTATGCAAATCACGAGGTTAAAAGCAGGTATACCTGAGAAATGACTCAAAAAAGACCTTATCATCCTTTCCTCAGCAGTACATCTGGGATGCAGAAAGAAGCTGGACTTTGGGTGGGAAACCACTGAGGGCTTCTCATCCCTCCACTCCCCATTTACACAACTGAGGAGCTTTACAAGCAACAAAACCTTTCATCATCACAGGTTCATCACAGGATTGCTTTCCCAAGCATGTAAAGCTTTTGCATGGCCATCTGCAACTCAGTACACAAATACACAGGGAGAATTTTTCTGGGACAGGAGGGGAAAAGCAGGACTGAGGCCAAACAGAATTAAATGCTAAGGATGACATTTACTTCCTATTAGCTAGGAGATCAAGCAAGCTTTACTAGCTAAAAAGATCTGAGTCCCTAGATGCCGTAAGCAAGAATTTTCACATCTGTGCGGAGCAACTGGAGAAAGGTTGGGAAGGCTCAGGAAATGGACACGGGTCTGGAAGACACAGCCCATGTGTCCTCCCCTCTCACGGGCCACCTGCATCCCCTTATGGCCAGCCCTTAGCCTTCATCCTACCTGCAACAGCCTTGCCGTGCAATTGCTGCTGCAGCACAGGTATCCACAAACCGTCGCTCCAGTGCAAGGGGCTCAGTTTAAGCCAAGCTGGAAAAGAAAGAAAGTTTCTGTTATTTGAGACTGGAGAGGAGCGTGTGCATGCAGAGGTAGCTACCTTCCCACCTTGTGTCACTTCTGTGTGTAGATAAACCTTTGGATATTTGTCGCCCTTCTGCCCTGTAAAGTCAAGCCGCTTTACTGCACTGAGGGGGGAAACATTTAAGACTGAAATTATTATGATATATCCTCACGGCTGTGAGATAAAACTGGGAGGGAGAGTATCAGTGCTTATTGCATGAAGAGGTAATACATAAAAGTCCAAATGCTTTTCTCTAAACTCACAAGTCTTTTGGAGGGTACTAATGATCATACTGAGCTGATATTATACTGATTTGGCCACCTGTATCCTACAGGTATCTGGATACTTGCTTTCCCTCTTCTCTTTCCTCAAACGGATTTAATCCTAGGTGTCTCTGGGAGACTTTGAAGATCGCAGCCACCTTCCAGCAGTTTAAAAAGTGTTGAGTCGTCATGTGTTGTGCACACCAAGACTTTCTTCTAGCTAAGTGATGCCAATTGCTGCTGCAGTTTCCTGGTTAGATCATAAGAACTGGTATTTATTTTTTAGGAAATGCCATTAACATCTTTACCTTCATACCACGCAACAAAGGTTGAAATCAGGTTAGACTGCAAATAGTTTCATACTTACGTTCCTAATTGTGTTTTTGCAGTGTTTCACATTACAGTTTTTCCTTGTCTCCTAAGCCTCTTTTACTTGATAAATATACTTGTATTGTGCAACTGCCCACTTTCTACATTCTTTTTCACTTTCTTCTCTCACATCAAAGCCAATATAAATAAAGAATAAATTGTTGAGCTAACAAAACTGTTAAGAGAATACACTTTTTCCCCTGGAGCTGTAAAGATTTCCAATACCCCAGCAGAACTGTCTTAGATCAGTAATTGTTAATGGAATAAAACAGTGTCAAAAGGTAAACACAGTTGTTTGATAAGTCAGGTTGACTGTGCCTTTCTGGACCGTGTCTCTTGCCTGTCTGCTTTTGTTTTGTTAAGATTAGCTGTTCTCAGTTCAAGGGAGTAGCCAGAAAATGAATTTTGTATACATAGCTCTGTTTGCAACTTCCAGCCCCTGCACTTTTTCATTTTAGCACTGCTAGCGTATCCTGCTTCAGAGCAGGTTTCACAAGGCATCCTTGCATAATGTCTGAATCGGTTAGTTTGGGCGCAATACTGAATGGACCTCAAAAGATGAGGCCAGTGAAAGCCCCATAGCCAAGACATTTGAAAGGCGTAAGAATTAGCAGTCCGACAATCCCAGCAGGTTGGAAAACAGTGTAACTTTTGTCATAGGGGAAAAAAGAGAACCTTCAAGCAGGCTTTTATGCTCTTGTCCATCACAGTCCTTGTGTCACATCTTTTATCCCAACGGTAAAGATGTTCATGGTGTTACTACAGCTGAGGATTGCAGTCCTGAGTGTGACCCTCCAGGAATCTGTGTTTGAACTCCAAACATGTCCATCTGTCCCATTTTAAACATATTTTGGTAACAAGCAATATTTTGTGGTAAACAGCCTGTCTCACAAAATATTAACCCAGTTTGGGGAGGGACCCCATGGACAGATTGCCCTTCTGAATATCCAAGAAGACAGACCTTGTGAGATGACCAGCGGGTGGATTCTTGCCAACTGGGATGAATGTTTTCCAAATACAAGACCATTCTCCTTCTCATTCCTCCTCTCCCCCAAAAAGCATAACACCTTGCGCAGCCTGTAGATGTCTCGGTGTCAAGAGAGCTCCACAGTCATTAGTGGATGGAATAAGATTTGGTATGGCAACAGCATATACAGTGCTGATAGGGCTAGAAAACCCTCTCAACAATATGTTTAGATTTTGGTTAAGCCTACGTACTCGAAGTTACACGTGTTCTGAACAGTGGTCTATATGCTTGAACTATACAGTGTAGTATGAAAATTAGGTACTCCTGTGTACCAAAATCCACAGCTCTGTTGCTACATGCAGAAATATCTACATCAGAAAGGGGGACGTGCCTTAAGGAAGTTCAGAAAAAAATGGAGAGCATGCATCTAGGTATTGTTCGTAGGGTGCTTCTCTGGCTTTAGAACATTTGTTATTCCCAGATTTATCTGAACAATACTAAAAAAAAGCTATTGAGGCAATTTCCAGCCAACAATAATATCAGAGCTTGTCTACCCAAAAGCCAACAGTCTCAATTGCTAAATTCATCCACTCCACTAAGGCAGGTCTACAAATGATAACATGGCACCTTTTATGATTCTCTTTGACTGACAATCTCTAGTTCTCTACTGGAAGCTTTCTCTCCTTATGAATATATATTACTTTGGCTATGTCTGATACAACTCACTAGTATCACAGTAATTGGTAACCTGCACTAATTCTGCTCCTTGTAGGTTCTCATTTTGGTCCAATTTCTTATAAGTTTTTGAAACAGCCAGAGTGAGTGGTTCCCATTTTAAAGAATTTACTTCCCTGCCATGGCCAGTTAGAAGTTTGTTCTCTCTTACTTTTCTGTGATGGTGTGTCATACTGTTTGCAGATCTTTCATATATTTGCAAGAGCTACAGCATCCCATCTGTGGAGCAGAGATTTGCGTGTGAAGGCAATTCTCAGCTTGTGCAATACAAAGGCGATGGTTGCTTGGGTTGGGACTTCTTGGTATTGCAGAAATAAGCTCTATTGTGCTTTGTGTAATCATGTACTGTTGGGTGAATGCATGCCAGTCCTCATTAATGATACTGCTGTTGTTACACTGTGTTAATTGTGTCTTTGAAGCTCTGTAATTCTGATTTTTCTGAACAGCTCAATAAAAGAGTTAATTAAAAAAAGATGTTCTCTGAAAAGGGCAAGAGAGATGATCACTCAGGACCTAGGGGGCGTAACAAAGGAAAAGCCTTATTTCTACTGTCCAGTTGATCTTAGACATAAAGAGAAGTTATTAACTAATGTTGCTTCAGATAATCTGAAAGTATATGGACAGGAACTGGGCCGTGAACAACACGGAGGAAGGAGATACGGGTAAGAGGGAACTTCTCTCTTGGCTTCACCTCCACAACAATCTTCTAACTAAGAAGAGTTATCATTATATATTACCTAAGAGAGTTTAGAGACCAGATGTCATAGGTTTCAAGAAGGTGATGACCTGAAGCTGTTGCAAGATGTTGCAGAAGGAACTCCAATGCAGACGTTCTCTGCGGAGCTAGGGAGCACCAGGAGACTTCCACTTTCTTCCATCCAGAGAGAAAAAAGGAGTAAGTCTTACTGCTGAGGTGGACAGAGACTCTCAGGGGGAGTTCAGCCTTACCACAGATTTCTCATGCAAGAGCAGCCGAGTTTTTAAAGCCTATTTCTAGAAGGATATTTAGACATACAAATAAGTTCTCTGATCTATGTTTCAGTCTCTCCTGCTGTCTCAAAACTCCGTAAAATGAGGCTTTTCCACCCCATTTATCTCATTGCATCTATTTTGGCAATGGTCTCTCAAGGGCAGCAATGGCATTTCTGTGCTTACAACTGACTACTGAAGTAAATAATACTAACTTGATGGGAAAGTTAGGAAGTTACACAGAATACACTCTTTCCATTGTAAGTATTCTGAAACCTTTCCAAATTTTTCCATTTTTTTTTTGTTGTTGTTTTGTTTTAAGAAAAATTCTTCTTCCCACATGTTTCTTTTTGTTCTTGGGCTGCAACTCTGAGCCCTGCTACGAAGTTCGAACGGCTCTTGCTGGTCAGAGCCTATGGGGCTTCTGTGTTCCTGTCATTTCATGTGTAATGCAGACAACCAAAACCCAGAGCAATAAAAATTTCATAGTACAACAAACCCCCATGTGGCTAATGTATGCCACATGGTGTATTCCATTTGTCACTGGTCACACTTGGAAATTATTCAGTTTCTTTTTGCCATCCAGTCCCATTGTATAAAGCAACTTTTTCCTGTTTGAAGTCCAGCGTTTTTTGGGAAAACATGATACTTTTGCCTTGGGTGAGGTAACGGATGTCATTAGAGGCTATAACTAGATTTCACAGAGATGCAGTTCTTATCTACATCAGTGGTTTTCCACCTTTTTTCAGGGTTTGGACCTGTAACATTTTTTGTGGCTGTACAGATACACATAAGATACATAAAGCCTATCCACTGAGCTTGCTTTCCTGTAAGAGTAATTTAAAGCTTCAGTTCAAAACCACTGATCTGCATGATGTTTTTCCGTGACTTAGGGATGCACTACATACGAAAATATTTATGTCTTTTGCACAAATCATGGAATGGCTCGTGCTGATAACAAAGGAGAATGAATGTAAGTACAAAATGTAGCTACTAGCTAATAGTTGTCGGGAGACAAGCCAAAACATTTTCTATTTGTTGACTTTTTTCTTAATTTTGACACAAACAGCAGTTTCGGTGGGCTGACTCCAAGTGTATTCTCAGCTGGGAAGAAAGGATTGATTGATGGTGGTAAAATATTAAACTGTTCAAGGTTTCTGCTTCACAGTATATAAAACTAGTCACATCAGCTCATGTTTCACTTTTTATGTCTTTTTTTATGAAAAAGACACACACAAAAAAATCCAATAGGCATTGCTCAAAGCTCCATCAAGCTGCCCATATAGCCAGCCTCTTCAGTATGCAATTCCTTACACATTTGTCATGAGAAAAAGAAACTTTTAGATAAAATGGCTGTAATGGGTGAGAATGCAAATTGAGCGTGAAGTTGCTTTAGTGGTATGAAGCACGGCTTCTACACAGCTACACGCATTAAGGCAATGGGCCCTGACGTCTAATTGCATTAACCTGCTTACGGCTTCTAGGGGCCGATAGAGTCAGCAGAAATCACCAGGGTCTGTATGTCTTCAAGCCCCGTTGACATGGATGCACCGTGTTTCACGTTTATGGGTAAAGATGCACAAACGCTGCAAACAGCAAGACAGGTAGCTGTGCAGGTGCCAAGGATCTGAACTGAATTAAGGTTTAAATGAGACAGGAGAAGGTGCATGCTGACTGCTAGGTTACATGTGGGAAGTTCGGTCAGGAGGATGCGTTCATGTTGTTACGATTTGCTCTTTGCAAACCCAGTGGGGCTAAGCCCAGAGTAATTCCTTCCTTCTTCCCTTCTCTCACCCATTCCTTGTCAACCCAGGTGTATTCTGAATGCCAAGGTGATAAAAGGATCTTTACTTCTGCAAAGGCCAGGCTGCGAGCCAAACTCCTCCCAAGTTAAACACAATCACGCCATTTGCCTGGCTTGTGTCAGCAATATTTCTGTGCTTTGGGCTGGCAGCCCCAGCAGCAAGCGATGCCAAAACAGCTTTGACCACTACACTCAAAACCACTAAAGGCCAATTCCTCCCCACAAGAAACAATTGCCAGAGCTTGACAGTCACGACTCACAAAAGGTCCTGGTCTCTGGTATGCACAGACCCCACTGGCATTTTGCAGCAGTGCTGAAGTATCAAGTTGCCCTCCAGTTTTTAGGGCCATGGTGAATTTAAGAAACCACAAATGAAGATGAACTCGTAGGTGCCCTACAGAAATATTCTTCAGTGGCCTTCCAGCCAGCATGTGATGCAACTGTGTTTAATGCAACCTTATGTCGTCGTGGAAGCTACGAAGAGAGCAGCGGTGTTAAGAAAATATGAGATGGGAACAAGCCAGTCAGTGGTTTCTCAGCCATGCCTCAGTAGTCTTGGAAGGCAGGCGGGGGTTGCGCAGCATTTCTTTTGTTGACGGTGAACATCTGTAACTGGAGAGAGAGAGAGATGAAGGTTACAAGATGCAAACACAGAGTAATGACGAGATGAAGCTCTCCTGCACGCACTATTTGCGTTGTTATGAATTACAGGCTAGAAGGAGGCTCTCAGTAGCTGCAAATTGACAGTTTGCTAGACGGAGTGATGCTGGGATGTCATATATGTCTAACACAGTGCACTCACCCTTGCTATTTCCCCTCTAGAAGGCTGGCTGATAAGGGCTGCTGTGTCATTGTAACATATTATTTGATTTGCTCTCAAAGGGTTCGTGCTGGAAGCGTTGAGATGGACAGAAGGGGAAGGGCAAGGATAAAACTTCAGCAGGATCAGGAATGGCATCTTTGTCCCAGCAGCCTAACTTCTCTAAGGAGGCAAAGACAGGCCGTGGTGGCCTTGCGGATGTTTGTGGATCCCGTCTCCCAGGCAAGGCTCCCCAGGGGAGGATACAGAAAGGGACTTTGTGGAATGGAAAAGCGTAGACAGAGGTATTAGAAGGTGGAGTCAAGTCTGGAGGCTGACAAAGAGGCTTGATGCCTTCACCTCGTAACACCTCCCCTCAAATCGGTGCATAGCTAGTGAAAGTACATAGATAATCGCTTGCACGGCAGTCAGTTTGAGCTGCAATCACACCACTTTTTCCCTCAGCACAAAATGAGGATTAGGTGTCTTCAGTTTTTCTGTTATTATTGTCTATTCTAGCCTATTAGGCATCTTTTCAGTTTTTCTAACCAGGGCAAACTTAACAGGTCAGATCAGAACCAGAAATTAGACCCAGCCAGGTGGTCAGGCAGCCATGGCAATCCATCAGTGACTCTTATTCCAGCTGTATCAGAAATCCAGTTCTGTTCCAGGAATTGAGAAAAACTCTGTGCTCCAGAGGTAAAAGCTTGCTAATTATGGCCGTCTGTAAAGAGAAAAGAATATTAAAAAGACCACTAGCAAAGCTCATGTACCTTGCTTATATATACCATGTTGCTTAGAAATGAATGGTAATGCCTGATGTCAGAGAACATAGAAAGGAAAGAATACAAAACAGCTGCAGTTTGTAAAGCTAAAAAGGATGACACAGCCCATGAACGTGTCTATTGGAGCATGGGGAACTGAGGGCAATGCAACCCCTGCGGAAGGGAATCACGCCTGCCCTGCCCTCTACTTTTGCCTATATGAGCGCAAAACGCTTATGTTTGCCCCGGTTAATAAGAGAAAAAATAATTTTATCTGGGCCGCCAAAGAACTGTAATGGAATATAGTCATCTCTCCCCAGTGAGTCAAGGTGGCTATTAGGAAAAGTTTAAATATATTTAAACATTAGAAAGAAATTGGCTCATGACATCTCCCTCTCTGGTACAAGTTGTGTTTGTCAGGGATACAGGGAGATTTCACAGTGTTTTGTCCTTCCCCGAATTTCTAGGATCTTATGATTTCTGTAGACATTCGAGTTTTGTAATGCAGTCTAAACTAGGCAACTGTTTTGAAAGTTTCCAATATAGAAATCACTTATGATTACAAAAGGACTGAAGAGTAGGAGAGAATTGCATCATCAGGGCTTGGCGTGCAGTCGTTTTACTGCGATGCTTTTGAACAGTGCTTACTGAAGATCTGCCTTCTCCCAGCCAGCCTTAAATGGATTTTAATCATATCCAAATTCAAGCTGACACTTTGGGTCAGAGCCTGCCCTGCAGCTTGGTAACAATAACCTGGTGGCGAGCTGGATGCTCTGCCTTAGTGGAATCGAAGCACTCGTGCTTTGGGATGCACGCCAACCACCAATTGACAGCATAGGAAAAAAAAATTCTTCCGTGGATTAGCTATTCTTAAATTGTGCAGTGCAGTGTTTCTTATTCCTTTCTCCAAAGGCATAGCGAAATGTGGCTGATTGCAATGAACAGGCAGCTGGCCTGGAGCGGTATGGCACCTCCTATATATTTCTGGTGTGTCACTCAAAAGACATTTGCTGCATGGAGATGATGTGGGCACACAGAAAGAGTTTAGATAACTAACAGCCTTCTTAAACAAATTTTGCAACCCACATACGTTCTCTGTTTCTAAAAGACGTCATGTGCCGACAGATAAGCACCCCAGAATGGCTGGACGACACAGGGAAAATAAATGCTTTTGCTCATGAGTGAGACAACACAGGCAGCAAGGTAGTAAGAGCTTTGCAAGTGTCGTTTCTAAAAGTGCTACACTGATGGTGTCCTTTGAAAGCTCTTTTCTTAACAGAGGTCTCAGAGCCGCTCACGGATCATCTGCGGAAGTGGCATCTCCAGGGCAGTACCAGCGGCCTGCCTGTGTCCCAGCACCACGCAGGGGAGCCCAGCCACAGCCCAGTTTGGTCTCCAGAAGGTTTCCTTTGTAAGAGACAGACTTTTACCACAGCCACTCCTGGATCAGGCACCTCAAGCAGAAAGGTCAATTTGCAGTCCTCGTTCTCGCATCTCGATACCATCCTCAATGCGAAGTTACATACTCAGGACAAGTTCCCTTTCCCACCTTCCTTCAGGAGACATAGGAAAACATGTCTTTTTCCTTCCCTCTGCCATCATCTCCTTTTATCTTGCATTAGTTGCTATAGCTTTTCCTAAGAGCTTCTTCATTTTGCTATAGGCACAGCTCCCAGGCTGATTAGGGGCCCTGTAACCTTTTGTAGGCTCGTAGGAGCAGAGTGTCTGGCCTGGCCCACAACATAAATACCGTGCTTTTTTTTTCAAGGGCTTTTTTTTTTTTTTTTAATTTAATAATGGAGCAAACTATTCCCAGAGGTGGTGGTGACAGCCAGCTGGAAGAATGCCTGATCATCAGTTTTGTGCCCAAGCTCAACATGATAGAAGAGCACATCACCTCAGCTTTGTAAGGGCAAAAGCGTGTGTGTCCTCAGGCGACAGCCCTCTTCTCTGCCTGGCTGAAGTCTTCCAGCAACAGATCTGACCTACACGGCCACGGGTGGCCAAGCCCCAGTCTGCAGCACATGTTTGGTCTGCCCATTGCAAGGGCAGTTAGGTTAAGGAGTTGCCCCCTCTGTGCACAGCCTGTAACCAGGAGTCACCCTGCTCCATAGCCTGTGGTGAGCCCCACTCTCTCATGCTTTCCTATATCACCAGTGGCTTTATGTAGCATGGTGCCACAGAGGTGTTTGTTACCGGGGAAAGGTTTGGTACAGATCTCTTCTGGAGGCTGGTACTTGAATATTGTAATCACCTTCATTTCGAAAAAAACTCTTAAAAGGATTCCCAGGTGGCTGGTGAAAAAACCTTGCGAAAGGCAGCAGCTCCTGGAAGGTGGACTGATTCTGTGCGATTCTAACAGTGAGGCTCAGTGCACGCAAAAAATAGCAACCCTAGAGGCTGAAGCCCTCTGTGCAGGCACAGAAATACTCCAGTAAAGTGCTGGGGGGTGGCTCCCCCCGCCACAAGCTTTTCCTTGGACTAGGCACAACCTGGTTTAAAATTGAGAGGGTACCCTATTTGCTCGCTGAGCAGTAGTTACACCCCTGGCCTGGAGGTGAGCAGCAGCTTGTTGATTGGAAGAGAATAGGTGTATGTAGTGGTGATGCCCTACTTTTTGAAAGCAGCCTTTATGTGAGCAAATAAGGAATTTTATTCGCTGTGCCTAGTCAGTCCTCAATCTATTTATGATTTAGACTCTCACTCAGAAGGAATTCTATTGAGGCATCCAATTCCTCCAAAATGGGCTAGGGACAGGGTCATTTTAACTGTTCATATAGAAAAAAACCTGGGTCACTCAAGTACAAACTTAGGGATTGCTTTCCAAGTGCTCAGCACCCACAGTTTAGGGCAGGTTTTCAGAAGAGATCTGCACCTCTTATTGTGACAGTTCAGACCAGATTTTCTGCAGAGATCAGTCTCCAGTTTGCTAGCTCTCAACCCTGGCCAGTTATTTTGCTGCTTACATGAGAAGTGAGCAGATCTGAAGATCTGGTCTTCAGCATGCATTGAAAAATACCACATTTCAGGGATTGCAAATTGTAGGGCTCACAGTTGTCTGGTGCTTGCCAGACTGTAAGTAATAATGCCAGCAGCTAGCAAGCTGTCAGTTACTAGTGTAAGCTGCAAATCCATCAGGAATTGTTTATATTCCACAAGAGGATGGATAGAGGAAAGATTCATTTTATTTCCCTTTAAAAAGTGTGTGTGGCAGAGGGTCAAGATAATTTTAGAGTCAGATTTTTCAGCTGGGTCCCATAGGGAGGTAGTCTCACTGGAATTAACACTCCCTCACCTTGGCCCAACTCCGGTTAGTGCAGATGGAGCTGCAGAGGACAGCTCTCTTTTCCTCGAGCTGAACCTCGCAGCAGGTTCTCTGAGCTGCGCTCCAGCTACGCAGACCTACAGTCCAGCACTGGCAGTGCTGCTTGGGTCTTATCTATGCCCCTCTAACTGTATTGTGACTTTTCAGTGCTTTTGAAAAATGAGATTCCACTCCCCTACCCAAAATCATAACCTTGGAATATAGGCCCCATAAATAACCCAAATAAAGAACCGCAAGGCTAGAGCGTATCCTTATCCAGCATAGTTTTCACTGGACCTGGCACCCAGGCCTTAGTCTATTTCATAAACTCATTTCCAAAGGAGCGTCAACCAGTTTGCAGAGTGTGCAGGAGTGCTCTGCAGGAGCCGTCTTGCAGTCAGGATCCATACTGCTTCCCTCTCATTAGTTATGTATGGATGCATGCAGTCTGGATCCAGGCGCACACGCACATCAACAACACGGTGGGGGAGCATTTCAGAGACCAAAGAGTCAAAATTATCATTTTGTCATTCCTTTCGTGGTCAAGATCATGGGCAAGGATTTAGACGACTCATCAGTTCTTTGCATTTGCAGACCTACCAGACAGCAGCAGAGACGTACGATGCATCGAGATCTAAGTATTGAAGCTTCCAGATCTGGAGGTGATGACATCTGCACACTTCTGTCCCCTCCACAGGATCAGAGGAAAAATCTTTCAGAATAAATCTGAAAATCTCATGAGAAATAATAGGACAGGCAGCAAGACTCGCGTGCCCTGTGGCAATGTAATGATTAAGATTTTTGGTTAGAAACACTGTTATCATTGCATGCTGTTGTGCTGAGACAGTTAAGTCCACTGAGCTGAAAGGGTTTCTGGGAGACCGGTCAGCTGTTTGTTTTATGCACATTCTAGGGAAGTGAACTTGCTGCTTTTTTACTTCTTCAGGAGGTAGCTGAGCAAACAAAGTGGAACCTGAAATGTTTTTAGGATTTTTTTAAATCATACAGAGTTTTTTTTTTTTTTTTCCCCAACTGGATACTACAAAATGCCTAAGGCAGAGTAAACGTTTTGGATGAATCCAGGGTTTCCAATCAAGCTTACATTTTCAGTAGAGTATAGGGGATTTTGTCCTGTTTCCTCCCTCCATTAATAATCTAGTTTTCAGTGAAGGAAGTAGAGGAGGGGAAGAAAACGAACACACCCACGAAGCAGAAGCATTTACCCAAACCCTGACAGTGCAGCCGCAACCTGCAAAATTTCAGCTCTGAATTGCTGTTTCAATGCTCCATGGGAGTTGTAGGTCAGGTATTTCACATCCCCCTGTCTTCACCGCAGTCCAGGCTACAGTGCATGTTTTTTCTGAGCCTCGGACCCAGCTCTGATTTACACTGAGGTCGCTCCCGTCTAGGCTCGGAGAGGGCAACACAACACGGAGCGATAACTGGGGATGGGAGCGCCAGCAAAGCCAGGTCACTAATTACGACCGGAGCAAGGCCTCGCAGCCCCCACTTGCTCAAGTTGTTTGTGCTACACAAACACCAACTGCCTGCCCTCGGGGCGCTCCTGTGTAATGGCAGGCCAACGGGAGTCAATGAGGCCGGCTCCTTTGATCCCAGTTTCCCAGCAGCTGTGCAAGTCGTGGCCTTCGCCTCAATCGCGGCTGACTCACGCTGAATCATCCACCGCACGCTGGTGCTATGAAGTGGCTTCGGAGGGCAGAAATTAAGTCTGCACTCACTGTAAGACCCTATTATACCCTCAGAGCGGTGTGAAGAGGTCTTTGTACAAACGTGAGTCAGGTTCATTATCCTTGCTTCCTACTACAACATAAATCAGCATTATTTGAGCATAGTCATTATTTGGAAGAAATGACAATAAATTAAAGCACCAAATTTGTAATTAAGGGCCAGTGAAGTAGTTAATTAATCAGATATCTAATTAGCCTGCAATAAATTACCCAAGTACAACTATAAATCTGTTCAGTCAGCTCCATTAGCTGACCCAACAACAGTGTGCACAAGGCCTTGCTCCATGCTGTTGGGAGCTCTCGATGCCATGATGCTGCCTCTTGTCTCCTCGTCTGCCAGGCTGCCACCTTCTGGCCCGCTGTCTGCCCCAAAGCTCCTTTGGGCAGAGATCATGTCTTTGAAGTGCTTTAGATCCTCTTAGCACAATGTTTTGGGTCAGCATGAAAATAAGCAGTTTCACTCACATTTAATGCGGGATGAGTACTGTGTTTAGCCCAATCATCAGCCTCCGTAAGCAACTTTCAAGCGTCTTTCTCCATGTTGGTTAGTCACACCGTGTTCTGAAAAGCTGTGCAAGGGACAAGGATGACCAGCCACTACTGATATACAGGCAGACTGCACCCAGAAAATCACTTCAGAGCTGGTTTTTAACAGGTTGACATGTCTTTCATCCCAACTGCAGGCCACATGACGAGTTACAAGTTCTGAATTTTATTTGCATTTTTTTACAACAAACTATGCAAGGCTACACTTAGCAGGCAAACAAGACCAGACAACACAGCTAAATGTCATAGTGGTATAGGAGTTTTTTCCGAGTACCTCCTAAAGCTTATTTTCACAGGAGCTGCCAATACAAAGAGAGATTTGTGACTCCATTTGAGTTAAGGCGCATAAAAAGTACATGATGTCTCTATGAAAATTACAGCGTCTTAGCTGTGGTTGGCTTAAGGGTCGGCTTTATACAAAATGCTGTACAGCAGCCAAGCTGTGTCCTGAGGCTCTGTGTTAAAACACACAGAGCAAACAATGAGAACAGATAAAGCCTGTCCCAAGAGCTGCATGCGTGACCACAAATGTGTTTTATGGCAGCTTAAGATGGTGCTTTCCTTAACCTAACAAGGCTGCAGGGTACGCGTGGCCCTAAAAGGAGGGTGCACAGCGACTGGGGTGAAGTCTTGGCTCTGTGAAAGCCAGCAGGAGATTTGCCATTGGCTTCCATGGAGCCCTTTGTGTCCATTATTGTGTCACTCTTCCGATGACCCCCAGCGAACATCTCAGCTGGCATAAAAACTTCACCGCATTTGCTGGGCTACACTGATTGATTCCAGTTGAGAATGTGATCTGATGAACACCATCTTCCCTGTGCAAAAGCACATACGTGCACTGGAAAAAATCAAGGGTAAAGCCCTTAAAAATGTCTCCTCAAAGAAGAGTCACAGAAGCCAATAACAGAAGCGTCGTCTATTGGGTAAATTTAGAAAAACCTGGACAAAGGAAGATTGCCTTTAATTTGCCCATCCTCTGACCATCTGGAAGAAGACTAATAACTACATCAACAGGCCAATTTCTTGGCTGCTGTAAACAGATGCATCTCCATTAACTTCAATTTTGACTGGCAGAGAACTGGAGCCCTTACATCAAATGCACTTGAGCACGTTATCCATCTCACAGTTTGCAAAGTTGTTTGTGATTATTTGTTTAGAAAGCTTCTCTATCATGGAAGTGAAGTATAGAAGGGGAGCTTTTCCATTGCCTAGCGAATCGCTGTGTAAGTAAAAGTTTGCACAAGAGTGGCATAATAAAGAGTAAACAAAGCATGGCATGAGGCCATGGAGCTGAATGTTTCCAGCAGAGGTATCTTTGTGGGGAGACAGAAAGAATCAGACGATATGAAAGAAGATATAAAACCAGAGCAGAGTAAGGAAGAAGAAGAGCCAAAAATCTGCCTTGATTTTACTCTCATTATTTCAACCCAACATTTGGAAAAGATGAAGTTGGTTTAAAGATCATGAGATTAAAAATAATCCTGGTTCTTCATCTTTCTGGGACTGTATTTTCTGTTGTTTGTCTTCAGCCTGTTTTTAAATGAAACCTTCATCTTGCACAATGACATGACTTGAGGGGCAGGCCTTTGAGAATGGCATTAATTATCATGAAATGAGCCAGAGCATGGTGAGAATGAGGAACACAGAGAACCTGCTTGTGGTTCAGGGTAGAGCTAGTCAGAGCAGGGAGGTCGGGGAGAAGATGCTGGATGAAGCCAAGAAAGAGGGCAAAACAATAGAGGAGCCGAATGGAGGAGAACTTTTTAAAAGCTTGTATTTAAGGCAGAAGAAAAGGCTGGTAGAGTTCAGCAGAGACCGGAATTGCCACTGTCCTCTTTTAGGTCCTCTTATTAGAGCAGTCCTTAGCAATTTAAGTGATCTGAAAGCTTCCACTCTGTTTTCAGTGATAATTTCAAAGAGGCATATTTCCGCAGTGCACTTTCTGACCAGCTGTCCTTACCTGTTGAAATAAAATACTATCCCACCAACTATTATAACAAAATGAAGGCCAAAGATCACCACTTTGGGATCTAACTGATAAACAAAGTCTTCCGGAGGCCACCAGCCACTGAGAGATTATGAAAGTATCCCTTTCTCACAATAACTAGCACATCTTTGCCTCTTCTTAAAATCGTATCGGAACCAGCCCCTTTGGAAATTCTTGAAATGCTTGGCTACACTGCGTTTACTCTCAGATCGGGAGAAAAAATGGTGCAATACAACCGGAACTCTAACTGAGACAAAAACACAAGGACTAGCCCTCCCATTCATGGTTTTCAACCCAGTTTGGCAGATCCAAGGCGTTCAGATAGATCTTTGGGAAAAAATCTGATACAAAACTAAACCTGCACTGAATGCAGTCCTGAATCTCTTCCCAGCTGTATGGGTCCAACATTTCAACCCTAAGTTTCTGTTCTTAGGGTCAGCTCCCGATTCGTTACCTTTCAGAGTCAACCTGTTCCCGTTCTTGCTCTCCATCTAAGCACTTTCAGCCCTTTTTGGGAATATAGTGCTTTTTATCAAGGACACGCATTGCTTACAGAGAGCTTCTCTGACTAGTTCTAGGACTGTAACACAGGGAAGCCTGGATGTTGTTTTGCTCTTTTAGGTGGCACAATTGATTTGCTTCCTTAAGAAAACAAATGCTGACATATCACTTCATTTATCCAGAGTTTGGAATGCTGATATCTGTGGTAACCAATTTTTTGCCCGCTTTCAAAAATATTTTGCAATACATACACCTACTCATTAGTTTAAAAAAAAATTCCCCAAACTCACCCACTCACAAGATTAAAAAAAAAAAAAAAATCATCCATTGCAGTCCAAATCCACAACACGATAACAGGCTTTTAAACAAATAAGCACATTTCTTAAAAAGAATCCATATCTGCTAAATCACTTGTACAGCAATGTGGTAAATCAGCCCACAGACTAAGTGATACTTGATAGAATAGACTAGTTGGATATAAAAGCTTAAGTTTCTCATATGCAGCCAGCACTAATGTTTGCAAAGCCAAGATTCGCTGTTTAACATTTTGAATGTGCTCTCCCGTTTGACTTTCTTGCTGTTGCAAGCACCTCATGTCAGCATTCCTTGGAGTCTGCATAATGTACATATATGCTGATCTTTAACCTTTATGTCATCACCCAGACCAAAATCAATAGAGGGATATGACACTGGTGGGTCCATTTGCCCGTAGTAGTTCAGGCAGACAGATGGGCTTTTGTATGAGCGTGGGGCCAAAGAAACTTGGAAGCAGTTGAGGGGTTTTTATTTTTTTGGAGCGTGAAACGAAGCTCCCAGAATCTGGACACAGAAGGAGGTAGGTTGCTTCGGTGTCAGCAAAACCACTGCAGGTACTGTAAACTTTGCACCCAGAGGCATGGCGAGAGGCCTGCGTGCCGTTCAGCTTTGCTATTTTCTGTCTCTTTATTGCACAAATTCCCCCAAGGTCAAGATAAATATCATTTGCTCTCTCGGAGTAAACTAGCTCATGAATAATAAAAGAAAGCAGCAGTTCCCCTCCACAGTGCCTGTAAAAATCCCTGTCCTTGTCCTAAGGGATCGTGACTGTTTTTTCTCAGCTTTTTGCCCACCGTGTATGAAATATGGTTCGATATCCGGCGCCTGGCATTTGCTCACTCGCCAGCCTTGCGGACCAGGCTGGGGCAGCTGAGTTTCTCCCGGCGTCTGGGCTCCTGCTTTGTAAAAGTGCCCTTCCCTTCATCTTAGGGGGGTTGCGAAGACCCAAGCCGTGAAGGTGTGCAAAGCAGCCTAGCATGTTAACTTCTGCAGCGCTATTGCTATTTCCCTCCCCCTGTCTGTCTGCTTTAACATGCGCAACAGTCTATGACTGAGAATCATATAGACACTTTCAGTTGTAAAGAAAATATTTGCAGTTCACATTTTTGCAGATACTTTTTTTTTCTTTGTTCAAAGCAATACAGGCTAGTTAAAATTTCTCTTGCGTTGTACAGTAGTGGAACACCTTAGAAAGACATGAGGAAAAAGGCAGGCTATGTTTTAGGAATAGTTTCCCATTCCCAGGCAAACTGATCTTTAAAAAAATATCATAATGAAATCAATATGTATTATTACGCATAATGAAGCAAAATGTATATTTTTAAATATTAACTCTATTTGCTTTTATTCTTTACATCTAGTCATAAAAATATTTATTTTTGTGCTTAGAATAACAAAATGAAAGCTCAACGTTCAGGCTTTATCTGGCTGGCACTTATTATTCCCATATGTTAGGGCAACAAGCAGATTGCTCTGCCAGTTAATTCTGTGACTCTTTCTCTGCCTTTTCATCTGATCCAGCAAAGATTATTTTCTTTGCAGATATTGTTGCAAAGAGGTGACCAATTGCCACTGGGCACAGAGCTGAAAATGAAAGGATCAATTAAGCTTATTAAGGATCAGGTTTATTAAGGAGCAATTAAGTTTTCTTCTTGTGAGAAAAATGCCCCTTTGCTCAGTACATTAAATTCAAATCATCTCCATCTGCGGAGCAGAGGTGAGCAACAGAGATGTTTGCAACATTTTAAACAAGACTCCCTGTTTTCGATAGCACGGCTGTGCTTGGACCTTTTCTCTAACAAGGCATCCCTCCTCTCCTGGCTCTGCTCACTGAAAGCTAAGGCAAAATGTCCCGCTGACTCCAACGGAGCAGGGATTCACAGGGCAACCCCTGCACAAGGAGCGGATAAGATCAACTTGGTGTCACTGATAGGTCTGAACCATCTCGCATTTGTGGTGGTTTAGCACTGTATTTTATCCGAATACACTAGCAATCCTTTTTTGGGGGGACTTTTAGAGATGAGCCACCACCAACACGAAATTCAGTCAGAGCTAGAGCAGGTTCTCCAGAGCAGGGAAAGGAAGAAGGAAAATAAAGTTGGTCATTACCTGAACTAAAAACCAAACACAGTCCTTCCCCTCCAGAAAACAACCTCCTGCGCCTTCACAAGCACCAAAGACCCAATTTAGTAAGCACCTACAAGGGCTACCAAGATGATTAGAGGGCTGGAGCATCTCTCCTATGAAGAAAGACTGCAAGAGCTGGGCCTGTTCAGCCTGGAGAAGAGAAGATTGAGAGGGGATCTCATCAACGTGTACAAGTATCTGAAGGGGGAGTGTCAAGAGGATGAGGCCAGCCTCTTCTCCGTGGTGCCCAGCGACAGGACAAGAGGCAATGGGCAGAAACGGAACCACAGGAAGTTCCATCTGAACCTGAGAAAAAACTTCTTCACTGTGAGGGTGACAGAGCATTGGAACAGGTTGCCCAGAGAGGTGGTGGAGTCTCCTTCGCTGGAGATATTCAAAACCCGTCTGGATGTGATCCTGGGCAATACGCTCCAGAGGACCCTGCTTGAGCAGGGAGGTTGGACGAGATGATCTCCAGAGGTCCCTTCCAACCTAAACGATTCTGTGATTCTGTGATTCTGTGAATTATTGCTCTAATGAGAGAGGCTTAGGTATGCCGCTCTGCCAAGGGATTAACATCGCTAAGTCAAGGCAACTTTCCTGTACTGTTTGTTATCTGTTGGAGAAGGATCACAACCAAAATAAGTCAGGCTCCGCATCAGCTACATACCTCGCTGTAGGCTCAGTGCTCTGGAGAACCATGGACTAGCACATTTATCTTTGACCAGGAGTAAACTTTTAGGAGTAACTAGACATCTTTAGAGAGCTTAGAGGATTTAAGTGAACGGCTATGGAAAAACAGGGTCTGCAAAATGCTAGTTCCAACTCTTCTGCTCCTTTTATGGTTTGCAGTATTTTAATTTGGGATTAATCTGATCTATGATCTAATTGGGATATCTGATCGAGTACCTATGACCAGAAGGATTTCTGGGTGCAAGCACACAGCAGCAACCTGCCTACAGAGCAGGATTCAGGTGCAGTGCATTGCACTGGGGCTTTGTCTACACGCCTGAAACTTGCAAGGAGCATCGCTAGACACACAAATGAGCCTCAAGAGAGAGAATGGATCTTAACCATCCCTCCAGGAGAGGTTAATTACAACTAACGAGAGCCACAGAAGTATGCCCGTAGCTCAGTCACAACCTTGCTTCCTGGCAGGGTCAGTCAATTTGCATTGAGCTGCTGCACTTGGACATTTACTGCACCTAGTCCTGCCCACACAAGGCCAGCCCAGACATTTCTACGCATCACCACGATAGTTGCATTGTAGCCCTGCCTAATATGTGAGTTTCTCTTACTCCACCGAATTGTTGGTAGCTTAACCACTAGTGCACAGACCCTGAAGTCTGTGCATATTTTTCTTCCCTTGGGACCTATATACTGCCATTTCTAGGACTCTGAGATGTCCCCACAGTGGGATCTGGAAACGCTTCTCAGCTCGCATGACCAGGAGTGCCGCATACTTGTCTTATTCCCTGGTGGGGTGAGACCTGGCCATCCACCAAGCCCCAGTGCTGTGCTCTGGTCTGTCATGGGCATTTGGGGGTCACAGCTATGGGATCCCTGGTTACGGGACCGTACCTTCCCCTCATGCCAACCATCATCTAGGGGGAGCCAGCTGGGGAATCAGAGAAGGAGGAATAACAGTGTCAATGTTTTGTATGCATGGTTATAGGGGTAGGAGGACACCAAGCCAGCATTTCCTGCACCTCCAGTCCTCCTCCATGGAGTCCTTCTCTTGATGCAGGTGGGGTGGGTAGGAGCAGGGCATTGCAGCCCCCAGCCCTGGCTGTGTTGCAGGCACAACCAGCAAGTGGAAATTGCCTCTTCATTTTCAGCAGTGCCCCTACGACACAAGGACTGAGCACATAGGGAGCAAGCTGGAATCAGCAGATGAGAAAGGGGCAGGGAGGAGAGGGAGCTTGTGGGAAACTCAGAGGAGGCAAAATCCTTCTCTTTGAAAAGTGTCGTAACTGTTGTGATAACAAAGATACAATGCTTCAAATGTCAACAGGGTATCATGGGTTCCTGGTAGAAGTACACAGTTTCTATGCTGCAGAACTAGTCAGCTGCAAAACAGTGGGTTTTTTCGTTATTACCAGGCTATTACAGATGATGTTTGTACTGACAGATCTCCATTGGCCAACAGTGTGATACTTTTGATAAAAGCAGCTCCTCAGGCAGAATCAGGGGCCCTGACATAAAGGGGTCTTATGTACCTATTTCATTCCCTTCTGAGAGAATATATACTATGGCAATACAAGTACAGTTACAGTGACATAATTCATCCCCTTTTGGGGGGTGTTTTATCATGTTAAAGAGATTTATATGTTTAATGTGACAAAACTTATGAATAGAGAAGCTAGTAGGACGTTTATTTTTTTTTTCACTCCTTGCAGTCCAAGTGACTCATAATGACACAAATTTGTAAGAATAACAGTCTAAAGTGGCCAGGACAAAGCCTCTCCGCTGGTACAGATGAATTTTTAATTACCTGCCCTCTCAAAGCTTCCACAGCCACACAACCCTTGCAAAAGGATAATAGATTTGATTCTAAGAAATTGTAATCTCTTGCAAGCACTGCATATATGCCAAATTTTCCAAAAGAGACCAGTGATTCTGGATTCTTTTACACTGTAAATGCCTGCCCTGAGAAAAATTGTAATATATCTTAAATGGGAACTGCTATTTGTAAAGAAAAGAGTGATAAGGATTCAACCTCAAAAGATACAGAGGGTCATTTTCTTATCTGTAGGACATTCTTGGGGAAGAGAAAAGAGTAAAAAATGCTGAGGAAGAAGGAAAGAGATCTAACAGCCTACAAGGAATGAAGTAATAGGAAGGGTGAGAAAGGAGGTCTTGGAAAGGAGCTATAAAGTAAAAGAAGACAAGGGGAAAAAACAGAGGAAGAAGCGGGGGAGGGAATGGAGAGAGAGGAATGCGTGAAACAAGTGAAAGAAGAAGGGAAAGAAGAAATGAAAATGAGAAGGGAAGAAAAGCCAGAGACCCAGTGCTGAGATGAGAATGTTCAGTTCCTATTTTATTTATACATTTATATTCCAGTCAGTGTTTAGTAGGTGTCTCTAAAGGCTGTGATTTATTGTAATTTTTCCTTTTCACTCTTGTAGAGGAAGGGGCAAAGGCCATGAGGGAGGTGAATTCTTTGCCTAGGGCACGACTATTCCTAAGGCTGGCCCTGAATTCAGAAAAGTGCTAATGTTCCCTGGAGCTGGAATGCAATTAATTTTCTATGGCACAGTGTTCTAAACAGAGCATATTTGGGGAGGCTCAGGTTTGTGATTCTAGGCTACCCTTCGCCTATCTGTGCAAACAGGACCTGCAGCATCAGCTCCACAGATCAGACTATTATTTTACACTTGGGAAACTAGCGCATCTGGGATTTTTGATCCAAAAATGTTTGTTTGCATGACTTTTCTTTAATTGAAGATGGAGAGTATCTCATTTTACCGGCATAAGTACTTACACTCTGCACCCAGGCCAGATTCCGCTTGAGTCTGTAGCAAAACCTTCCCTGACTTCAGTTGTGCTGGAGAAGGATCATCTTCCACTACATTTTTGTATTTAAACTTTGTAAAGGTCAAATGTAGGGGATCTTTGTAGCAAACACTGAGCTGAGACACCGGATGATTGGAATAATCAGTTTAAAACCACACATGATATGTGTAACTTTAGGAGCATATTTTTTTCATGGTGGCTTGTTGTGTGTCGTAAGAACATGTGTCACTGATCACTCAATTATCCACAAATTACAGCTTAACTTCATTCACACCATTCCCTGGTAAAACTCAGGTCAGTTCCCTGAAGCCAACAGGCTCCATCTCCTGTTGCAATATTGCAATCAGTAGATTGTTGGCACCTGAGGAGAATTTAAGCCAGGCTTATAGATACCTTAGTTTTAAGCTGCTTTACGCACATTTCACAGTAATGTTGGTACTCACTTGAGAAAATGTCAGTATTTCCTAATGAGAAATCGGTTTTCTTCAATCAGCAGCCAGAAATTTTGAAGGGGAAGTCCTCAAACAATCCTTCCTCTTTTTTTTTTCTTTTTTTTTTTCCTGCTTCATTTACACTTTCTCTCAGAAGTCAGGAAACTGATGTCTTGCGTCTGCTGTAGGATCTGCTGCACCTCTCAGATCTGCTGTAGGATTAGTGACACCATTGGTGCTGCTATTCCCCAGGCTCTTATGGGGGACATACGGGGACACAGGAGCGCGATGGGGTTGTCTAGTGTTGTGCTGGGGTTGCACAGAGCTTCGGCGTGGGCTTTGCTTTGTCCTCTGCTTGTTTCAAGGTTCCTGGAAATCTTGTAATAGGTAGGCTGATATTTCCGGAGCTGTTCTACATCTTCTTTGACCATCTCGTGTTATGGCTGAAATAAAACAAGTCAGGCTTAAAATATATGAAAAATACCAATTTCTTTCTTTTCCCAGGGGCAAGAGGGCAGGCAAAGCCTTCTGTATCTGCTGCCTGTAGCAAGGGTAACGGTCATACCAGAGTGTAACATGCCTCTGAAGAAGAGGCAAAGGTAATATGGTGGGAGCTTGATTTCTTTGTAGTAGCTAGTATTAGAGATTAAATTCTTACCTTCGCATACCTATACTACATTTTGCTGAGTCAACTAGAAAAAGCAGAAATGTTTGACCATTGCAGGACTTGGTGCATGCCAAACTCTATTGTTTAATAAATAATTGAGAATGGTTGTACCAGGAAAGTATGACTTCATGGTGTTTGAATAAGATATGTGACCCTGTGGAGGCTGATGGGAAGAAGATAAAATATATTGAATACTATATATTTAGACTATTGTTTGGTAGGTGAAATACTGTTTCCTTGTGAGTCACTGACTTCACGTGTGGATCAATACCGAGGTACAAAAGCTATAGCTGCATGTAGCACAGCTTGCCTTTGGTTTACTCCTCAAAAGAGAGGATTTGAATAATCTCTTTGCTGGCACAAACAAGTTGGCAAAAGCAGGAGTTCCTAAACTGTACTCTGTGCACAGCACAAAAACCACTTCAGAGCAGCACAGGGTGGGAAATGATGGCCTAACCCGACTCTGCCTGCAGGTAGGCTCTGCAGGGAGCCATAACAAGCCGGGGTCCAGCACAAACCTTCAGGCAGATACAAGATTTCTGCTACCATCAGAAAACATGTGGCATTTCTGACCTGGGACGCTGGTGGGGCGGTAGCCTTAGTGGAAGGGAAGTGAGACAGGGTGGACTAGGGGAGGGCTGAAGCTAGTCTGGGAAAGTGAGGGGTGTTGTAGGAGGATGGGGGGGTCTCAAAGAAGGGGTAGCAGAAGCTAGAGAAGTTGGGGTTTAGCTTGGGGAAGGAGGCTGTGCACAGGATGGGGGAAGAGGGTCCTCATGTGGGAAGTTAGGAGGTGCCCGTTTTCGGCTCAGTAACCTGGGGACAAACCTAATAATGACAGGGACACCTTCTGCTGCTTCTGCCACCTAAAGCATTGCCTGAGCAAGTGAGCTCTGAAGCCTTGGGCCTGGAGTGCTGCCCTCTGCTATCTGCACTAGGATAGCTTAAATGGAGCCAGCAAAAATTCTCCCTTAAATCTAAATGGTGGAAGTTTCTGCAATCTGGGAGTTCCAGCCTGGAGCCCTCCTGCTATCATAGAGGCCCAAGAAGGCTGAGTGTTGGAAGGAGGGACCACTACTCTGCCAAGCAGTGGCCTACAGGTGCCAAGCTCGAAAGCCTCCTCAGGTGGCTGCTGGAGCAGCAACCCTCTTCCTTCCTCTTGGGTCTATGAGATCAAGTTCAAAAGGCCAGCCAATGAGTTAGCACCAGCCTCCACCATGCTCCTTGTGGAGGAAGAGCTTTTCTGCGTTGGCTTTAGATATGGCCAATCTCTACGCTCTTCTAATCCAGGTAAATGGGACAGCTCCTTCCCTCTGCTTTGATTTAAGTTGGCAGCTGGATTGTTGGCAGCCTAGTTATGCCAGGCACTGTACCTGAGTAGGTCTGAGCTATTGCTTGATCTAACGTGACTGCTCTGTTGAAAGCGGGTGATCGGGAACAGGGTTTCGGAGCTGTCTGTGGGAAGGGTGGATAAGTAATATTTGACACATGCTCTTTTCTGTGGCTCAGCTTGGGTTTTTGAACTGAAAGTGCATGCTACATGGAATCATCTGAAAGGTGAGTGCAAATGCTTTGAAAAAAGTGAAGGAAGTCAGGCAGGGAGCCTCCATAAATCTATCAGAAAGTGAAATACTGTAAAATCTGCATGTTGTTTACCAGCTGTGCCTACCATGAACATAAACATAATCCTAGTAAAACATGACCTTTGATCAGCAAGGTGGAGAAATTAGGTCAAGCAGGTTTTTGCTTGGCTGAAACCATAAGCTGGGGATGGATGGATGGAAAAAAAAATCTCTTCCAAAAATGGCTTAGTCTAATGACTCCACAGAAGGCTGCTGTTCAGCCTGCAGCCAACTTACTGCTTTTGTAAACCTACCTTGCATCGAGTGCAGAACCCACAGAACAGGGAAAGTGCATGCACGGAAGAGGAGCAGTTGCGGTACCATGAGCTAGTTTTCGAGGTTTAAGTCACATTATGGTGTAGGCTCTTACAGGGCCTTCCTGTATGACCTTGGAGAAGCCCTTTATTTGGTTTAGACTCAGTTATCTCCACCTGGGCACAATCAGTCCCATCTTACAGATGTGGTAGGAGGTGTTGCTGCTAACGTTTTGCAGATGGGCTCCCTGGAGAGTACACTGGAGCAGCAGGGCAACATTGCTGCCACACGCAGTTGCACACTCAGGTCCATTTGCATGTGCAGTCTTGGGCTTTGCAAGAGTGCTCACGGTACTGTGGCACGGCTCCTCCTTCACATGACAGGCCCGGACAGTCCAGGGCTAGCATGGAGCCCAACTCCAAGCTATGCTGTTACTCAAGGTTTCAGAAGAGTGAGGTTTCATTTCCAGCTTGCAAATTCACCCTGGCTCCCAGAGTGAAAGCTGGGATGCTGAGTGTGGCCTCATGCAGCTGCATTGATGGGCAGCATGCTACATGGAGCTAGGACTCAAGCTGATCCTTAGCAGCAGTAAGATGGGGCTTGGAGGGTGCCAAGACCAGTGCTGCTGAGGACCAGGCCAGCCTGAGAGGGAATGGTGGCTAAGCACACTCATCTATAATTAATGGGTTAAAAAATACTCAGAACTCATAATTAAAAAAAAAAAAGCCACCATAGAAAATTCATAAGTAGCTAGTCAGCAACTTGGGAGGGGATAGGAGGGTTAGAGCCTTTACCCACTTCCCGGGGCCTGTGCGAGAAAGTTGCTAACCTTCAGCTGAGTAAAGGCATTCCAGTCTGAAATAAGTGAAGAAGAGATCACACCCTCTCTAGAAATTATTATTTCTTGTGTAATGATGGAATTTCCCAGATGCCACACTTTTCCACAAGCAGTAATTTGGCCGGCTCCAGAGATGCATGAGCACTCAGAGGGTTAAATGAGCAAATGGGTGACATGATTTTATGCCTGTGGGCGGTTTGTTCCAAAGATCAGCTGCTCTCAAAGCAAAAGTAAACTCACAGTGTTTATTGTGAGTCACTTAAGCAAGCAAATTATTAGCAGAATCTGATCTGTGGTTATGCGAGCTGGGACCTGAGGTGAAGGTTAATTATTTTTTCCCCTTAAAAAAAAAAAAAAGTGATTGCAAACTCTTGGGTGCTTTAGCAATTGCCATAGGCAGATGCTGCGTGCGCCTATCTGGGAGCCGCTCAGCCTGGGGGGACTCCCAGGGCTGATGGCACTGCTCAGCTATGGGGGATGTGGGGCTGTTTGTACACATGCAGGGGCCAATCCAAAGCATGCTCAAGTCGCAGAGAGTCTTTTCAGAAGCTTATAGGGGCCCCAAATCAGGCTGCATTGAATACCCTGAGCGCAGACGCTTCCAGCGGGTAGCTATGGCCTGTATGCAAAGCGTGCCCCGCTCCTGACCTCCCGGCACAGCTGAGTCACCCCGCAGCAGAGGCGCTTGCAAAATGCCCTCAGCCAGGCATGGTTAGTCATTAATTGCTAGTGGTTTTTCTCAAGGTAGCACCTAATATGTAACTGGCGCTTTCCAACTGCTCAGAGAGGCTGGGGTCTGCCCAGAGTCTTGGAGCCAATGCGTGGACCGGAAGCTAAGAGGGGACAATGGGGCAGGGCGTGCTGAGCTCTCTCCTGCCGAGGCCACCTGCCTCTTGTCCTGGGCCAGTGCCTTGGGCTAATTCAGGATCTCCCATTTCATTGCAGACACTCCATCCTGGTTGCTCCGCACCGCTGAGGCAGTCATCAGCTAGGAGACACTTGTCCTACAACTGTCTTGGTGCTCCACAGGGCAGGCATGAAGCAGCCTCCCAGGCGACCCCCATGCCGGGGTGTCCTGTGGGGCGGAGGTGGTACTGAGAGCCACCTCTGGGCTGCTCTAAGGTGCTGGGGCCATCACAGGCAGCCCAGCTCAGCAGAGGGCAGCGAGGTGCCACTGGGGGTGGAGAACTGTGCCAGGAGTCTGGGCACCCCTCCAAGGGCCTGGCAGGAACCCCACTCTCACGCCGGTGGCCAGGGATGGCTGGTGGATAGTTCATCCGGTTTGCGGAGAGGTGGAAAGGCTGCAGTACTGTGCTATACGGCAGCACTACAATCAGAGAGAAGAAGGAAGAGGCCATGCAAGCACGTCCCATGCAGAAGATGTGAAGCTTGACGGATCTGTCCAGACTGCGCAAGCTCGCCCAGTAAGGCGCTTACCCTTAGTGCTCAGTAAATAAACAACAATAAAACAATGTGCATGTTTGCTGCATAAGGTAATAGAGTATAGGTCTCTGGAGTCAAATCCGGAGGTTGTTTAACAAGGCTCTTCGGAGTAGCAGCTCTGTGTTGCTCTCTGTAGGGCACCATGGTGCTGTTCACATGATTTTTAATGCAATAAAATTACACAATAATGCAATACAATACTAATAAATCAGAACAGAGATGGTTCTGAGTTGTACGAAATGAGGAAAGGCAAGGTTTTACTCTTGCAATCCCAACTCATTCCATAACGCTAGACAAACTGCTGGAATTTTTAAAGCAGTTCGGCTATTTTTGTTTGTTTGTTTGTTTGTTTTTATGCATTGGTTTAAGGCACCCTGGAATCATAACGCTCTTTGGGAAAACTGCATCTTATCGCCCCTTGATTTGCTTCCCTCGCTAGTGAAGGCTTATACGCTGCGTTCCTTCTGGGCTGCGGAGAGAATAACAACTCCATCAACGCACGCAGGAGCCTCAGACACTAGGATGATAAGCGCAGTACTAAATCAGTGCTATGCCATTTATTTTTACTGAGGTCTAGCAGGGACCGCTCAGCTGGCAATAGGTGTCAGCTCCAGCCTGGGAGGCAAGGTAAGAAATGTGAGCTCCCCTGCAGCACAAGATGCAGCATGCATCTCTAGGACACTGATGAGGAGTGGGCAAAACGCACTTGCAGTGCAGCTATGGAGCAGCATCCAGCCCTTTGAGCAGCCCTGCTCTCCAAGTCCGACGGCGTTACAGCTCTTTACTTTGCCGGCTTGCTTGCTGCCAGCAGTGTCAATGCCTCACTGTGACTGCTGGGAGCAGTGGGGAACCTGTCAGCTCCCGGCCCGGATACGGGGGCCTTCACACTCAGAGAGACGCTCCCCCCGGCTCTCCCTCCTCTCCCGCTCCCTAAAACGTCTCTATCTCTAAGAAAAGCAGCTCGGCACATCGGCAGTCATGTTCAAATTCCAAGGCTGAGCACGCAGCCCGGGGTGGGGGGCAGGGGGGAAATCAGGTGCTTCTCAAAAACAATCAACCTGATTCACATGCAGCTCAGCAGCTTTTTTGATGGCTCAATTCCAGATTTCACAGCTATTCAATAGTTCTCTTGTGTAGCTGATCCTTGTCTTAGAATTCAGCACAACTCAATCCATTTTCCCTTTTCTTTCTATAAACACCCCCTCCTCCTCTTCCCCTCCCTTCGTTTTCTTGATTTACATCTCTAGGGAGATGGGAATGTGAGGGAGAAGCTTGTAGCCCTCCTTCCTGGGGGGCCTTGAACTGGTGTCCCCTGTCTCAGGTTCCCATTATCCTCGCTGTGCAAGCCGCAGCCTCTCTGCACTCCAGCCCTACTCAATTGGAATTTAAATGCTTCATGATTGTTGTCTCGCAGAATAGAAAAGTGCTGCATTAAAGAGTAAATTACAGCAGACAAGTAACTGCCTTGGGAAGGAGTGTGAAAGGAGAGATGAGCCCAGCACAATGCCGGTTTGCAAAGAGAGTTTTCCAAAGATGAAACGATCTTCCTGGGACAGTCTCTGAAAGATAAATATGATGTCGACAGATTGGCTATGGCTTATGCTTCCCGCTTTGTCTCGGGTGAGAACCGCAACCTGCTCATCCCGGAGCAGGCCTGCGATGTGCAGCTTGGACGTGAATCTGAACTGCTTCCTGGAGCCAAGAGCATAACTTGGTCTGGGCTGTGTGTTCGGGCTCCTCTGCAGGCTGGATCCAGGCAACTTTGCTGGGATCCAAACTCCTAAGGAGCTCACAAGGCAGCAAACCCAAGGAGGTTTCCTTGTCTCCTTGCTTTTGCTCCTTCATAACCGCAGCAGAGTTTAAATTTCCCTCATGGTAAGTCTGCCTCCCTTACCGCCCTGCTTTCTCACATCCGTACCTGCATTTCCTCGCTCATGGGAAGAATTGGTTTGAGGCAGGGCTGCATCTAGCCACAGCGGTGCTGGAAGCCAGTTCTCAGCATGGAGATGCTGGTGTCACTGAGAGCAAGGGGGTCTTTGGCCTCTTTCTTTTCCTCCTCTAGCAATATCCCGTCCCTGCTGAGACAACTTCAGAGACTGTCATCTTCTATTTAGCCATACTGTGGTAATGGTCATTCTGTGCCCAAAAGCTCTGGTTGTGGCATTGAGACCCTCTTCCCCAACCTATTGCCGGGAACTGTAGAAAAAAAGAATGGAAATAAGTCCCCAGGATGTCTCAGTAATTCTAGAGATGCTTCTACACGTCATTTATATGCTTTAGCACCAAGCCTGTGTTTTTCCACTGGAAAGGGACTCACTAGGGTCACTCCCAAGCCAAAATATTCCTGTGCTGCATGAGTCCATGCGTTGCTCTCCCTTTCTGGTGGTGTGAGACACTGCCTGTGTCTTGTATCGGGGCAAAGAGAAGCAAACCACCTTCTCCAATACCAGAGCCACGTATCTGCACTGGATCTACTTCTGCCAAACTCAGCCTCTGCACTGGTCATCACCGAGCCAGCCAGATGAGATCCCAGGCTACAGTTTGTCACAGGAAATCTGTATAAGAACACGTTGCTGCACTGACTCGAGATGGAGCTAGCTATACCCTTAACAACCCTATTTTCTTGCCTGAAGAGTGGAGCGTGCTCTCCTCATGAAGAGAAGCACAAGGTGGCTTCCTATGAGTTGTAAAGACTTTTCCAGCTACCCTGCTCGAGTTGTGTGAGATGGGGCTTCTCCTGCAGGAGTGACGTGACGGGAGAGAAAGATTTTTCATTTAAAAGCAAGGAGGAGGTGCTAACTCAGGTAGAAAGAGAGAGACAGCAAAGGTGACTCCAGGCTACACAGCAATGTTGTGATCCCAAGGCAAAATGGGATGCCCAAGGTGACCAGGGTTCTGCCTGCACACACTAGGTCCTCCCAGACGGATTCCAGTTAAGTACACACGGCAGACAACGACTAGACTAAAGGGTCAAGACATTTGAGAAAAATATGGGAAACTGATAAAATGATGATTAATATTCATTGAGAACATCTGCAGGAGGAGCAAAAATTCACTTGACTTAGTGGCTCAGCCACAGTGCCAAGGGAATAGGGACCAGCCTCTCAAAAAGGGAGCAAACTTCAAGTATTTGTCCTGAAGAAATACTGACAGCATCTGTCTCCTTAACATTTTGATCACCTTTGCAGAGCTTGTCATATCAATATAAGATTCATGAATTAAACTGGCCTGGTGGTGTAAAAGATAGGTCACAAAAGCCCTGGGAGAAACATCAAAAAGAGGCATGTTCACTGAGGCAGGAGAAGAAATTCGGGAGAGTTTTTTTCTCCCCTTTCTTCAACAGCATATGCATTTCAAACTGCTCATTGAAGTAAGATGCGATGGACAGACAGGGAAGTAATGCACAGAAATGACTAAGAAAAATAAAAATGTGCGCACGCATAGATGCACATAGGCGCAGACTTTCCTATGTCGAGTCCCTCCCCCTCTGAAATCACAGGCTTATACTTTTCGCCTTAGCTGGCTCCAGAGTGGCTCCTGTTTAATTATTCCACTGGAACCGCTGCAGCAAAGGCTGTGCCAACATTTTTTTATTTGAAACTATACGTGAGAAATGCCCCTTGGCTCAATGTTGACAATTAATGTCTCAGTGCTGAAATACTTTTTGGTACTTTTCCTACATTTTTTTTTTAGTGCAACATGGACATTCTGAAATGAAGTTTTTCAAATGGCCTTCATCAAGGCTCTGTCACCTCCCTGTGCCTTTGCATATTTTGAACCCCAACCACCTGGTAAAATTTTATTTCAAGGAATCAGAACATCGGAACATCATCCTATTGTTCCCAGAGAGTATAATCTATATTTCATTTGGAAAAGGGTTTACTTTTAGGGCCCACAACCAGGTACTCTGCAAAGCACTATGGAATTTGTTGAAGTCCCACAGAAGTGACAGTGTGTTGTCCCTCTAACTCCTGACTTTACTGGTGTCTGAAAAACCCAGGCAGGGAATAATTTAAGAAAATTCCTTGTATAAGTCAGGTGTTTTTCTCCCTTTGACTTACCACACTCAGCACTGTGTTGATTCAAGGCCTTGTGGCCCAAATAAAAAGCCACTGGAAACAATAGGAAAACTGGGCTTTGGATCAATGCACGCACAATGCAAAATGCCTTGGTCTGAGGGCTTTTGAGGACAGCCAGCTCAGCGCGATGGGAGAATTTGTGTCCTCCAGAAAGTCTGCAGCCTGCCTTGAGTGTGCCAGCACTCCCCAGGTCTCCCAGGGCTTTGGTGAGCCTGGTCTCTCCCACGGAGATGTGGGTCTGGAGACCCCACACCAACCAGGAGGATGGCCTTAGGTTGGGACATACCATATGATCCTGCTCTGATCTTCTTCTTGAGATATTTTCTCCTGGCCACTGCTGGAGACAGGGAACCTCAGATCTGAGCTTGTATGGCCAAGGCAGTGGCCATACTCTGCACATGGGTAAGACCCAGCTGCAGGGAGTGAGGGGATGGTGTCAGGAGTAGGGATGGAAAGGGGGCTCCGTGTTACAAGCACTGAGATCCCTCTCCGCACATGGTGCAAGGGCCAAAGCGTCGTGCTAGCAGAGCTCCGAGCCCCCAGGCACGTCTTCTCCCTGTTCCCCATGTGTGCGTGAGCCCTCAGTTTTCCTCACCACCAGAAAAAACGCCACCTCCTCTGTGGCGTGCCCTGCCTTTTGCCCTCGCGCAGTCATTCCAGTCCTGCAGGACTTCTGCCTGGTTAGAGTAAGTAATTAACACAGGTAGCAATTAAAACTGTCTCAGCCTCTGGATCCCCACTAGCAGTGAGAGCAAGAGTGCTGGCAAAAGCAGCTGCATCTTAAGTTGTGTCTGACTCGTCCTTGCAGGCATATGCAAACACCAGGCTCCCAAGCACCAGCCCTACTTTGAATTTCTCTGCTTTGGCTGCTTGTCTTCCAGCTCTTTAACATGTCTTGAATGTGGCTTATTGTCTGTTAATAAAGAAAAGAACGTTGCTCTCCAGCAACAGCAAAAGCCCAGCTTGCAAGCTCGGCTGCCCAGCCAATCCCTGTCAGGGAAAGCAGCTATCACTGGAGGTTTTAAATGAACCAGTGCTCCCCCAAAAGCCCTGGTGTTATATAATGCTCTTTCCCCTCCTTTTAATGAAAACAATCGAATAACTCTCTATTTTTACCATTGTAGGGACTGATCCAGTAGCCCTAACTTGTACATGCCCACCTGGAAATCGGTGGGACTTCTGCCTGCAAGGGAAAATGCTGCAAAACCTAGACCAGAAATAGGGAAGATGCTATAGCACTCACCACTTCAGCCTGAGTGAGCCCAGGAAAACGTGGGACACAATGTAGCACACATTTTGTAAATGACATTTGAAAATAGACATCAATATGTATAGTAAAAGGTGCATTCTTCTACCACACTGTCACTGTAATATCCTGGTGCCTCCACATTACTTTGTTCCCAGGAAATTCCATCATCACTATTTCAAGCTTGTGGCTGTTCCAACCACTTAAGATGACGGGAAATTACCCTGCTCAGGAAAACAGAATAATAAAAACAGTGATTAAATTTGCCTTCATCGTTAGTCTGCACACCATTATCAGCTCTTGCAAAATATTTCTCAGGATAGAAAATTCTGATTATGTTCTCAGTAAAATTAAAACAAAAATAATTGAAAGGGAGGGGTCGGGTTTTTCCTGCAAAGTCTAAAATAAGAGTAATACTGCCCAAAAAGAAATTCTCACAATAAAACGCTTAGAAAAAATGATATTAAAAGAGATATTCTGCTCCATAAGGCCTGACCATCAGCAGCGGAAACATTGCCAGACTGAATCAGACCAGCGGTCATCTTGCCATTGGGTCCGATAGTAACCAGCACTGATTACCACTGAAGAAAGCAACTGTCAACTGACCTGCCTTGGAAAAAATGTCTTCCCCACCTCAGTAATTGGAGGTTGTCTTAAGCTTTGAGACCTGAAAGCTCATGCCTTTTTCAAAACTCATTGTTCCATTCAAGCCTCACTGCTCCAACAATTATGGATAAGAACAGTCACGTCCAACATACACGTAAATATATATGTATACACTTAAACTTAATACTCGCTGTCAGTGATTTCATACAGCTGTAGTTCCACAGCTGAATAAATATCTCATTCTATAATACCTTAATTGACTAGCAATCATGATACTAAGAAGCTCAAATATACCTGCAAGGTAAAAGATTTTATTCCACCACATCTGCTTGAATTCTGGACCAGAAGAAAACATGTTTGTCTCGGGTTTTGGGATGCAACACCAAAATATGCAATGCTTTTTCAGTATTGAAGTCTTCACTGCAGATGAGTAGATTTGAAGTTCTCAAGGAGTCAAGCTCTCTGTATGTGCCCAAGCTAGGATGTGAAGAGGAGCCTCAGCTCAGTGCAAATGCCCAACTTTGGACAACACTTTTTGTGCCATTTTTCCAGACTGGCCCACAGCTCTGCACATTGATCTTCATCACCATGTGGCAGAGCTGAGGGGGCTAATTGTGTTATTAGGTGGGCTAGAGGAAGGTCTTGGACTGTGAGCCATAAATCAGGAGGCAGGGCTGGCTTGCAGTGAAAGTCCTGTATTGCTCCCAGGCTTCAGGCTCCATCATCCACACCAGGGAGATGGGGCACCTCTCATTCATGGAAAGCACAGGCTTCACGTACAGAGGGTTACCAGGTGGGAAAGTCCTAGGCCAAGCGGACTTGAGTGACTTAGGATACATTTCAGATTAGGCTGAGTCAGCTCTGGAAGTGCCATCTTTCACCAGCTGCCAGCAGAAGCAGCCCAGACAACTAGCTTAGATTAGATGTGAACACTTAGGTGGATAAGCTCAGGTGAGATGGACCGAAATGCACTACTGCTGCCCTCTACCAGTGTCCTATCTCAGCATGCACCTTCGGAACATCCCCCATCCCGCCTACATCTCACCTACCTACTGAGAAGATGCATTGTGACTGCTACCAAAGAATCTCTTCCCACATGCCCTGTGGAGTATTCTGATTTCTTTCTTTTTAAAAATATGGCTATTTTACATGGAAAGATAGAGCTGAAAACCTACTCTGCCTTTGCCTACTGATGAGCGGTTCTAACCCTTCACGGGCAGCATTCCTGATGGATTTGCTGGATGTCCTGCCTTCACACTATGGACACAAGGTACAGCTGTGAAGGAAGGTGCCGGATGTGCTCATCAGTATCACTGATCACTGCACACACAAAATCTTTAAACCCAGAATAGGAGGCTGAGGGTGAGTGTAGGAGTACAAGGGCAGGAAGTCAATTGCAATATTTTACCTTCTAGGATTTGTGAGTGTATGGACGTGTTAACATAAACCCTGAAAGAAGCAGCTGATGGCTGGGAAATGAGAGGCTTTAGTTAGATATTGGGAGGCTTTACATAAGACTGTGCATATAAATCTGCTCATTCAGTGTCACTTTGACTTCTGCTTTGTGCCTGGAGTGAGCTGTGTGTATTGCACCTCCAAAACTCCCACAGTCGTGCTCTCTACCTTTGTGTGGCTCCTACAGTGCAATATAATCACGGTATGGAAAAACAGCAAAAGAGCAGGAGAAATTGATTTACAAAGCGAATATTAAATAAATCTGAAATACACAGCAGCGGCTTGCTACTGTGCTACCAGTCAATATGGCCCAAGAAATTATGTGTTCATTCTTGACACTGAAATGATTATGGTTACATTTATAGTTAAGGTGATCTGAATAGCTATTTTTCTGGTGTGGCCCCAGAACTAAAAACTCAGAATATAAAATATAAGTTAGAGTTGTCCTGGAACAGAACTGGCTCTGTTGTTTTCAGACTGAAATGAAAAGATAGAAAAAAATATCTCGGGTGAAATTCACTCAAAGCAGCATCAAATGGATTCAAAATCCAAACTGAATGTTCACTTCCGGACATATATTCAACCTTTCAAATAAAGGAAAAATAGGTAGGCATCTAAAGATGTGTTTCAAATGAGATGTTTTATTTTAAAAATATCTGAACAACTCTTTTTTTTCCAAATGGCTCTGCCCCAGCCAAAACTATTCATTGACTCTCACTCAAGCTGGGTTGACCCGAAGTTGCAAATTTTGTCACCTAAGGCATCTGGCAGCACTTTTCTGTCCTCCTAAGAAATTCCTTTGTTTAGCCACGTACAACCTTTCTTCTCTCGTCTAGCGGTGCGTGAAGGATGGATGCCGTTTCTGGCTGGGACACTACTGTAAATGGAGAAGTAAAAGGGCACAGTGAGCATGACAAATGCTTATAGACAGGTTGCGATTTAAAATAGAGGTGTCAGCAGGACTGTGCTTTGTGCTGGCGCCCGGGCGCTCCCGCAAGGCTGGAACGGCACCGCTGAAGCCGCACCGGCAGCCCAGCGCGCTTCCCACCTGGGGACTCTGCTCTCAAAGCAGCCCTTGCAGGGAATGCTGATTTACCTGTTGACTTTACTAATCATTAGACTGCCAGAAATGAGTGCTGCACTCTGGGTACTCGTCCTGCTGGAACGCTTGCGCTGAATAACAGGACGAGGGCTCACGTTCGAGAACCTGTCTTTTACACTGCAGTTGGCCAGCCCGCTTAGACCCTCACCCCTATGATGTAAGCCAAGTGCTGCTGAGCGTGATAGGAATCTTTGCACTGATTTTAATCTGCTCTGCATCAGGCCCTTATTTTGAAGGCTGCAACTTTGCCTCTCTAAGTATCAGGTTGAAACACGGTATTAAAAGCTGCTTCTCTGCAAACATACCTCAATGCAGGCATGGCTTGGTTGCACCATGGTTAAGACCTTTCATTTATTTATTTTTTACTCCTTTTTATTTTTCACTCCTCTTGCATCGTACCTGTTGCATAGCCCTTCTGGCACCTGCTGCCTGAAGCTGGGCTGTGTGGGGCACCGGCAGCAGGCTGCTGCGAGTGAGGTGGGCTCCCTGGCTGCAGTCCTCCTCCAGCCCCGATCAGACCAGCGGCTCCTCTGGCATTGCAGTTGTTTCACCCCTGGAAAGTCTGCCTGGGCTTGGCCCGTGCTCCCTCCTAGAGCTCACCTCTTGCTTTTGCCACCTCTCATACTCTTATCTCACCCTGGTGCCACTGTTCTCATGACCTTTCCTCCAAGGTGAGTCTCCTGTACCTCCCTGCCTTGGTATCCACCCTTTTGCACCCTATTCCCTACCAAACACCTTTGTGCTTTGCCCTCTTTGGCAAAGGTGTAACCCTAGATCTGACCGGGCAGGCACAGGAATGATGGGAATGATTTCCAGGGGTGAGCAGGTCAGGAGCAGATTTTAGGGAGAGGAATCCTTCACACGTGCCAATCGGTAAGGCTCTCTTTTTTTTTAAACCGATGGGATCATTCAGGCTTTGTCTATCACAGGCTGAGTAAGTGCATCAGATGCTGGCTCTACATATCTCCATATTTGATTTCTGTGGAAGCTATGTGACAAAAGAGAATAACATTGCTGCCTTGTAGAGCATCAAGACTGAGCACATGCATATATATACACACACATTTATTTATTCATATATACATATATATGGCATTTTCTTCTCCTTTTCAGAATGTCCAGATTAAAATACTTATTACCGCAGGTGCACAGCATAAGAGGAAAATGAGGTACAGAGGTTACATGGCTTGTCCAGGCTGATGAAGGAAGTTGTGATCATGGGTATGAATAATCGAGGTCAGCTTTCAAATCAGCAGTCACATACATAAGCTGTTTTTTTATCATGAGCCCTGAACACAGCCAGCCAGCCATAAGCTGGAGCTGAGTTATTGCCCACGTTAGAGATACATTTGCTTGTGACTTACTGCAACTTTTCTAATACAAAATTCAGCGTCTGAGAGGAAAAAACAAGGGAGTGGGATTAGATGCACATTCTTACCTAAAGCTTCTTTCCATCAACCTGCCACCAAATGCTCTCTGCTCAGTGCTGTCAATTGATTATTTCAAGTCCTACATTACCTTTCTTTTTCATTGCTTATCCTTCTTCCTGTCTTCTGATTTATTGTCTTTAACCCTCGTAGACCTTTTCTGGCTAACCTAGAATATTGTATGCCCTAAATCTAGGGATTACAAAAAGCTTGGAAGTGATTTAAGAATCTGAGTTATTACTCATTTCATGGGGTAGAAAATTGGGTCTTTTCTCTCTCTCCACATCAGAGGACATGCTGCTGGAGACAGACACTTAGCAGTGAGAGGAGACCTCTGTTTTAAGCAGGCCAGGGTCTCTGCTCTGCACGGTATATGCATTAATAACCACAAAAGCAACCCAGCACTACATAATGAACATGTGGAAGCAGTTTTACTACTTAGATAGAATCTCTGAGCCAAAGAAGAAGTTGTCTGATTTGTCAGCATCTGGGAAGCAGCTTCATTGAGACTTGACTAAGCCTTATTAAAGACTTATGCTTTAAGTCTACCTCTAATAAAAACCTGCTATGGTAGCAATTCGGCTTCCTTACCCTCTGCAAGTCACCTATTTCTAATGGAGGGTAAGTAGCATTTGCTACTAAATACTTCGTGCTATTAACCAACGTGCTTATTTTTTGACAACACATATGAGTTTAGCTGTGTTTTCTAAAAAAATAAGAAGCTGTGGCTGCTGTCAGGAAGACCAGCTGCAAATCACGCACAAACTGTGACTGCGACCACAGTGAAGAGGCAGAGATGAGAGACCAGCGGGCCTGAAGTGGGCCAGATGATGCCAGGAGAGAGAAAACTGGAAGTTAACTGATATCCAAGACCAAGAGGCTTTATTGATTTGGTGCTTTGGGTATCTAGCTATCAGGCCTTCCTTTCGCAACAGCATTTGAAGCCCAGGGGATGTGTCCTGAGGCAGAAGCGCTGTGCAGTGGAGGGTGAAGCCATCGCTGGTACTCTGGCTAGCTTTCCAGCTGGTGCAGATCACCACTCATTTAAGCTGAGCTGCACTGATTTATATTTACTGGTAATCTAGTCTGAGTCTATCCAGTGGAAGCCAGGTCTGAAACACGTTGATTTTGCTGAGAGTTATTATTCCTCCAACACGGCATGCTGCCTGGTGTTTAGTTCCTTGCAAAATTCATGTGTTTTTGGTTTACATTTCATGGTCAAACTGGCCTCAATCACTCAAGGCCAAAAAACAAAATTAGAAAGATTAACGTCTGCTAATGACTGCTCAGTGGTTCTAGGGTGCTTTATCAAATGTGTTGCAGGCAATAATAGCAGGGAGAAAATTCCTAAAGTCTTAGAGCTACCAAGAACCTAATTTGTCTCTGCCAATGATTGCAACCTTTTCCTTATGCCTTGCTCACCTCTGCAGTGCCAAGGCCTGGCCTGAGAGCACACATTTCCCTCCTCGCTCTTGAATAGCTCCTGCTGAGAGCCTGGAAGCTGCTGGAGCTCCAGCTCAGACGCTGCTGATTAATGCCAGCTTCTCCGCCAGCAAGCGAGCGCCATTCACATTCAAATGCTGCATCGCTCCACAGCAGACAAGAGACATGAGCGGAGGGAAATGCTGAAGGACCCTTGTGGCAGTGTCTGCCAGAGCCCTGTTTGCATCAAGTTTGCCAACAACAGCCATTGCAAGGGCTCCAGAGCGTTTCTTTGCTCTGGGGATTAGCTTGGAGATACAGCTGGGAAAACCAGCCTCTCTCCCCTCCCCCCGTGTGATGTCCCTTGAGTCTCAGAGACTTCTCGGCTATTTTGCACAGTGTAAGAGGAGATATTCTTTCCTCGTGCATTATTTCTGTTTAAATACATCTGACAGGAAGACAGAGCCAGGTTTCTCTTCTCGGAGAAGGCTCTGCTCATGGCAGGAGCAGGGAGCTGCAGAACTCAGTCCAAGGCCGAGCACGAACTCTGACGTATAGGGGGTATCTGGGGCATGTTTTACAGTCCTGTGACCGAAGAGACAGGCACCCAAAGGTATCTGCTTTCTGGGGAGATGAAACCGACACCCTAAGGTAAGGGACCAAAAATCTCCTTGCTGACTTTATACATAGACCTTTTAAACGTCTTTTTTTTTTTGCCAACACATGTGTCAGGTCCCTTCCAGCTGAGCTACCAGAGGTGTCAGGGCTGGTACCGAGAGGACTTTCGGTACGTACCATCAGCAGGCTTAAGGCTCCTCAGAGAGGGGCACATGTGAAAATTGCTGCCCAAAGAACGAGGGGATCAGAGCAAGCCGTGGAAAGGACGGGCCAGGCTGGAAAGCCGGACTGGGGGGATGTTGCCCTCCCAGGGCAGTGGTGCGGGGCAGGGACCAGGGAAGCCACTGGAAGGGCCTGCCCTCTTGCCTGGCGTCAGCACCACGCTTTGACCTCGAGCAAAATGCACAGCAGGTTCCCAGGTAGCTATGAGCTGGGACCGACCTGCATGACGTCCGGCTGAACAAAGGCTGCTCTCTTCCCAAATCGTTCTGCTTCTGATGCTTAAAAATAAATCAGAGTAATAATGAGTCTCTGTCTTTTAAGATAAAAGGGATATTAGCTTTCACTGAGTTTTTCTCCTGTTATCAGAAATCAGCTCAAGGGGCTGGATTGAACAATTGCTATCCTGCCTGTCCTTCCAGGTAAGTGCAACTTAACTCTCTTGTTTTGCACTACATTGCCTTTTCTCAGGCTAAATTTTCATGATGGGGTGGATGACACAGAAGGTGCTTAGCCATACTGGAGGAGAGTTTATGCCTGCCTCACATTTACTGTAACTCCAAATTGGCTTCCCATTCCTGGCCTTTTACAATGTCTCAGGTTATCACTGGGAGAAAACAATGTCCAGACTGTTGCAGGATGTAAACAACTGCTAATTCGCAGGAGAGTATCCGTCCTTATGAAGGTCACTCTGCCAGTTAAAACTTTGAAGCGTTATATCCAGCTGTGTGACTTGGAGGAACAAGAGCAAGTGAAGACTGGCTGAAAGGATGGCATTTCTGTCTAGCTTCACCGTATCCCCCGAATGCTGTTAACGTGAATGAAACGCAAGCCAGATCTGGACCAGCCCTCTTTGGCTTCTGCAGCAACTACAAGAGCAAGGAAAGACAGTCGGCTTCCTCTCTCTAGGAGCGAGCCGATCTCCTGAACATTCGTTGTTCAGAAAGACGCAACCTGAGTCCGCACGTATTTTTCAATTCGCAAAAGCCAAGCCTGGCTGGGAACGAGATGCAGAATTGCAAGCACTCACTCCTCACCACTCAGGGTCTCAAAAGTCATTGGTGGTGTGAGCACCCCAAAATTGTTAGTAGCCAAAGTTTCTTGCCTGGCCACAGGTGTCAGTCCCTGACCTGATGCAGTAACACAATCTACCTCTGGGATTAGCAGTTTTAGGACAATTACAAGGGAATAAGCCTGACTGGCTCTTCCCCACTGCCTTGGAAGACCTCACACTTGAGCTGTAGAGCCAATATGCTTTGAACCTGGGGTGTAAGTGCTCGGCTTGGTCATTGCGTCAATGAGAGATATTGAAGAGTACAAAGAGTGTGCAAGAAGCCACTAATAAAGCGTGGGCTTCAGGAGACTCAGATTTGTTTTAGAATTAGATTTGTAGCTGTCCATCTGGCAGGACAGAAACTGACTCCAGCTCAGGGGATTATTCCTGCTTTAGTGGTTTTCAGTATTGTTTTGAACTCAGGTTTGAGTGGAAGAAAATTAAGAAGCAAAGAATGGCAGGTGCTGTTAGAAGGAAAAAATGAATGTCATTCTTCCCACCACGATGCCTAGCTGGTCCCGGATGAACAAAACCCAAGATGTACATATTGAGATTGCATTTGCCTTATCTGTGATCAGACGCTGCTGGAAACAGAACTTGTGAAACAACAGTGTGAGAATAACAGTTTTTACTGGTAAAGAACAAGCTGTTCTTGGAATATATAGGTTTTCTTGACAGCCTCATCAACAAAAAGAGTCTATTATAAATGCTGCCTGATTCCCACTCCATGCAGTCCAGACCCACCGTGGGACCTGGCCTATGCGCTTTTCCAAATTCCACCAGATGCATATCTGCATCTTTAGGCATGTAAATATCTTTAGTAATCCGGCTATTACTCTCTCTGTGCCTCATTTTCAAACGTGATAAACAGAGTCCAACCTCCCGAAAATTTGGCTGCTGAAAGAAGAAATGTGCTAAAGGCCAGAAGGTGCTCAGATACTTTGGCAACTGACAGCACCAAGCATTGAGAAAGTCAAAAATGAGGGCTTGAATTCTTCATTGATTTTCAGGGAGATGAGACCCTGGGAAATGGCAATCTCAGAGGGAGAGATGGAAAGTTACTTCCTGTCTCATGCTCCCCCCACAACATGCATCCCACGCTGCAGCTTCTGCCCGGCTCCGTGCCCCCAGCTACGGACTTTCGGTCAGATATGTAACCCATGGAGAAGCGCAGGATGCCAGGGATGTGAGGCCCAGGGAGCCTCTAGAGATGGCAGCAGTGCCAGAACCTCTCCCAAAATCCAGTCCCAGTCTCCATACCTCCTAAATCCCTTCCTTCAGAGGGGAGAAACCTGGGAGGGTTGAAAGGAAGAGCTGTCTCCTCTCTGGGAGCTGCTGGGAGGTCTCTCCTCCCACCACTTCTCACCCATAGCATGGGGCACAGGCTGTGTTTTCCCCAGCCAGTCTGAAGGCAGAAGCCTGGGTGTGCACAGAGTCCCAGCAGCACAGTTTGGCTCTATATTAACTTTATCTTATTTGCTACTACAGTGGGACCATTGTCTGGCTTTCTTTGAACTACGCTGCCGTTTTCCTGGATTGCATTAGTGGCAGCATTACCAAAGCACTGCATTACAACAGTCTGAGCTGTCAAAAGTGCTGGACTTGCATTCAGCGAGGTTCTGGATGTGCACAGGGCTCTGTATGAGCAGATCCTTTTGCAAGATTGGGGTCTTGGAGCGTGCATGTGTGTGTGTGCATAAGGGTTTATGTATTTAGAGAAATAATGTTTCCCCTCCATCCAAGGCCAGGAGACTGAAATCCAAGCAAGCCTAAACTTCTCTACCATTGACGCCATAATAACATTTGAGGTTTAGAAAAGGAGCGGAAAAAATGTGTTGCTGTAGTAAGGGAATTGTAATAAGATCTTAGCCTTGGAATAACGCGATTTTTAGTGAAGCAGCAATCTCAACAACACTTCCACCTCCTTGAGATTTGTGAGGAGTGATGTGCCCCAAAGAATGCTACTTATTCTGAACTGGGACAAAATGCAGCTGAGGGTAAATGGAAAGAGATCCAGGAAAAACAGAAAAGCACTGATAATCTGCTCCCCTTCCATCTCCCCACCTCCCTTCCTCAAATTGAGCAGAAGTGTAATACAGCAGCCTGGCAGGGCTGCTAGTAATGCAATACAGGAGCTCAGAGCAGCGCTTAAAAAGAGTCAGCCTGCAGCCCAGAGAGCAGCAGAAAGTGAATTATGGGTTATGTAGGACCTGACTGCACGAGAGAGGCATGAACCCCCGCTGGGAGAGATGCCAAACGGATCTGTCTGTGAGAGTGCTCTGACAATGCTGACCTGCAAAGTATTACGCCTCGTGCACAGACTGACACGGTTTGCCTCTGCCTCTCTTTCCTTTGCAGCTGATACATTTATACAGCCTACGCCACTGCCTCTCTTCTATTTGAGAGCTCATATCCCAGCAAACTGGCTGTTCTGGACTGTGCCCAGTTGCCTCTGGCCCATAGGGACCAGGGCTCCATTGCAACGAAGCCAGGACTGAGATTTCCTGCTGGGGCTCTGCAGGCACTGGATCTCTTGTAGTGCAGCTGCAGGGGGAAGTTCTGGAGGTTGAAGACACTTCAGAGGATGATGAAAGGCAGGAAGACTGTCATAACTTCTTATTCAGCCACTCCTGTGTGTCCAGCCATGGGGAATATTTCTTCCAAAACAGCTTTCTTTTGAGGTGTTGCACTTCAAAGAGTAAGGCCTGCAACTGTCCATAGTCTCTGCACTATGAGAGGCAATTAGAGGCGAGAAAAGGTCTTTTCCACATTTCCTATTTTTAAATAACCGCATGTAGTCTGGGCGGTCATCCACAGGCACAACATTACCTATTCAGTAATGTCAAAGCTGACTTACTACGCAGGTAGGAAATCTGGGGTTATAACAGCTAAGTCAGTAGGAATCATAGTTTCAGTGCTTGATAAGGGTCAACAAGTGAAAAGATCTAACGTTACAAACTATTAGGGAAGGAATAGAGGGCAGAGTAGAAAACATCATTTTATCTTGATAAGTCCATGGTGTGCCAGCACCTTTGTACAATCCTGATCTCCCCATCGGAGAGAGAGCTGGAAAAGATACAGAGTGAGCAACTGGGTATTATCAAAGGCCTGGACTAGTGTCTGTAGGAAGAACAATTAGTGTAAGACTCTTCAGCCAGAAAAAGAAACAGCAGAGGAGGGATATGAAGCCAACAGTGTGATGGAGAAGGTGATCAGGGAGCAACTGTTTGTCATCTATCCGGCACAAGGGGGCCAGACGAAACCAGCAAGGGGCCAGGTTCAAAGCAAGCTAAGGTGGAGATCTTTCCCTTTGTGAGCAGTTAAGCTCTGGCACTCCTCGTCAGAGGACACCATGGGGCTAGGCATTTACATGAGCTCAAGTACACCGGTCAATATTTTACTAGGCATTGTCCTGGAAGATAAATCCATTGAGGGCTATTAAATGCCAAGAGACCACCTCTAGGTTCAGGAGTCACAAATCACTAGATTCTTGGAAAGCGTCCAGAGGAAGATATCAGTATATTCTTGCCTGTTCTTTTCTTTATTCCCAGAGATTCATTGTCCACTGCAGGACGCTGCATCTTTGGTCTGACCCTGTAGCGCAGGTCCTGTGTCAGGACAGATATTTGCAGAACCCCTTATTACAAAGTGGGTTCACAACTCACTGGTGTTCCCAGTACCAGTGGAGCACTGTGTGCTTCTGCCTAAATTTGAACTTGGCTTAATCATATAAATCATATAAATCATATAAATCATATAAATATATATTTCTAGTCTTGATGGTTGTAGGGAAATGGAGGCAATGTCAACTGCTGGTTTTTCAAAGAAATAAGCATCTAGGGAATGAAGCCAGGCTGATGGGAAACATAATAACAAAAAATCTGCGTGAATATATTGATGAAGGACATACTAGTAAGCATTTTCAGCTGTGGGGAGAGTCTCTATGTGTTTGCATGGAGACAGCCTGGTGTCCAAAGAATATGTCGTAACAATAATTTAGTGACGTCTTTTGAGGACCATATAATGCCTCGTCTGCATATGACCACGTTGTCTTGAAGCTGAGGGCTGGGATCAAGGTTGAGAAGGGTGAGAATTACAGAGCTCACCTCTGAAGTGAGATGCTTCTGAAGTTTGGTGGAAGACTGTTGCTAAGATTGTGTAACCTGTTTTAGGGATTTGAGTCCAGCTACTCCTGCATACCTGGGAATTAAGAGCTGGAGCTGCCTCTAGCTAATTACTGGGATGAGGCCGACACTCGAGATGTAACTCAACCAGAACTGCCGTGTTGTTACTTGGAAACTGGCCAGGTTTGCAGCTGAGGCATTATCAAAATGCACTGCCTGTGAGCAAGATCAGCCTGGATCTCTGAGATTATAAGAAAAGCTATATATTGGACAGAAGTTAGTCTGGATTTCATTACAAAAACATATATTTCATGTGATTCCTCTCACCGTGTGTTAGCAATTTAAAATTTAGGTGCCTGGATGAAGCTGCTCACCTAGGCTCTTCCTACAGGCAGAGAGAAACGTTTCCAGGGAGTGATTGATTTCACCTTCTTTTAGCAGTTGTTTTGAGATGAAATTGCTCATCCTCTGGACACAGAGGCATCTGAGACAAGTTTAAACTGGATTCCCACTTTCAGATGATTAAGGTTAGATGAGATAAATTCCTCCTGAGAGTTCTTGAATTTTAATTCTTTCTTCAGCTCAGTTGCTGACAGCTCAAGTATTTCCCTGCAAGCTTTTCCTTCTCTACAAGTTTAAAAAAGAGAAAAAAAAAAGAAAAAGAAAAAAAGCTCACTGTTCTAACTTAGTGGAGATGCAAGAAGATAAGTTAAATCTCTGGATTTGTAGAGTAAATCCTTATTCCTTTTCAATCAAATTTTAAATGAAGTGGCTAAAACCAGACAGTAATAACATGACGGCAGACACTTCTTTTCTCCAATGGTGGGGTACTGCAAACTAGTAGAACTTGGTTTTTAGTAAGTTCCTTCTAGTGATTTTTATTGCATTTTTAAGTCTGTGTTCTCTCAGGAGGCAAGCGATAAAACTTAATGGAAATTCTGTAGCAGTCACAGTTGCTAAATCTGAAAAAGAAGTCACCGAAACTGTGAGGGACTTGTTAACTGCTGGCCTGATCCTGCCACCCAGTGTGCATGATATTTGCTTACTTGAATACTCCTATTAATCTCAGTGGAGCTATTTGCAGGCAGAAGTACGACAGGTCTACATCAGCCTTCAGAAACATGGCAGATGTTTGATGCGTTCAGTCACTAATTCTTCACAGAGGAATCAGGATAAATCTTTTGATGGAGAATATAGATTCTTTCAGTATTTGGTAGTATGTGTGTTCGCACATACCGCTCAGCTATGAAATGAGGTATAAATATGTACCAAGGGGTAATTCTAACGGATAGTGAGATTTTAATTAACATCTGGAAAGTGTTTTAAACTATTTCTCATGACAGATATGTAATTCAGGGCAGAAAGTGTGGGAGAGAAGCTGGATTTTGTTCCCCTTCTCTATGTTTAACAAGAAAATTTAGTTTTTGAAACAAGTGGATAAGAAAACGAGTCCTCAAACAGTAGACTTTCACATTTGTCAGCAACAGAATATGCTCAGCTGCTGGTACGTGTACAAAGTACCTACCTTTTGTTTATTAGCTCCTTGCAAAACTGGTCATGCATGTCTGGAGTAAATCATTTGCATTTTCAAGTATTACAAACTAAAAGGCAATGTGTAAGATTTTTTAAAATAACTCTCTGTTATACATGTGAAAACTTACAAACTTTGCTGCTCTTGCAGGGGTGTAGCTGAGGACAGAATGTTACCCTTTGAGTTTGGGTGGTTTTGTGAAATAGATTTGAAAAACCCCACAATATGCCTCCTAGAGTCGTAAGTCAGCGGTTGAGTACTGGTTTGAATTAGGACAACGAACAAAGACAAGCGAAACATAATCCTGCACGTCTGTACATTCTGGAGGCTTTCCTCTTCATTTGGTGTCAGTACTGAACCAAAAGTATTTAGAGAGGCAATATTATTGAACACAACAAATAGGAAGCAAAGCATAATTTTTGTTAGGGGTAAGTCATCCCTTAGGCAGAAGCATTCCATCAGTCTTACTGCATTTCACTGCACTGAATTATGGTTAATTTGTGGTCGGAAAAAATAGAGGCACTGTGGTTACTGAAAATTATATGCTGCGTTTCCAGTTTAAAGGGAAACAAAAGGCATGTGTTGTAAATATAAACTTTTTTCTTTAATTTTAAAAACAAAAGTCCATTTGAATCCTCAGTTCGGTTTCTGTTCAGCATCTATAGTAACTATGCCATTTCACTGCTCATTTAGAAAATATTTCTCTTGTGGGAAAATGAAGATCAGTACAGTTGAAGAACTGGCAACGTTGAGTGAACTGTTTCCTGCTGTTGAGCTCTGCACAGTGACGACAATATTTGCTCCCTGAATGGCACAACTAGAAAAAGAATGTTCTTGTTTTGAGCAATGACAATTATTAGACTTTAGAAGAAAACCCCAACACAAACACTGGATTCTCCCGTCATTTGGGATCTTTAACTCAGGACTGTAGCTTATTCCAAAGGATATGTGCCAAACGTTACAGGCTTGAGGCAGGGACTGCTCCTTGAGGCCAGTGTCTTAGGAGGTCAGGCTAAATGATCAAAATGATGGTTTTGACCTTAAGATTCTTGGCTTAGAGATTGCCATCTGGAACATGGTTTTTATGCAATTGGGCCTTGACCATAGGAACTTCCTTAAGAGAGATATGTTATTTTGATAATGCCCTGTGTACATTTTGCTTTCAAAAGTCTACACTTTTCTTCGACAATTCACTGAGCCCTGAATATTACCTACAATTCATCCAGTAGAGAAAAGCAGATAGGTAGAAATGAAAGATGCTCCCTCATTACTCGCGCAATATTTCCAAATGAGGAAAGCATCATGCTCTGATAAGGCGATATAATTGTTGCCAGCTTGAGTAACACGCAGGGAACCTTCAAACGCAAAGGCCCGCGTTTCTCCTGAGTCAACCAAAGAAGTCCTGGTAGCCTGGTGCTGCAGAAGACGGAGACCTTCTGTGGATGTAAAACAGGAGATGGAGGATTTTTTACTGCCAGAGCAACTGGGCTCCCGACTGAGATTTCCCATCTGTGAGCAGGCAGCCCCTCGGGGATGAAAGCTCTGAACAAATGCAAAGCTGAATCCACCTCTTCTTGCTGTTACAGGGGTGTCACGAATCTACACGTCTGGTGGCTTTTTCAGGTAAAATACCTCTGCTTCCAGAAGTCAGCTTGAGGCAGAAATTTTGAACATGTCATAACATAACCCTTTCCCCAGCCATTGTTTTGTCCAATGATGAGCGGGTTCTTGCTACCAAGGGCTATAATCAGTGTGCCAATTTGCCTTGAGGAATGAACTCATATTATATTGATGGGTCTGCAATTGGGTTTTAGCAACAACAGTGACTACCAGTTCAGCCAGGGCTAGAAATAACGGAAACATCTCATGATAAACTTTCAAAACTTGGCTGCAATTTTGCAAGCACAAGTAGTTTTGGAAACTTCAGATAAGCTTCCAAAGGTTTGGATCTAGGTCCAAACAAAACCTAAACTCTAAAATTATGAGACTTGTGCATCACTAACACATAGTCATATATTTACCTCCTTTAGGAAACACTAAACATTTTATGGATTTTTGCATGCCCCAGTTGTTTCTCCCTGCTAGCGGGAATTGCTATAGTTCCTCTGCCTATGCAACTATATAGACATCAATAAAGATGAATAAAGCTGGGTAGTCAGGTTCTAATTTATGCTGATCGTGTTGGATGGCTCAGGGCACTTCAACGCACATGCTTAGCCGGTGACCTTTCACACTAGCCTCCTAGATCAAAGCACTTTATTCGTCCATTGCCAAGAAAATCACAAAGACAAAATTCCCACTCAGCACTCCTTTATTAATCTACAAAGGGCCAAATCCTGATGCCTTTAATCTGCTCCTACTCGCCGCTGCAATGATTTAAAGGGCAGAGCATTGCCTTCAATGTTTGGGCCCAGAATTAATATGCAGAAAGAATGAATTCTCTGTGGATATAAATGGAGACAGGACCACTGATTTCAAAAGGGATCACACTCAGTATTCCCTTGCTGCCAAACTGTGTCTCTGTGAATTTGATAAATCCTGAGCACAAGCTAAATTTACCTTATCCATTTTTCATTGCCTTCTTGCAGAAATTTCTTGCACTGGGTCTTGCTTGCTTAGGACATTTATCACTGTGTGACCCTCTGAGAAGGGCTGAGGCACTACAGCGCTTAATGCAAAGCACTGGGCTTAGCAGATGCTCAGCGCTTGGTAGGAGCTAATAAGGTAGTGCCCAACACAGGTTTCTAACAATGCCCATTGCTTCGTCACTAGCCGCTTTCAGGAAAATTGCACCATCATCTCCTGATTCATTGAAAGGAACAGAAAGTTTCTACTAATGTTACTGAAAAGGATCTATTTGTTATCTACCAGCACAAACTGTTCAGGTCTCTGAGACCAATTCTCACGCAATAGCAGGGAAACTGTTACTTCCACAAAAGTTACTTCCAACATACAGCTGTGTCAATGAAGGGAGAATCAAGGCATCTGATACATAGATATGAGAATAAAAAGCATCTCCAGAAACTATAGGTTGTTCGTAATTTCCATTTTCCTCTTCCTGATTAATTTCCGTACTTCTAAAAAGACAAACTTCTGTTCATTCCTTATGGTTTATGTTTTCTTGTGTTTGATGCTATTTAAATGCACTTTAAAATATCGAGGAAGCTCAGTATTGTTCTGGTCCTGATCTTCCTCTTCAGGCCATGTTCTCAGTCTAACTAAATCCCAATTCAAAAAAAAAATATGCACAATGTAACTTCTTATTTTTATTTTTATCAATTCTAGTGACAGTTAGTGCATCACTGCAAGGATAAAAGGATTGGTTACAAAATCCTTGTGAAGCTATTGCCCTCGACAGAGCACCAGGTTTCCACTTGAGTAGCTTTTCATGATGATTCCTATTTCCCACAGAAATGACTATTTTAAGTTAAAATCTCAAATATACTTAAGTAGAATTGAAAACTAAATATTACGTCTGAAACTTGGAAGAGCTGACAAACCTGATGCCTCAATCCTCCCGAAATTATCAAGATTTTCGCTGGTAAGTATATTTTTTAGCTCGGGCCAAGGGACAGCACTTTTATGAATGTTTCACCTGGCACGCAATATGCCAGCTAAAAACCAATTAATGGTTAATGATAATTATCTGAGATTGAAATTTCTGCCTATATTCATTTTTAATGGTGGTTTTGAAATATTAAAAGCAAGGAAATGGGCAGATTATATGATAGATTCATAACCCAAATCTGATGCCACAGCCATGATTAATAAAATGACGACAAATATGTGCTTTTAATGAGCTAGGAGAAAATTATTATGTTAATGAAACATCAGTTTTTAGGCATCTGATCAGAGAGTTCTTTTTTCCTGCTACACATACACCTTGGATCAAAGCTCAGTTACAGGCGTTTATCACACTCTTCAGAAAATCAGATAATAAGAGCAGGATCTGCTTTGGCACACTCTTCCACGCGCCCGTTTAGAGCAGTGACGTTTTCCTGCAGAATATCAAAGACCGCTAACCACACCAAGTGCTTTGGGAGCGCCGAGGGTGGTCATTTTAGATGTTCATAGCTCTTTTAAGAGGCCTGGAATGGTTCTGAAGGGTGTGAAAAAATAAAAATTTACCAGGCATAAACACACATTCGTACGAAGGACGCAACAGTAAACTGCAAGAGTCACAGTAAGTCAAGGTATGTCCACACCTGCTGAGGTGAAAGGCAGTTATTTCATATTTAACTCAAGCTCTTGTGCCTGGCTTTTACAAACACATACATTATAAATAAGCTTGTCCATAGGCAGATTTTGTATCACTCTGCAGTTGCTATAGTCCTTTGTCCTTTCCTGGCCACAGCGGCAGTTCCTCCCTTGGGCTGCACCCCCTTGGGGTGATGGAGTTTGGTTTCATTTGGTTTCTAGGCTCTTGCATCATGAATAATGAGTTTTGGCAATAAAAAATGTGCTTGGATCAGTAGAGGCTGCGGCCATCTCGTTCTACCCTTAGAGCACGCATCTCAAAAACTTTTGGTTAAAACATGCAAGCCAAACAAATGCTGATGTGGTATTTTAAGATCTCTGCCCACTCTAAGAGTTGTGTAGGTGCAGTCACAGGCATTAAAAGCAGAAGGATATATTTAACCTCCAAGATCATTGCTGTAGTTCACTCTTTTCCTTGCTTTCACTGTCTCTGTATCGTCCCTGCAGCAGGAGAGGTACAATAGTGCTGAGGCAGAGTATTCCTGGTGCCACCACATGCATTTGCTATATGGCTTTGGCAAGCTGCTTCTGTAGCCTGGGTCCCACTCGAATTCACAGGGACATGCTGAGACTTAACTCCAGTTTCTGATCTGCTTTGAGCTCCTCACCGCCAGACACTCGCTTTAGACAAGTGCTAATAAGGACCGTGTTACAGCTCAGCTCAGGACAAAGCATTTGGCAGCACAATGAGTGATTCTCAGCCCCCTGGCCTGGCTCCCACAATTTGAGTCTAATTCAGTATCTCCTGGCAGGATGCTCACACAGTTGCTTGCCTACGGGTTTGTGTCAGCTAGATGCCTCATTCCTGCAGAGGATGAGAGGGAGCTAGGTATGAAGTGGGTATCTTGTCTTTGAAAGCCTACTGTCTCTTTTGTTCTACTTTTAACACTTTCTCTCCAAATTTACGTCACTGCAGACAGTCTACGTGGACAGGCCCGCCACGTGTGAGGAGTCTGGTCACAGCCTGCTGTGGGATTGAGGCAAGGTGCTTGCAGCTGTGAAGGTGTCCCTGGGTGGGAGGCCATGGACTTCAGCCTGGCCGCCTGGTCATCCAAACCGCACTGGGCTCTTAGGAGAGCAGTAGCCTGCACAACCCCAAAAGCAGCACCAAGGGTTGGTACACACAGCCCTGGGTGGTCACTGTGATGAAAGGAGCTACCTTATACCAGAAGGAGCTACTCAGGGGAACAAAGTCAGACCCAAAGGAGCCTATGAGAAAGAATTTGTCTTCTCCTTTGCAGAGCTTTTATTATGAAAAGGTACAAGTGTGTCCTTAGGCAATATTGTGGGCTGAAACGGAGCTGCTCAGAAAGCAAACAAACCTCACATTGCAGCTTACTTGCCCGGAGTACAGCACGGTGATGCTAATCACTTTGAGAACGCCACAGAACAGTTCTTCATTAGTGAGCTTCTGGAAATTGAGATCCACAACTTTTTGGTAACAAAACGGGCATGAGAAACCTGCAGGTTGTCCTGCAGTGAAGTCAGAGGTGAGTGTCCCTTGCGAACAACTGCTCAGCATGCCTCAGAAAAGTGACAAGCCATGAAATCCCGAAGGGGGACTTGCACAGGTACGAGAGTCTTAGTTCTCTTCTGAATGACCCCCATCTAAACCAGAAAAGCTGCCGTTGATGTAAATAAAAGTATGGATTGTCTGCAAGAGAAAAATCAACTCCAAGCAATTTACGCCCCTGTAACACTGTTATCAACCATAACATGTTTCTGCAGGGCATGGGGTAATACTGTCACCATTTTACCTCGGCTGGCAAGCAGGAATTAGGGATGTGAATGCGCAGCACTGGAGAGGCCAAGACTCCTGTTACACTGTCAAGTGGTGGTGTTGGCCTCTAAAATTCTCCCATGAATGTTAGAGTTTTCCCAGCAGACAGGTGCTCAGCTGGATACTGCAACGCTTGCATTGCCAAAGCAGACATCCTAAGGGAAGGAGAAAGCCTCGCATGTTCTCAACTATGCTTTCACTCAGTGAAGATGAAGAACAGAGTAACTGGACCAATTCTGCCACTGCAGAAATTTTTTCCAGTTTCTGTGTAGTGTTCACGTGCTCCAGAGGTGCTGTGCACTCTGCAGGCAGGACACGCTGCTGCAAACCAGACCGTAGGACATGTGTCCCTGGCTTTTATCTAACATCTAACCTTGCTTTGATGCTATCTCAGAAGGGGAAGGTCAGGGAAAATTGCTATCTTTTCCCAACAAACTGAGTAGATAAGCAAAGTCCTCCGATACTAGTTGGCAAAGAGGACAGCCTCTTTCAAGCCAGCCTGCAGGAGCTAGATGGATCAGTTGCTTAGCTTGGCAAGTCTCTGAGCACCCGTGCTGATGAGGAGGTCTGGGCTGAACAGCTCAGAGTGCTGCAGAGCTGATAGGAGCTGAGGCCATGGCCCACACGGTTCGGCGGCAAACATGCAAGGTAAAAGTCCCTTTCTGTCCACATGCATACAGGGTATGAGTGATGACAGAGCTTTAACTTTGGGATTCAATGTGAGTGTCGCAGCCAAGAGCCAGTCTGAAAAATAGCTAAAGCACAGGGGCCCCCAAAACCTGCGAGTCAAAGATGAACGGAGGGGGAGAAGGGAGGTTTTCATCCTCGGAAGCCTTGTGGTTTCTTTCCAGCTCTTTGATGCCACGTAGCAGACACATGCAGGGGGCTTGCTGGCCAAAGCAGGACACATCCTGCAGTGCTGTGCAGCACCCTGGGACTATTTGTCCCTGATCGCTGTGGTCATCTCAGGCCGTGTCCTCCACTTCCTCGTGTGACCTGACACTGACGGCATTGCCACACCACACGACGCAGCACCAGTGTTGGCAGGGGACACACAACTGGCACGCTGCAGGGCAAGCCCTCCTTTTCCAAATTAGAGGCTTAGCCATTTTCAGAATTAAAAGACACAGTATGGCAAGCAAGGAGGAATGACTGAGTACCAGCACAATTAAAAATGTTAAGTAATCATTAGGAAGTTAACTGAAAAGTCAGGATCTAGGGAGTTTTCCAGGGAAAGTCAAGGTATCAGTGGGTCTGTATGGATATGGGTCTATATAGAAAAGTGGGATGTTTTTAGAAAAGGATTTGCAACTTCCCATATTTCCTCTGGTAGGATATTTCCTCAGATAAGGTGAGTGACTGATGTGTGGGGGTCACTACATATCTATTTCCTATTGCAGACAGAGCTATTACTTAGGAAATCAATATTTAATCTCTATTAGGAGGAGTAATTTTTAGGCCTACTTTTATATAGTGCATCTGCCGCACTTGATATAAATCATAGCCCTGCAGAGCTGTGCTGGACTCAGAATCTTCCCCCGACCCCATATCTCAAGGGAGGAACAGGCCTTCTCATGAGGGAAAAGGAAGGAAAGAAAATCAAGAAACTTCGATAGCTGTAACTATTTCAGGCAATGGCACGCAGCCAAAATAGCACAGGGTTGATTCACACCCTCCTGATTTTCACGAGGATGGTACAGAACATGAGCAAAGGGTATCGGCGTCTGTCCTGCCCTGAGTCGGGTGCAACCGGAGCTGCCTGTGAGGAACCCTCTCCTCCGCTCCCAGAAACGCAGCTTGCTCTAGGCTGAAACATTTTGCAGAGATATGTCAGCGCTAATGAAACTTAGCTGGAAGGGCTTGAGACAGGCTGACAGAGAGAGGCTCAGTTGCTAAAGGCTACTGTACTGACTAGGAATGTGGGGAATTAGATTTAATTCCTGCTCTGCCTAATTTGGTGCCATCTGGGATGAAAATGCTGCTCTCAGTTAAGTAGAGCGGGAACTTGAACCAGTTCTTGTCAGACATTTATAGGAAGTTTTGATCTTGTTTCTTATTCAAAGCCTGGACCCAGGCTTCACTAACAGCACAGGCTTGCATCTCAGAGGGCTTGTGGCTTCAGCCACAAGCAACCTCAGCGAGCTTTGGAGTGCTTTGAGCAGGAGGTTGGACTGAATGACCTCCGGCGGTCCTTTCCAAGATGAGGTATTCCATGATTGTATAACAATATGGATTTTACATGAAAATGCCCTTTTTAGCACCCAGAGCGGTTTAGAGAGGGGAATTCAGAGGGAAAGCAGTATGAAGCAGGTGGCGCAGGTTTCCTCGCTTTGAAGAGACGGTACTATCAATTTTAACAATATCTGAATTTATCAAGAAAAGTGAAATGGTGAGACACGTACTTGTGTGCCCAGCTCTGACATAGACCTATTTTCCTGCCTACACCAGTGATATAGACCTGCCACCGCTTTCCCTGGCTGCTGAATACACAAATACCCACAGGACTGAGACATCTTTAACAGTGAAGAGACATTCTGTTTGGACGTGATTTGGCTAAAGGCTTTGAGAAAACATTTAAGTATTCGGCATAAAAAAAAGAGCCGAGATTTATCAGAAATAAGCACTGAGTCAACACAGCTTCATTATTTGCAGTCGCGGTTCAAGGCCAGCAGAATGCACCAGACACATAAAGGGCACACTGGCCCAAGGCTGCTGAAAGTTAATATTTGCAATATTTCTGCAGATGTGCAATAGCAAGCTATTCCCAAAGCCAAGGCTCATTTCAGCAGAGATCAAAATCGAGGGATACAGCAAGCAGAGAACAGCATCAGAAGGCAAGATGTGGTCCGCTCATGCTAAAGAAAAGCATTTATGCCATCAGTTTAGTTTGCTTCTCAGGCCCTGTTTTCCGAACTATTCACATAAAATGCATTGTGGCTGGTTCCTGGGTTCCCATTTGGAGAGGATCTCAGCTTTTCCCAGAAAAAAAAAAGAAATCTCAGTGTGACTGAGATCTGAAGTGTGCTGACGTGTTCCAGGACCTGCTCTTTACAGACAGCACAGATGTGCCAGGCGTGGCTATGGGTTGCCAGGACACAGGCTTTCCTTCTCCAGAGGGTGCTACTGCTACAAGGCATTGGCTACTGCGGTGGCCACATCTTCTTCCTATTTGGCACGAAACATGGACAATATATGAGTTATTTAAAGACTAATGCTATATGCTCACAGATTTCAGCAACCTGAAAAAGCCACTCTAGTATATTAATGAACCTGACTTTGATTATGATAGGTCAACACCCGATTGTATCCATCTAGTTATTTTAGCTCTGACAGCAGCCCCTTCCAGGTGAAAATGCAAGAAACACACAGCAGGCGCATAGGAAGTAATTTATGCATAGAAGAAGCTTTGCTCTAATTGCTAGCAGCCGCTTCTTGCTCAGATATTGCCTCTGAAAAGGAATATTTTGGCTCTTACCTGCTGTAGATGTTCTCAATAAGTAATGAATAAACCTTTTTTGAATTTGCCTGAAACAAGACACTGTTTCACTTGCTTCTCCTTCTGGGGAGAGGATGTGAGAACAAAATACCCCATGACAGATGTTAACCACCTTTCCTAATTTTTTCCTGGAAAGCATTTGGATATGGCCAAAGAAACTGGTTTAAGAAAGCGAAGGAATGAGGTGTTGGAATAAAGCTGTGAGGATAGAAAAGCCTTCCAGAAGTCACGGATAGTGGGTGGAAACTAAAATCTTTACAAACTCTTTAGGTTTCTAAATAGCAAAGATTTCTTCTGTTTTTGGGCTCAGATTGAAAGCTGGTTCCTATTTCACAAAAAATAATTTGTCCCCACCTTCTTCAAGACATTTGTTTTAAGTTCAGAGCTCTGTGTTGGGACTCTTTATTTATGGTCACAGTATCACGATAGGCCATGGCAACATCTCTTCCTACAAATGATAAATATTTGCAAAATAGTTTAAACTGTATACACAGAGATACTGGATTAATAGATACAAGCCATCAGAAGCTGAGCTTTTCCAGCGATGTCTGTACAGTAGTTTTGCGCTGTAGCTCTGATGCACAGCCTGCTCCAGAATTTACTGTTTCAGGCTTCTGCTCCAGGCTGGATTGTATTAAAAAGCATTGTTCCTATATTACCATTTTTATGATTTAGTTCTAATTAACCGTCTTCCTAAGGAAGATTTCAAATAGTAAAATAGCAGGCTATGGATAGCAATTTCCAGATTTTGAAGTACTGTGTAACTCTCTGCCCATTTTTGTGGGGTTTTATGTTTTCCAACTTTCTTTAATCCTTTGTAAATGATCAATATATCTTTTTTCAGCCCTAATTCTGAAGTGACTCTCTTCAAAACCTATGCAATGTTCAGTATGTTTTATTCCCACTTGAGGGTTTACCTTATTTCAGACAAAAAAAGCAATTTCAATGAAGTTGAAATGTATGGTTTTGGTTTCAGGGCTACCTCTCTCTGACATAAAACTACTAAGCCTTTATTGAAATATATATGATTCTACCATAAACACCCCCTTTATAGAACGCACCTGGCAAATATAATGGAAAACATGTTTGTGTCTCAAAAGCAACCAAGTAACTGTTCTGTAATAATATATAGTCTATTTGATATTTAAAAGGTCATAATTTTGCACACAGAAAAGAAAAAGACAGTCACAATAAAAGGTAACATTAAAAAATGTAGCTGCACATCTCAGACATCTGCGTTTGTATTATGCTGATAAGAGCAGCTCACTTTCAGCACGCTCAAATAAAAGAAAGAGAGAGAGGTTAAAAGAGTGTCTCTATACCTCACTGGACCACAGATTTAGCATTTTCCAGTCCTTAACAATCTAACCTCCCAGTCCTTTGGGAGATAGGAACACTGTTCCCTTTTTCACCCGGGGAGTGCTGAAGCATAGGGTGAATAAACAATTTCCAAAGGCCACCCAGGAAGCCCTTGGGAGAGCTGGGACTGAGCACGGGTTTCCTGATTCAGTTCAGACACTCTCATCCGGACAATTTAACATAATATACTTCGTTTTAGGACCCCTTGCTTTACCTGAGAGCTCAACAGCATAAACCACTCCACAGAAGAATATAAAACCACTTTTGTATGTACAGGGAAATCCATTCGATATAACGTCTCCAGGAAGAGCACTAGGTCTGGGAGCATGGCTGGCCCCAGGCGCGCAGCACCCGCAAGGCAGATAGAGGTCTTCTGCAGGTCCTCAGCTGCTGAAGCAGGTCTGCCCTCAGCCTCACATCCAGCCGAGCAGTACGGGGTGTCCCACCAAGCCCCAAGGTTTCCCTGGCTTCACTTGCCCTTAAAGAAATACAACTTGCACCGTTGCTGTCGTTCCTCTTTCATCACCCACACAACTGATGATATTTGCATTAGCGTTTCTAAACCAATAGAGGAGGTAAAAAATGTTCTCATTTTTTGCCATGTCTCTCAATATCTAGGTAATTATCCAAAATGAGGACAAACACAAAATTCGTAGCCTCAGCGTACCTCTTTCTGCCTTGATTCAGGGCTGCCCAGCTGCTGCCTGCGCAGGGACTATCGCTGGTGCCCCGGGGGCAGCAGGGACTGAAGAGGCAGCTGTTTTCTCAGCCAGGAAAAGCATCCACCACCTCACTAGCTCTTCTCTAATCAGCCCTGCCTCAAGCCATCCTGCCACCGCAGATTTAGGCACACCGTTGTTTTTCATGAATGCTGGCAGGGTACCGACAGCTCCTGGGAAACCTGTATAGGAGCAGGGCTCCAGGTCCCTTTGGATCAACTCCTATATCTTACGGCATCTCTTACAGTATGGCAGGCACCCCAGCCGGGCTCCTGCTTTCTTATCATTTTACAATGCAAGGAACAGCAAAGAGCAAACTCCAGAATATCTCGCCTTAGCAATAACCAATGTAGTGGTGGATCAAAGTACTTCATGTCTTTTTTTCTTGAAGACCTAGTTCCTGAAGTCACATACTCATGGAAGAATCTTTGGTTTCGTTTGTGAAGAACTGGGAAGGTTATATGTATATATAGGGTGTGTGTGTCTCTCTACAAATATATGAAATTGCATTTGGCGTTGTTTTTATATTGTTGTTATACTGTTTTTCTTATTATATATATGTAAGTATTGTACGTGTATACTTGTAAACCCAGTCTTGATTACTGGATTATTTGGAGGCCTCAGAGATTATATTTGAATTTTTGGCTTTGGTTCTACTGCAAAAAAAAGTAAACTGTACCTCCTATTCAAGGAGAATATCTGTCTGCCTGTTTATCCACCTGTCTGTCTCTCTTATCTACCAGTTCAGCTTTTTCACAGTCCTTCCAAGCCAAGAGAAGTAACTCAGCTGATGATGTCTGTAAGTAGTTTGAGCCTCCTTTTATCGAGAGCAGTGGTGAAACTCCCACTGATTAGCTCGTGTCCTTAACGCTTAGAGGATGACCTAAGCCAGAACTAAATAAAGGGATTTAGGAGCCACAGCAGTTAGCACTGAGAAATCCGTTTTTCAGGCTCATTTGTGCTCTCGGCAGAGTCCGGTGTCTAAACTGCTCTCCTGGGCTACCTTCCCACAGCATCTGAAAAGCACACAGCTCTAGAGAGAACATGATTTTCTAGTCTGCAGTCGTGTAGCCCGCCGAGATGAGATGGGCTGTAACTGCGTTTTGAGGGCTGTTTTAGTATTTTGTGTTGACCAATCCTTGGAAAAAAGCCTGTATCCAGGACTCCTGTGCGAACGTCCTGGCACGCAGTCTAGACCACCACATTTGCTTTCCTCCTTCCAGTTCAACAAAACTTTAATTCTTTCAAAGGCAGTGACACTATATCAGGCAGGTTTAAAATTTCTTCCTAACCAAAAATACCTGCAGCCTCCAGGAGAGGAGATACCTAAATATCTTGAAAAAATATCTTGATGTCTCGAAAAGCAGGAGACGTGGAATGAATCCTCAAAGGATGGAGGAGTCTGCCTGTAGCCTTTGCTCATCCTGACGGACCACTCTACTCTCCAGGCACTGAGAGAAGCAGTAGATGCTGTTACATTCTTGGTGGAGATGGATCCTCTTGGCAGTCCCAGCACCTTTTGTGTTTAAATTGCCTCATAGGTATCTGAATGACCTTAATAGCCCTTGATTCCACCAGAACTAGTACAGTGGAAGGAAAGGGGAAGGAAGGAAGGAAGGAAGGAAGGAAGGAAAGAAGGAGCTATTGGAGGCACATGCAGTTTCAAATTTGTTTTTAGCACCCTCACAGTTTTGCATATTCAGCAGCAGAAAGCACTGCCTTCATCACGTTACTAATCGCGGAAGATCTGGATGCATGAGCAAAGGTATAGTTTCACTGAAGTTTTGGTCTCCTCTTTGAAATCTCTTGGTGCTTGTTCTCTTCCTTGAAGCTTTTTGTGCTTTTCCTTTGTGAGTCTTCCACACTCGAAAATTGGAAAAATTAGAAAATTATGCTCCTTGAATAAAAGTCCTTGCATATGGAAATGACAGAAAAATATGAAGCAACTGTGTGCTAGCAGATGAAGCAAGACGAGATTGTCAGATCTGGACTCCTGGGCTCAATATTTCAATGTCCATTACTGTTGCTGTGCAAACCGCTCAACAACCTTATGCCTTATTTTATTTCTCAGTGAATTCATGCATAAAATGTTATTATTCCTTTCTCTCTCTTAATTTTTTACTGACCTTTGGCTGTGCTTTGCACTGCACTGTGCATGCAGTGTGCATGCACACTGAACATGGTTCCAGCTCATGGGGAATATAACCTGGCAAGTAATGCAATTCCTTTACACAAAGCCCTGGGTGTGCTGAGGATACAGTCTAGGGCAGTATCCTTAGGTATCCTAGTATCCCTTGCATCTTCCAGTTTCTTCTTTAAAGAGTATGTTTTGCGAACTATAGGGATAATAATGAAAATATCACCATTGTCTTCATGTGGAGGAATGCACACAACCTCTGTTACATCAGGGCTGCATCTCTCAGTCATCCGTTCTTACCTCCTTGTGAAACCCCTGACAGGTGAGGAAGTGTTAGGATGAGCAGGTAGGCATCGGCCCGAGTTTTACAAGGTGAAGGAACTTGCCTAAGGTTAAGGAACTTGCCCAGGGTACAAACTGAAACACGGGCAGTTCCATCTGAAAGTGAAAACAGGAAAAACTTCTTGACTGTGAGGGTGACTGAGCACTGGAACAGGTTGTCCAGAGAGTTTGTAGAGTCTCCATCCTTGGAGATATTCAAAAGCTCTCTGGACACAATTCTGGGCAACGTGCCCTAGGTGACCCTGCTTGAACAGGGGAGTTGGACTAGATGATCTCCAGAGGTTTCTTCCAACCTCAACCATTCTGTGTTTGTGTGTGATTCTGTGATCTAGGAAGTCTGTGGCTGAGCAGAGAACTGTTCTGCAAGCGTAGGCTGTGGTCCTCGCTCCCCATGGTTGTAGGGAAGAGGGGTGACTGAAGTGAAGACAGCAGTCTGCTAATTGCACCCAGTGGTTAAATTTGCCAGGAGATCTGAAAAGGGTTTTGACAGCAGTGCTGCAGAACAAGAGCACAGTGGAGCGTCCCCCTGAAAATCCCAAGGCGCAGCGTTATGTGAAGAAGGTGGCTCTTACTCACGGATTACAGGCGGCAAGTGGCATTACCACCTTGGTGAGGTCCCAGATTTGGAGTGAGCCTTTCCTCTCCCCCCTGCTCCTGTCCTGGCCCGCTTGGGCTCTTCCTCCAACCGCTCTTCATGTGCCTTCCCGGCCACTAGCTGATTTATCTCCCTCCCCTCGGTATCTCTGCCCGTTCCTTTGTTTTTCCTTTCAGCTAATCCCTTCCTGCTTTTCCCCTAGCCCCTTCTGTGTTACATGTACACACACTTTTCTATCTAGGGAAGTTAATTTAGATTAAGAGAAGGGATGGATTTAAGAAAGAATAGCTTTCCCTGAAAAACTCCAAGTGTAGATGCCCTAACTCTGGAATAAAACTGGTTTCCAATTAACACGATGCTTTGTATATAGCAAATTAAACTAATCATTTTTTCCTCCCCCCCAGATTGTGAGTGCTCGTCTGATTATGCCCAGATTTAGTTGGGAATGTCTCATCATGCCAAATTTGCCATAAAGACAAGATCCTGTTCCATTCCCAGACATGCACGGCCACCCCTCCCAAAACCATTCAAAGAAAGCAATACATCTGCTGCCCAACCAACCATGAAGAAATCAAGGCACTAACATAATATTTGCAAGCCAAGCTCCGCTCACTCTTCTGCAGTGTTCCTTTGTCTGTTTAGCTTGAAAACTCCAGGGTGAGAAAACTTTCTCCCTCTATTTTTATGTGGTGCTTGGCACAGTGAGATACCAGTCTGCATTGAATTGTCACAGCCCAACAAATAAAGAAATCGCCACAAAGAGTTGTGCTGTTACATGTGCCTTCCGGCCTCATGTAAAATGAAATCTCTTTGACATCTGCTGGGGAGCACTTTTTACTCCACCCACACTTAGTCAGATACTCTCCAGAGGTCTTCTCCACTGTAAATGGGGAGAAACAGGCTGCTCTAGAGAGAGGCTCAGAGCAGAAGCAATACCTTGACCCCGGGAGAGCTTTTCTCTCCAGTGAATTAGGGAGTTAGAAGATCAACTACCTAAATTAGGTGCCTCAGGTTGGGTTTCTGAATACCCTCCCCAAGAGGCACTTTCTCCAAAAGGAGAGGAAATTTTATGAAGCACAACAAAATCAGCAGATGGGGCATGGGTGGAGGAGGAGGGGAAGAGAACAAGGCTGGAATGTAATGTGGAGGAAAGGCAGAAAGTTAAGCTGAGCCAAGATCGTTTTCCAACTGGACCAGACAAGTGTGCAGGCAGTGAAGAGCTCCCTGGTTGCTCAGTGGCTCACAGAGCACCTGCTCTGAATTTGTGGTGGTGGTAGTCGGATGCAGACTTTGTCTTCCTACTCCAATATGGCAATCCTGTACCTTACGTGAGCAGGATGGGACCTCTGGTGCCACTCAGACATTCGGCTTCTCTGCAATACTGGGCGCTACTGCAGACCAGGCCTACTCCAGGCCTACTTCATGGACAGCTTGGATTAATATGTAATGCATTTAGAGACCCTAGGCTAACAGGTGACGCTTCAAGGAGCAAGATTTACCTGGAATTTTCTGGCTATTTTTTCCCATTACGCTGATTCAGTTATGCATGTGCTTTGAACAAGGAGACAGAATGGACTATTTTCCTGGGTAACAAGTGCTTGCTTATGAAAAGAAGCCCAGCTCCCCATGAAGCCTCCTGCTGCCACTGCCGTCATGCTGCTTGCACCGACACAGCACATGTTCAATCAAGGCCAAAGGGGGCATCCACTGAAGCGGAAGGAAAGGTTCGCCTTGCTAGCGGTGGGACACATCTGTGGGTGCTGGGACAGCTTTGGAAGAGGGTGCAAAGGCTAAGCTCAGCTTCGAAGGCGACAGCACAGGAACGACTCTGTCTTTCACAGCAATCTGACATTAAGACACCTCTCTAATTTTATTTCCAGTTAACAGCATTTTGTTTATGTAGCAGAACATAACACCAGCAAACTCTGATTTGCCTCTCTGTAGATGATATTTGCTACTTGCTAAATAAGAAGTCCCCTGCGCAAATGAGAGCATGACCTCCTGCGTGCAAATTTCTGAAGTTCTGCACGATGTGGCTTATAATCTACTTTATAATTACCCTGCAATATTCACAGGAATGCTACTAAGTCTGAAAAGCTAGATGAAAAACTGGCCAGACCTCTCTTTACCATTGGGAAATCCAAAGAAGTTCCGGATTTAACAGGGGAGACAGGAAACGACCTGTAGCATCAACAACCGTTGACATTAATTTCAGCTGAAAAGAGACACCAGCCACCAAATACCTGCACAAGCTCATTTCCTGTCCTCCAGCTGTCACAGGCTCCAGCTCAGCTGAATCAGGGTTCAGAGCTTTGGTAAGACATTTTGGTTGCATATATACTTGCAAACTAAACCAGAACACAGCATAGTCTGCACTTGTTTTCTAGCTTGTTTTATGCTTTTGGCCAAGGCTCAGCGTCTGGCGCCAGCGAGAGGATGTCAGCGCGATGCTCTGTCTACCTGGGGCTGTGGCTCCTCAGCGTTAGCTGACCTGCCTAGTGGCTGTGGTGGTCCGACCCGCCCTTTCCACCTGGCCACACGTCTCTCTTCTCTCCCTTACGTTTCCCTCCTGCTTTCTGATGAGTCCCAAACTGGCACGCTAAGCCAGCGTCGTTTCCAGGCTCGTGGACAAACTCCAATTTTGGTGGCCCCAGGTGAGATTCTGCTCTCAGAGCCTCAGATGGAAATCTTAAAGGCTCTTAAAGATTTACAGTGGGTAACTGAGGCAAAATCAAAGGAATATTTTACTGCAAAAATCCATACAAACGTAGTATGTTTAAGAATAGGATTACATGAAGTGGATGCCCACAGCTTGGAAGCTGTATGTCATGTCCTATCATCATTGCTTTCTACTCATAAAACAAGCAATCCAGATGGGATTCTGCATAGTACCCTGCTTTATTTCAGGTAGTTAAAAGTGATCCATCTAACAGTGCTATTACCAGTCAAATATTTCTAAGACTCTGGGCCTTAAGTGCCAAGCAGGTCACTGGAAACAATGCAGAGTTCAGGTACCTATGGATTGACCATCCTGCACCCCCTTTGCTTTTTAAGGAGATTTCATCTAAGAATACGATGAAGATGGAAGAAGCAGAACCTCAAGCAGTCTTATTTTTTTCCAAGGGATCTGTGACTTTTTCCTCCCAGCTAGCGATCAAGCCCCCAAAATCCAACAGTCTTTCCTCACGCCACAGATACTGGGATCTCTTGTCCTTGGCCCAGAAGAAGCCTCCAGATGTCTGATGCTGGCTTTCCTCTTGGTCTAGGCTCCAATAAAACTTCCACAGATGTTTGCCTTGGGGTTGAAGCCTCTTCTCAAGGAGTCCAGTGCAGGCAGCTCTATCGCAGTAAATGCTGCCAGAGTGGCTGCTCTGCTGAGCTGACAGAAAGCTTTTCTGGATATTGTTACTATTTGGAGGGTGATTTTTCTCATGAATTAAAATATATGACTGAACTTGTTTATATAATATCATAGAGGGGGATAAAACCATTTATATGATTTCTCCTGCACTGTTATGTATTTGTACCAAACAGGCGCTTTGGAAAAATCCCACCCCGAAGCCGGAGCTATAAAGTTAACAGCTAATCTCCAGGGGCCAATCTTCAGCTGGTGTCAATCGACATTGCTGCCCTGAGTGCAGCCACCTCAGCACGCGCTGGCAGTGGATCTGGCCCGGGAAGGGGAGGTCGCTGTGGGGCAGAGGCCTGGAAAAGGGCCCAGAGGAGGCACGGCTGCCCCGGCGGCACTCAGAGCTGCGGGGAGCTTTGCCAGGTCCCCGGCCAGCCTGGAGCTGGATGGAGCTTTCATTTCTGAAAATGCATGGTGGGGCAGGGGGAGAAAGCACAAGTCGAAATGTCCGTTCTGCTTTGGATGGCAGCGTCTGCTTCATCTCGCCAAAATAGCGCGGCCGGTTCTGGGGTCGCTGTCCCTATTGCTGATTATCCCCGCTAAAAGCACGTATTTTCTGAGGGTGGCATGAGAGAAGCTGGTCTGGGGAAGGGGCGAGAGGTCACTCATTTAAGACTGGCTCTTAATCCCTTTTCTGCTGCAGACTTCCTGTGTGTCTGTAAAAGCAGAGCTAATGAAGGAATGAGGCACCTCTAATATTATCCTTTAGCAGACGATGTCTCAGCTGCCCTTCTGCTGGGAGAGAGCTACTGAATTTCCTACCACTGCTGTGAGCGCAGGCAAAGGCCAGAAGCGCCCCAGCTCTCAACAAATTTCTGCACGTTTTCTTTTTTCAGATTTCAGGTTTCCACCTGAAAGCATTAAAAAGAAGCTGTTTTCCCCCACATGCTTTCTTGCCTTTATTTTTTTCTTCTATTTTTTTATCAGTAGGTTTAAATGAGCAGCAGTTTTCTCTAGGGGTTTCAAAATCTTTTTCATCCTTTTTTCAGTAGCAGAAGCAGCAGAGTGAAGGACTAACGAGCAGAAAAAATGAAGCAATCAGGAAGGAAAGGAGAAAGAGAGGGAAGGAGGAAGGAAAGGAGGAAGAATGGGAGAGGAAGAAAAAATCTAACTCACTAAAAGGATAGCTTTTTTAAAGTCACAGTAAACTTTTGTAAAAATTGAAAGCATAATTCTTCTGAAAAATATTTCATTTTTGGTTAATTGGATCGTAAATATTCTTGTGGTCAAAATCATTTTTTCCATTTGGTGGAAAAATAATCCATCAAATAAAAGTGAGCTGATATACGTGTATAATGGGAGGGCATTTACATGGCAGGCATTTCCTGAAATCTATATACTCTTAAATTCCAATCCAAATCTATTTTAAACTCACTCAAATTGAACCAACTCTGCAGTGTTTGCATTCAACCCATCACTGCTGTTAATCCCTCTTTTCTTCTGCTCACAAAAGAATAAAGGTTTGGGCTCTGGCCCTGGGAGGAATCGGATGGAAAACGCCTACCTTTCCTGAGTTTTATTTTTCGGAGGTAATTCTGCTACCCAGATGCTCAGGTATTGCTGGCTCGATCTTGTCCTGGGCTCTGGGCGAGTGCTTTCCCTTCCAGCTAAAGTCAGCAGGAATGAGCCGTGGGCGTGCAGCTCCGTGCCTGCACCAGAGCTGGTGTCTCGGTTTCCCGTGGCCCTTAAACAATTTGTCTTCCATGAATGCGCCTCGTCATCCCATGGCAAAGAATTTTCCCACTTAACTGCAGACTGGAGAAAAAGACTCCTCTTTTTTTTTCTTTTCCCTCCTCTGAACTTGCCACTAACCAGTTTCATCTGACGTCCCCTAGCTCTTGTATTAGAAGAGACAGCAAACAGTCATTTTCTATTCATATTTTCCATCCTACTTATGATCACTATCACATCCCCTTCAGCGGTATCTTTCCCAGCCTGAAGAATCTGAGTCCATTTAATTGCCATCCTAGTCTGTTTGAGAGCTGAATTAATCTGTTTAATCATCTGTTTAGTCTATTCGCAACCTATTGTTAGGGCTGGATGAGGAGGATCCGTCCTGGTCTATGCTGGCTTGTTTTGGAGGACCCACCAAGAAGCAGATGCCCTAGACAAGGCGCAGCAGAGCCTGGGTCCATCCCATAGCATTTTAGATGCCTGAACCCACCCCAAACCACCATCTCAGGACGCCAGTCCCACTCATCAGCTCATCAGGGCTGAAATGGTCAGGCTAAAATAGTCAACCACACTGGCACGTGTTTTTTCTCTACTGATGCTAATTAATTCAGTCCAGTTCATTCATGAGCGCCTTAACCGTCGCGCAGTAATAGACAGCGAAAGACTGCCCAGCTGGAGCTGAGGGAGGAGGCTCAGCACCAGGCAGGAGCTCTGCAGGATCAAGCCTCTAAGTGGCTGCGTTTCAGAAACAATTCAGCTTGTTTGACCCACGAAATGTATTCCAGAAACACAAGCCTGCAGATATCTTGTGTACACGGTGCCTCACCAGTCATCATAAAAAGCTGCTTATACTTTCTTTTCATCTAGAAGACCAGATGGTGGCTATGACAGTGGGGTCTGTCTTTTTTCTGTGCCATCCATGCAGACCTTGACAGCGCAAAGAAGAAAGGTACTTCTACCTTGGAGAGACCTGCCAAACTGGCCCTGAGGACCCCACACCCTGCTCCCTCTAATTGCGCCAACATTGTCTTGCAGCATGAACCATTTCAGCTATCTGTTTTCTTTCAAAGTATATTTGTTTTATATCTGACATGTTTATATATGTTAACTGTTTGCTATAGATATCTGTCAGCTTCAACTGGCAAACCCCCCCAAAAAAAAGAGAGAGAGGGGAAGAGAGAGGGGTTGGCTCTAAGCCAAAGATATGCTTCTTAAAAGCACTTAGCTTTTTGTCACATGATTTTGCATAGGAAGAGAAACAGGGAGAGGAGGGAAGGTAGACTGACAAGGAATATTATGCTTCAAATCCTGCAAAAGAATTTCATTTGAAAATGTACTGTACTTTCCAGATATTAGCCTACAAGCCATAAAAAGTTATTTTATAGTCCTAGAAATGATACACAAACATTGGTATACTGTTTGTCATAAAAACTGCTCTAAAGAGGGAATCACGCATTATGCTTTTCGAAATATGACATTTATGAGCTGCTTTTGATTGTAACCAGAATGTTCTCTAATAAAACAGAAAATGCGTGTGTGTGCATGTGTGTGTGTGCACGCGCACGCGTGGATGAACAATAAAGGGATGTGTCATTGAGCAAGAGACATCTTCTAAAAAGGGGTTCTCTACTCAGGTCAGAGGTTTGCATCTTTCTCCGTTTCAAAGAATAGGGATGCTGCCCCTCCTGTCAGTGAAAGGAAAGGCAAAAAGGCCCGTTTCTTCATACCTTCTGGGAAATCAGCACAATTTCCTGGGATTTTTTTTTTTTTTAGCTTTCCTTTCAAGCAAGAATATGGGCTGGTGCTTTAGAATATCCCCTTCCCTTTGAGGTTCAAGTGACCCACTGCAGGATAAGGATGAAGAGACATGAAATGTTCCCCACACCAAAGATTTTGGCTTAGGTTTCTCTTATAATGATATTTAAAAGGGCTTACACTGGAATTACACGACGCATATGCCTTGTGCTAGTCCTTACAGCGCTTAATTGCTCATAGCCTTCCCAGGCATTTTTTACTGTGTGAGGTGAATAGAACAGACTTGTCAGGATGACATACTTTTTTCTTTTTCTGCTGGACCATTTAGCCACCTTTCCTGTCCAAAAGCTGGGTGGAGAGTCAGATCATGACTTGCCCTGCACTCTCTGTTCCAGTCAAGTTCTTGCTTTAAAAAATGCCTGAAGGTTTTTTTCTAAAGAGACAGCTTTGTCTTCGTTAGAGCTGGGATGTCCTGCAACATTTTCTGGAGCAGGCTCATTTTCAGGCCTTTTACATTTTGACTGCGTGGGACTTCTCACGGGACCAGAAAGCCACCAAACCTTGTGCAGGTGGACTCAGTCTTCCTTCATTTATGATTAGGGCATGGTGAGCCCAAGCTAATGACCCATAATGAGTTATGCATATATACTAAGACTCATACAAGTTATAGCTGCTTGGGTACAGAACCACATTCATGCAGCCTTATGGCTTCTGACCAGTTTAGCAAAGAAGAGGAGAGTGCTTGAGCTGAAACTGGATCTGTTTAATAGAAACGATAGAAGACTTTGTAGCTGGAGTTACAGACCGAGAGGTCCAGGTGCCCGGGATCTGTTTGTGCCTGTTATTTGCAGTGCAGTGATTTATTAGCCTAAGACCGTACTGGGCAAGACCTCCTTAGATCTGGGGATACAGATAGGAGGGAAGGCGGACAGACTGTTTGCAAGGAAATCAAAAGCACTTTGAGTTCTAACTGCTGCATGAATCACCTCCCAAAATGAATACAGACCACAGCAAACTGCTGCCCTGCAGACAAATTTCCAATGAAATGACTGTCCAAAGCACTGGTGTTTATACACTCAGCTGATATGGGTTGAAGGGCTGTTTGAAAATGCTATGGCGAGTTATGTAATTATTTGAGGACGGTAGAGCACAATAAGTGAGTATAAACATTGAAGAAGACTATGAGTTCACTGGATGCTTACAGGAATCCGTCATCTTTTTTACAAATGCCTCTCCTCAAATACAAACCATGTACTCTGTGGCCAGGAAATCATAGGTGTCCAGTTATGCTTGACAGGGAAAAAAGAAGATGGATGGGCAGTGGGAAAATAACTAAGGTACGTGTGAAAGAACTGTTGGGTTTTTGCTTGGTGTTTTGCCTGCTGCAAAGTCAGCTCTTTGGACAGTGGCTTTAATGGCTAATTGACTTGGCATCAGGTTTCCCTCTAACTCTGTACACCTGGTTTGTTCTAGCATATGAGATGAGCTCAACAACAAGGTATGGAAATATTCTGTATGTAAAGTAGAAAGAAATACTAATGTATGTGCACAGATAAAGAACGAGTAAACCACATAGACTTCATGAGCTTCATAACATCATCAAGAGTGAAAAACAGGCAATATATCCTTTTGAATAACTGCTGACAAGTCCAATCTAGTAATTTATGTGACAAGCAGGTTACTTTTTCCTTTTAATGTGGGATCGTCCAAAATGGCAAAAATATTATGTGAAATCTTTTGGAAAGATAATAACTAAGAAAGATAGCCTTGAACCGGACAGGGTTCCCAGAGGGAGGTTCTTTTCACCAGACCTATTTCTGATAAAACACACAGTTTCTCCTGTTTTATTTCTCCACAGTAAAATATGGATATATACTAAAAACATATTTTTTCTTAATATTTTTGATTCAGACTGAAGGTTTTTCAGGGAGAAGCTTTGTGCTTGTACAGAACCTGACACATGGGAGTTATGTTTCACAGGATGCTTTATACTCTAAAGATCAATAAACACATTTCAAAATTTTCTTCTGCCTCCTCTGTAGTTGAAATCACATTTTCATGCAAAAATGAGTAATTCAGCTGCAAAAAAGGCATTTTCCCCACGGTAGCCCTTTCTCTGCATCTGTGTGGTATGCTACATGTGGATGGGAGCCTGCCTTTCAACAGAGGAAAGGGGTATGGTTTAGATAATGGCTACTGAGCAGTAGCATAGCTTCTCCTCTTCAAAATCAGATATGCTATAATCCAACACTAGTCTAACGCTTGGCAAGTCTGAGTCTACGTGAGCACAAATAAGGCATTAGCTCCAAAGTAGTAGCGGTCTCCGTCTGGAATAATTACCTTAGAACTGGTAGCTTCTAGACCAGGCCTTACATGTGCCAGTGAGCTTATCTGTCTTAAACAAGGAACGAATGAAGTAGAGCAGGCGGAAGGGAAAAAAAACGAGGAAGGAAGAAAAGATAAGGCTTCAACGTGGCAAAGCAATTTCTTTCTTGGCTGTTTGTTTTACTGCACCACACAATGTTCTCCCGCACACTGTCCCCTGTACAAAGTGTCAAAACCTTGAAAAGAGTGGTATCTACATCAGCAAGCTGATGGTCTCTGCACAAGTGAGAGCTGAGGCTGAGGCTGAGAGTCTGCATCCAGAACCGGCTTCACTCGCTGCCGGTTTGCCGCCTCAGAAATTCAAGGTCAAAGTGAGCTTGCTCAGTTAGGAGGAATTGTAGCTGTCCTGAGAAAAGTCACAGAATGCTTTAGGTTGCAAGGGACCTCTGGAGATCATCTAGTCCAACCTCCCTGCTCAAGCAGGGTCTTCTAGAGCATATTTCCCAGTATCCCAGCAGAGGTCCCACCTAGGAAAAAATGTGCAGAGTAGGAACTAGCTTGTCTTGCGTCTGGGCCTGGAGACATCCAGGTTTACCTATATGACAACAAGCTGCTGTTTGCAGAATAATAACCAGCCACCTGACATTCAGTGGCAGTAACAAGGCCATCTTCTCCAACTGCACCACAGAGAGAATCTCAAAGCCTTCCCAAACAAAAATGGTCTTGACATGACTTCCATGTATGAAAAAGTTTAAAAGGTTTTGTTTTCACTCCAAGGCAGATCCTACACACATTTTGGAACCTTGAAAGTTGTTGTAAAATGAATTCATTGTCCTCTGCCAGCTCTAGTCAGCTGGTTGGGCTGTAACTTAAAAAAAGAGTTGAGTCGCTGTAAAACACCCAAAACAGGAGAGCACGGTTTGGTTGGACTGACCCAAACTTCTAAAACTCTTCTGGAAATGAAAACCCACCAGGGACTGTTCCCAATTAATGGGACATTTGTGAGTGCAACCACATATAGACAAGTTGGGACAAGTCCTAGTCTGCGTTAAAACAGGGCAGCTGCTTTGAATTCAGTTACACTAAAGTGGCTGAAGGCAGAACTGGGCCTGCTGAGGTTGAAAATGCAAAGATCCTACCATGCAATGAGCACAAAGCCACAGAGACTGCTGCGAGTCAGTTGCTGAAGCAATGAGGTTTGCATCCGAAGGAGCCTTTGTCCCAGTCCTGTGTAAGGGTAGAAGAATACAGTCCACCCTTTGCAAGATAGCTCTTTGGGGCAGGACAACCTTTTTTCGGCCTCTTCATGCCTTTGCTGGAGGACATCCTCATTCTGAAACCTGGAAGTAATCTCTCCTCAACTTTTTTGTGCAAGTATTTCAGTATCTTCACCCATAACCCAGCTCATAGAGCTCAGAGAAGCCCTTCTACCAGCCTTTTCCCGTCTGTAATGTTGGCTTTTTCTATCTTTTCTTTTCTTTTCTTTTCTTTTCTTTTCTTTTCTTTTCTTTTCTTTTCTTTTCTTTTCTTTTCTTTTCTTTTCTTTTCTTTTCTTTTCTTTTTTCTTTTCTTTTCCCTTTGAGCTGGGAACTGAACAGAAAATTCAGGGAAGACCTGGCCTTCATCACGGTTACAGTAGTTTTAATATGCCAGGATCTCAGTAGATTTCTCAGGGCTTTAAATTGGAGTTATTGAGAGCAGCGTAAATCCCTGAGAATACAGCTGAAGAGTCTGCTGGAATGGGGAGCGTTACTCTCATTTTAACACGAGTTTCTAAAACAAAGCCTGCCATATGCTTAGAGCTGAATGAGGCTGTTGTTACTTAGAAAGAGACCTTGCTTCTGAGGCTTACACCATGTTTTCTTAAATTTTTGAAGGACAAAATCCAGCTATTTTAATGAACCTAACTCAATAATTCCTAATCCTAAAGTTAAACACTAACAGTGAAGCTCAAAAACTGGCCTCCCAAGTTTCAAAACGCAAGTCATGACCAGAACCCATTGGTAAACATTCCTGAAAATAAGTTTTGTTTTGTTTTCCCCACCATGCTCTACTGAAACTTGGAAAAACTAACTCACTCCTAATATTAATCCTAGGATAAACAGATTAGAAATTCCCCTTACCCCTGCCCTGCAAAAAAATAATGCCTCTGAAAAGGCATTTTTTAGCATCAATGAAACCTGAACACTTGTCTATTCTATGGACTTTTTAAAAGTAAGTCATCTATTATTTTTGGAGCAGGGGACAAAGATTTCTTTTTGCAATCTTTTGCATCCTTTTGATTCACAGAACTAGTAGCTTTATCAAAAATAGCAAATGCAGTCCCCTTCCTCATGAAATGAGGAGTGCCAAGCACCTGTTCAGAGTTATCTCCCTATTCCCTTTACAATAGCAATGCATGATCACAACTTATTTGGAGCACCTTGGAGCAAATGCTGGGAAAGCGTGGTTTCAGCCAGACATCCAAGCCTCATATTGTTAGATTCCTCGTAATCCAATAACTTCAAGCTGTTATCTAAATTTTCTAGGTAAGTATAACTTTCAGTAGCTTCTGTGGGCTCTGGATGAGGATTTTTGTGTTTGCTCTGCTGCCCTTGGTGCAATGCTAATGCCCGTATACAGAATAGGGTGCATCCCTTCAGGTCTGGTACCCAAATTCTGGTCTGTTACACAGGCAGTCCCTTCCCATCCAAGTGCCATGCAGTTCCTGTGGCCGTTAATATATGTCATTGCTACTTCTGGTACTGTTCAGGGAAATCAAAAAGCAGCTTTATCCCTGCGCAAATACTGGCAGAGAAAGTTTCTGAGAAAGAGCTGTAGTTGTCAGAGGGAGCACTGGTTTGTCTGTGTTGTTTAGATTCTGCCCAAGTCAGCTAACGCATCTCCCTGCATTGCACATGACTGCTACAAATCTCAGATAACAGCATACGCTCCAGATTTACAGCCAAAAATGGACATCTTGGGACACCAGGAACTGCAATTTATGAACATTTGGTTTTCTGCTGGGTCAGACAGAGTTAAAGATAATCTTGGAGCAGAGATTGGGCCATCTGTTATCAAGGGAATGGCTGATCAGAAAGTGTTTGTACTTTAACACTTCAGGTTCAACTCTTGCAAACACCAAAGCTTGGGAATGACTTCATTTGTGCATGTGAAGATATTGCTCACAGACATAAACTTTTGCGAGGTTTGTGTCTTTGAACTAGGAAGGAGGAAAAAGGAAGGGAAGGGAAGGGTACAAGAGGGAGAAAAAGAATGAAGGAATTAAAGAACAAAAGAGAGAAAAAAAATCTGTTTTAGGGGAAAATGTTGACAAGACATCAGAAGCTTTCACAGACTCTAGGAGGTGACAGGCTTTCTCTCGCGGCCAGAATAAAGGCCCCATTCGTGGAGCTCACCTCCTCCTGAATCCACGTACTGAGCACAGTGACACCATTTGCAGAAGTGTAACTCAACATGCATGTACATGTCATTGCCTGACAGTGATTACTCATTTCCTGAACACATCAGATGTATTTTCTCCCTTTTATTCGGAGTTTTATTCAGAGTTCAGTAAGAGTGGAAAATCCTTTATTTTAAAATAGCCTCTGGGGGAGGGGTAGTAACCCTCAACCGTTATGTCGTTCTGTCGTGTTTGCAGCACAAGCAAATCAAAAGGCTTTTGAAAAGAAGGTGAGGTTTGTTTTTCCAGTAAGATTGTGGGTGGGAGGATAAATACCTATTTTAAAGGAGTGTCCCAACAGAACTGCCCTGAATGTTCTTGTGAATAGATTTTCATACCAGTGTGCCTGCTTGCAGTATCAAGAACGAGAAAACAGCCTTCAGAATTTATCAGACGGAGGTGCGGAAATCACAGCACCTAACTGCTGTGCGAGAACAGGGACAGTGTTGAGTGCGGTCCCCAGCCTGGATAAGCTGCTTTTTGTCTTCCCTGCAGTGCCTGACTCCCTCGTGTATTTTTCCATTTTACCTGGAAATTGAGAATAGTATCTCACTCATAGGAATATGCATTTAAGTTTCTTAATATGTTTTAGCATCATACGAAGCAGAGATTACTTCTATCATGTGAGTGCTCTGATGCGGACAAGGACTGCCATATGCTTTTACATAGTTTGAATCTACCTATGCTAAATATTATGGCCCACTGAGCTGTCTCAGGTTTCCTTCTCTAGAAACGGCATATATAATATTGCAGATGGTATAAATATTGCATAACAATAATGATGGATGAAAGTCCTATTCAGTATCAATAATTATAGTGCAACATTAATACAACAGGTTAATAAATACATATCAATCTGCTCTCTGTCCCTTTTACAAGGCCTCTGTGCAGGAGTTTCCAAACTGGATTCCATGTCAATGTATATAAATCACTTCAACATAGGGCATGACATGGTCCAGAGCCGGGAGATGCTGTTTTTGATGGTGGTATCAGTCAAAGACTTTTGGGAACCCTTTCATTTAGGCTATGGCATCTATTATCTCTTTCCTCACCTACGTCTATGTGTGAAACTGTTGTTCCGCATATGGAACAGAGGATCAAGTCTGGATCGCTCTCTCCATTGGCAAGCACTGGATCGTGCTCTAAAAAGTACTAGAACCACTTTTTGTCTTCCACTTAAAAATAAGGTGAAGAGGAACACAGGAGGAAACCACCTCAAAGACCATTAGGAGACAGTGCCTCCTACAGCTGTCTGGGTCTACTTGGCTTTATGCAAGCACTCCTATTTTAATTTTCCATGAGGCTTCTGCAGGACCACAAGACAGCCCTGTTGTCAAAGCTAACACGAGTCTCTTTACAAGTTAATCACCGTATGGACTTTTTCTAGGAGACTAAAGGATATTAAGTCTGAACCTTCAAGAACAGGAAAGCATCCAATGACTAAAGTCCTTACTGCTGTTCATTATTGTCCCTAATTAAAAGAAGTTAGAAAGGTGCTTTAATCCCTTGAGACAAATAGAGTAATGATCGAATGACTGGGAATTAAAGACATAGAAGAGCAATAAATGATGGAAGGAACTTATAAGCAGAAAATGATTTAATAACCTCACCAAATTCCTTTTTCCACACGCCATAAAAGAGGGGGTGGGTGAAAGCTTTGTAAAGCCATGCTTACCGGCAGTGAGAGGACGCAAGTGCAGGGATCTTTGACAAATTGCAGAGATACTTATTATTTTAATGGCTTTTAAATGCCTTTTATATTCCATTTTTCAGCTATTCCAAATTATAAATTAGCTTGGATTTACACTATGAAACAGCCACGGAGTGGGTGAGAATTAGCATTCTAAAGCAATTCTAACTGTGGGGTATAGATCTTGCCTCCATACAGAGCCCTGGTCAAATGCTGGTGGTTAGAGGTATGGAGGCATTCACATCAGTCAGGTGGACACCTCACAGAGGTGCTTAGGTCAGTTCTGGAGACTCTAATTTCTCTGCACTGGCTACAGTCAATGGTCAGCCTCCTAACTCAGTGTCCAAATGACGCCAAGGAGACACCCACTTTTCTCCATTGGCTTATGGTCCTAATTTTTGCATCCAAGCTGGGCGCCTTTGGCCAGTAACATAAATATCTCCTGAAGCGATCCCAAAACCAGAGCAGCACCCTAATAAGCGCATTGTACAGCAGAGGTTTACGCATGCAAGCCTAGTGGCTGGATATGAATTTTATGCTCCAGCAGCACATTCAGGGAATATGGGACACTGCTATTAAATATTAATAATAAATGGCATACCCCTATTAAACTAATTGCCCAGAGAGGTTGTGGAGTATCCATCCTTGGAGATATTCAAAAGCTATCTTGACATGATCCTGAGCAATGTGCTCTAGGTGACCCTACTTGAGCAGAGGGGTTGGACTAGAAGTTATCTAGAGGTCCCTTCCAACCTCAGCCATTCTGTGATTCTGTGCAGGTGCTCATGCTTTTCCTCTGCTCTGCACTGCTGGCTGATTTACTGCTGGCCAGGGCTACAAGCGTCCAAGCACAGTAAATCACCATCTATTCCTCTCTGCTGATTCTGCTGCGTGGTCAGTTTGGGGATGACAACAGTAAAATATACATGACGTTTCTAAAAAATGGTAGCTGATATGTTGTCTAGTAGATCTCCACCTGGCGGGTGATTATGAGCTGATGACCAAGTGAAAAAAACTCGCGCCATTGGTGCAAGTGGCCAAGGTCACGCTAGCTGTATGTGCATAGATAGACTTCCTGAGCAGGCATGTACACGTTTGGTATTTGTAAAAGGCCGAAGGTGAGATTGGACCGATCTAAAGTGCATTTTACGTGAATCTAGAGCTTGGGAGCAAGACATGCAATTAAGACTGCTACAGTTTAAGATTAATAAAAAACTGCATCATTTGCACAGATGCCTGCAATGAATCTCACAGCAACCTAAGAACTCTTGCCACTGTTTAGAGCCCATGCACTGCTAGGCTTTACACAAGGCCTACATAGAGACTTTTTAATTAAGATCACCCTCAAAACTGCCACTCCGTCATTTGAGAGGTAGCAACTGTTGTGCCTCTGTGTGTGTGTGTGTTTGTGCATGTTTGTGTGTGCATAAGGATCTGTGTGCGACCAACGTGTGTGCCTGCATCCTCAGGAGGCTTACACTTTTGTACAATGAGAGTCCAAAGTGTTCTCGTCTGCAGTGTTGTCAGCCAGCTGGATCCCAAAGACTCCTGTCTTTGTTCACTGCAAACCCTGATGTCTCTCTCAGCCTTTTTTGTCACTTCAAATGGCACCAAAAGCCCCTGAAGTATCTACTCCAGGAGCTCTGTCTCACCAGGATGTGAGGGTGAGGGAGGGGATGTCTGGCTTGGGAGACAGTCCAAAGATGAGATCAAGTGGCTGGGGCTGTCCCTAAAAGAGGGAGGGCTGCCCATGTCAACCTGTTGTCACACTCCTTAATTTAAGCCACAAATGAAATGAAACATCTCTGCATGCACATGTAATTTGCTAGTAGACACACTTAACTCAAGATTGCACTGAGTTTAGGATAAAGGCAGACGGTGACAGCGTCTCGTTTTTGCAAGCTCAAACAGTAGTTAGAGACTTACCAGGAAGCAGGAGACGTGGGTTTGCATTCAGCGCTCCTGCACTGCAGACCTGGGCCCCAGCCATGAGGCCACATGGAGTTCGGGGAGTGGGATGAGGCTTGCCAAGGAGGCAAGTCGCAGCTCCAGAAGGAAAGGAGGCCTGGAGAAATGGGCATGGCATCAGGTGCTGGACAAGGCAAGTCAGAAGGGAGCAGGGAGCTAGTGTCTCATTGCCGTACTTATGGGACAACTAATCCTTTAGGACTCATGCTGAGGAAGAGACTGACCCTGTCAGCCCCTCTTTCCACTCTCTGTTACAGGCATTTTTGCCTCCTTACCATTATACTTGTGAAGGAGTAAGATATGGCTCATATAATACTAAGGCTCCTAAAACCAAGAATGCACTATTAAATCCCGCATCAGGGCTTCTTCTAAAGCTATTTTACAGAAGCATCTTTAGGAAAGATATTTTAGATACCTATTTATAAGCTGAGGTTTTTTAAAGGTGTGTATCAGACCGTAGCGTTCCTGGAAGACCAAGAGAGATGTTAAAATATTCCATGAAGATAAGCAACTCCGCTGGCTTTGCGTGTTGGATTAGTGTTTTTGTGGTTTCCACACATCTTTTATCTCCTATACAGACACAGGAGTCACACCTTTTTTTTTGAAGAGATGCATACTGTTACAGTGCTGCAGTTTTATGCTAAAAACACTTTCACGAGAGATTGTCATGACCTCTAAGGATTTGATCTATGCATCTAGAAAATAGTAAGGTTGCTTCCTTCTCCTCTAGTCTGTCCTTTTTTACTAGGCAACAGTTTTGCTCATGTCTAACTTCCTAGGCTCAGTATAGGAGCAGAGTGGATCAATGCGATGAAATTTGGCCTGGGGCTGCTCACTAGACCAAAGGCTAATAGATAGTGTAAGTCCTGAGAACCAGCTCTTACACCAAAAGCATTCACCTGACTATAAAGGCGCATCCTACAGGAGACCAGAGGATTTGGGTCAGGGAGGGACTGGTGTGAAGCAAGCAGAGGTCCTGTGAGAGGCTAAAGCTGAAATGAAGACAGTTTGTGGGCAGGGCATCCCCTTCTTACTTGACTGTAACATTAGTGCAGCTTTACTGACTCCAGGGTCATTTTTCCTTATCCACATTAATACAAATGTTCAGGACGCAGGATTTTAGACCGCCAAGTAGTTATATCTCATTGTCTGTGGTCAAGTGATATTTGTTTGAATATGAAACCCAGTCAGTGAATAAGAGATCTTATTCCTGAGACCCTTTGTCATGAATGAAGCAAAGCTCTGTAAACCGAATGGAAACCTATTTACTCTCACCATATTCCTAACGTAGATAAATGACACAATATTTCAGTCTCATGAACCTGTTTCTGAATGAAGCAGTTCTCTCACAATGCCAGAAAGGTGAGGCTGGACTCGAGTCAGAGTTCAAAAGGTGAAAGGAGACACCATGTAGAGGCGCGTATGGCCCTTGACTGTATAAAGTGTGAAGGGATACACGCATCCAGACACTGCTGATCCCACTGATCATAGGTGCAAGACCTCTGTGTGGACCTCAGCTTGGTTTCCTTCTCTGAATTTTACTTTTATTTTAAACCAATTTTAGCAGGCATGAAGAGATTCACAAAAAAGTTAACCCTTAGGCTTGTTCTTCTTCCCTGAGACTCTTTTAGACTGCAACTATGTTCCCCAGGGGAGCTGAGGGAGCATTTATATTTGTTTGGAAGAGAAATGAAGATTACAGATTTTTAAAGCTGTGTTTATCCCACCTTCACTCTAAGGGGAAACAAACACACGCGTCAAACACTTTGACGTTCTGATTTTCATCCCTCCACAAACTGGCTGTAACTACTCTTCAACAGATGTGCTTATAATTAGCAAACGCTATGAAATGCCAAGACTAATTTAATACGGTGTAGTACTGACGGTCGCTCAGCAGGAAACACACAGGTGTGCATGGATAGTGGAGCTCTGATTTAGCTGCAGAAGGACTTTAAAGAAAATCAAACATGGCCAAACCGAATTTGTCCGAAATCCAAAACTTATGGTGTGCTTGTTAACGCTCAAGTAGACAGTGGTACCTTATTTGTTTCCATGAATATCATCAGAAACTTGTGGGGTTTTGCACAATTTTGACACCAGCTGCAGCTTAGGTTGGGCAGAATTTCACTTCAGATCAAACTCTCCAGCCCAAACTCAAGAGTTGCAAATCCACAAGAAACCATGAGACTCCACTCTGTGGAGCGAGTCCCCTGGAGCCATAAATTATCTCTGGAGAAGCTTTAGGGTGACCAGCCCTATTGAAATGACCAGCCAACACAGACAGTTATAAACTGGAGGAGAACATGCTGATTATATTTCCTATTCCTGGAAGTAAGTGTCAGGGATTAGATGAGGTTTTGAAAAAAATTTGGAATTGTCACATGTTGGGTGGCTATCCCTACTGAGTGAAGACATTCAGACATATTTGTGGTGTCCAGAGATCACATAGGCATGGGATCAATGGTTTGTTCCCATGTAGGAAGTTAGGAGCCCAAATAAGCATCAGGAGCCCAAGCTCTCTATTGGGTTTGGATCTCAGCACTTGTGAGAGATCTGCTTTCTTTCAAATCAAGTTCCAGCTGGTTTGGCACGGCAATAACAGGAGTTACACACTGCCTTGCACATGTCTCTGCCTAGGAAGCTCAACCTTTAACATCATATTTCGAACACTTCAACAACATATTCCTTTATTAAAGGTTTGGGAGGAGAGAGAGATATTTGTTTTGTATAAGTTCTCTCCAAAATATAGTTCTGTGACATTTTACAGCTTATTTGTAAGTTAAACCAATTTGGATAAATGTAGGTGAATGACAACCTTTATATGCCCCTTTTCTTATAAAATCCCGCACTGCCTCCAATGAACTTTGCATCTGATGCACAGGTGGGATTCAACTGCTTAGATGCAGTCACCAAGTGCCTTTGAGGTAGCTCTTACAGCTCACCTGGCCTCCAGCTACCCCTCCAGAAGAGTACAGGCTCCTAAAGGTCCCGTGTCATGTCTCCTGAGTGTGTGTGGATATCTTGCACATCCCATGTGGTTTCAGATGGCACTGGACGACTATGTTCAGGCAACCAGACCTCATCCATGGTTTCCAGAGCTGGCCTGTGACCCTTGTAGGGACAAGCTGCAGTAAGCAGTGCTTGAACACAGCTGCTCCCAGGCAGTGTTAGCCGGATTTTTTTGACATCGATGGTGCTTTGCTGGAGCAAAAGAGCACGTATTGGTGAGTGATGATGTCTTTTACTAACTGAAAATGTTGGACATGCTTTTTGGAACTCAAAAGTCCCGCTTGTACACCCCAAATTTTATCTATGTTTTTCCACTATACCCAGTATTCTGGTAGGGGGATACTGTCTCTACCTACAAAATTTATTTTTATTTTTTTGTGATTAGCTGAAAAGAGTAATAGTGTTATTTTGTTCACATGAAGCAGCTCAGGAAGATGAGACAGTAGCTTTGGAGTTTAAATATTCTCTTTAAAAAATTCAGCTGCTGCCTTGCAATAAAACATCTGAAATAGAAGAAGCCTATAAAGGACATGAAATAATTTATTCCTGAAAATAATTTTTTCTTTAACATATTTTTTTCTCAAAATAACTTAAAATGTATACAACATTAGCTCCATCTAAGATGAACTCTTTTCATGAGTGAGAATTTGGCAAAGCAGGTTTATCCAACAACGTTATCTTCCTTTTTATTTTATTTTTTCCTGCAGATAGTGGTTTTCTCAGATGTACTTTTTTGTCAAATATCAGCTGTTTGTTTTTTTTTGTGAAATTGCCTTTTCAGAATTATTTTTGCAAACTAAAGGTTGTTTTTCTCTGTCTTTGACATTCAGCTTCCATCCAGCGCAGATTGGCTAGTTTTGTGGTTGGCCAGATAAATGATGGCATCCTCTGTTGTTTTCTGGCTCTATTTGCGATCACATTCAGGTTGAATATTTGAATATGGGAAACAATATGTCAGGTCCATTAGTCTGTATGTGTGGCTGTTTAGGAAACCAAACACAAAAGAACTATGAGTAGTCTGGATTAAAAAATGTAGGACTTCAGGCTGTTATAAGGGAAACTTGGCACATTTCCCTGTCTCAGTTAATCTTCTACTCACCCTTCTGGAAGGAAGACCACTATGTGCCAGGTTCCGTTTTCCGGATGAAAAGATAGGGAAAAGAGTTCTAAAGATGCTGGCAGTAAAACCTGAAATCATGTAAGATTTGCCTGGTTTTGAGTTTTGTTTGAAACTCAGATCATTTTCCCTAATGGGTTTGCTTCAGTTCCCACCCTTTCTCAAGCAAGTATGGTTGGGCCAGTCTGTAGTGAACTTGGACAATTTATGGCTCTGCACCAATGCTATGCAGAACTCTGTGACTTCAGATGGTTTTGACACGAAACCAGATGAAGAATTTACTCAGTCCCAAAATTTAGCATGCAATTCAGAGCAGGAACCCATGTGGAATGAAACTAGAGCAAATGGTTTTGTAATTCCCTTCAAAGCGAAACAGCCTAGAGGAGCAGTGGTTCAGCTGATAGTTCAAGGAAGTTCTGGTGATTAATGGCCTCAGACTATTTACAAACAAAAATAACTGGAAATAACTTCAAAAGGGGTGTCACATTCCTGTCACTCAAGGGATTTTGACTACAAAACGGACACGTTGACAGCTGCCTGACTTGGATATAAAGGTCTTTCATTGATTTTTGTATAGTCCTGTGCTGTTGCAAACAGGAATTATGCCACGTAGAGAAGTGTTACAACGTCCTACGACATTTCTCAGAACAGAGCAACAACTCCAGGGAAAACTGCAGTACTTGAAAATATATGGTACTGGTCTGGTGTATTTTTATCAGTATGTTCCAATTTTCGGCTTTTGCTTCCCAGAATTTACTTGAAAATGACCTTACCACTTCTGGCACTAGGACTTTCAGATGTGGTTTGTGGAATAACCAATGAAGAAATGCAATTAACCAATTACAGTGTTGAGCACATGGCAAATCATGCAAGAAACCTCAACCCTCCAGATAATACTAAGGAGAAATGTATGAGCAATGTGTTCACTTCTGGGAATTCTTAGTTCTGAAAGCAGTGGATCTAGAACTGGTCAGCGATATTTGCATTTTTCTGTCATGTTTTTATTCTTTTCAGTTGTAAACTGATATTTTTGAACTGCTGTCAAAGCTAATGGATGTGTGTCAGTACATGCCAGCAAGCAACGTGGTCACTTTTGTGGCTGATGAATGACCTGCTTCCACTTTAGCCTTCAGAGCCTTAGCTTGCTCTGTGTAACTCAAATTGGGCCCTTTGAAGGGGCAGTTTTAGACGGAACTACAGTAAAAGAAAAGTTGACTGCAAACTGCAAAAAGCATGGAGGGATAAAAGAAGGAAGAGAAGGACAGTAGAGCAAGCCTGAAATCCAAACAGACTTCAGTTTTGAAATACAGCCTGGGTTTCTTTCGGCTCTTTATCTCTCCAAAACAATACGTTCTGTAAACTCCAATTTGTTGTAATCTGTTGATCTTGGCAGAGAAATCCTGTCTTTCAGTAGTTGGCATGAAAGCTGAGTTACTTAATATTGATAGCTCTTCATGCATCCTATAAAAGCTTCATGAGTCCGCACAGCTCACCAACGTTGAGGGAACGTCAGGGCAAGACCTACCTCCGGAAATGTGGGGGCGTGATATCCAGATGGACAGGGAGTGATGGAGAGAGGATTGGTGAAAACTGTAGCAGAAGTAAAAACATCAGTAAACACAGACCAGCTGTAACCTGCTTTTAGAAGGTGCAACACAGGCAAAGGCCTGTCTTGGTAAAAAAAAAAAACAAGTAACATCACAGGTTGTAAAAGAAATCTGGGAGACATCTTATCAGCCACACGGAGGCTGAAGGTCAATTCAGGCTTTGATTGTAGTGGGAATTAGCAATCTGAACACATTCATGCACCTCTGCTTGAATTACTGACCAGTGCCCTGACGGAGCTGGTGTTCAGGTGTTGACTGGCAGAAAGGGACCACTTGACTTTCTGTGCAGGTCTCTTCTCATCCTGCCCCAGGTAGGCACGAGGTGTTGATTGACCTGACCCCCGTGCAGCAGTGGTTCATCTGACAGCATCTACTGAAATCAAGTTTTTAAGGTTTAAGCAACTGCCCGAGCAAAACAAAATGACAACAGTAAAAAGTGTGTAACAAAGCAAAATGAGTGATAATGTAACAAAACAAATGCCTGTAGTGTTAAATTTATTTTGCAGTTTCTATCTGCATGGTATTTTAATTGCTTAAACTTTAAAATTGACATATTTATATACACATTGAGTATCTGAGATCCAATATTAAGCTACCTCCGCAGTATGCTTTCAGATTCCCTGGGGTTTGATTTTGCTATTTAATGCATGCATGTCTAGGATATGTTAAATTATTCCAGTCTGCTGATCAGAAAGAGATTAAGAGGTGTCTTGGTCATGAACTACAGCTGCCTGTAAAGGGAATGGATATGCAAAGGTTCATTCCTCTTTAATCTCAAAGACATAAGTGTGACAGGGCCCAGTGGTTGCAAGCTGCAGTCAGGAAAAAGCTGAACTGGAAAAGAAATGTGAATATGTTGATTAGATATTGGAAGAGCTTCCTGAGGACTGTGGTAAATTCTCTCATCTCAGAACTGGATATCTTTCTAAAAGAAATGCTGCGACTCAGCCCTCAATTGTCAGCTCTAAGCAAGGAACCATGTTAAGACAAGTTTCAGAATGGTTGATGCTATTTTCCCTCTGCTTTAATTTCAGTTTAACATGTAATTCCTCTGCACCAGGACTGCTGCAATATGAGGAATTACCATTGCCAATATCAAGGAACCAAATTCTCACCTTGCTGCAACCTTTCACATCATAGAGAGATTTATTCAGGAAGAATTATGGGACAAATCTGAGTGTAGGGGTGGTGACATTGCCACGTGCAACAGAGAGGGTTCTTGCTGCAAGTGAAAGTACCAAGGGAAACTGAAATTGTGTGAGATAATCTGCACGTCAGAGAGCAGAGGGAAAAAAAAACTTCTGGAAGCCTCTAAAGAGGAAATGAGAAGGAATTGGGGAACCTGGTCCATATAGGATATAAAATTAAAGGATGGGAACATCTCTCATTATGTGGCAATAATGTCACCGTTTTTGTGGTTTATGAACTCACCCGAGTTCTGTGAGGGACTTAACGCCTCATAACTCACAGATGCCTATTGTGTGTGCATGTGTATGTGTGCCTGCATATGTGCATATATATGTAATCCATATGCAAATTGCTCCTTACTTGTACTTAAGCCACAGAGGAGCAGCTGTGGACACATCTTTGGGAGGTGCTTGCTCCGTGGCTCTTGTCAGGAGCGTGCCTTGCCGTATGTGACTGCTCGTGTCGATGGGGAAGGGCTGATCATGCTGGAGCCAAGTAAGACAGGCCAGCAAACCTTTCACCTGTGGTGCCCAACAGCTTGGATCAGCAGCATGAACAGTCCCTGCAGGTCATCTTGCGCCGAAATCCTGCTCTTTCCACCCAAACCTGCGAAGGAGGTTGTGTAACTCTGTCACAACTGGCTCTTTCTTAATTTAAGGTGCCCTCGCATTGCTACTGTTCCATGAGATGGATATTCACCTCCCTTTGTCGTTGCTGGCTCTTCGTAAACTGGATCCATCTCTCAGCAACGTCCATCCCTTGACAATAACCAAAGTTATGCATAGAAACACTGGGCTTGAAAACACTTCTAGCTTAGTTACAGTGCTTGAAAAGTCCCGCCTTCTCTATGCCAGCAGTGATGGTGAGTCTCCAAAGGTTTGGGCTGTGCATTTGAATACACACTGAACGGCAAGATGCCTACGTGAACTAGAACTGCGCCTGGTGCTCCTAGAAATCTCAAATTCTTCCAAGACGCTCCTGACATGCCTGGTTCCCAAAACAGAAATGAAGAGAAAATGAGAGCCTAAACACTGAGCATGCTGGAGATTCAGGGCCAGATCCAGGGGCTTATTCATCATTCAGTCTAGTGGCTGAAAGATAATCTCATGCTTTTCTAGCTCCGGAGCTCTTTCGGTGTTGCTGGCATGACATGGAAGAGTCCAAAGGCTGCTCTAACATACCCTGAATGGAAGTGGCTTCAGGAAGTTATCAACCACAAGCGATTTCCAAGATGGAGAGATACCCTGACCTTGCCCTGCTCAGGGCCCATTGGAAGGGCAAAGGCACAAGGACCGTTATATGGCTTCCGACCATTGAGACTGCTCCCATGCTGTGTGAATTCTCCAGGAAATTTAGGGCATTTCTGAGAAACTGAGATAATATAAGGTTACCCTCACCTACATGAGTATCAGGTTTTCCTTTGGATCAGAATTCAGGTTTTGAATGATTAACGACGGAAGGATCACAGATATTTTTTCCAGCCTTTTTATCATTCAAGCTGCCAGCTTTCAATAAAAGCTTGTTAACTCGTTTTTGATAAAGAGAACTCCCACAGCCTCGCTCTCGCAAACAGAATAGCAATTACCTTTGGTAAAGCACTGTGGGATCACACTCTTGACTGCTGCTTTTTAGCAGCTTTTGGAGCTGTTTGGACAAATTAGATAAATAATTCAGTTTAACATCTCTGCAAGAGTTACCAATGTATTTCTGAGACAGGGGCACAGTTCCATTTTAATTCAGGAAGAGGAGCGTCAAAAACACGCTAAACCCTGTCCTCCTGTAACTTTCTGATTATTTAATTACTAATTAAAACTGTGAGGGATTCACATTACCCGTGTTTGCAATTCACTTAGTTCTGCCAAAAAAGTAGGCAATGCATATCATTATAGCCTGGCTAGCTGATGACATTTTATGAGGCAAAACATAATGAGAGGGCAAGGGTGTTTGAAGGGCTGCATCATTTGGGTGTTTACTGCTTTTTGGCTGACTGACAGATAAGCATACCTTTTAGTGTAATCCTTCCTGACCTGCATCTGTTTTACCAAAGAAACCAACAGCTTCTTCCACTGGGGGCAACTACTGACCAAGTCTACTCGGATTTTAGTGACAATGCTAAATACCACTTGAGCATTTTCCGTCTTGCTGGGATGGATAAATTCATTTTATTAATTTCAAACCTCCCCTGAAAACTAGGGGATGAGATGCTGGGGAAAATTTTACTGTGAAGTGATTCAAAATGGGGAGAAAAGAAAAACAAAAAAGGGGTGAAAAACAGGGCAGAGAGAAAAAAGAGCAGAAAAATAAATATTCCTGTGATAAAATGCAGCGTGTGTATGAACATGGGTGTGCATGACATCTACTACTACTTCTTAAACTCTGGAGGAGTCTTTCTACTCCTAAATCAAAACAAGTCCCCCATTCAGTAAGGGCATAATCATCCTTCCCTGCCAAGACGTAAAGAAGACTTAACATTTACAAGGAAAGACATGTCATAAACTCTAGCTACTAAAAATTAATTAACAATTGAGGAGTATTCTTACTCCCTGAGTTTTGTCCTTTGCCAGTGTAGAAGCAGATTGCCTGTGAAGGCACCAGTTCAGTAAAACTCTTAAAGCATTGCTTAAGTTTAAACACACCCTGAGGGTCTCGACTTCAAGGCACAAAGAGGAGAGAGGGGCAGGTCCGAGCTAGACCAACACACCCAGATCCCCGGTAGACACCCAACACAGCAGCAAGCTTTCCATGTTTGCGAGTGTGTCTAATCCGATGCGCGAGGGTCTACACAGCTCGGATCCATTTATTTCACATCCCCTCACAAGGCTTTGGATAGTCCGTGGATAGACCGGTGTGCAGAAATCCAGAGGCACACGCAAAAGGAGAGCTGCTGGATACCCAGCGTTTCTGAAAATTGAGATGTCTACACGGGAGTTTAGCTATTGTGAGACATAGTCCTCTTCTTTCATTTGTCCTGCAAATGTTTGCCATTCACGGTTTGGATTTTAATTTTGTGCTGTCAGAGCTGCTCTGCTAGCTCAGGTGCTGTAAGTTTAAGGTGTACCCAGGCCTCTCTCAGCTCGTGCTGATGAAGCTATTTCCCATTAGACCCAGTTATTCCTTGTGACCCCAATTCATGAACTTCTCTTGAACAAATGGCTTTTTTGACCCCTTGGATCAAAATCCTCGATTAGGAGAGCCTTTACCTATTTATCATCTGCACCGTTCCTGGCACTGCCTCGTCTGGATAAAACGATCTTCCAGTTGTTCTCCCTGGGCAGGGTAGAGGAAGGCAAACCTGCAAGGCTGGCACATCTGCAAGGCTGGCAAACCTGCAGTGGTAATATCCTGCAGTGCTAAGTCCCCTGGCAGCCTTTGAAAATGTTCCTCCAATGCAGAGTGGGAGACGAGAAGAAGAATTTCGGGGTTAGGGATCAGATTGACCCTAAAAAAAAAAAAAAAGGCCAAATCAGGAAATGTCTTCAAAATGCAGGAAAAAATTAAGTTCTTTTACTTTCAAAATCAGGAAATGTCTTCAAAATGCAGGAAAAAATTAAGTTCTTTTACTTTCAGGTACACTTGGGGGGAGGAGGGTATGAAAATACTCCTGCTGTGACTAGATTGTTTTGCTTGATTTCTGTTTTTTCAAAAAATAAAATATTTGATTTTGATGTGGTTTTTCTTCGTTGTCTCCTTGGTTATCCTCTTTTCCCTTTCTCAGCTGAAAGGAGAGAGAAAAAGAATAAGTATGAAAAGGTAGAAAAACTAAAGGAAATGTACTTTTCCTTTATAGGAAAAAAAAAGAAAAAAGAGGAAACAAGAAAGAAAAATTAAACATTTTGACATTTTAATTCCAAATCATTACAGATCAAAGCCTTTGATTCCAAATTGTTTTCAGTTTTACTTTCTGAGAAATATAAAAAAAAATTGCTGAGTTTCCCATGAAAAATTGTGTCACAGTTGAGGAGCTATTTTTCATCAAAAGCAGACATTGTTAACGAAAAATATTGCAGTGAGCTCTACAGAAAGCTATGCTGTAGTTGGCTTAGACTTGCAACATACAGCTTAGCCCCATTTCGGATCACATGCAGATTGTCATCACACCAAGAATCAGGGTTTGCCACTGAAAACTTGCTTCTCAATCCACGGGCAGAGCGAGGATGTTTGCAGAAAGCAGCTGGTTGGGGAGAGCTCTGTTTCTATTTAGCGGCACCACGCCATCACTTTTTAAAGCTCACCTGCGCCAAGTCGAGGCGAAGTCTGCCTTGTTCTGGACTCTCAGGGTCTGCTGTTTCTGCTGTCCTCTGGGAGGGTAAGACTGTAACATCAAACAGGTTCATGAACACCTTCACTTCAAATCCTCTGTAATTTAACAGTCAAGAAGTCTTACTTTGTATTATTCAGAGAAGAAGGTAAGCTAAATGCAGTATACTCATCAAAACTTTCATTTTAACCATGTCTTAGGATTTCTGCTCATTGCACTGAGAATATACAGGACATATCATACAGACGAATACCCTGCTTTGGAGTTCTTCTAAGAAAACTTCAGAAAAGGTGATCAGCTTTTGATCTGGATAGCTGCTTTAGGCCATCCCCTACAAGAGGTGTGAGTGTAAGAATAAACCACGGTTCCCCTTGCTACCAGCCCTGCACACCCTCCTGTTTCTTCTCTGCCTCAGTTTCCCCATTTACATAGCTGCCAGTAGTTGGGCTGACGAGTGATCCAATTTTATCTTAGAAAATATTAACATCCTCTCCTTTATCTTTAAGAGCCACGGGGAATACTACTATTTCATCATCTAGGAAAGTGCAACTGAACAAATGTGTGCCGTGAGTTGGCTGGTTGCATTCTGAATTCTTTTTCATCGATGTAATCCTGCCACAGGTTACGTGTCTGCACGGAGAATTTATCCTGAGCTGCATCCCTCTTCTTTAAAGAAGTTAGCCATTATTGACCATCGCCACATCGCTTCAAAGCTACTTTCAGTAGCATTTGCATTCTCACTCGGTTGCTTTCAGCTCTCCTTATAGCACCAGAGCGCTAGAAGTGTTTAGGCAACACAGATGGACTTGGGTGTCTCTCTGTTTTCAGGTCGTTTTAGGCAGAGCTTTTTCATCCCCTGGGCACACAACTCCCCGCAGGCCCTGTGTGACGACTGCTCAGCTCCCGGACAGCCCGTCCGCGAACACTTCTGCCGGCGGGCTGCAGCTGGGGGCCGTGCGGGGCCGTCCCTGGTGACGGCTCTGCCGCGGAGCCGCGGCCACCGGCGAGCCTGCCTGGCAAAGCCACCCTCCTCTCTGTTTATTAGTTCCTAACGAGCCCTTGTACTCATAAAAGAAACTTATCCAGAATGATAGTAAAGATGAGAGCCGCAGTAAAGCAGGTCAGGAAAGAGCAGTGGGGAAACGTTTGAACTAGGGGTCTTCGGTTTAGCTAAGTGGAGGGGAAAGTGTTGCTGCAGTGAAAGGACTATTAAAAATACAAAGTGCAGACTCTCTGGGGCCTCAGATGTTGTTTTACTCTGTGAAACATGATTTCTTATTTTTAAATAGCTGTCATGCTTGTTAGTTTAATTTATCCCTTCTCAGCTGCAAACTGCAACGTTTTATGAGCCTGACTGAGGGCACTTTCACACAGGCTCTGTGGCTTTGTGCGGAGCCCTGCCAGAGGCAGGCTGCGCTAAGCCAGGGTCATATTTTGTACTGAGTTATACCCCTGCTGCCCTTCTCACGCCGGTGCAGAGCCCAGTGCAAAGCCCCTGAGGTTACTCAGCTCTTTAAACAGGGTTTCAGAAAGGAAACACCTTGAAACCAGCTTGCTGCGTAGGTTCCCCTGCAGTATCAGAGACTCCTGGAGGACGATGCTACTGGCTTCCCCCTGTATGTTGTGGGTTTTTCTGATTTTGTCCAGCAGTTTTGCTCTCTGCTAGCTTCTTGAGTTGATCTGATAAACAAGTCTGCCTTAAAAAGTAACTGCAAACTCTCTGTGGTACCCGCAAAGCCTGACTCACTGGAGGGAATGAAGGCAGAGAGAGGCTCTAAGGGTTTGTGTCAGGATCAGGATACAGAAATGTGTTCTCCCTCGGTTTCAGATGGTGTCTAGACGTACACGGAGAAGGCTATGTCTGTATGAATAACAGCAAAGACAGTCCTTAAGGCGTTAATTGTTAATGCAGAGCCACAGTAGCAGGGGAGCAGAGCCAGGTGAACTTGTAACCCCCCGCCAGATACACACAACTCAGTTCCTCTTTGCATCCACTCTAGTGGATCCAAGGTATATCTATATTATTTTCTACTCTGCTGTGAATGTGCATTATATGTTTTGTCCCAAGTTGCACCGGAAGGCTGAGGCTGAGTCAGGAGCTTGACCTTTGCTTCTCAAATCCCACCCTTGATCGCTCCTTCTGTTAATATGCTAGGGTTTTGTTTTTTTTCAAGGGAGTCAACACAGCTCTTAGAAGGTACTCTGCTGAACTTCACTTCCAGTGGGCCAGTGGGAATGATGGGAAGGAGTACTCACTGCCTTGGACTTCCCACGCACAAAATGTTTGCCCATGTACTTGCTTGGACAGGTTTGCAAATGAGCTGAATCTGTCTTGAGGTGCAGAACATTGGGCAGATAAAAGTTTTTCTCGAGAAAGAGTCATGGCTTGAGCTGCAGGAACGTTACAGGCTGCAACTGAGTCTAATTAGAAGAGCAAACGAGAAGTTCCTCCCAGTGCTCTGCCTGGCTGAGGCATACACTTCTGACCTTAGCTTTTCATCAGCTGCAAATTCGTTCAACAAATCTATGACCCATTTCCAGGGGGTGTATGATTAGACGCAGAGGAGCCAGGGTTGCTGGCTGTGATCGATAAACCGACTGTCAGTTCCTAGGTTTCTACAAAGCATACATTGCATTATGTGAAGCAGAACCAGAAGCAGATCCTTTTGTAATACATGGGGGGGCTTTGCAGGGAGCCTCCCTTCAAGCAGACACAGGCAGGAGGTATCTGGAAATCTGGAAGACATGAGAGAGAAATGATGACTGATAGAGAAAGAGAGACCACAGAAGACATCTGTAACCCTAACCACATGAGACCCAGAGGCAACTTCAAAACCTCTAGTACAGCCACTCTAGGACAGCTTCATTGACAGAAGTATCATTCAGGGCTTTGTATTGATATAGGATGATGACTGCAATATAAGGAGAACAACCCATCTGGAGTGAATGAAGGGATAAACATGGAGTGGTTTTATTTCCTTGCAGCAATGCTAAGGCTCTCCAGGCAACTGTCTGTGCTTCCATTGTTTTGATTCGATTCAACCTTGGTCAAATCCCCTTCGCTTTTATGCCACCGGGAAATCAGTGTCGAGACACAGAGATCACAAGGAGAGTTATGAAGTTTAACAGTTCTTGGGTTTTAGGTGTAAAGGTGAAAAGCCCTGAAAGCATGAAGGCTGTTAACATGCAGTGAGAACTTAATGACATGTTGGAATCATTCCAGTAGAATGGAGACGGTCCAGTATCATCCACTTATCAAAAATAAGGTGTTTTAATGAAGCCCCTTGGAATCAAAAAAAGATAAAAATTTAGTATAAACATGCTTTAGGAAAGAAACCTCCCGTTCCCAAATTACTTGGATCTTTAGCTAAACATGGCAAGAGCAACAAAGTTGCTTACCACGTCAGGTGACCCACAGCTCTCTGAGGAGAGAAAAATGAGCACTGTCTCTAGCTTGCATTGATTCCCAAGGGCTCAGTGAGAAGAGTGGGAAATGAAAGTGTTTGTTAAGTAGCTTTTTTCTCTGTGATGTTGTCATTCATTCCATTAGTAAGAAATAGCTCACTGAAATGACTGGCTTTAGACAAATCTTTTTGTTTAGCTTTTATGGCCTGGTCTGCAAACAACGGGGGAATGACACCTTGCACACTGCTGCAAGGTGAAGGTGTGCTTAACAAGGGCTTTAGGTGAAATCCTTACGCAAGAGAGGAGATGACCGTCAGTGAGATATGGCCCTATGCCAGCCACAAGGAATGACGACGTGGATGTCTCCTCCAGCTCCACCAGTTCTGCAGAAGGTCCCATGGCACCGAGTTTCCTTGGAGAAATGCTGTCCCATGCTGCGCTCGAAGCAGACGTGATACCCTATACATAACATCTGCTTGACAATCCTTTAGCATCACGCAGCTATTCGTAGGGACTCTCCAGTAATTATGGGATAGCTGTATGGAGTACGTAGCTGGTCATTCGTTTTCCTAAACAGCCTGTCCTCGGAAGAAGGCGACATAATGGATGAGTGTCAGCAGGTCATGAGTTAGAAACAGATTTTGTCTTGCTGAGAAAAGTTATGTTTACCTATCATTCATTAGGTGTCCCAGATGGAAGCCGCCGGGCAGGAGAATGGGGAGGGAGATCATTACAGCACTATCCTAATGGATCCTACAAAAGTAGGAGTATTAGCAAACGGTTATTGCTTTTTTCTCCATTATTTCATATAAGACTGAGTATATGCTGGTGGAAAATGCCATGCTCTCCACGGAAAATGTCATGCTCCCTCATAAAAAGCTGCAAGGTTTTCTGCTGTCACATTAACTTAGGTGTCCCGGAGAAGGTACTTCTGGGACAGCTGCTGTGATAACCCCACCCAGGTAGTGCCTCATGGCCTTTTCAGCATGATCACTTGCGATATAAAACAAATCCAGTCCATGGAGAGGTTTTTATTTCCTTTCCAGCATAATGCTGGGGCTCCCTGCTGTTTTAAGATACTTTCACCTACTCAATTCTATGGACATTTTTCAGCCCAGAGCAAGCAATAAAATCAAAAGGAGTGATTTTCATTTTCTGTGGATTATGGGTGAGACAATCCAAAGAAAACTTCCATAGTGTATGATTAGAGAAAAACTTATTTGAATTTTTACAGAATTCAGACATATCTCTTACCAATCTGTGGATCATTACAGTATTTTGCTCAGGAAAATGGGATGACTGGGAGGCGTGTGGGGTGAAGCAGCCCAATGTGTGCAGTGCTGAGATGCGAGGTAACAGTAACCAGAGGGTGCAGGGGCTAACCCAGGAATTCGCTGAACCAGTTGTGGAGGAATTCAAATAATAATGGCCTAGTCCAGCAATGATGGTGAGACCTCAGCCACTTTCAAAACATCAATTACTACCATGGGCCTTGTGCGGGTTGGGTTTTTTTCCCCTCAAATGTTGCTGTCATAAATAAGACGAGGCTCTTTTGTGCATCTGTTCTTGCCTAGCAGAAATCCCTTGCTCAGTGCCAGCGGGGAGGCTGAGTGGGCATCTACACCAGCTCACAAATATAGCAGTGAGCTCAGTGGGAGGTATGCCAGTTTTATTCTGCCAATTTGCTAGGAAAGGAAGCAAGGCTAGTGAAACATGATGTCCTCAATGTCCTCATGAGCAAAGGCTGAGCTTTGTGGGCTGCCCCAGGTGCCTTTCCTAGGGATCACTCCTGCCTGCAGTCAAGCTGGGAGTCATTTGCCAAAATGCAGACCACCATGATGCAACTCCAAGCTCACCCACGGTTCTTTTTATAAACAAAGCAGAAGAAACTGGCTCTTCTTGGACTAATGCACCTCATTGTGAAGTAGGCACCTGAAACAAGCATAATTGCCCATTTCTGCACACTAAGTATAAAGGCAGCCTACAGCCGTTACCTCAGGTATATACATCTATATTCTCCGTGGCTAAAGCTAAGTGTGACAAATCCTTCACTAACGGCTAAGTCAGACAAAGGACTGAGGCAGCTGAAATTTAAGCTGACTTTCAGCCTAATGCTTGCTTTAAGTGTCTTTTTTTTCTTCTTCTCCTAGGAATCTCATCGCAGGGGCCCACTGACTCCCACCTTGACAAGTCAGGCACGTAAACATGAGCCAGGGAGCTAAAAATGTCACTTGGCTGGAGTCAAAGTAGTTAAAAAGAACTGAAGGATTGGCTGGCTCTTAGTCATATTTGGTTCCACTGGATGTCGATAGACAATTTTGGGGGTGCACATGCAGAAGAAAGAACAACACCTCTCCAGTGCTGTCCCCTCAGTCTGTGATGTCCCCTCAGACTGTGATGTCTCAGACATCCCTGTGCTTGAGCAGCAGGAGATAGCAAAGAAGCTCCTTTCATAGCTTGGTCCTATCATCTGCTGCACAGGTACGTGCCAGAGCACGCTGACCCTCTCCACACAGCACAGTCATGTATGTAGGCAGGTGGGTGCAAACATCATGAGGAGTCAATTGGAAGACATCTCGTGTCACCCCAGGAACGACGGTTGGCCAGGACGGAGGGTGAAGGGCCTGAGGAACCTGGCCCATGCAAAGTTCAACCAACTTCCTTGGAAATTTCAGCTTAGCTCAGCGTCCATTCTTGCGGTGAAGAATAGAGCCAACTTTGTCGACAATTCAGAAGAAACATTGGGGGTTTGGGTGTTGTCAGCTAGTTCGACCCTCCATTTTTTAAGCTGATAATATCAGCTTCAGAAATTGTGCTAGGAGAACTCCAGGAATATTAAGATGGCTCTGAGTGGTGGTACCTGTCTCCGCCAGATCCTTACATCCACACTTTTTCATCTCCACAGTGTATCAGTGCTATTGTCTCCGTTTTCCAAATGGAAAATAGAGGCTTATGACAGCTGGGCATGATATGCTTTTGTTTGTCTGTTTACCAAGTGGCCTGCACGGTGCCATGAGGGAACTCTGTGTATAATGTTTAGTGCAAGAATTTGATGCTCTTGTTAGTGACCACTGGACTGTTATTGACAATTCTCAGTGAGCAACAAATTCAATCCGCATGTCACCAAAAAATGTATTGCCATCAAATGAGTAGAACTTTGCAAAATAAGGCATATGTTCAGCTCTTCTTCCTCGCCACTCCCTGCTGCTAACACAAGTGGAAGGCAGGGAAATGAGTGGGAAGTCAGAGCTGAAATAGAACAAGGAAAGGCAAAGCTCTCCAGGTTATCATTGTTCTAGTAATTAGAGCTATAGTAATTCCCATTATTCCCAGGATGCCTACACAGAAGCTGTTTGTATTCCACAAACCTCCCCAGCTACTCAGAATGGATTTACCTAGTGCAAGGTAATTTGTAACCCGTTGTCTGTGTATTTACTTTGGGCCATACATGCTTTAAATGGGACTAAAAATCCTCAAGGGTGGGGGGAGATGGAGGAGGAGGGATTCTGTGCCCTGATGAATTGAAGTGTTGTTTGAAAGACTCGGACAGGATTCACGATACTGCTTCAAGTTTGGAGGCCAGAGCTAGAAGGGGGAGGGGGAAAGGACAAGTCCTTTAATGAGAAAGGTCTCTTTTTTTTTTTTTTTTTTTTGCTAACAATTTTAATTATCACTAAGACCTCCAGCCCATTCAGGCTCCTGAGAATACAGTCAGGCTCTCAGCTGAGGTCTGCGTTTATTAAAATTCACCCGTTAGGCTGGGAATGTGGGCTGGTTTCTGTAGTGGTGTCACCACCGGTGTTACGGGTCTCCTGGTTCTCACATTACGCACCACGGACTCCACCATTCCGCATTAGCAAGGCCCAATTAAACCAAGCAGTTGATTAAACAAGCCAATCAGGGTAATTAGTTTAATCAGATTCCCTTGGTAGCCAGCACTGAACTGCTTGTAAAAGGCAGTCGAAGAATGAAGTGCACCTACTTAAGCTCCTATTTTATTTTATTTTTTATGCCTGAGGTGATTAGAATTACCCATTGCGAGCCACAAATCCAAAGGCCCAAATGGGGCGCGGGGAGGACGATTAATGAAGGCGATGATGTGTGAAGCAAACAGAAAGGAGGACAGGATGTATGGTAAACAAATGGAGAGGAGGCAGCCCTCCATGGAAAAGGGCACAACGCTCCGTGCTGCTAAGTGCTCTGTCTGAAGTGGCTGGTGACGCCAGGGCTCACGGGGAGAAGGGGGCCACGTTCCTTGTTTCCCCCCGACGTCCCCTCTGCCGCAAAGCCCAGCATTGCACGCAGGAAAGCCTGGGAGAAGTCACAGGATACGATATTCAAGCGCCTGTCAACCTGCCCAGGGAAGACTGGCTTTACTTACCTGCTCACATCAGCAGTTTAGCAAGATTAATGTGAAGCCTGAGCTACGGACCAGGCGCTCTCTCTGGATGCTGATACTTCCTTCGCTGTCCAATTCGATCGCTGCTTACTGCTGATGGCATCTCATGCTGTCACTCTTTGCTTCATTTCTACCACTTTGCAGGTGCAGGTCTTTCTGGGCTCTACGTGACCACTGCTGTGAGGCAGAGGAGAGCTGACATCCTGACCGAGTCGGGCCAGCTGAGTCCCGCAGTCCTGCTGAGACGGCATGGCAGGAGGAACAAGATGCTGGGATATCATTTTCTACAATGGACCCTTCGATACTGAGAGGCACGTTCACATTTCAGAGAAAACTGAAATGTTCCTTTTACAAGTGCTACACCTCTCATTTCGACTTGGCAATTTTAACTGCCTGTCAGATAGTGTAACAGCGTAGAAAAAGCTGAAGCTGAATATTTTGCCGCGTCTTTTGTCTCACTAAACAATTCCCAGATTTTTGACTTTGTGTCCCTACCTGGCATAAAACAAAATTGAATTCAGCTAGCTTTGTCAGCCACACACAGTCACCAGGAGAGAACTCAGGAGATGTGGATTTGGGCTCTGCTTTTGCCACAGACCTGCTATATGACAGTGGGCAAGCCACCTTCCTTCTCTGTGTTTCCTCCCCCCCCCCATGAAATGGGCACTGGGATGCCTACCCCCTAACTAACGTGCTTTGCAACCTCCTGCTGAGAATTGGGGTATGTAGATGAGGTGTTGCATAGGTTTCCACTCACAGAACCGTTGCCGCAGAGCATTGTGAATGCTAAGCCTACAGGGGCTCAAAAAGCAACGAGACAGATTCGTCAACAACTATTAGATGTGAAGATGCCATCTCTGGCCCATGAAGGTATAGAGACTCATCATTTAAGAATACAGAGCGGTCAGAGCACAGAGGCAGCTCGTCTCCTACTGTCTCTTCAACAGCAGCTGAAATGGGTGCACAGGGAAGAGCATAGATACAGGGTAATCATGAGGTGATGTCGTCCCAGAATATCCTCCCATCCTCCAGAAATATGAGACTTTGGGAGTTTTTTATTTAATGGGGGCATGGTAGTATGCTTTTCTTGAATACTCCTCAGTGAATTTTTGTCATTTCTGAATGCTTTCTAAACTCACTTTCAGCATCCACTGCTCCTGCAGCAAGGAGCTCCACAGCTGAATCGCACGTGGGGTGGAAAGGCGTCTTCTTTAGTTTGTTTTGATCAGATCAGACCTGAGAGTTTCTTTCATGCTATTAACCCTTGAATGGAAGGCATTCTCTGCCTCTGGCCACCCCTTCTGTATACATCCTCTACTCTGCTATATCCTTCCTGAGGTGGGCACACTCGAACTGCTTATAATATTCAAGCTGTGGGTGCTGTACAGATTCCTACAAATGAATAGCATAATGCAGTTTTTCTGTTATATTCCTGCTGATTTTTCTGAATGAGCTGTACTCTTGACCTCAGTAATCTACTGCGGTAATGAGTTTCACAAGTAAACTCTGCAGCACGCACATGCTGGTCATGTGTTATTACCCTGAAGAGAAACTCAGAGACAAAACAACAAAGTCTTACCATTCGGGACTATGGGTTATAAGCGGGATGTTGCCATAAAGCATCAGACCTATCTACTCTGTCTGTTTATGCTCAGGTCATTGCTTTTCAGCGTGCTAAATTAGCCCCAGCTCTCCGGAATGAAGAAGAAAAGAAAGAATATGACAATATACCCACAGCCTTGCTCTTTCCCTTGGTCTGCAGAAACCCCTGAGACCGTCGATCTTGAATTTCTAAAAATCTTCTAAACTGATTCTTCTTTCAGTTGAAGCTTCATCCAGTTTAATCTTCCCACATACAACATCATGTATCTATGAAGCTTTCCCATTGTATTTAATGAGTAGCCAGGGCCTGTCACTCCCAAAATGTTATAAGGAAGGTTCTCTGAAACAGGCACTTTCCATTCTTCCAGCTCATTATATCCTCACACAATAAATTTCAGAGCTACATCAAATACGTTACCCAAAGATATCCTTGCAAAGCACTTACAGTAATTACTTTTACCTGATACACGGCAGTGTAACACTCCGAACAGCTAGTTTCCCTAGCAGCTCTTACCTATCAGCAGGTGAAAACAACTGGGCATCACCAGCTTGACTATTGGTAGCTGATAAAATTGCGCAATTAAATACTCACAGCTTGTTTCAGCGTGGAAGTCACACTTCTCAAAAAGGACAGCGTCCTGTCCTTAGTCCTGAGACCAAGTGGCACGGACAGGCTCACTCCTGTACTGCTCCACACTGACTTCTTGCAGCCACATTACACGCAACATGTGGCCGTGGCTCTCCTCAGGCCCTATGCAGGACTGAAACATAATTATCATTTTTACAGTGTTTCTCTCAGTTCAAAATGTTTGAAATACTGTGAGGGTTGCCCTACCATCTACCAGAATGTTTCTTTATGACATGGGACATAACTGGGATATGTGGTGAATACCCAGAGGAGTGGCAGGGAACATTTAAGGGTACAAAGCCTCCTGAGATAGGGTTGCAGGACTGTGAAGAACAAGAGGAGCCAAATCTGAGGTGTCCTCATCCATGTTGCCTTTTGGGAGCAGTCCCTGGAGAGAAACATTCCCAGAACTGTGTCTTGGCTTGATTTTGGATAGAGCCAGTTGGAGTAGTTCAAACCAGACAGGGAGCAAGATGACAATGAGACAAGCCTTCACGGACTTCTTCTGTTTATCTATGTAGATGTACCAAGAAAAAAGGCTTAAGGTGTTGGATAGGAGGAGATGAAAACGGTCACAAGAGAAAGAAAAATGTTTGTCTACTGGAAGTACGTTACTTTGACCAGGTAGATATCATCTCTGGATCTTTGGATGTATCCAAAGGTCGTTAATTTTCTTAATGAACAGGAAAAGTTGAGTGCACCAGTAAAACCATGAAAACAGATGACTTCATTAAGAGTTGGCTGAGTCGGTGTTATTTTTCCCCCCAGGAGGCCAATAGATTTCATTGGAAAGCAGGAAATGGCTAAAAGAGCAGCTACAAGTTTTTCATTCCAGGTGAAGCTGGAAATGACCAAGAATGAGTGGTGGAGCTGGGGACACAACCAAGAAGGCCATGCGATGTGGCTGGGAGCGAGGACCGTGGTAGGTCACAGCTGACAGAGCTCAGATAGACACAATATGCCTAGAGCCTCAGTCCTGCCATTTAAGTAACTTAAATGAGCAGATATTATAGGGGCAGATATCTGAAGGGACGAAGCAACAGGGTGCCTCAGAGGCTAGCCCAGGGTGCCTGGGTAAAGCAGGCCCATGCGCACAATCTTCTGTGGAGAGATCTTGCAGAGTCTCCTGTTATCAGACAATTTAAGGTATTCTCCAGGTAGCCTCCAATATCTAGGTAGTATCTGAGCGGAGTTTTTTGGATTGACCTTTTAAACTCCTCAGTGCTTACATGTGATTGACGCGAGGGATTTCCCCTCTGGTGACTGTAGAAACAGAGATCACAAAAAAACCCTGAAATCTGAGGCCAAGTCCTAATTCCTTGAACTGTCCCAGGCTAGGTTTTGGTTCTGTGTTTAAAATCAATTTTAAATCTCCCAGTGCTCCTTTTGAAAATACATGCAAAATCCTCCGTCTCTGGAACAATGACAGGGGACTAGGAACATCTGCGCTGGAATGGCTGTAACAGGCGTGCTGTACAGTACGCTGTGTTAGCTTTGCAGATTCCCATTAATCCCACAACCGTGCTGAATTTTACCCATATGAAGATATCTGCCTATGTGGCAACGCTTGCAAGCCATTCCTGACCTCGTCCTTGTAACCCACAACGTAGACGAGATATCTGTGATGCTGGGAGAATGAAATGCTTCAGTTTTACATGAAAAAAGGGTATTCAGGCTTCTAGGCCCAAGAGTACAAATTATTAATCACTCCTCACAAGGAATCTGCAGATGGATGTTTAACACTATTCACGGCGACATAACTGCAAATCAATTAGTTCATTTTGTCCTACCCTGAGGCTGTCTGGCAGACAATAGCAATGTCTTGTGCAAACGCTTTTATAAAGAAGACACAGGGGGAAGGAACCACAAAGGCCATTGGTTCTAACGAGCAATTAGGAAAGTGTGCAGGGCTTGCTTTCTTTTTTTTCCTTCTTCCCCCTTTCTTTCTTCAATTCATTCCGAGGCTCTAATTCTGAAAATGATGCTTTTCTTCCCGACTTCCTGTTTGTCAAATGAAGTGCTAATCAGCGGCTTACAGCTCTCTAGCCGGCAAGGGGAGGATGAGGTAAGAATGAGTTGGGAAAAGTGGAGAGCTGGAGGAACAATGCATGGTAAACAATGCTCACTTATGCTCTTCAGGCCTTCTGGTCAATGGGGACTGCACGCAACTCCCAGGAAAAATAACCTGCCTGAAAAAACTTGCTTGCGACACTCAAAGAAAGACCCTTGCTCCAGGGAAGGCCATGAGTGCTTCCTAAGTGAGCGTGATCCTCAGTCAATACGCCAAAATGCGGCCAGCAGCAGCAGCAGCGAGTGCTGCCGCTGCCCTCCCCAGGTCCTTACATAACCAAAAAAGGGAGAAATGCAAGTCTGACCCAGGGTGGCCCCATTTGCCCTCTGGAGGGGCTCCGTTTCCATTGTGGATAGAGGAAGGCCGGAAGAATGAGGCTCCTAACACAGACACCTCAGCTGACTGCCTAAAATTAGCTGAGGTGGATCCGGGCTTGGCCAAGCTCCTCCACCTTCAACTTTCCTTGAGAAAAACCCATTGAGAAAAGCCCTGAGGAGTCTTGGCTGAAGATGGGCTTGCTCATGTACCACATCCAGCCAGTGCCTCTCTGGGAGAGACTGGTGCAAGCTAATCGTAGCGCAAGTAGCCTCCTACGCTGCAGGCTTTCTTTTAAACTTTCATAAGACTATCAGGCTCACCAGTGAATTGGAGGTAGTAAAAGGTCCTGGAGAGATGAGCTGTGTGATGTATCTCACTCCCAGGAAAAGCAGTCTTTAGGATCCCCCACCATTACCTTTAGGGTCTGGCTCTGTCATGATGCTCATAAAGTGCTCCCAACAGCAGATGGTAATGCCCACTGTTGGCAAACCTCCTTGAGTTTCCGTTCCCTTGCTCCTGCACTTTCTCACACTAGGTAGTGAATTTCAGGAACATATGAGGGCCAGTGGGAGCTTGGAGAACCTGCTAAAGTGGGCCTCAAACTTGATTGGGATATTTAGGTACTATTGCAAAATAAATCTCTGAAATAATGACTGGACATTATTGATGCACTCTCGGTGCTTAGAAAGACTAGCTGGGATCAGGATCCCTCACAGTACCAGAAGCCATACAGTCATAACATGCTACAAGCTTTCGCGAAGGTGTCACTAGCTTTTTGCAACAGATTTTTGTATTGCAACAGATGGCTTTTTTTTCATAAAAAATGTGTTGTGGAAGACTGGAGTTAGTCAGGAAGCCCCAGCCCCTGGAGTCATGTGCACGCACTGAAATCTGAGGGTTTGGATGCATTTGATTACCCATGAAACAGAGCTTCAGGGTAAATTTCTTCTGAGAGAAGCTGACTTCATGTTGTGCCAAAACTACTCTGGGACCCAAATCAACATGCGGCAATCATATGCTGTTTTTCACTTACACATACAGTCAACCAGTTGCATGCTAGATTGCTGTGCTTGATAGCATTATTTTATTGATGCTCAAGGATGTACATAATGGATGAAGCTGCATTAACAGTTTGGCAAATGGGGCTAGTCTAAAGATGAATGTGCACTAAGGTTTTAAGGCTGAGCCCTAACTCAGGATGCTTACCTAGGCAAATTCTCACCTACAAGCATTGCACTGTGCTGAAGTGGGACCTACAGGACTGTATTGCCTGAGACTACAAGTTGCCTTGCAGTCCTTTTTGTTCTGCATGTACCAGAGATTGCTTAATCCCACCATCAGGTATCCACAAGCACTAGGTCATATAAAATTTGCACATTTACTTGTGTGCTGCCAGCAATGTTTGTCTGTTTTCCCAAAGCATTCATGTGGGTGATGCTTGGGATTTTCTGTACACAAGCAGTTAAAATCACACAAATATTATTTGCATAAAGCTTGAGCAATATATGCAGCCATCTGGAAAGTCTGCTCCTGACCAATCCCTGCTGGCATCACCTTGCTCTGAAGGTACACGTGCTCTCCATGTGGCTGTCTAGTTAGTAGTGTTCGTTATTTGAGTTGTGGTTTCTGGACAGATTTCTTAGTAGTACCTTTGCTTTTTCTTCTCCTATTTCGGCTTCCTACTGAGTGAATTTCATCATTTCTCAAGTGACTGCCTGGTGGCTTGCATGAAATTTGTAGGAAATTTCAATGTCATTCCATTTGTAGAAATGCCTCCTTTGCAAAATCTGCTCTCACAGCTGACATAGCTGGGAGCATCAGTAAAAAGACAGGTACCAAACCGCACATTGGTAAGTCCAGGGCTTCAACTGCCTGAAGCAGATGAACTACATGGAATTTGCTATTTCCATGTGCATTTCCTGTAAGGCTCGAAGAATGCTTATTGTTATCACTTCTTCAAAGAGACCTTTATTGTACCTATCTTTTTTACTCCTACTGTAAGACAGTCACATTTAATGCATTTATTTTTGCAATCTCTGTGTCAGGCAAGGACATGCTATTTGGCCATTTTACTAGATGGAGAACTGTGAGAAAAGCTTTCAATAATTCCTATGAGTACAGCTGGGCAAATTTTCCTGTGCAAACATTCTGTTTGCCACCAATGCCCTTCTGATCAACTGAAGCTGCCTGCGCTCTTGGGCTAGGGGTGAGTAATGCCTTGAGCAAAAAAAAAAACCACCAAAAAAATCCCAAAGAAATCCCAAAAAACTGAAAAAAATCTCTGAGAAGAGTTTGATATTCATTAAAAATGGTAGACCATTTTGAAAGGGCCATCTAACCTTATTTTTGAAAAAGGGAGAAGAAACATTCAAACTAAATGAGAGAGAGTTTGAGGGATTTGAGAGTTTTTGGAGCTTTTTCACCATCCAACAGGGCCAAAAGGGCTACCTTGTGCCAGAAGGAGTGGCCACGTTCACCAGTGGCTGCTAAATCTTGTTGCTTCCCTTGTCTGGTCCCAGTGTTCATTTGACCTCTGTGCATATTGGTTCAGACAGCATCCCCAGGAAGATAGCATCACCCCCACCAAAGCATCACCACCAGCGCACAGCTTGGGGCGGGTAGGAATGAGCAAAGAGGGTGAGGCTGGAATAGGACCACCCCTTTTGGTGACATCTTGCAGCTAGACGCACCTTTGGACACTCTTACAAAATCTTCCTGATTTTTTGTTTTTCCCACCTGAAGACTGTAAAAATTTGGACTAAAAACATCTTACCTAAGTCACTTCTGAAATCTTTCATTAGTGATCCAACAGAGCCCAAGTTATTTCACCTAAATGCTGCGTACTAGGCATCTAAATACTCCTGAAAAAGTTGCAGTGTTTCGTTCAAAATAGCCAGAAGAACTGTGACACAGCAAGATTTTGAACATTGATCTTCTAAATCTTGGGTTAGCCCCCAAACTACTGATCATACTTCCTCCCTGTCCAGCTCTCACAGATTATCAACAAACTTAAAAAATCTAAAATGAAAAAAAAAGAAACAAAGGAATGAACACTAAACATCTTCTGTATTTCACATACCTCTTAAGTTTTATTTTGGAAAAGCTTTACTAGAATGACAGAATGGAGGATTCCTCCTTTATTTTTCTCTTGGTTAAGTGTCATGTTGCCTTTTACAGGTGAGTGTTCATTTTTGTCAATACTATTTTAAGAGATAGACAGGAGCTACCCAGGTAGATGAAGATGCTTAGCCTGAGTTTGATTTGAATCTCACCAAAGTCATACATCCTTAATCTAACTCTACCAGGCTTTGCATCAGATTTCAGCAGACACAGGCTTCAAACTGCAATGGTAGCAGATCCTGCTTTCTTATCATCAACTTCCTCCACCCAGTCATGATCTGAAATAACGCAGGAGAGGTCTTTCTTGCATAGCCCACCTGCACTTTTACCCTTGGGAAGCCTGTGGCCCTCCTAGAGCCAGAGGAGCTGTGCTCTCAATGCTTAGGGCTGCTACTGGGCAGAGAGGTACAGGAAGCAAGTCCTCTCCTGCATGTCGGACTTTACTGCCACCAGTCTCCTACAGCCGAGAAACTAAGGCTGGTCACAATAAAACATCTTTTGCCCCTGAAGCTGCTGACTCATCCAGATTCAAGCATGCCATGGAGGCTGCTGAATTGTAGTAGCATTTTGCCAACAACAGAGCGCGCGTGAGATGGAACTGCCCTTGCCAGGCAGGTTTCAGCCCTTGGTCACTTTCCTCAGCTGCCCCCTTGGCAGGACCCCTGGCCTCCAGGCCCTTAGAATTACAAGGGCACAGCGCTCCAGAGCTTCCCAAAGAGCCAGGGCAAGGGCCAGCACTGCCAAGGGCCGGGCATCTGCGCTTTCAAAGCAGATGGGGTCTTGGGCTCTGGGTCAGCTTGCTCAGACTGTCTCCAAACTCAGAATCACAACAGGGTTGAGCAGAGAAAAGTAATTTCTTTTTGTGGAGAATTTCAAAAGGTTTGATTTTCATTCCAAATTTGAATTAAAAAAAAAAACTTTCAAAAATCAGCTTTTGAAATCACTAATCCAGTTTCTCTCTCAGCTCAGATAAGCAGATTACACCCAAAGAAGCAGCAACAGGAATATCAGAAGAAAAGGACGGGGCAAAGAAAGAAACGGAGGAAGATGAACGAATGAGGCTTCCTCCAGCCCTCACTAAGAAACCCACAAGCCAGCTCCATCCAGGCATCCATGATCCTTCTTGAAGAATTGCTCCAGAGACCACGTCTGTTTGGCGGGACTGGAGCTGGAAGCAGAGCAGGGGTGTCCCAAGGGGAGTGTGCGTTGGCTCTCCTTTCCTTTGGAAGGAGTCCATGGCCTCTTGACATCCCTGAGGTTCCCCAACTCAGTGGACATCTACCAGACTTCCAGTCCTCCTGGATGCAGCCAAAGCTTGGGGCTTATCTTCTCCCTCGTGGGACAAGGAAGGAGGGAGGTTGTCGGAGAATGGTTATCCCCTTCTACTGCCGCGGGTAATGCCAAGGACCCTGCACCTCCTGGTTCTCTCTAGCAGCCCACTCTTCCCTGGTTAGGCTTGTTTCTCTGGAGTCTCCCACCTGGCAATGGCTTGCATTCAGGCACAGTCAGTCTTAGTTAGCTATCAGCACGTTTAATACACTAGCATGCACATATTTATCTGCATCCACGGAGCTTTGTAAGTTGCAACTCTTGTAGCTCAGATTGGAAAATTAGTTTCACAGCTGCAGAGGGTAGCTGTTCATTTATTTACAGCCCTTGGAGACCTCACTGAATGCAATGGCACAAAACAAAATGAGGCCTCTAATCCAAAAGCCAGGAAGCTTAAGCACCTGTAGAAACAGTTTTGCATTCCAAGGGGCAAATTATCTCTAATCTTGTTAAATGACTGCACTGCAAAACAATCACAAAATGCTTTCTTCGATGGCCCATAACCAAACACGAGGGGTCCATTACTGCTCTGTGAGAGGGAGAGCCAGTAATCCTATAGGAGGACACAGCTGATCGCAAAACAAGGGCTGCAGTCAAAAAATAAAGAAGAAATGAAATAAAGCTTGAACTGTTTGAGAACGGATGCTTCCAATTTTCTAAATTACAATAGCAACTTGTTGCCAAGCAATTACAGTGTTTCATCTGTTTTTTCCTGCTTTGCCCCCCACCTCATTTGTTTTTCTTCAGCAGATGCTGTTTCTGAACTTTGTCATTCATGTCCCTTTCTCCACCCCCTGTAATTTACAATTGATAATGAGCCACCACCCAGACTTTGCCACCAAAAAGAAAGAAGAGGAAAAGAGAAATTCCTTTGTGCTTGTTCCTACCCTGACCCAGCAAAAGCACCTTTGCAAGTCGCTTTATATCACCACTTTATACAGCGGGCTGCTGGATTTATTTTCTCACTAGATAGTCTGGGACAGATGCTGCATGTAACTTTGACAAACTGCCGATAGCAATTCGTTGCACAAGTGAAAAATTGATTGAGAAAACGGTAATTACATTCTATGAAACTCCAATGGCAATTAGAGTCTGCAAATCTCCTACAAATTAAAATAATTGCTTAATTCAAACAGGACTTGTAAGAACGCCGGAGCCAGACGCTCTGCGGGTATGCTGCCTTCTGTAAAGATGGATTTGTTTTTAGTGAGTGCATGTGACAGGGCCGTCAGCATGGGCAGCAAATTACTGTGAGGGTAAATTAAGACCTGCAGAGGGTGAGCTGGCATGCACCTGGCTCTGAGCAAGGTGGGGACAGCACTGGGGACACCCTGGCCCCGGGTATACCTAAGCCTGGCCCCCAGGTAGTCAGCACGATCGCTGTCAACCATATAAGGTCAGCCATGCTATAGCATGGAAACTGGTGGGGCATACCGCTCTCTGAACAGCCCAGCTTAGCCCCGTGCAGAATAAGTTTTCCTTCCCAAAATGAATATGTCCCACATTTTTAGCTGCTGAGAGGCTGCGGCGAACATTTCCTGCAAAAGCTACATTTACTCTCACTTGGCTGGAGGAGGCTGGCCATAAAAATCAGCTTTACCGCATGTATTTGCCCGAAAGACACCTGCTTGGAGCAGCTCCTACTGCCACTCCAGCACAGCTCGAGCCAGTCTGCGATCCCTCCGCACTTCCTTGCCGTGAGCACCAGCCTCAGCACCCGCACCCATGATGGGGTAGCTGGGGCACAGCCTCCCTGCTTGCTGCGTTGTTGCATCAGATCCACTGCTGGCTCCATGCACGCAGTGGAGGGGACCGAGGACCCCCCTGTGGGCTAGACCTGCCCAGAGCTGACTGCAGGAAAATTGCACCTCTCTGTTGGTTCCGCCCAACGCTCTGGCCCTCCCTAACCTGGAAAACTGCAAACTTTGGGCACTACGTCCCCTCCTGCCTTTTTATATTGTTCAGCATGCTTTTGGGGAAGCATCCAGACCCTGAAAACTTGCAGCAGCTCAGCCAGACTCGCTGTTTCCGCCCGTGCGCTCATCAGCAGTATTTCATTTTCGGGGCAGGGCTGAGTGTGCTGCTGAGTTTGGGTGCCTGGAGGGAGATGTCCATGACAGAATCCCTTCCCGTTTAAGCTTTGTAGGAGAGTTACTCGCTTTCTTGCTGAATTATCCAACCCTCCCCTGCACCTGGGACTATCTCAGAAGTCCCACTGGCCAACACACCGATAACCTTTGGCAGGATACACAGGAAGATCTGCAATTGTGCGTAGACACAACTCCTTCTACCGCTGTTCAGCTCGTACAAACCCAGGGTCTGCTCCTTTCGCCAGCTGCTAAAAGGTCTCCCCTCAGCACAGGCTTCTCCTGCTTTTGAGTGCAGGAACGCTGGGGAGAGCATCTGAGAAGACTATGGGGGAATTAGGGAGCTAAATGAGGCTAATAGCGCTCGTGTCTCTTGAAAGTGGCTTTGCTGAGCTGATGAGCTGAGATCAATGTAGTTTCATTGATTTACATCAGCTGGGACTTGAACTCAACAGCAACCAGACTTTGTGTTTTACATACTCACAGCATTAGCCTCCAAATTAATGGCGAACAAATTACACAGGAGGGGTATGGCCCTTCTTGGGCAGCTGGTGGACAGCAGAGGCGCCAGCACGATGCGGGGGTGAGTGCCACTCTGAGACGTGGCAGCCAAGTGGAGGAAGGGTACGAGGAAAGGAAGCGATTACATTCAGCACATCTGCTGTGCAGCACTTGAACTCACTTTCGGTTTTCAAACACAAAAATTTACAGGCACACACCATACAGCTGACTGTGTTTTAAGCCCATTCTTGCTTTAAGTGGAATAGTGAGTTCGTTTTTAACTCTATACAGCTGCCAAGCTGCTGGTTAACTCCTGTATCACTTACCTTAGCCTCTGGGACTCTGGTGCAAGCTAGGGACTTCTACATAGAATTTAAGATTAAATGCTCTGCCCAGGCATAGCTGGGGCAGACACCAGCCTGCTAAACCTAGACTTCTGCCCCTTCCACAGCCTCCTCTGAGGAGCCTTCAGGCCAGTCCTACACTTTCTTCTAGCTTTACCTTTTTTTTTCCTTTCCTGCCTCTTCTCAGGTTGTTCCTTGTTTTTCTAAAGGACCTGAGAGTTAATAGGTCACTTCAAAATGGATGCAATTGCTCCCTGGCAGTGAGATACTGTTATTTCCTTTGCACCAAATCTATGCATTGTTCCACTAGATAAACAACAGCAAATGTCATCTGAGAATCACATCCTGCTTTCATTCTCTCTCCTTGCATTTTAGGCTCTAGCTTTGTATGAGAGTGATTCACTTTCTCGCTGAATACAGAGTGAAAGCCCATTTTCAGCACTCTCCCAACACCCATGCACAACCAGCTATTCATTTCCAATGATCATTTGTATTTCTTTTGGAAGACCTTAAACACCACAGGGGATAAAAGGAAAACCATTCAAGTGAAAATAAGATCGGCAAAGATAACATATTGCCCTGCTGTCAGTGCTTAGCTAAAGATGAATAAATATTAATACTTTTTTCCCTGTGACTGTGATTTGTGTATGCCTCTGTGTGTGTCTGTTCACTATTTTTCTTCAGCAACTTCTGAGCCATGTAGCCAATGTTTTAAGTTTTCCAGGTTATCAGAGATATTAAATCTCTAAACATTTTTGGAAAACTGGCACCTCAGTAGAAGAAAGAGACAGCAGGGACAGAAAAGATGCAGTGTGAGCAGAGCCCTTATTAGACAGTAGAAACTCTGTATAGTTACTCCTCCTCCAGGTGCAGAATCCATAAACCAGGATCAGGCAATCTGCAGACCAAGTCTCTGCTGCTCAGAGGAAACTTTTCTAATAAGACCTTAACTGTGGCTCCAACCCAAGCCCTTAGGTATGAGTAGCATGTAATTTTGCCGCTCAAGCTACATAGATGAAACCAGATTTTAATTCCCAAAGCCACAGTGTGATCCCTGATTCCCTTAATTGCTAGAAGGAGGAAGTGAGCTGGGCCAGTTATTTCCATATGGCAGGCACATTGGAGGAGAAAGCCAAGCTGTTTATGCTCCTTCTCCGTGTACATCATAGGGAGCACGGCTGCTTATTTGTACAGCCACAGAAGCCCAACCCCTAGTAAGCCCTAAGCTGTATTTTTTGTTAGACTTAGATAAAGGGATAAGGTATTTCAGACTGATCCCATTAGCACAGGGGGAAGGGCATCATGCTAAAAGTAAAAGGCTGGGTGAAGTTTCTTTCTGCAGAACTCTTATCTTACCGTGGAAGCCATAAGCAAGGGAGTTTTCCATAGGGGGCTGAGTGTGTTTGTCCCCTTTTCGTTAATAATGGGAATGATGAGAATCACTATGTCAGAAATGGAAGTGATCCAAAGAACTGGTGAGATTAGTGAATGTGGAAGATGTTGGGCATACCTTAGTTTAGGAATACTGAAATATTTATGCATGAAGTACAGCTCCTTCATGGAAAAGCAGATGGGAATCCAAGGAGACAACAGTACAGCTGAGCAAGGGAACTGAGGGCTTGCAGGAGATGCACGGAGCCTGTGTGGACAGCTCAGGTTTTTCAGCCATCTGCTGGAGTTGAGGTCCAGAAGAGTAAACTACTGGTTGACTGCAGAGATTTATGGAAGCAAGAGATTGCAAACAGCAGGTACAGGAAGAGACAAGCAAAGGAGCAATAGGATTGAGGAACAGGTCCGCTGCACTATAGAGAGGGGAGGAGAAATCATCAGAAAAGAAGAACAAGTAGTTTAGCAAGAATGGAGATATCCATGGACTGACTATCCAAGCAGCTACAAAGAGGTAAGAGGATAAAACATATGGGACCATGAGAAGGAACAGGTGAGGCGATGATCCGTAGACAGGAGAGAGAGCACCACTGCTTCAGGCCAGTCCCAGAAAGGCAGGAGACCAGAGGGTCTGTGTCAAGAAGAACATTAGAAAGGGTCAGAGTATAGTGGGGAATGCAAAGCGCATGCGGAATCCCCAAAGGGCATGAGGAGGAATCAGCAATAATTATGGCCACTTAGGAAAGACATTGAAAGAAATAAGAGTCTTGGGTGATTCTTTCAGGCCTTGGAAAAGGTAGGTGCAGTTCGTACATGGAGGTCAACAGATAGCTCAAATATTCATCAGAAAGGATGGTTCTGAAACATTTGATTATGAGGAAATACTAATGAAAAAGATACTCTCTTGGCGGATTGATTTTAAGATAGTAGTTAAGAGAGTGGTAAGAGAGCTGAGAAATTTGAAATGAGAAATGACGGAGCAAGTTGGGAGACATCCATATAATCCTTACACCAGGATTCAGTAGATTGGAAGAGGAGAATCAATACATGAGGGAAAAATGATGTGTACCATAATGTGTACCACAATGTGAGATTGTAGCAGAATGAATTATGTGCAAAGGAGAAATTATTGCAGCAAGCAATAATGAAATAAACAATTTGGTAATAAAAAGGCTTTGTCTAATGCATCTAGAAAACTGATACTGGTCAGTAAAAAACACTGAAACATTTATCTACTAATTAAAGAGACCTTAACAATAAAATAGGGGAACCTGAACTACTGATGCAGGATGTAAGACAGGATATTACAAGGATAACAGAAATATGGTGGAATAGCCACCATATCTGGAACACAGGAAATGAGGGACATATGGTGGTCAGAAGAGACAGAAACAAAGATTGGAGGGAGAGGGTAGTGCTGTACAGTGAGGACGGGAGACGCTGCCAAGAAATAAGAACTGGCTGCACAGGTACAGCAAAACCTATTTGGGTCAAAGACACTGTAGGATAAGATGGTTAAAGGGATTCAAGCTGAGTCATACTAGGAATCTCCTACAGGTTCCCAGACTGGACTATTTGTTTGCTAAAGATTTCTTTCATATATATATATTTATATATTTTTATATACACACACACACACATATATATATACGGAGCAATATATTTACAAGTGAGAACTCTGTCACTATGGGGAGCTTTAATTTTGCACATGTGTGCTGGGAAACAAATGCTACCAAGAAAGGTCAGTTCCAGACAGTTCTGGGTGTAAGCTGACACATTCACTAATCAGTAACAGAAGAAATATGAGATGTTGAGATTTTAGATTGGATTTTGTAGACAGTAAGATCTCTGGAGAGCAGACTAACTTGGGGTCTGTGATCGTGAATTGAATCAATTTAAATAAAATGAAAAAGAGATCTGTGAGTCAGGTTCAAAGGGACAAATTTCAAGAAATTAAAGGAACTGACTGTAAAACCAGTGGAGCTGAAGAGCTCTAGGACTGCAACGTGGAGGGTGTGCACCGTATCTTTCAGGCAAGTGTGGAAAACCTTTTTGGTCTTGTTCTCCATTCAGGATAGGGACCAGTGTTGTGGAGGAAGGCCCCAAACTGAACCAAGCATAAGACCACTTCAAACAGGATGTTAGGAGTGAGCAGAAGGGTTACAAGCAGTGAAAAACAGGGCTGACCAGCAAAAGAAGCCCCCGTCTTAGAGGTCAGGAAGTGTAGGGAGATTGTGAGAACCGCCAACTGTCAAGCTGAGTTAAACCTTGCAAAGGAAATTAAAATCAAAAGCAGAAGGTTTTTTTCAGCTAGAGGAATAAGAGAGAGCAACTCAGTGAGAACAAAGAGATTAAAAATATGGCACCAAAACTGAACAAATGCTTTGCCTCAGGGTGCGGTTCTGTGAGACTGGGCGAGATGGCTTAAGAGATTATCTACCTCTGCCAGCAAGAGGAGGCCCTGCTACTTACTCTCTCCCGTTCTGCCCATCAGCGGTCACAAAATCTCATCCCATGTCTTGTGCCAGCTCCTTAACCCACCAGAAAACTACCCTAGAAAAGCACATGGCTATTTTTTTGCCATTTTAGCAAGTTGAATAAGCTCCAGTGACTGCTTGGCGAGAACTTGTACCAGCACAAGGGATCCGTGGGGGCACCCTGGTGCAGGAGGAGATGAGGGAGAAGCAAAGTGGGATCTGCCTGTGCAGCTCTCTGCGGTGTTAGAGCAGCGGGGCTGCCTCTGAAAGCACCACCTTCCTTTTAATTAGGACAGGGGTGAATTTGCAAATGAAAGAAAACAAGGATGAGGCTATAGAAATGGGAACAACCACATTGGAAGAGGAAAAGGAACTTGGGGACAGAAAGTCTCCATCCCCAAATTCTGGAAGAAGAAGCATGTGAATTGGCTAGCCCAGTAGCAGCGATACATTCATTCAGTCATGGGTAGCTCATGTAACTGGAAAATAGGATTTGGGCTCTGTGGCTGAGGAAGGGGGAGAGAGGAAGAAGTGTTCCTGGAAACTACAGAGCCATAATTTTGATTTGTCAATGTTATACAAGGCTTTACGATAATTTTTTGATGGAAGAAAAACTGAAAACATGGAATTTAATAGAAAATGGGACAAAAGGCAGCCAGAGTTTATCACAAGTATGTTGTATCCTTTTTGACTACTCTGTGAGCTTATCCTCTTTATTCAGCCTTGACACAGAAGCCAGGAATTGGCTGGTTTTCTTCCGTCAGGATTGTTCTATTCATTAGGCATTCACCACTAAAAAAAAAAAATCCTATTTCAATAGCCTTGGGAAATGGATGTTCAGCAACATTCACTGTAGCTCACTTGGTTTCTAAGGGCCTTACAAGTAGTGAGTACAACAAAGTGATATAGTTAGGCAGTGGTATAGTAGCGCTTCACGTGTTCTGTCAATGCGCCTTGCAGCAAGAAGCCTGCAAACTCTTGCACTGCAAAATCTCATCCCATCATTTCTGTGGCTTTCCAAACGTCCTTCAAAATACTCCAAATTACACCTATAATTACATTTTCTTCCCTCGGCTCCCCTCTTTATTACTATTTTTGAAGGATTTTGCTCAGAAAGGTCTTTATACTCTGCAGGCACTGCTCAATTGGAATGGGAAGCCTAGTTTCTTCTCATTGTAAGGTAAACAGGGCTGCCTTCCAGTTTCCCAGCTGCAGAGATTTATAGCTGCTACCAGATTCAATAGGTAGCCAAGGTTTTATAACCCAATTGAACAGAATAAACCAATTTAGACTGAAGGCAATTTGATGCAGGAGTCGATGACTTTCAGGAACTTGATTTATTGCTATGATAGTGTAAGCTATAATTTATATATATGTACATATACGTGTGTGTGTGTGTGTGTGTGTGTGTGTGTATTTGACAGAGGATAGTTTTCAGAAAATAATACAATTATTTGGAATGATTTAATTAGGGTTGATAGGCATGCAAAGCCTCCCTGGGAATGAAGAGGAAAACCTTGAAGTATATGGAAGATTTGCAATCTGCCTTAACTCCGGCTCCAAAGAGAGAGATTCAGTAGCATAGAAGTGCCTGGCCTCAAATTCAACCATCATCTTTCTCAAAGCAGTCCTCTGAAGGTCCAGCACGGGTAAGCCTCCCTTGTTCAAGTACCGCAGAGGCTTTTTGTGCTGTGGACTGAACTGTGGGGTCAGAGGATGGAGGACGCTTTAGTGTGCTAAGTTTAAGCAATGTGAGCTGACATACAGTACCAGCACCTGCTCTTCGAGTGGTTTTACACGGGAACGGGGATTCGACCCTCTGGCCTTATAGGACGGACTCTCCCAGGGTGTCTTCCAGGCAGCCTCTGTCCTGCCAGCCTGTGCCAAGAACTGCCTCCCATAACAGACACCTGTGCAGTGGCAGAAGGAAAATATGTGTCCTGTTGCCATGGGAAGGCAGATATTTGGAGAGGCTACAAATGTGCATTTTAGCCGCAGGAACTCTAGGTCTGCAACAGCTTGCTACTGCAAAATCACTTGTAAGAGGGAGAAGGGAGTCTGACGTCTCAGCCCAACAGGACGGAAATGAAGAAGAAAACTGGAGATCAAAAGCTAAGAATGACAAGGAAATGTCTGAGTAGAAACTTTTTCTTCAAGATTGGGACGTCTTTTGGAATAAAAACGGTTACCAATGAATTCTCTCCATACAACCAAACACTTTGGCTGCTCCCACCCGGACGCCTGCAGCTCGTGCTTCCCCACAGTTTTCATTTGCTTTATTGCTTTCAGATGCTGTTTGGTATTAGTTCCTCTAGTAGCTGTGCCACTGCCACCATCACTGGGGGAAATGTGGCTTAGGCTGACTGGGCTGTGAGGCGTCAGCGCTGCCTCTCCGGGGACTGTCTGACACTAAGGCAGAGCTGCCTAACTGCAGCCAGATAATTAAAAACAATCGATGCTATTAAGTGAACACAAGCCCCAACAGCTCTGGGTGTACTCTCATGTAGCTAGGTGTACCCGACATTGGGAAGGGAACCTAGTGATGAAATAACTAGTGGAGCTGCACCTACAGGTAGGGATTTTGCTGTTGTACGCCCTGCTCTTTCTGGGCCTTTTAGATCTTTGATTTAGTGAGCCAAGCTAGCTAAAGCTCTGCATATCTTTTCTTTCTGGTCTGAAACACTCCCCCACGTTCATTCTGCTCTTGCCCAGCCTGCTCAGAAATCTTTCCAGGGAAAACAATTCTGGATTTATTTACAGCACATCGTTATTTGTTTAAAGCAACCCTTTGGGGGAGAAAGCAAGGAGAGATCGGAGCTCTCTGTTGAGGACCTTGAAATGAGTTCTGTGCTTTCAAGATAGGGGCAGTTTAAGGGTTTAAAGGGGGAGAAGAATGTAGACCCAGCGTGGGAGCCTCTTTCTCTCAATGTTTTCCATATGCTGTGTTTCTGTTGTGCAAAATCCAGGAAGACCCCACAGAGAACTGTGAGCAAACTTGCTCACCTTGGCAGTAATTCCCCTGCTACAAGAAAAAATAGGTTGCCATTTATTTCTTTGTTTATGTTGTTGGCCAGAGCTTCCTCAGGTTATTTATTTTGTTTTCCTATCCCCATACACACGCACACACACACTTACATATTCAACCTTGCTTTTCTTCTATTCGGTTGAGAAATGCCGGCAAACTAAAATGAGACCATTTGGTGTCTCTAGGATAAACCATGGGGAGTGTTTTGTACTGAGCAATTTCAGGCTTATGTGCAGTGAGCAAAGAGGGGAGAGGGGAGAAGGGGAGAAGCCCTGTTAAGATATTTTTGTTTCTGATTTAGGTTTTTAAGGAGAAAACTCAGGGAAAGAGTGTCCTTTCAAATGGCTTTTAAAGTGGCCGCATACTGAAACCATGGTGGAGAACACATGCACTGGTGAAAACCAGTGACAACATTACTGCTCCATCTGTAAGTTACTAAAGTAACTTGTGACAGGCTTTAGATCCTTTGCAAAGCCTCTTTCCAACCTGCAGATTTATATTCCCCTTAGCCACAGTGGTAGGACTGGCATGAGCCAGAGCCTGCACCCTCCCAGGGGCAGAGAGAGCCTTTGTCACTACACTCACCTCTCTCGTTACATAAGCAAATAGTACAGGATGTATAGAAATAAATATTTATCAGCCTGGCTTAAATACATATAGGTATAGAAACAAGTTTAAGAAGGAGTTGGAAGGTATTAGCAAGTTCAAGTGATTTGGCACAAGTCATTTCCAGAACAGCAGAGCTTCATGCACTTAACCAGTAGCAAATAATTAATTCCATGTCATTCAACACAGGCATGAAGCAAAATTTAAAATCCAGGCCTGGAACTAAATCACTGTAAAGATCCAAGGTTCTGGCAAGAATGTGACTTGGAAATTTAAAGTCAAAACTCTAAATTTCTCAAGTCTGGGAGTTTCACATCCAATGATTTGTATCTATTTAGAAGCGGGAACAATGAGTTTTTTTTTAATGTGAAATCACAGTGATATTACCAAAATCTTGATTTGTCTTGATTACTTTTGAGAATCTTAGAGATCTAGTCTGATTCAGAGCTCTTAGCTCTCTACAAATATCCATGAAAAACCTGTCCCCGCCCTGAAACCTAAGACAAGCAGTGCTGTTCAAAGCCTGTGAACTGGAACAGACAAGGAAATGGACATGAAGACAACCAGACTTTCTAGCAAGTCTGTTGGATTGATGTCTGTAGTGGAGCATCTCTGGTTGGACGCACAATGGTCTCCTCAACTCTGCACCCATGCGCTCCTTGAAACTCTGCATGTCTGAAGGTTGCTGACCTTTCCGTCTCTCAATCTACCTGCTACCCCATCACAGTAATGGGATCTCAGGTACTCCTGAGCCAGGACAGAAAACTCAGTTTCTAACCAACCTGATTGCTGCTGTGACTATACAAATGGCAACCAAGGCAAAGACACACTGAAGGTGAGATTCAAACAAAGCACAGGGCCATGGCCAACAGGAACAAGTCCATTTTCACTGTGAGACAATTCTGCATTTTGGATTCTCCGTTGTTCCAGTTGCTTAGATGTTTTTATTGGGTGGCTTCTCACTGTACCAGTTCAGTGGAAACACAGGAAAGCTGGAAACTTTGTCATATTCTGAAATGGCAGCTAGTTCTTTGTGCAATCACTCCATAACCACCTCTTCCGAGATGCCTAAAAACTGTGACCTCATGACAACCTTCAAGTATGCCGTCAACTAGGAGCCAGTAATAGCAGTGGTATCTAAACCACCAAAAAAGAACAATTCAAGAAAGGGAGAACTCATATTGCTCGAGAAGAACTCAGATTAAGCCAATTCATAAACCTAGACATTCTTATTAAACTGCCTAAACTAACATATCTTGCTATTTCTAGCATTCCAGTACAGTATATATATCCTAAACCACAAGGCATAAAGAATGGGGTTTCTAACCTCATTGGCAGCATGTTTTGTATAACACCATACAGTTCATAAAAAGCTTGGCATGCATTGCTGGATTCATTTATATCCATTAGGGAAGACCAGATGAGCTTGACAGTTTTATTTTCACTTGAAGATCTCTTGCTATTGCATGCTGTCCTGATGGCATCAGGCTCCCAGTAACAACTGAAATATTGCTCACAAAAAGGAATCACCATTGACAGACCAGTCTGGAAACAATGGTGTCAAATTGCATGGAATTTGCATGGAAAGAATGTGCAGATGAAAGCTATGGCTTCTCTGTGGTTGGGCCTGAGCCAAAGGCCCAGAGGAACAAAGGGTGATGCTCCCACCTAATTTCAACGACCTTCGGATTAAGTTTTGAAAATAAGGTCCTGGCCGCCCTCCCAGGTTCTCCAGTGTCCTGTCAGGATCACCACTGTCTCCCAGGAATTCCTTCGAACCCCAGTGGCAGTCCTGGTTCACACCCTTGAAGCTGAGCAGCAAATCCCCTTTGTTGTTTGCCTTCTGTCTGCAGCCCCGCTTCGACGTGGCTCCAAATAGTAACTGCGTTAAGCGCTGTGCAATGCTGTGACTTTGCTGCTCTTATCTGTAATCTTATCCATAATCTTTAATTCTGAGGCATTTAGAGTTCTCTTAAATGCCTCCTAATATGCCGGAATAGAGAGAAGTATGCAAAATCAACTCTATTAATTATTGCATTTTTCATAGGAGGAGAGAAATATGTTTGTGGAAAGAATACAGCCAATTTTCAAAGGGATGCTTTAGAAAAGTGACTTTAAAAGCACATTTTGAAGAAACTCTTGATGCTTTTGCTTTCACGGCATCATGCCCTGTGGTTCCCTAGGCTTCTTAATTGTAAATCAGAATCTGGTAATTTAGATTTAGTCTATGGTCTTTAGGTTTATTATTAAAATTAAGAAGACTCTTCGTGCTAGACTGGGACCTTAATTAGATTTGGAGTTAAATTTTCCTCCATAAATCTGGGGTCTTCTGGTATCTGTTCTTATCCCAAGAGAAAAATGTTAAAGGAATAGAATTTGCATGACACAGCTGCCAGTGGACAAGCTCTACAGTCAGCTTAGAAACAGAAAATAAATTGGATTCTGAGCTGATGCAGATGATCATCATTATGATGACATCAATGGAAATATATCCATTTAGGCCTACTGCATTCTGGCCCAATGATTATCATTTTCTTAGAGTAGGTGATTTCATATGATGAAATAACTGTAAGCTATTTGTCTGTTGACTTCAGGCTGCTGGATTCTGTCCTCTCTCTTTAAAAAAATGCACATTAAAGACAGGCTTTAGTATTTTGGATATTATAGGACTTCTGAGTTTGTGTTTAGAAGGGAATTCATGAGCTCATGTAGCTGTTCCCATGAGAGAATCAGTCCTACATAAGCCTAGGCCTGATATTTGTTTATCCAACAAGTTTGTAAAGACCTCCATTACTGCTGATTCCACAAGGTTAAGTCAGGTAGTAATAAATCTACTTGCCTCGTGGAAGTGGAATGAGATGGCATTATTTCTTAAAAAATCACGAACCCTGCATTTTTGGCTACTCTAAAGTTCTCATGTATTTGCTGGTTTCACTCTGGCCCTCCTGAAAGCGTAATACGCCCCCGACCTATAGTTGCTGCCTAGATAATTTTGTTGTTGCTGTCCTAGAGCTTTTCTCTCACAGTCCTTCCCACAAAACCGCAGCCAGATTCAAAGCCCTTTTTTGCTTTGGATCATGGTATGTGAATTAGCAAGCAGGACAGAAACTAAGATCTTCACAGCAATGGGTTAAAAAGCAAAAAAGGCCAAAGAAACTTTTCCATAATTCGCTCAGTCCAGGGTGATTGCACAGGCTACAGTGAACATCATAATGTGTATAAAGTCCATGCCAAAGGGACTTATATATCTTGGAGTCTTGGGGGCCATAAAAAGAAAGTAGGCGCTCAGCCTACCTAAATGCTTTTATAAATGTTATTTGTGTCTTTAGACACCTGAACACTTCGAACAATCTGTCAGGAGTGGGTATTTGACTTCAATGGGCAGTGAACTGGGAGCAAGTGGTAAAACCTTTCCCTTATCCTGCTCTGTCCTCATCCTCCTTTAAAATGCTTTCACATGCCAAGATCCTCAGTTACCATCGGGGTCTTCTGAGTTAAACGGGCTGAAAATTGCAGGAGCTCTAAAATAAAAGCCTCTTCAGGCATTCACAGACAACTCGAAACTGGGAGGTACTATACCAGCAAAAACATGGTCTGCCAGTACAAATTTGGGGTGATCCCACTGACCTAAAGAGACACTCATGACTGTCAACAGCTCAGGTCCAGCCAGGGCACCCTGAAAAGCTGGCAGAGAAGATTCGGTCTGCATCTTACTGGCAGTGCTAGGCACTGCAGAAGAATGCCATCAAAGGCACATCTTCCCATGGTTTTCCTTTGAATTAAGAACTGTGATTGTTCCCTTTGTAATCTCTGTTTTTACAAAGCTGTCTCTCTCCAAAGAGCCCTAAAATGTTTTGTATGCCTAGGGCCTCATTCAGATATGTCTTATATTGATACAAAGGAAAATTGCCCTGATGGCTGGTCAGAATCAAGCCCTTTGTGTAAACAGAATTCTTGAAGCTCAGCCTTCTCCTGGGCAGAAATCAATCAGTGTGTTTGTATGGCTTTAACCCTGCTGTCATAAGCGATAAACTTATTGCAGTGGGAATGCAGTGTGCATCCAGTAATGACTTTACAAATTTCATGCTATAGAGTTTCATGCACTGGGCTTAAGGGGCGATGGATACGACTCCTCAGGGCAGGAATATCCTCTCAAAAGAAGGTCACAAATTGCAAATATCACAAACACAGTATAGCAGAGTGATGTCAGTCCTATGCTGTCTCCCCGTTTTCAGTGCAGACAACCTTGGTAAGTCACACTTTGCTATAGAGGTTATCAAGTATTTTGATTTGCAGATCCCCATGCATTTTCTCACAGAGGTGCAGCTCTGTGTCAAAAACTTTTGTCTCCTAAAAGTAGACTTCTTTCCTTTTCACAAGTCTTTTTAGAGAAATCCACCTGTCCAGGGGGTTGTTTTAACATACAGTTGGAAAACCCCTGGCTTAAACAACCAGGCAGTAGCACAGCTGAAGCTTCTAAGCACTATTGTGATGAAGAATGGATAAATCATTCGCATGGGGAGAAGAGATGAACCACCATTATGCAAGTGACATGGCTACTTTTGAACGTCACCAGTGCAGTAATGTTGTTGTTGACAAGAAAATCAAAGTTTATAGGAAGAGATAATATTTTTTATTAGTCTAAATGATAAAAAGGGGCAAGGGGAAAGGGAAGCAGGCAAGCTTTCAGGCACAAGAGACCTGAAGAAGAGATAATTGAAAATTGAATTATGGACAAATTCAAAGATTAAAGGAGTTTCTCTATCTTTAATTTGGACACCTTCACAATTTCTTAGTCTTATATACTCCCATGCTAATAATGCTCTGTTGGAACTTATAAAATAAGGAGAAAGTTCTCTCTTTACTGTCCTCCCCCTAAAGTAAGCATTCATTTCTCTGTTTTGTCCTGGCTAAGTTTCCCAGTCCTCTCTTCAAGAAGACCTTTGCATACACCCTTCTCCATGGGAGCACATATGCACACCACAGTGAGGACCACAGCTGCTGTGGGACCCAACCATCACTGCCTTGTGACACCAGACACATTCCAGGTTATCTCCTCTGGGGATATTCGCACCATTTGCTGTCCTCCTCCAAATTTAGGTGTCCAGGTGAGTAGGCTGAGCTCCTTAGACTCAATCTAGAGTCATAGGAGAGAAAGGCTCTTCCAGAGAGTGTTTCAGAGTACGTAATGTAGGCTACCTCTCTGAATTAAGCTCTGGAGGACCGAATTTCTCTCTATTGGCTTTAGAGGGTCCTAGAAAGACCAGCACCCACCTGCATCCCACCAAACCTTGGTCTACTACTTGTGTTACCTAAGTGCTCCTTTCTTCTAAATGCTGACCCATGATCTGGAGGTGTTTGTCTATTAGCTAGAGAAGGCGACTATGGTCTGATCATATCCACCTTGGTTCACATGTCCGAACTGAGAATGGCTGAGCTTAAAGTTTGATGACTGAATAGATGAACTGAATGTTCTCACCTTTGTTTTCAGGGTGGTACTGGGGTCCTTACAATGTGTTTTGCACTCCTTAGTAGCAAGGAAGAGGCTATGAGTGCCTACCGGTGTATTAATATGCAGTGTGGACATGTGGTCTGGGAATCCATGATAAGAGGCTAGCTCCCTCAGCCCTGCTTGATTTCATTTTAAAGCTACGGCTACTTAGCAAACCACTGTATTTACTGGCTGCCCATTGTCTGATTCACAGGGTTGGCAAATGCTCTTCCAGCCTCTCAGCAAGTCTGATTAATGTTCTATTTAGGGACAAAAATTTGGTTTCCAGCTTCCACAGGCTGGAATGCTCCGTGTTACCATAGAACAGAGGCTTTAGGTAACTTGCTGAGAGGACTGAATGCCACATTTGTCCCAAATTAGGTAGATTAAAGCTTTATTCAACAAATGACTTGTTTGTAGCTGGCAAGAATTCCACATTATGTTTTCCCAACCAAGTAGATGGTAGTCACTATCATGGCAGCTCCTATAGAATAGGTAGCCAGGAAAAAAGTGACTGGCTGTAGTAATAGCATCTAGCTCTCCATACACCACCACTTAGAGCAGTGTCATACAGGATCTTCCTGGATTACTGAAGATATGAAGACCGGGTATTGAGGTCTAAAAGTCTGACATAGATAACAATTCAGTTATTCACCCAGAGCCAAGGCATCAATTCAGTAAGATGCTCAGTCAGAGGCATAAGCAACTTCCAAAACCAGCAACTGCAATATGAAATGCTTTTTCAGACTTCACTTCAGGAAAAAAATGTGAACTTGTGCTTGCAGTTACTCAAATGCTCAGTACTTTATTGCACAGGGATCGTGTGCTGACAGGGAATGTCAGTTCTTCTTCAGTCTTTGCTCAGTAGAGCTTTTCTGAGCAATGACTGTGGAGGATTTCAATACATAGCCCATTATTCGCTGAGCGCTATTCTGCGCTGAGCGCTATTCTGCGCACACAGTTCATGGACTGAGGAAGGAACAACAGTGTGTGATTGCAGCACACTGAAATGCAGATTGAAGGCTAAAAGCTATTGTTCCAGTTGAAGGAAATTTAGAAATCCTGTTTCTGAGCAAAGGGTCAGAACGAGCACTTGAAGCAGCACTCACGTCCTACAGCGCTGAAAGCTTCTATGAGATGCAAATGTCAGGAAGGGCTTGGTGTTTTACACTGTTGGGATATAGCACAGTGTCTTCTGCTGCATCAGTCTCAGGTTTCCCAAGCCCAGCTGGGTGGCCTGAGGGTATGATCTTAGCTCTGCTCTCAATCACTCGCATTACCATTAAAACACTTTCTGCTGTTTTCTGCAAACGACTTTCAATTTCTCCTGATTCTTTCAATTTGTCCCGATTAGACAAAACCCTCTTATGGACACTGTCGTACTTGTAGGTAATACTGAAGAGCTACTGAGGTGGAGAAGGTGGTCTAGGAAAACAGCAATATTTTCTTAATCAAAGCTGGAATAGGATGAAAAGGAACGTTCCTTGTCTGTAGATGCTGGCCATTGTTTCAATGAGAGCCTTCTTTAAAAAGCACAGTGTAATGTGTGCATATAGGGAACTACTGGCATGAAATAGCTGTTGAAATTCATGTATCCAGTTCTGTTTTTCACTCTTATATGATCATACTTATTAGAAGATCACTTCCTCCTTTCTGCATATGAGAAACCACTCAGTTATGGGATCCATGAACTGTCAGCCTACAAGAAAGTTTTGAACCAAAACCAGCAGATGCATGGGAGGCAGGAAGTCAGACCACAAAGGAAGGCAGCAAAACTGAAAATAAGTGGGAGAGACAGGAGGAGGCAAACTTCTGAGGAAGAGGGTAATCATAGGAATTTTAACTGAATTAGTATCTGAGAGAGAAATGGAGAGAGGTTGAAAACCTCTGTTTTCGCTACACAGAAGAACTATAAGAAAGGCACCGGCAGCCCCTGCTTTCTTTCAGCCAGCCACCTGCTTCACTCTTAATACCAAGTAAAGGTTTGAAAAGGTAGCTCATTGCTAGGCATAGGCAAACGTGGGCAAATTCTGCAGAGGATGCCAGAGAGGAGTAAAGAGTTGATGCTTATTCCCCTGGATGTAATAGAGACCCATAACTGACTTTACAGAGCTGTTGGTAGCCACTGTCAGAGAACGGCTCCCATGACCGTACACCCTTAAGTGTAAATCAGCATGCCTCCTTGGCAGCCACAGGGCTACCCTGGTTGGTGCTGGCTGAGCAAGATATCCCCCATCCACCTCGTGGCCAGCCAGCCAGCTGTGCCCTCATTGCACGGCTGCAAGTCCGAGCAGCTGCTTGCAAAGTGAGTAGATGCAGGATGCTTCCCCCGAAAGCTGTTGAAAAAATAAATCAATGCCTTTTTTAATGTGAACACCTTTCAGTGAGGGACTTGGTCGTTTCTCTGTGCTTTGCTCCTTAATCCAAGCCTCACTGATATTAATATCCTCCTTTCCTCTCAAAAAGTGGATGTGCTCACTCTCTGGAGAGATCCAGCATTTGCTGACCCTTTGCCACAGGGATGTTTCTATTTTTCTCTGGTCTCCCTTGCTGAGACTGGCTGCTGCAGGTGTGAAAGATGTGTTGCTGCCTCCATCGGAGATATCCCTACAGGTGATCTAGATAATTGAAATAGCTGTATTCCGCATATTCTGCGAGGGCTTTTTTTTTTCCTTAAGGATTTTTTATATCCTAGTGATAATCAATCCTTCTTAAGTACTGAAGGATACTTTTAGGGAGGATATAAATCGGAGAAGAAACCTTGTTCCAGAAGAACCTTCTTCTTGGTACCGCTTGCTATGGGGGCTGATCCAGCTGAGTGCTGCTCTGGTGAGTGATTTTCAGTCATGCGTATTCCCCCATCCATGTTAAAGGTGCACCTCCCATAAGACTGGACTTACTGTGCACACAACAGGTCCATGTGCCTCAGCAAGCAAGATCTAAAATGTCTGCTGCAGGTTTGGGCATGCTAAAGCATTAAAAACATCATCTGTGTTTGATCAGACTGTGGTAGCTCCTGTAACTACCACGACACTGCTAGCAGGGGTAGCTTTTTACACCCCCCTGAGTCACTTGTGTGTTGGACTTTTTTCCTCTCCATCCCATCTATTTCAGAATAAAATTTTTAATGCAGCACCTCCTATGTTATCAGAAAGTAATACAAACTTCTTGAGTATATCTGGAATTTAAATGATTAACAAAAACTGTAGTGTACAGCCAAACACATCTCAAAAGACGTGGGGCTGATTTGATGAGACCAGAAAATATTTTCTCCTTATAATTTCTCCAGCTAAAATCACTTCCCTCCAAAATTCAGGGTCATCTGATCTAAATTGCCAAGAGTCCCAGGCACTTGCTGGGCCCTGATCTATCCCCAGACGCTGTCTGGAAGATGCTAGCTAGCATGAGCCAAAGCCATGCCAACGATCATGCTGATAATTACATACTGTGGATGAATGAGGAAGTGTCTGAGTCTATTCTTCATCATTGTTCAGTTTAATGAGTGCAGAGACAGCCTGTGGGCATCAGTGTAAACCCCTCAGCAAAACTCTTAAGACTTTTGTCCCTGAAGGGACCAGATGAGTCACCAAGTCTCACTCCTTGCTGTTGTGGTGATCATGCAAGACATAGTAGGTCCACATGGTCCAAAACAAAAGATTTCAGAGCTTGAGTTTCTTCAAGTCTCTGGAGCTATGGCATGCTTCAGGAGGAGAACAAGAGAGGCATCTCGAGCCCTGGCAATATCACAGAATTCCCTAAACGAAAACACATGGATACATCTAGGAGGTGGACCATCCTCCACCCTGCAAAGGAAGGCAAGAAATTCCTTTTGGATCCAACACCTGGCAGTGAGCTTAACCTGCTGTGTGTGAACCTGAGAGGTGGTTTGGTGTAACAAGACACTCTCAGGCAATCCATCCATCCCATCCGCAGCTGCGATCAAGCTCTTAATCTTCAGAGGAAGGTGAAAGAAAGACAGAAAGACCTATCTAGAAGCCAAGTAGTGTCTCAAAGGGGGAAAATCTACATCCTCCTTATTAAAATATTACATAGCTTTAATATATGGTCACTATTTGTAATATTTAGCTTTATTTCCTGAGGAAATGAGGATTATGCAGCTGTGCTGCGATTGTTTGTTTGTCCGTCAAGCTTGCCTCCACTTAAAAACTACTGAAACTGTTGGCTGTTTGCAGTAGAGCTTGATGGAAGAGGAAAGGTTTCAAAATATTATGTTCTAAAATTTCCATGAAAATGAGTAGTGGGGTACAGGAGAGAGACTAAGTCATTAGCAAAGTTGCAATTTAAGCTCAGTAGTTACAGACATGAGAGAATCCACACGGAAGCAAGCACGGGAAGCCTTAAAAATGTTCCCTATGTCCCACTGCTTAAGGAATAATTGACTAATCATATTTTTTCCAAACCCACTACAACCCTACCTGAGCTGGCCCATTCACCAGATTCCTGTCAGCTCCCCCAGCTTGTCTTCCAGCAATACTGCTTTTAGCTGTGTGCCCCTCCCATGACTCCAGTCTCCTGACCCCTCCCTCTACCTACTGCCCAGAAACAAACCCTAAGTTTAACCTTGCAGGTCACCTCAAAGGACAGCCGAGGTTGCAGCAATACACGTTAGCCTTCATTTTGCGATTCAGTGAGCAAGAAGAACAGTAAAGAAAAATCCTCTTGTATTTTGGGAAACAGCTAATTTTTGGTTTGTTGTCTTTGACACTTTTTTTCCCTCCCTGGAAGAGTTGATTCAGTGAGCTAATGAACAGCATGATCAAAATTTCCTACCTAGACTTGAATATGACAAGGTATTTGGTCACTCCAGTCACTCCAGAATCACTCTCTTAATGCTCTTTAGAGCTATCTGGATCGTCTTTTGCTTGGCTCCCAGACCCAAGGTGGTGACTCCCCACCGCTAAGGCTGTGTGCCTTAATGAACACGAACTCAGACACTGAGTCAGCAACATGCGTAAGCTGACAGTCAGCTTTTCACTTAAGGTCAACTTTTCATTGACCTCAGAAGCAGGAGGAAAAGGTCTACCTGGGCAATCAGAGATTCGTCAGCTTTGTTTACTGTAGCAAAATGAAGGCTGACAGGGAATGGAGTTGCTCTCTAGAAATAAATCAGTCTTTTCATAGTGTGCACAAATGCACACACATACACATTCACTCACCTGAACAAAATGTTTCAGGTGAGCACCTGAAGGAAGAAGAGCTATTGGAAACAACATTGGCACAAGCACAAAAGGGTATGAAATAGCTGTAAATAAGCTTGTACTTGGAAATCAGAAAAATACTTCTAGCCATTAGACCATCAAGGTTTTTCAGCAGTGTCCCAGTGGCAATGGCAGAGGCAAACAGCTTGTTGTGTTGTGAGGTTGTATCGCGGGATGGCAGAGACAGCCAGGAACTGGGCTTTGCGAGGCAGGAGACTTTGCCCTGTCCTACAGTCGGAGGAAGCTTAACAGTATGCATGAGGAAAACTTAACTGGTGGATAATATATTTGCCGCTTGAAAAAGTGTTAAGCCCTAATTTAGCCTCTCAGCAACTGAGCTCACATTTTGCATGTGAGCTTATGGCTTATCCTGTTGATTGCATTTCATGCAAAGCGGAGCGCACTCTGAAGGGCTTTGCAGGCATGGTCCTGGGCTGTTACTGGTCCAGCAGTGCACACAGCAGCCACTGCTCAGGCTGCTTCCCTGTTAGATAGTGCAGCCATTTCTGCTCAGGCTGGAAGATGTTCCTCCTCTGGGAGGAAAGGCATTGTAACTCACCTTCCTTTTCCTTCCACTTTGCTAATTTCACTGCACATATAATGATAAAAGAGTTTCATTTTATCCCCTTGTGGAACAGAACAACATAGAAACCACATGACTTATTGATCAGGGTGACTATCAAAACCCTGCCATAATATAAAGCATGTCTCTGGCAGCAGTCTCTCCTGCTGCCCTGAAGGGAGTTAGATCAAATGTGCAACACCATTAGTCCTGCATCAGCTGCCACGTATCAGACCATACCTGCTAGCTGTCCCATGTAGAAGCTCTTCCTTTTATATTACTGCACTGGGAAAAGGGAGAGCCGGCGGGAGAAGAACCCAAAGTACAGCGTAATCTTACAAGTGAAAAAACCCTCATCTCTCAGCCAGGCAAGTGGGGCAGTGGAGCAGGACAGCTGTCGTTCTGTACTTTCAAGATACATTTCAAGCTCTGCACAGCTGGAGCTATTCGGTAGCTCGCTAAGGAACTCTGTACCCTTGCCAAGGCTCGGCAGCTGCCAAATCTGCCTTTGTTAGCAGAAGCGTTTCTGGTCCTCCATGGCTGAATACAAAACAAGTCTGACATTATTTTTCATTCAACCTTCCCAAGTGTGCTAAGACACTCTTAATAATCACTTAGTGTGTGTATGTGTGTTTTATAAGTGTAGGTATATATGTGTGTGCACATACACACACTTTTAATGGTCTGGGATGCAGAGTCCCACTAGAGCACTGAACACCCCTTTCCTATTCTGGTCAGTTGTATGTCTCAGCTATGTTTATATCTCTTGTTATTCATCATCTGTGAGCTCTCCCATGAACCAGTCTTTGTCTGGGACTTGCTGTTCTTTGTAGGGGGCATTCCCATCCGTACAGATGGCCAGAACAACCCTTAAGTCCCATGTAAGTCCTATTTTAAAGGTCTAAGTAGTTTTCAAGTGCTCTCCGTGCCTCTTCTGGACGGAGGTGAATTTAAGCCTATGCAAATACCTGCCTTGCAGAACCGAGCCAGGGGAGCCGTGCATACGTAAACATGGGCTTTCTTTGCTTTATCTGCTGCCCATTCTGGATTCATTGCTGGTCACTTACCGATGTTCACATTTTAAAGTGTCTCTCCAGTTGAGGGCCAGAGGCAAGAGAGCTAACTCAGAGGCCAATCACATACTCTGAATAATGGGAACTTTACTGCCTGTCTAAGGACTGGCCTTGGCTTCATTTGGTACCTGAAACCTTTCAGACTAGAGTTCAAGCAGGTTCAATAGGCTTGGCAGGAGAAGATGTGAAAATCACTTCTCATGGATAATGCAGACCTCACAGACAAGTCATAGGCAGCCCATATCTGCCTCTCAGAAGAGTCTGGCTCCATCTTGACTCTATAGTCTTTTCACAGAAATGAATTATTACCACTTATTTCACTACCTTGTAAGTTTTTCATCTTTATTGCTATATTTTTAACATGTAAGATAAATTATTCCTTCTTTACAGGATTCCTTTTTTACAGCTGTGTGATGACACAGCTGGCCAAGCCCCAGATACTATAGAAGAGATTGTAGTCAGTGAAATCACTCACTTCATTCAGAGAAGTGGAAAACCAATGCAATACATATATCTTGTTAGGCTCTATGCTTGCTTGTGAAGGTTTCCCTGATAAACCCTGGCCACACTAGCACTTTACTCCAAAAGGAATTTTTCCTGGGATGCATCTTCTGCAGATGCAAACTGTCATCCCCTTATTACATTAAAGGGACCGTGACAGCTGCACCTGCCATGCTGCATTGTATGGAGGAGCTTCACCCAGAAAAAGATATGAAACCATATTAGAAAGGATGTCATGAGCACCAGAGAATCTGAACAATGTGTATAGATTTATTTTGGTACAATAAATTTATACCTGCTAATTGTGATGAGGTGTCACGCAAGCTTACTAGCATAAAGATCTAGTCACCTGTTTCACACGTTAACTCAGTGCTAACTGGTGGTTGTATACCATGTTTATGCATGTTATAAGCATGTAGATGTCTGTAAGCTATATGAAACATATGACTCGTGCTTGTGAGGGGTAGTTAATTCACCCTTTCTGGAAATATAAATACCTTTCTGGATGGACGGATGAATAAACACTTGCAAGGGGAATTCCATTAGATGCTAACCATTCTGTTGTTAAAGACCAGGCAAAAAATAAATGCATACTACAGCTGCATAAAAAACAGTGATCTCTCAGATCTGGAAGGAACCTAAAGGAATTCATGAGTTTACTGCTTTATGCAATGACTTCCAATGGAAAGTGATGGGTGGAGATTGGCTAATTTTCAGTGTCAGTCCAGGAGACAGCACTCCTGTTGGGTTTGGTAGCGAATTGGGAGCAGTTATAGAAGAGAAGGAGCACATTCAAGCATCATTGGTGTTTTTTTGTAAGTCGTGTGCTCGCAGGGGCTTTAATACAAGCCAAGTTTGGCCCCGTGCCTTTTTAACTCATCCCCCTAAAGCAGGGAATTATTCTGACAACAAATTTTCCTCTGTGTGCTGTGATGAAGTGGAGTCCTCCAGCCGCCTTTATCCTGCTGTTCAAAATTAGTGACATAGAGAGAAAGAATAACTGCAACAAGCTGAATGCTTTATGGGACAAGTACCTCTGAGCAAATGCTGAAGAGTGGCTTTTAATGGTGGTTTCATTCCTTTCTTAAAAAGCTGAGTAAGCTAGATCCCTCTCAAATCCTTGTAGCATATTTGGCCTTTGCTATTTAATTTTTGGAATAGCTTTACTTTGGTCCAGGAAAGTCATTTATTGCAAATTACGTCCTTTGGAATAGGACTGAAATTGCATTAGACTTCAAATGAACTCTAATTATGTTCCAAATAGGTGGCAGGAGTGGTCCCAAGTTTAGCACTACAGATTTGCCACCAGCCAAAGAGGGAGGCGAATTTAGTTTTAGTCTGAGCATGGATTGTTTAGAGTGCTTTTACTATTTTATTTTGCAGCCATTTCTGAAAAAAAAAAAGAAAAATTCACAGCAGCAAACACATCTGTGCTGCATATTTTTCCTGTGTGGCACTGCAACAGCCTCAGTCTATGAAAATTAATGGACTGCAACAATGTGGTTGGAATTTAAATGCAGAGTTGGCGCCAGAATCAGGGAATGGACAACATTCTCTGATTGTAGAAACGTACAGATTATCCTTTCGCACTTATGTAACATTAAAGGGAAGGATATTCCTAGGAGTGTCTTATTTATATTGTCATAGCAAAGCCATATATATACATAGTGCATTGTAGTACTCTGCTTCCACTGCTAAGATGCTCAAAACTGACTTCCTCTGATGACAACATGATTTTTCCTCAATTACTACACACGAAAATTTGTACAAGAATATCACTTCCATATAGAGAGTTTGGCATAGAGTGAACTTCACTGGGTTTTACAAATCCAAGTCATAAATTGTATATAGCAGCCCCAGCGGACCAATGAGATATTGGTCACCCAACCTGGAGATCACAGATTCAAGTCCCACATGGGTAGGTCTTTTCTCTCCCAATAAAAGCATGCAAAAAAAAAAGGGAACCGTTTAGCCTCGAAAAGCAGAGAGCATGGGGAGACATGAAAGAGTGCTGCACAAAGATATCCTTTGTCCAGAACAGCAGTGACGACTAGGATAAGGTAGTGGACTTAAACCAGGTTGAGAAGGATTCAAGACCTTCTCCGGTAGATTAGCCTTTCTAAGGAAAAGAACAGGGTTCGCTGCTCTGGGTTGCTTGGGAAGGCTGCAGATAGTCTGTCACTAAGGGTTTTAAGGACAAGCCAGACAAACCTGTGAGGAATGAGCTACTTCTAACTGATGCTGCCTTAGGCAGAGGTATGGACTAGCTGGCTTTTGAGGTCCTTCCCCACCCTGTGGTTCAACAGTCAAGGACTTCACCAGTCACTGCATATTTTGAAAATTTTATATATGCATTCGAGGATCATTTTCCACTAGTAGTAAGTCACAGAGATGCAATCTCTAACACTTGCCCTGGAGAGATTATTACTTGTTACAGGTGCACATTTTTTCTGATAGAGTGGAATACATCATAACTCTCTCAGTGTGAATAGCCATAAGATGACTGGGCAAGATTTGCAGAATGAAGTGTTCCTTCTTATTAGACCATATGGTACAGCTGGAAGAATTAAACAAGCTTTTGGGTGCGCAAGCCCTCCTTCAAGCCTGAAATACAAGCAGCAGACTTCAAAGCTAAACACAGACGGACAACACTTGCTCAGAGTTTACTAAGAACATATCACAGGCCATTTCTGAAAGGAAAGGTAGTTGGCACCTGTAGAGAAGAGGTGTATAGGGAGGAAGGATCTTGAAAGATAGAAGTGGTTAGGTGGTTATGTCCTGGGAGGAAAGAGCTCATAGGCTGGCGAACATAGAGTGACTGCAGGGGGCAGGGGCAAGGGGGCAGGTGTGGAGGTTATGAGGTACCATAAAACTTACAGCTCTGCTGAGCCCATGATTATTGGTATCCAGTGGAGTTGTGAGTTTTAGTTCTCAGGTACCTTTGCAGGATGTTTTTGTAGGTTCCCTTTGTAGCTCATGGAAACTTTGAATGTGGATTGTAAAGCTCACAAAGCCTGGATCACAGGAGAGCTGGGGAGAGTTTCTCGGCTATATTGTGCTTTCTCCTTTCATACCCAGGAGCCATTGCCTGTCTTCCAAATTAGGATGTAGAGAATCCTGACTAAGATACTGGTGAAAATCCCAGTCACGTAGCAACATCCAGGAGTGATATCCAAGTCACAACAAGTCAGTTGAGATGTGGCAGATAGCTGTGACAATGCTGTTAACATGTAGTGAACGGGAAGTAAAGTACTAGTTTAAGTCACAGTGAAAGAGTCCTAAATCAGTGTATTTGATCTGTCAACTGCAGCAGGCATATAAAGCACATAGGAGCCATTACAATGGCCCAGCTGATTGCACAGCAACTGATTTGCATGTCTAAACCTTGAAAAGGGTGCCAGATCCATAACATGCATAGGATATTTACCATGGAGGTCTCCAGCCTCTCCCTCCCACAAGGAGAGGTGAGCAGGACGCGCGCAGCTCACATCCCTTAGAACTGGTAGTGGTTTGCAGGCTTGCATGCAATCCCTTGAACCTGCTTGTCTCCCATATCCAGAGGAAGAGGTAAGACATGCTTCTCATGTGGATCTGACTGTGGAAGACATGAAGTAGGAGAAACCAGAGATACGGAGTGAGGAAAGGGAAGACCAGGAGCTCACAGGTCATTATGTCTTTTGTGACATTCTGCTCATGGTCCAAGACACTGCTCCATCATTTTTCTGAGCTGAAATAACACAGATATTGGGAAAGATAATGTAATTCCTGTCCAAGTGAGTTTCCAATAGTAGTGGTTTAGCTCTGAGATTATTGTTTATTTTACTTGTTTTGCCTATACCTTATCCTTACTCTCCATTGCAAACTCGCTAACTGCAGGAACCTGCAGCGTCCTGCAAAATTGTGAGAACCCTGGGACAGGCATCCAGAAAGTGAGAAAATTTACAGTTCTCTAATAGGGTTTTAATTCAATGTGTTTTATACGGGTAAGTGCTTCCTGTCTGCAGATCAGGAGCCATATGGACCATCAACAGCCATGAATAAGTTGGCCTCTAGGTTTAAAAAATGGCCGCAGAAAGCTTGTAGGTGGGTAAGACTGATAATTTCCAAAATACTGCAAAGAATTACAAAATGTTGATTATTTTGGTGCTTTCTCCATGATAAATTAATTGATAGCCTTCCCGTGCCAGTTCACAGTAATGCGTTATACTCAGGCCTCTGGGAGCCCTTGGCTGTTGGACTCATTTAATCGTGAGTATAGCTGATGTCAATTTGTTATTTCAATGAGCAGGGCAGCCTGCCAGTTCCTTTTGTGACAAACTGATTTTAATGCTATTAGTTTCTTATTTCTGCTGCAGTGCATTAAGAACTTTATTGATGAAATATGTGCAATGGCACTAATGATGGATTTAGTGTTCCCCTGAAGTGTGCAGGTGGGGAAGAGTACCCAGACCGTGGCTGGCTGTTGAAACTCAGCCTCTCCCCTATACCTGAGTAGCTGAGCGTTTTTTCTGGAAACGGTCCATTTCAGATTCAACACTGGTCTCATCCCCTGTGCAGCGGGACACGGCAAGGATTTCTCTCATAATGACATAGCAGAGGTTCATGGCTATGGCAAACTCTACGTGAGAGGTATGGGTGTCTTCAGGAGCACCCCCACTTGTGAGCATTGAAAACGGCAAATAAGACAGATATCAGCTAGCCCATCCCCTCCTGCTCCCTGGCGCTGTCTGGTGACATATTCTGCCTGTTTTCGAGGATATATTTATTTACTTTTCCCTTTCCTTATACTACTGGTTTGTTGACACGTTGTTTAGGAGTAAAACCCCCTGGGCCCTGGGGTTCACAGTGTTTTGATTTTAAAATTAAAGATAGATATCTAGTTCCTCTCCAGACCCCTCACTGAGCCCTCCAACACCGCTTAGTGAGCAGTGTTGTCATCTACCACAGTAATACGCTGTCCTGTATGGCAGAGTGGTGAAGATACCAAGCATCCCCAGGTGGTGATGGACAAAGGGCACTTCTTTCGGGAACAAATTTTAGCACGTGCTTAATTCCCAATGAAGTCAAGCTAAGTACATGCTTAAAGGCTTTTCTGAATAAGGACGGACATATGACCATGCTTAAGAGATTTCCTGAATCTTTCCATTGGGTGGCTTTTTACTGGGTTCAATCAAATTTGACTGGCAACCAAAAACCCTTTTCCTAAGTTTTTGTGGGTTGTATATTTGTTCAAACCTTGCCAACATAGGGGGCTACAACAGCATTTAAACATGAAGAAAATGAATGAAATAAGATACCAATTGAAAGCAGAGACCCCACCGTGGAGAAAACGGTCATTTAATTTTCCTTCGTATGTTGTTAAATTCAAGAAAGCAATAAAGTTATAAAAAAAAATAAAACCACCCAATTTCATTAGGTGGTTAAAATAAGTGTATATCATCAATGGAGATATTAGGTTGCATGAGTGTCATCACCAAGTTTTTTTAATGGCTTTCCACTACTAAAGGGCTGAGCATTTTGTTCTGGGCGCACAGACCCAGCTCCGTTTAATTTCAGTGGACACATGCTCTCCATCTGTGTGTCTGGGATACTTCCTACTGAATGCTTCAAAAAGAAACATTTCCCACACGCGTTCTTCTGAGCTGTCAGAAACAGCCCTATAATTTACTGATTTGACCTAATCGGGTTGAATAGGTTCAGCTCCGAAACAAAGCAGCTTTAATAAAATCTGGGTACAGTACAAGAGAAACTGTGTGCGGAAGGTCCCTGAAATAAGGTGCATCATTCTGGTGATACGTTCACACAGCTGCAAGCAAAGAAGACAGCGCAGCTTAATAAATTGCTATCTGTGAGCTGAGTTGCAGTAAGTGACCACAGGAGTACTCTTAGCCTGCTCCAGAGGCATAGCAAAACAAGGAAGTTTAAACCACCACGGGAGCAAGCAACAGATTCTCCTGTGGCTCAGTGGAGAGGTGACTTGCTGAGCTAAGCTAAGCTGAGCTAAGCTAACTGGACCACTTGCAAGGATGTGAGTGCATGCAGACATTGAGAGCTGGTTGTAGACAAGATAACTGCTTTATGGGCATATATGTACAGCTGAAAAAAGAACTAACTTAATACCTTCTGCAGGAAGAACACGCATGGCAAAAAATTCACTCTGATGAGGAAGTTTGCAGCAGGGCATGAACACTCTGCATAATGGTTCTTTGCACATGGAGTGAAATTCCACTATAAGTTGTTTCTTACAGCATCTGTGTGGGAAAAGGTAATATCATGATAGAGGACTGAATGCAGCAAGAAACTGAGCACTTTCTGAAACCGTAAGGATTTATTTTTGAGTTGAGTTGTAAGTACACGTTATATACTTTGTTGATGTATTTTCTGTGTAGAGCTAAGCTATAAAATAAAATATCTCTGTGGAAATGCCATAGCAATATCCGTTTCTAATTATTTAATATTTTTCTTGGGAGAATTATGTCCACAACTTCTTTCCTGGCAGGTATGGAGCCTCAGACATCTGCCTGTGGCATCTGTCTTCGTTTCTAGCTGCAGTTTTGGGAGCAGTGTTTTACTCTTTTTGAAAATTAGTCCTGAATCCACCTGATCACATTTTTGTAAAGGTTTGCTTAAAAAAAAATTATGACCTAAAATGTTTTTAACTGTGAAAATAAGTTTTTAAACTGTGAAAATAAGTTTTGATTCTGTATTTCAGAGAGGCTATAGACCTGCTAAACTTGGTGCCTGATTCTCCCCTGGCTTGACTCTAGTAAAGTTACTCCAGGATTTCCTTATCTAGGGAACGGGTATTTCACATACTGTTAGTAGCAAAGCACCTCGGTCCTAGGAAAGGGATAAAGAAGATACAATGATCTAGAAAGCACAAGCAAAAGGCTGAGATTAGCAGGCAGAGGGTGAGTGATCTCAAGCTTGATCTCAAGTATTTGGAAATCTTCTCTGGCAAACGTCCTTCTCAGGAGCCAGAAGTTCCCTGGCAGCAACTACAGCCCCAAGGAAAACTCACTGGGAAAGTGTTAGACGAAAGAAGGGTCAGGGAGACGGTCTCCAGAAAAATAATAAACAATCCCAAAACAAGTGCGGAGTGAGAGCCCCAAGCCCAGAAGACAGCGACAAGCAGGGACAGCGGCGCTGTGCGCAGCGGACAGTGGTGGCTGACAGACCCTGAAAGCAAGGAGCATCCACGGCCCCAAACTGCCTCTCCTCCGCGGTGACCGCTTGCCGATGGTTATGGAGAAGCAAAGCAGTGCTCAAAAATGCTGCTCTGTGAGGGTAAATTCCCTATGTTTTGCATCTTGTGGTGGTGCCAGAAGAAAGTGGAGGATATGGAAACACAGGAAAAGCGAGGAAGGACTTTGAGCCACCTGGGAGCTGCACAGGGCTTGCTCTTGCATGCGCTGAACAGCACCAAGTACCTTCAAATGCAACTGCGTGCCCCAGCCTGCCCCACGCCGGCCAGTCCTCATGGGCCGGGCAGGATTCTGTGCAATACGTGCAGGTAATAAAGAAAGTTAGCTTGTTCAGGAACATGGAGTTGATAACTTCAGAGGAAAGTCCCCAATGGCTTTATATATCTCCACACGTACACCAGTGCTTGCTAGAGCGATTAGGAGTTTGGTTGCCTCACGCAGACCCTCTGCAACTAAAGGAGAAATAGAGAGAGAGAAAAGCATCTTCCAGTATCTAATCCATCCTCTGCACTCCACCGTCTTTATCAACTACAGAGAGAGCCCAGAGTTATTACTATATTAAGGCAGACACTTTAAGGTGGATCAAAAACAATTTAAGAAGCCTTTATCTACATTTGAGATAAGCTGTTGTGACAGATTTGGCCCACTTGAGTCTATAGAGAGCTGCGTTCAGGAAGTCTCGTGTAGCACAAAATGACGAGGTGGTTGAATTTAGTAATTTACTGGCAGATGTATGTAGATTCTAAGGGACGGAATTATTTTTATTAGTTAGTTCTCCCTATCAACCCACAACGAGAGGATTCTCTCATTTAAGTAGAATAACAAAATCTGCACATAAATTGTCAACATGACCAGAATTGACAGGCGGTGGTTGGAAAGTGCAGTAGTGTAATTATGTAAGAAGGATAGGAGACTGAATTATTGTTATTTTTTGCTATATGAATAGTCCATGAATATGATACTTATATTTACTCAGTGATATCCTGAAAGAATTATTGTTCTTTCCTTCTGGCAGTGTTGTCAGTGTGCTAAGTCCTGTACAAAAATGAAGCAACACACCGCTCCAGTCGTTGAAAGCAACACGAATGCTGAACACAACCTCTGCTTTAACTTCCAAATTTGCTTCCATAAAATAGCTGAACATTTGCTTTCAACAAACTTTCACGCTAGGATAGTTGAGCTGTTGAATATTCACAGAAAGTGACTGTGGTCATGTACAAATTCATTTTGTAACCTCAATGAATGTAAAAACACTGTTTTTCCTCCCTCTCTCCCCCTGCATATTCATGCAGTCTGCATTTAAGCAATGTGCTTCCGCATCCGCCTAATTTCCACTGAGTTTCAGGTATGTGCTCATGTTGAACAACTACTTACATATGTTTTTCTTGAGCAGGGGAGCAGAGCCTTGTCCTCAGTGCCAGTGAAGGTGTAATTCATCTCCCCTGAATTTTGCTGCCTGCAAATTAAACGAATAGTCTGGGTAGCCTTCTGGGCTCTCTGTATTGCTAATGGAACAAGAAGAGCCTCCCCAAAAACAGGTATCTGAGGCAGGTGAGACAGATTATATTCTGCCTCTTGCCATGCCTATAAAGGGAGCTGAAGAAACTAGCTAGGAATAGGTGCCTGATTTTTAAGGAAACTGAGTTTAAGGGGATGAATCCCACTCTATGCTTTTTTTAGTATTCAGAGAAGAATAAGCTGTAGTCAGTATTCCAGTTCCAGCCTAGTTTTGATTGTAATTCTATTTTATTTGTTCAGTTACGTAGTGAGAAAATATCAAAGTCATAATGTCTCTGTCTTATAGGATCCTTTCTGGGAGATAATAGCATACGTTGCAATTTCCAGAAAGGATTTATTTTAAAAAGATTTGCTTATTCATGAAGCTTTTCATAGAAATGTACCATTTTATTTACCTGAGTTCAGTTCTGGATTCTGCCCAGGTTGTTCTCTTCAGTCTTGCGAACAGTGAGTTTCTGTCTGTTCCTACAATCCATCTGTGTTCTGCTCAGAGAAACACTTTCCCAGAGTGAGCCCTGTGTTTGTGGAAGATCTTGCCTTTGGAATAGGGGTCTATGACTTCTCATGGTCAGGTTCAGTGACTAAAATGGCATCTAGTTTAATCCACCTGTGGCAACAAACAAAATTGCAGCTGTGGGTTTGCTGTTAAAATAAAACACCACATTCTCCAAATGCAAGGTGGGAGATTGGATACTCAGGATAATACTTGTGGTAGGCAGTCTCTTCTGTGCAGAGAGCTCAAAATGCTCTCCGAACGCTCATTTACAGAGCCCATCATGAGAGAGACGTGCAAGGAAATAGCATGAGCTTCGTGTTGTACAGGTGGGGCAGAGGAAAATCAGTGTTTTAACGTTGTTTAGGTACTGAAGGTGACACCATGAAGCTCTAGACGCCTGAAATTAGATATCTAAATATGGTCTAATCTAACCTATTTTACATCTGTATTTTAGGATGACATGAACTGCCATCTGGAGCTACCTCTTTCTCTTGAAATTAAGGATCATTAGCTCAGGCTTAGGCCTTTATTTTTCATGCTTTCTAATGGAAGAGACAGTCTGTTATAATCTCTACTATTTGTTATAAGCTGAGAACATTAAGTCAACCTCACACTGAGTCCCAGAAATTGAAAGTTGTGGCTCGCTTCCTCACTTCTACAGAGGTGTCTCCTTAACCTTGTCTGTTATGCTTCTGATATCAACGTGACCATTGTGCTTACTTTAATGGTATTGGTAGCCTACTATATTTGAGGACACTTCAACATTGAATGCTCGGGGGTTTTTTGAGATTTATTTTTCCCCCTGTTTATGGGGGGAGAGGGGGAGGACATGAGCAGTGTATGGGACTGTAATATGGGTTGGTGTGGGAGTCCTTAATTATCCATTTTTTCCCTCCAAGGTTGCTCTGGCTGCCTGTGTGTGCTGTGGGCCTGTGATTTTCAGTTACCTTGTGACACAACGTAGCAGTAAAGATCAAAAAATGATCTTTGTTATGGAAATTGTTTTTGCATTTTTGCTATTCCATTTACCTAATGTATGCTTTTTGAAAGACTAGGTACATGGAGAAGATCTACTGTCATCCAGTGGGGCATACTGATGGTTTTAATTGTGTATTTTGCTTTTACCACATTAGACACCGTAATCACATCCAAATGACAAATAAAGGTCAATCTCTTTCATATTTCAAGGGCCTGATAAAATACTCAAGTCAAAGAAAAGAGCCTTTTTGGTGACAGCTAGCTCTGGGTTAGGACGTGACCTTGCTCACGGCAGTATTTACACAACTTCTCCTATGGTCTAAATTAGCTAATTCAGGATGAAAAATCAGTGAATACATGGATTTTAACTCAGATTAGTTAGTAAAGTTCAACATTAACCTCTAATGTGAGCCAAGAACCACACCAAAAAACGGAGCTGCCTTGTATTAATTACTGTTCCAGACTGAGTTATTTCACATGGTTTAGTTAACCCAGTCTGATAAAGGAAGAAGCCTGGGGAAGGTCTGTCTTGCCCAAGTATGCTCCTTCCACGTGATCAGCTCCTGGCGAGCAAAGATGAAGTCAAGAGGCAAAGAGCTAGAGAGAATGCACTGTTTGGCAGAGAACAACTTTATTTTCTTTAGCTGACAAATACAAAAATATAAACCCTCTACTCTTCAGAAGAAGGGCAGAATCCATGCAGCGCTGCACACAAGAGCGCCAGGATTAGCCTTATTAAAAATCTGGGCCTTACGTGCAAACTAGTGGTAAGTAAATAACCCTCTAGTTCATGTGTCTGAGCGAAAGGATACAGAGCCAGAATTAATTAGTGCAAGGTATTGACTGTGGAAAATGGCTAAGTGGCATACTGGAGGCCTGAGTGTGAATACTTTATTAGTCTACGCTGAGATGTTCTGCACTTCAAGGTCGAGCTGAAACACACTGAGACCCAAAGATGTCCTCAATGTTGGAACAGCTGCATCTTAACTCTTTTTCTTAGGTTTACTTGAATAAATATCACTAGGGCTGAGAGCTATCATAAAGGGCTTTACAAAGCTGACAAAGTAACAAAGACGCCTCACAAAATAGGTCTCAGGCTGAATGCTGGGCTAATATTCTCTAATCCCAAAGGACTTTTCAAACAAACATTTCCCCACAGAGGTCTATTTACTCAACAACTGGCATTTAAAATAGGTATATTACCACGGTCCGGCATTCTGTGCCTCTGTTTATGTTCTGAAAATCAATATCACAAGAGGAGGAAAGGGTCTTTGGTTGCTATTATCCTTATGACTTTACAATTCTTTTTCTTTCTATTCCCTCATGAGATGTTTGTGAATAGCTAGGAGCGTATAATATCTTAATTGCCCATGAAAAGTGTACTTAACTGCTAATATAAATATATACTCAGAATGAGGACTTTAGGCTACAGAATGTCTTGCTATTTAGGAACTGTAATTATTAACTCAGAGGATAAATGAACAAAGATTTGCTTGGTTACTCAAATTTAAGATCATATCAGATTGTTGATATGAATAAAACTCCCTACTTTGGTTTTAGTTTGTTTTTGTTTATCTCTTCCCTTCTGATTCTTAATATGGCGGTTAAATCAGAAAGAAAGACGATCAGCATGGGTAAATAAGCATACTATATTTCACCATATCAGCCAAAAATTGCATCTTTAAAAGAGAAACAGTAACTCTACTGATGATTCTAACAGAGGAAAAAAAAAAAACAACGGAACCCCCAGGCTCATCTTTTTAAATTCCAGCCATTGCCTGGGGATTCACCTCACACAATTTTAGCCGTTTGAAACTTTGGAGCCTAGTCTATGCTTGTCCACCTCTGTCTTTCAGGACTGGGGGTCTGCAGGCTCTGTGCTCTCCAGGGGATGCTCCTGGGAGCTTAGGCTCTTGCTGTGGCCAGGGAAGAGAAATGAAGCTGGGATGCCAGGCCCATTTCCCCACGTATTCCTCCATGCAGTCCTGCACAGGCTCAGAAGAAGCCCTGTGTACACCTCCAAGCTTAGCCTCACAAAATCACTGTGGCCACAGAGGAGCTCAACGTGGATTTGGGTCTAAGTTTTGTGCCTGTTGATGAGCACCCACAGAGCAGCTCTGTGCATCTTCTGACCCTCCTAGCATAGTCCTTTCGATATCAACATCCAACATCTCCCAGGCGGCGCCACCGACCGAGCACCGCTGGTGTCCCGCTGACTCATGGGCTTACAGGCAGATAAACTTTCCCTGCACTTCTTCCCACCAGCATCTGCCTTAGCAGATGCCAGCTACTTGGAGATCAGGTGGTCTCCTTAGGGGTGCCAGAACATTACTTTTCTCTAATGTAAGAAATATATTTATAGGGGAGTTTGTTTTTATTTATCTTCCCTCAGGGATGTGTTTGAGCAACAAAGCTCAGTGTAACCATGCTATCCGCTATTATCTAGGTCTCTCTGGCAGTAGAGTTCAAAGGAGTTCACAGGGCTGGAAAGTATCATTACACTTGTTTTTGGCAGTATGGAAACTGAAACACGGAGATAACAGTATCCAGCTCAACAAACGCTGCCCCCAGTGCAATACCTATTTTCCTTAGTAATCCCACAGAAACTATCAGCAGAGCAAAAAAGGAAAACATTTTCTAATTATGTAAAGCTGCTGAAAAAGACCAGGACACCTGACTTCTTGGGAGGAACCCAGACCTTAGTGAGCCTTCTGTTAACATGCGAGGAAAATCTGTGTTTATCCTCAGAACAGGATGGACAAGAGCCTGTGAGAGCCAGCAGGAAGCATTGGAGTGTCCAAGGAGTTAAATGCCTATATCAGGTCAGGATTCGCAGACATGAAGGTCTTTTTGAAAATGAAGCAGAGAGCAACCTCTTCACTTCAAGCTCAGCTAAGCAAGGAACAGGTCCTCTCTTAAATAGTGTTGAAATACTTGCATTGTTCTGCAGAGAGCTGCTGACCCTGTCCTAGAAAATGGTCTGATTCTGGCTGAGTGCTCAAGGTCAGAAGACTTCAAGTGAAGGCTTGCAGTCTCATGGGCACTGAAAGACCCATTGGACATGCTGATGGGCTCCTCTATGCCTTCATATTATTTCCTATGGGGAAGGGCAGGCAGGCAGCTGTGTTAGACTAATGGTGCTGAAAAGCAAACTGGAATCTGCATTGGGATAAAGAAACGAAACAGGTAACGGAGCAGGGGGTCCTGCTTCTCAGAGGCTGGATCCAAGGTGGCAGTCGTGAGGCCCGGCACAGGAAAGGACCTGGTGGGGTGGAGGGAAGTTGAGCAGCTAAGTGTGAACTGTGGGAGAAAAGCAGAAGCAGATCTCAAAAGTCACACCTCTGCCTCACTTCAGTCCTCACTCAACAGATCCAAGTGTAAAACGCACAGCGTATGAGTGCCATGAAGTATTCTTGCTAGCAGCCCCACAGAGGAGCAGTGCTCTTTATGCTAGAGGGAGATCTGGGATTACCTGCCTGGGGAATTCTCCGCTCTTGCACACGTTTGCAGCTCCAGCTAGTTTAAGGGGTAAATGAAGCCGAGGGGGCATTTCTAGCACGCTACAGTGAGATTAAAAGCATAAGACCTCAAAGAAACTCTAACAGGTTACATGGCCAGACCTTGTCCATGTGAATAGAATGCAGGGGAGCGGAGCGAGATAATCAAGACAGTTCAAGGAGGTCCTGATGTGTTCGCTGCCTAATGGCTGGCGTTCAAAGCCAAAAGACAGCATGATGACAGCTCCAACAGTTCCACAGTTTCAAGCTGTGCTCAGCTGTGCTCAACTGGAGCACAAGGTTTCAAAGGCAGCAGATACATGAGGAAGATCTGCAGACCGAGCCCATTGTTTTTCATCTGTTGATGCCATTGCCCCGAAGTCTGATGGCTCGCTGATGGCCATGCTGAGCTAGCTGTGCACGTACTAACAGCTCCATTACGTACAAAACTTTCTTGTGCTGGGCATTCATTTCCAGATGCGCACAGGCCTTGGCAGAACTTTGTCTGCAGGCACAGCAGGACGTCAATTCCTAGAGCCTAATGTTGGTAACTGAGGCCGTACGAGCCATTTCTTCCTTCTCTAGGTGGATCTGTGTTTGATGCCTTGTAACTCAGGGCTTTGTACACATCTTCATAGTATCTTACTTCATAGCACTGGGACTTTGCAGCTGCTAATGTGGTGGGGACAAAAATTTCAAAAATACTACCCCTTCATGTCGTTCCAAGATGTGTGATCTAACAGGAGGGTGAGTTCTGCTGTGTCTCGTGGTTTCGAAGAGTCTGCAGTGAGGTTTTGATCATCCTTGCTGTATGGATTAGGAAAGTTCCCTGTAAATAAACAGTTCTTTGAAGAAAGCATCCTCTCCGTTCAAGTTATACAGCCAGTGTGTACTGAGCACAGGCCTGACTTCTCATCTGACCGGACTAGACTTCCTCTCAAAACGCAATATTGATGGGATAATTTCTTGCAGATACAAATTATCCAATACAAGCATTTAGCAAGTAAAATAATGTGAACGACCTGGCATGAGTGCAGAAGAGAGAAACCCCTGAGCCAGAACACCCGCCTCCTCCTCTGCCCCAAAGCAGTAGCTGATATTTAATGGTGACAGTTTTGTGGCTGAAGAGCAGGAGCCCAGAGCTCTTGGCTTCTAGTCATAACTTATGTCGTGGAGGTACATGCCTGGTAGTGACCATGGGAGGAAAGCAGTATTTCAAAGGTTTTTTTCAAGACAGTTTAAACAAATAATTCACAATATTTTTTAAAATCAACATTTTTTTTTTTATTCTTCCTCCTGCTCCCTGTCCCTGTTTTCCCTTGTTACTGCGGTAACTAGTTGACGTCCACATTTGCTTTTTTTTCCTCTCCATACTTTTCTTAAAATTTCCTCTGCCTTGGTATAGTTACAAAAAGGCAAACCGGCAAATGAACATCAGCTCCATCACTGTCAGCTTTCAAGGCTTCCTCAATGTTAGAGAATTTACAGAGTAGAGGTTACACAGCGTTTTATCTGTCTCTAACTTTCCAATGTAGACATCATTTGAAAAGTCACAGACTGAAGGAAGAAAGATTCTGGAAGGAAAAAAAAAATCTCACATTTCTCATTATTTTCTTTACTGGTAAAGAAAAGAAGAGTAGGAAATGAAGAAAAAATAATTCTGTAGTTAAAAACAATAACATTTCCCAGAATAATGCAATAACAGTGTTCAAATTATTTTTGTGTTGAAATTATATTTATCTTTTTATTTCACAGTGAATTTTCCTTTTTTGTTAAAAGTATTATTTTTAAACATTTTTAATTAGACCCATTTTTCAAGGAGAAAATATCCATAACGTCCTCCCAGCAAATAAAGAAGTTGATCGTGTTATCAAGTTCTTTGAAGCATCCTGTCACTTGGATGTGATGATATCTTTAATGTTTGCTTGCGGCCATGGAAATGGCTGCAAGCCATGGTATGTTTCCCCTTTTGGTACTGTGCTGTCCTCATCATGCCATTAAAATTAGGTGATTCCAATGTTAAAAAAAATAGAATCCAGCTTCTCTTGCAATTCCTTTATGCTATCTCTATAAGTCTAATACTCACAATTTTCACAGGAATGAAAATATTGATGTCCTTCCAGTGATCCCCAAAATTCATTTAGTTTCCCAAAAATGCCATGGTACAGATATCTCCCATGCTGCAGGAGAAGTACAGTCCTCCCAAAGATGGATGGAAGTGAGGGAAGGGTGGCAGAGAGAGATCATGTGTTTTGTTCGACTTGCTTGCACGGTTGGAAAAGAAAAAAAAAATCCCAGACAAAATTTTCTAGCATTCAGGACCTGAAAAAAGATATGATCTATCCTGACAAACTTTATCTCACAGATACCTACTGCTACATAAATGTGGCAAATATCTGAACATTTACAAAGCAACTTAAACACCGAGTGGGCAAAAGCACTTAGAGATGCTAGAGAAATTTCTAACTGGAGAGGGAAAACTGGAAGAAAAATTCTTAGTGAAGGAAAAGAAAGGGAGATTTTTAAGCTTTTGTTCTGGATCCTGCACCCCAAAGGGACCTGTCACATTTTGAAGGAATGTCCAGACTGGCAGGATTAAAGATCGGCTCGTTTTTAATCTACCCACAAGGCGACTCTTCTTAATTCATCGCCACGTTCTGACCTTCAAGAAAGAAGAGCTGCTTAGGCTAATACTCAGGGGCTGGACAATTTGTTCATGCAGGCATAGAGGGTTGATGCCTCCGGAGAAATTGTGGGCATTGATGCCGCTCAGGGGAGCTACAGATTCCTTAACTGAACTCACGTAAACTTTCTCCATGGTTTTATTTTCCTTTTCCGGTGACTCAGATAAAATCAGTCCTTAGTGGCACCCAAGGCCGTCCAGCTGATGCAGAGCCCAGAGGTGCTGGTGTGGAAGAACTATGCCTGGATTCAGTGGGCTCTGCCTCCTCTCTCGATCCACGTCCAGTGGTGTGTGAAGCAGCAAACATGCTGCTTGAATCCTCCTGTCCACCTCTGCTACCAGCTCCAAAAAGAACAGGAGTCCCCGTCCCAAGCACGAGGCATGCCTTTCTCCAGTGGGGAACCAGTTTACCTTTTTTTTCCTCCAAAAAAGGTTTTTTTTCTTCCACTCCTGAATGCCTTGTGCATTGTGACTCCAGAACCTGGGCCTCTTTCAAAAAAAGCTCGCCGTAGGCTTTAACTACAGTCAAATGATAATTTTTGTTTCTCAGTGTGAGAGATCTAGATGATACGGCATGTGATCTGTTTCGGCACCAGATACCGAAAAACTGAGATGGGCCAGTGGTCCTCTCCTAGAAATCCTCATTCTTCATGTTGCCACGCCTGGGCACAACCCGAATATGCCGGGGCACCGTTCGCTATTCCAGGAGGACTTGGAGGGTGCATCCCGATGCAGTGGGAATGCTGTGTGTGTCCGGAAATGCTACCTGTGGTGCACCGAGCTCTCCCTCCACCTGCAGGCGACACCTGCCTGCCCAGCAGCATCCCAGCTACATCCTTCATGGTTCCCTCCGCTCCGTCCTGGCAGCTTTTGCACTGTCCCCTTGGAGCATCCCTTGAGGGGCAAGGTGGACGCACCTGAAGTTACTGACTTTGATGCTGTGGCGCAGAGCTGAAGCAAGAGCTGCAGACTCCTTTTCACCCGTTGAAGTCTGCTGGCTACACCTGGCTTGCAGCGCTCCTGCTCTCCGGTAGTCCCACACGTGTAGAGTGATACCCCCTGCCACTCTTCATCCTGCTTTTTCAGAGGCAGATGAACAGTCAGTAATGATTCCTGTCCAAGGCCACCCAGAAGGAGAGAAGGGCCTGGGAAAAGATCCATGTCTCCTCACCCCCCAGGCTCAAGAGGGTTTTTTTGGCTTTTTTTTTTTTTTTTTAAGAACAAGACTTTCCTTCCTGTAGGTTGCTGAGTGCCCTGGCATCGGCCGTAGCAAACAGTCCCAGCGCCGGCTCTATGCAAGAATGAATTGGGCACAATTTCCAGGCGGTGCCAGGGCCGTTGGTGGGGCCACGGTGAAACAGGCTTCCAAGCCAAACAAAACAGGGACAACAGTATGCAAAATCGGTGAGCTATCCCCTTCCTTCACACTCTTTCTCCTTGCGTCTTGTTGACAGAGGATGTTTCTCCTGGCGGTCGCCTGGCTGCTTGTACGCCTTCAGCACAGACCTCTGCGGCCCGAGGGGCTGAAGTGCTGTTTCGCACAGCGTTTCAGGATTTCATAATCTGGCTTCATTCCACACGGGTAAGAAACCCATCTTTTTTTTGTAATTCTCTGTAAAGTAAATGTTCCCCATGTAAATAAGCAAATAAACTCTCTCAGGTGGATCCAAATGTTTTATTTTGTTTTTTTATCTTTTTCTTTCTGATATTGACTGCTTTCACAGGGGTCAGCTGTGGGTGGGGGGGTCAGAGGGTGCAAAAGTCGCCCCCAGCCACATGCCCTGGTACTTCTCAGCTGGCCGCATCGTGGCTTTGCCGCAGCCAGCTTGGTAACAAGCTCTGTGACACAGGAAAGAGGAAAATCAAATCCAAATTTACCACACCAAAAAAAAAGCCAAGGCAGCTTAATTCCAAAACGTCAGAATAGCCCATTTTAACTATGTCAGAGCTTGTCTTCTATTTTTTCATATGATTTTGCAAAACTTTTTAATTGAGATGACACAGAAAACTCTGAGAGGAAAAGAGGTCCTTCAAAGCTTTTCCAGGCAGTCCCAGAATGTTTCATTTCCTGATTCTCTAATGGACTAAATATTCTCTTGGGTTTTATCATGCAGCTCTGCAAAGAAGGGCAAGGAAAAAGGGTGACTCCTGGTGCACGCAGGCCTGTAACCTTGTCACAGCTTTGCCATTCGTTCTGTTGTATTTACAGATGTCCTTTGGCACAGGCCAGTTTTCCAGTGGAAGAAAAAATAGAAACATCTTTTACAAGTGCCTGTTTACGGAGCTGACCAGAAACACCAAGGTAACCAGAAATACCTATTGTGCATCGTATGGGAGCAGCATAGCTCACCGTTGCGCTTGCCAGAGCATGGCCAGAGGTTATTCTCTGCTTTGCCTTTTCACTGCAGTACTTTTGGAAATGAGATCACAAGAAACACTAGAAATACTAGGGCCTTGAGATACACAAAGGGGGTTTGACTTTTGCAAGAGCTGAGTGCTCCGTCCCAAAAATCAGCCCCTGCGTTGGGGTTTCACATTTGTCATCCAAAGAACAGACCTCCTTAAATCATTAGTCACTTCTGAAAATCTCAGCCCCTGCTGCAGACAACGAGAAAACCTTCCACTGGAAGTTAAAAGAACAATCCGTAAGTGGTTTTAGCAGCTACTGTGTGTCCCCACCGTACTAAGTTGTTTAAACTGAGACTAAGTTTCTTCCCAGGCTCCTAGCCCAACATGGCATGTTTTCCCTGCTGGATATTCAGTTCTTGAACATCATGTAGTAAATATAAAAAAGGAGGTTTACAGCCCAGTGAATAGAGAAATCTCTTTCCAGGTCAAAGCAAGAAATTATAGAGCATTGGAAAGCCCTAGTTTTATCTCCTGCCAAAGGAGGGATTAAGCTACAATGATTCCCAGGCCCAGGGTTTTTTTTTTTTTTCTTCTTCTTTTCCTCTGCCTTATTTGAGTGCAAATTGACAGAGACGAGTTTTCACTCCAAACAGCTGTCTGTTATTTGAATGGAGTCAGTTTCTAATCCTGCACATGACTGCCATCAGAGTCTGCTGTAGTGGAAATGTTTCTAGTATCAAAACAAAGCCTCTGGCACAAAGATCTGTTTGAGAGGGCTCTGTGCGTAACCTCTGCTTTCAAATACTATCTTTTCTCTGAAGGCACTGCTCTGCTGGCTACCAAACTAGTCATTACCCATTTAATTAAGAAAAGATGCACTGTATTTTGCATAATTATAAAGGAGGAAAATCAGTGTAAGATGCTCAAATGAAAATCGGTTGTTGGAATCTTTCTACTTTTTTTTTTCAATGTGTGTTTTCCCTCTCCGAATTTTCATTTGGAAATTAGAGCTTTAAGCGAAGTGGGCCGAAATAATGAGTGAGATGATTGTTCTGAGAACTGTACTTCCCAAAGACCTGTTGCTGGAAACACTCGTACCAGCCGTTAATACTAAAATGTCTAGGAGTTCAGGTAAATTAAATACTCTAAATACTGCTCTAGTTACTTGCCCATCTACGCTACTTCTTCTTCAAAAACTCAAAAGGCAGCATACTGCTGCTCTATGCAACATTTAATTCCAAATATTGTCACCTTTATCTGACTCAAATTAGGGAGAAATAATCACAGCAGGTGGAATAATCCAGCCTCATTCAAGATGTCATGGAGGAGCTGAGTTCTCTTACTGCCCCACTGACAATTTCTTTCCTGAATTTTAGCAAAGATTTTTACTCCATTTCTGCCTCATGCTCTACCTGCAAAATGAGGGTAGCAAAACTTTTCTTGTTATAAAAGTCTCTCCATTCTCTCCAACTACCTGCTTGTACAGCAGCAAGCTTCCTGCACCTCATCTTCACGACACTCCCTATACCAAGCCTATATGAATATCTGTCTTTGAGTTAAAAACACAAAGAGATGGATTTTTTGTTAGTGCTCCAGAAGACCAGCGTGACATGTCTCTGAATGGGATGTTGATACTGGGATTGAAGTGGCCCAGTTTAAGCATCCAGATCTGTACATTTTTGATTAGGAATGGATGAAAATTACTTCTCCACGTGACGGAGCAAAGTTCAGGAGGTCAAGTGATGGGCTAAACACGGCAAAGAGAGTTCTGGCCAAATCAGGAGGAGGGACAGGCACACACTCAGGCTCCAGTGACTAGACTCTGCTAGAAAACACAGAAAGAGGAGATGCATCCTCCATTCTCAAACCTGCTCTAGTGGGCTGCAGTGCCTCTACCTTCTCAAAAAGCCCTTCGAATAGAAACACTGAAGCGCAAGGTCTACCTCTCTCACAGCCAGGGTTGCTCTGGTTCAGAAGGAGTCAGAAATATCATCTCTACAGCCTCTCACTGCTTTGCTTCAGCTCTGCTCCTTGGAAGGTCAGGAAGACGTAGTGCAAATATAAATGACAGGGAACAGTTCCTGTGGAGAACTATCCAGATTTTTTCTTGGAGGGGAAAAGAGCAAGGAAAACATTAGCTCAGTTTAGACATGTCCTTTCTTTTCATGAGCAGCTTGTGGTTGTTGCAGGATTTTAGAAATGGAAAGGATGGCTTCGTGCATACGCTGTATCTTCCTAAGCACAGCAAGGCAAAGAGAAGAAGCTATTCTATCTCCAGAGAGGGGCAATGCTGTCAGCAAAGTGCTGAGCACTGGAAAGCCTAAATTCTCACAGGCAGCCTGAAAGTGAGCCATTGTCTTCCCTAGGACAGCTCACTCGGAGGGGGATCACCTTGGCTGCATCAGAGGCCATGGAGAGCAGGAGAAAAAGTAAATTTCACCTTCTGATACAGTGTCGTACTGAGGTACGGCAGGGATGGGGCACGGCACAAGACTGATTTTATCTTCAGGAACAGGACAATTTTCTATATAAACTATGTCACTGTGAAAGGTAGCAACTGTGCTGAAGATAGGCACTGCAGGGGAAAAAGGAGGCTGGTAAGGGAAAAGTGGTACATGAACGGGAAAAATTGGCCACGTGGTAAGGGCTGGAGTTTGATGGGCCTTGACAGCGCTAGTACGGCCCCCGCAAAGATGTGTAGAGTGCTTTAAATAATGAAAAGCGCAGTGCTGAAGCTCCTCTCCCTAATTAATTACTGCATTTGGCACAATAATCCCTCTTAAACTGACTTAATGCTCAGTTCAAAAAGCATTAGAAACTCTGGCAGGGTGAGCTCGTCCTATCAGCGGCTGTTATCATGAATCCCTCGAGGCTCGCCTGCCAGGGACAAATAGCAGTCGGTGCCAGTCGCGCCGCAGCAGCGAGAGGGACAGTCTGTCCAAGCGCAAAGAGACAGCTCCGAGAGGTCAGTCAGCAGAAGGGGTCTCCAGCGAAGATGATAGTTGGTTTCCAAGGATCACCGAGCCTCGTTTCCTCCCTACCCATCACCTCCTAACTCAGATGGTTTATTCCTTCGCTCTCGGAGTCAAAAATGATGTTCCCTCCCTGCCTTCAACCCCAGCTCATGAACACACCAACCTCCTGTTTGTCATGAAATGTTCCTGGTGGGAAGACATCAACATCCAGGAACAGTTTTTGATGTAAACAAAGAAGCTGCTGCCAGGGGCCCAACAGTAGCTGGTGGGAAGCACTTTGGATCAGGATCCTCCCCGAGGAGGTGACTGCGGGATCAGAGCAGCACATGTGTGCTGTGAGCCATTTTTTCTGTCTGCTGCAGAGCTACAAGGAATGAAACGGGTGGATGGATGCAGCTGGTGGGATTCACAACCCATTTTTGGGCCAAGCCGGCAATTGCACTGACTCACCTCTGTGTCTGTGCTCTGCCGAGCCCAGGGCATACCCAAGGCAAAGACCACCCGCGCCCTGCAGAGCCATGGGTGCGGGAGGCGGGGGCTACGAGGAGAGATGTCTTCTGCATAGTCCCAAAGGGAGAACCAGCACAGTGGCAGAGCCAGCACCTTCCTCTCTTCCCACTGCCGTGGGGGGGGGGGGTAAGAAGCAGAGTTTGATGTGGCTTTTCTTCCCTTCTGTGGTTTTATGCAAAGGACAGTGTGCCAGTAAAACCAGAAATATTTGTTTTCTTGTTTGTTCATGCAGAAGAATAGAAATTCCCACCTTTCATAACTGAGATAACTGATCCTCTCAGAGGCAGGATCTGTCTTGCTTTCAAAACTCCATGGATCACTTCAGCCCAACGTTACTAAGGCTTTTGCCTAGAAACAGAATTTTACTCAGATCTCTTTCCTAAATGGCCTGAGATGGGTCTCTGAGGATTGACAAAGGCACAATGAGAAGATCTTATTGCCATCTGCATCCTTGGACATTCACCTTTGCTCCTGTCCCACTGCTCATTGCCCTGCAGCATGGCAGGACCTCTGTTCAGCATGCACCAAAATGCCAGTGGTAAAACTTTTTTTTTCTGGAAGGTTGTTTCAACCCCATTTCTGTGATCTACTCTGCAGCATCTACCCACAGATAACCATGCTGAAGCACCAGGGGCAAAGGCTAGTGGTTGCATGGGGGAAGGAGTGAGGGGGATTGCGAGGAGATAGGGATTTCTCAGGTTCCGTTCTCCACCAGAGCTAGCGTTTTATAAAATTACCCCATTTGGTAGCCTAGGAAATCTCCATCCTCCTTCTGTGGAGTGCAAATACAACACTTCTCTTTGAAGAATTCTGTTTGGAAAGAAGTATTGATGGCTATTGATGGAGGCTATTAAATTACCTCAGGTAGGAGATATCATCTGTAAAAGGCTATTTACGTCAGCACATCTCAGAATTGTGTAAAGGCAATAGCAATGGGAGAGAGTCCTCTGACGCCTATGGAAACTTCAGACTATGCTCAATATCACAACTGTAAAAGTGAATGATTATTTCTGGCAAATGTTTTTTTCCTGGCAGGAAGCTTTTCTTTCCAACAAATCATCCATGTTCACTACAACAGTTTATATGGGGGGTAAATTTGGGAGGTTTGGGTTGTTAAAATTTTTCTAAACTGTATTTTTGAAATTTTCTCAAAAACAACAAAAGAGTTTAAGAAATAATTTTAAACAAAAAGCATTTCTGGGCCTTTCCCTAACTCCTCTCCTAGAGAAGTCCTATCTTAATCCAAAGAGTTTCCAATTCAGAAGCTGAATGAAGCACTTTGGCTTTTTCTATCACTTATAAGAAGGGAAAATAGCCAAAGCCCCTTTGCAGAGCAGGTAGGTAGAGAAGACTGATCCATAGTGTTTGAAATCAAAATTTCAGTCTTCAGGCAAGGCAAAAACACATCCTTTTCAGACAATAGGATCAAAGTCTGGCTTGTTTTTCATTTTCTTTCTGAGAACCTTTGCCAGTCTGCAAACCTCTACAGACCATGTCCAAAACAGCTGTAACTGATATATAGATGGAGCGTTCCCCAAACATGATCTGCAATGTCTTTGGGTTTGGCCTTTCCTGGACCTTACCACTAAGACACATGGAGACAGAAAGGATAAATGAATGGAAATGCGTTGAACAAATGCTACGGTGGTTTGCATGAGCCAGGAGGGGTAGGCGGATCCCTGGGGCTCCCGGGGGTGCTGGGGGATTTGGGGCAGGTTTGGAGAGAACTGCTTGTGCCAGTGAGGCATGGAGAGCCGTGCTCCCTCTTCCTCCTCCTTACTGCGTGGGGCAGGACAGTCTGAACTGTGAAACCTCACTGAGGGAAGGGACAGGACTGAGTCTACTCCAGACATTTATTACTGCTGCCTCTTCTGCATCCCGTGAGCAAGCACTCAGTGCTGCCTGGACAGGAAAGCAGCCATGCTCGCACCACCTCCTCCACTGGAAAATGCTGTGGCACCAGCTCCCAGTGGGGACGTGCATGAAAACAGGTTTCTATGGCAGGACCCTCCAGATAAGAACGTCCTGGCTCTGATTTCCCCGGCTGCTATCAACCCACTTCCCAACCGCAAGCCTCTCTCTGGCTTTCCCCTGCTTGAGAACAAAAGATCCGTTCAGGGAATGCCAAAGTGCAACTGGATAAAAATGAAAAAAAGCCATCGTCTTTCCCTCTGCTCCTCATAGGGTGTCTGAAAGGGTATGCTCAGCATGCAAAAAAACCTGCTGACTTCACACTCTGCTGGAGAAGGCGATTTGAAACCAAAAAAAATAATTGTCACTGTGTTTAGCCAGAGTCAATAAAAGCACTAAGGGCCTGGCAGTGTCAAACCCAGGAGAAAATAAATTGCCAGTTCATGAGCACTCCCTACAATGTATCCTGAAAAGAAGTTGTCTTTCCTTTCTCCTCAGGAAAAAAAATGTTGAGGACGGAGGGGGAGTGAGCTGAAAGAGGGGAGAGCCTGGCAACATATATTTCATGTCTAATGATATTGTTTTAACAGTGAGCAATAAACTGTGGGATCTTGAATGATGGCATAGGAAAGAATAAATAAAAGCACCGCTCACACTGATTGCCTTTTGGCTCACATAGTAAATCTGCAGTGAAGTGTCTTATCCATGGGGATAGGTAAATAGGTTGTAAAAGAAATGGAATAACACGGTCTACCTTTTTCAAGATGGCTGTGATTTTAGGTGCCCAGCCTGAGACACTTTCAAGGAGCCTGGTTTGAGAAAGGGGGAGAGCTCAGCACAGTCTTGAAATTGCTAGCCTGTTTTAGCCCTGGAAAATGAAGGTGCCTATGTTATAGATATGGGGGGGGTCTTACAGGGCTGTGCCACATAAGCTTGTATGTGTTTCTTCCTTAGCTCTGTCAGTCTGCCTAAAAGCATTATCCCCTTTACAAATGTTGCCTCACCTAAAGCCACCACTCCCTTCTGAACCTGAAGCCAAAACCAGAGTTCTATAGTTTCCAGAGATCCACAAGAACATGTAGGAAAGCCACGCACAAATGATATTTTATTGAATGTTTTAATAAAATTAAATAGAATATAGTAGGATGTAGAGATGAAAAAGTCACACAGAAAATCACAGAACGGCCAAGGTTGAAAGGGACCTCTGGAGATCATCTCGTCCAACCCCCCTGCTCAAGTAGAGTAATCTAGAGCACATTGCCCAGGACTGTGTCCAGGTGGGTTTCAAAGATCTCCAGTGAAGAAGACTCCACTACCTCTCTCGGCAACCTGTTCCAATGCTCTGTCACCCTCACAGTCAAGAAGTTTTTCCTCAGATTCAGATGGAACTTCCTGTGTTTCAGTTTGTGCCTGTTGCCTCTTGTCCTGTCACTGGGCACCACGGAGAAGAGCCTGGCCCCATGCTCTTGACACTCCCCTTTTTAGATATTTGCATAAATTGATGAGATCCCCTCTCAGTCTTCTCTTCTCCAGGCTAAACAGGCCCAGCTCTCGCAGCCTTTCTTCATAGGAGAGATGCTCCAGTCCTCTAATCATCTTTGTAGCCCTCCGCTGGACTCTCTCCAGGAGTGCCATGTCTCTCTTGTACTGGGGAGCCCAGAATTGGACACAGTACTCCAGGGGAGGCCTCAGCAGGGCTCAGCAGAGGGGCAGGATCACCTCCCTCCACCTGCTGGCAACACTCTGCCTCATGCAACCCCAGGAGACCATTGCCCTTCTTGGCCACAAGGCCACATTGCTGCCTCATGCTTCACTTTTGTTGTCCACCAGCACTCCCAGGTCCTTCTCTACAGAGCTGCTTTCCAGCAGGTCAACCCCCAGCCTGTGCTGGTGCATGGGGTTATTCCTCCCTAGGTGCAGGACCCTGCACTTGCCTTTGTGGAACTTCATGAGGTTCCTCATGAAGGAAGGGCAGCACAGTCTTCTGGTGTGCCAGCCACTCCCCCCAGTTTAGTATGATCAGCAAACTTGCTGAGGGTGCACTCTGTCCCTTCCTCCAGGTCATTGATGAATACATTGAACAAGACTGGACCCAGCACTGACCCCTGGGGGACACCGCTACCTACAGGCCTCCAACTAGACTCCGCACCACTGACCACAGCCATCCAGCTCTGCCATCCAGCCAGTTCTCAATCCACCTCACTGTCCACTCGTCTAGCCCACACTTCCTGAGCTTACCTAGGAGGATGTGATGGGAGACAGTGTCCAAAGCCTTGCTGAAGTCCAGGTAGACAACATCCACTACTCTCCCCTCATCTACCCAGCCAGTCATTCTGTCATAGAAGGCTATCAGATTGGTCAAGCATGATTTCCCTTTGGTGAATCCATGCTGACTACTCCTGATCACCTTCTTGTCCTCCACATGCTTAGAGATGACCTCCAGGATGAGCTATTCCATCACCTTTCCAAGGCTAGAGGTGAGGCTGACAGGCCTGTAGTTTCCTGGCTCCTCCTTCGGCCCTTTTTGAAGACTGGAGTGACATTGGCTTTCTGCCAGTCCTCAGGCACCTCTCCTGATCTCCAGGACCTTTCAAAAATGATGGAGAGTGGCCTAGCAATAACATCTGCCAGCTCTCTCAGCACTCGTGGATGCATCCCGTCAGGGCCCATGGATTTCTGGGTGTCAGGTTTGCCCAAATGATCTGTAACCTGATCCTCCTTGACCAAGGGAAACTTTTCCTTTCTCCAGACTCCCTCTCTTGTCCCCAGGGTCTGGAATTCCTGAGGACTGGCCTGAGCAGTAAAGACTGAAGCAAAGGCAGCATTCAGTTACTCTACCTTCTCTGTATCCTTCATCACCAATAAACAGTGCTGTTTGTTTCTTCTTCTGTGTTGTTTATCCTTGCCTTGGTAACCTCCTTCTATTTTAGCCTTGTTTTTCTGATGTTTGCCTTAACAGTGTTAGGTGTGCAACATGAGGCACTTGGTTTTCTACCCTGAGCAACGTTCCTGGCTGCTGTCTTAAGGCTGGCACCCAAACAGCACAACCTCAAGAAGACTGTGCCCATTTGAAAATGCCACTCCCTGTCATGTGGCAGGCTATAATTATCATTACTAATTAAAATTAGCATTTATTGCAGAGAGCAGAGATTAGATCACAGAGTTGCATCTGCCGGGTGAAGCACATCATAATATATTTTTGGGGTCTACGTGGATAAGAGTAGAGCGGACTCTGCCCATAAATGCAGAGGTGACCTCACACGTGGCTATCCTCACCCTGGTGGCTCCTGCTGGCCCTGTGGGAGAGAGTGCAGCCGAAGGCTGTGTTACATTGCAGCACCACCGCCGGCAGACATGTCCCCAGGCAGGTATTTCCCCATAGGGACCCTCCCAGGCAGCAGATGCTGTCCCCATGTCAGGGGGCTCCTTACAGGTGATCCCAATGCCCTGCAGATTTTAAAGATTGTGGCATTTATGAACCAGCCTCTGCTCAGCGTAGGAAAGACAATTCCTCTGTGACAAAGGAGGCCCAGTAATACTGACCTGTTTTGTCTTTTAACAGTCTCAAGCAAAAAAAAGCTCATTCGGTGAGTCTAGAGTGATCCCAGGAGCATAAAGACAGTAGCTAACCCAGATAGCTGAAAAGCCCCAGAGGAAAATTGGCTGCACACAGAAGCAGAGATTGGGTTGAAATAAGGCAACGAGCAACCATCTTTTCTTTGGAAATGTGGAGACGGAGAATGCTGGCCATTGAGCAGGGAAGAGACATGGGTTAATGTGTCACCTAGGCCAGCTCACTGGCAGAGGTCGGCAGCAGAGACCAATACCCCCAGGAAGGCAGGAACATCCCCACCAGACAAACAGGGGTAGAAATAACATCTTCTCTCTCACAGGGCCAGAGGCCTTTGGTGTTTGGACAAGACACCCACCGTTCCCACTCTCCTTGGGGCTGCATCTGTCCCAAGGAAGACTGAACCAAAAAGCAGGATGTTTGCCTCCTGAGGTAGGTGTCAGCTCTTTGCCTTTTCCATCTCTTGGCTGCTGACCTGGATGGATTTCACATAGACAAAATGAATTTTCATTAAAGGCAAAGCAAGGTGAAAGGCCCTAATGAACACACAGCTGCCCAGCACTGAGAAATACCCACTGTTGCATGCAAAGCCTCAGACCACATTTTTAATTAGATGTGACAGCTAAGAGTTCAAGCATGTGTGGAATTTGAGGCTAGATGAAAAGGGTCCGGGTAGAGATCAATAGGGATAAAGAGGCAGCGATAAGGAGAAGGACCTGCTTAATCTTGTTTTTATCTTTGTTTATTTATCTGCTGTCAGCAGTGCTCTCCTAATCAAACACACAGGCATGTAGAGTCAAGCGTGTTTGCGTCTTACAACATGACAATAATAACAGTGCTGATGTTCACACCACCGGCTACCTGGAGCTTCAACAGGCAGAGCCTTCTGTCTGCGACCATGAAGGAGTCTGTGCCCGTGTTAGCTCTCCAGCTCTCATCAGCTCGTCAAGGCCCTCAGCGCTGTTGTATCTCCTTTCTCCTCAACTGCAGCTGATAGAGAGTGTCGCTCCTCTTCAGCACCTTCGTGCTTGACAGCTTCCCTCGGGGCCAGGCTGGAGATGAGCAGAGTGAGGCTGCGAGGTGCTGGGAAACAACAGTGCTTGGCCATTGCCTCCCACCACCTCAAGTAGCTCATCTCATCCAAGCTATTTTTACTCTGCATCTCATTCTGTTTCTTAAGGTGTGGAAAACAGTTTTCATTTATGGAAGCACCCATCAAAAAAATGCACGCTGCAGACAAGAAGGCAGGGGTCCAGGGGGGTCTTGTGGGACTCAGTGGGGGAGCACTGCATGCAAGGCAGGACAGGGCCGGATCCTCATTCATTAAGCCTCCTTGTCAGGGTTAAGGGGGGTTTTTGTCTCTGATTTACACCCTTTCTGATGGCTCCGCTGTAAGTCAGCTTCAAATTTGGGCCTCAAATACATTTCTCCGCTCCTTAGGGTTCCCCAGGCTGTTTATACAAAGCAGGAGCACTGGGCAGCCTTTTCAGTGGAGAGACTTGTAGGAAAACGTGGCTGCAATTTTCATGAGACATGAGGCCTGATATCCCCATTCGTACCAGGGTCCTTTGCACTGCCTGAATACACAGTCAAACTAAACCCCAGGGCAGTTGCTTGATTTAGAGCAGCTGAGGGTATAGCTGGATTTTTGGAGAGCTCACATGCTGTGACTCCAGAGGAGAAATCAGTCTCTAAAGTACAGAATATATGGCAGTCCAAACTTAGCTATATATTTTCTGAGCTATTTCCAGCCCCCCAGGATTGCTGGATAAACCTAATTTAAGCAAGACTATTTTAACATATCATTGCATTGATTTGCATTTAGGATGATAGGTCTGCCAAAAGTGTAACAAGCCTTGCCTTCCATACAAGGCTTTTCAACTGAAAGTTGCAAGAGGTAGAACATTCCCAACATTGTCCTGACTACCAGCAATCTCTACCTGAAAATTAGCGATTTCTGTAATGTACTAGAAAATATAATCATAAAAACTGCTAGCACTCTGAGGGTTCAATTTCTAGTCTACATCAATGTAGAGGAAAGGTGTTGATAGTATATTTAATCACCTGCACTGGCAGTAAGGCTATTGAAGAGTGAATACAGTGCTTTCATAAACCCATATTCACCTCCTACTAAATTTAGGTATTTAATTGAAATACTCAGGGTAAACTTGGTCACTTTAGACTGCTGCTGTAGTCCACAGAGAGAGATGCCCCAGAGAGTGAGCTGGCCCATCTTGCATGTTCTGGAAGTGCCGCCTTCTTCCTGCTGACTGCGGAGGAGGCCTGGAGCGAGCGTGTCCCTTGCTTGAATAACTACACTCACAACAGATGAACAGGGCCAAGGTGTTTTACAAACGATTTGTTAACCCACTCAGCATCGTGAGGTAGAGCGGGGGCGTCACATGTGTTTTCTAACAAGAGTGAGGTACTCTTTGCTTTACATGTTCCTCAGCACCAGCTGGGGACAGAGAGCATCTTTTAGATCCGACAGCCAGTATGTTTTATTTATCTATCCAAAATGGGTTTGGAAAATCACCTGTCAGGGTCACCAGCCAACAAATAGCAGTGTATTTAAGTAACATAAAGTTTCTGAAGTTCTACTTTCAGAGGTGAGGCTTGTGGCTGTCCCAGCTATAACCATCATGTTGCCAGCTAAGAAGGCTGTGTGTCTGTGCTGCCAAAACCCCACTGCTAACCTATACCCTCCTCCTCCAAAAGCATGGGGCCATGGGGCTGCTTGGATCTTCCTGTTATGTCCTCACGCAGGTCCTGCAGCATGAAGTCTTATTAACTCCAGCTGTAGCGTTTCCAGTCAAGCCCACTAATGGTACGATCTGTCACTCTCCTCAGTCACAGTTGCTTGGTGGGAGGATCGGTGATGGGAATTGGCTGTAACGCAGCTCCTGCATAGACTGTAGGCAGATTACATCCTCGTCCCCCTTGCAGGCAGGGAGACAAGATGCTTCAGTAATCTCCTTACGTTAGCTCAGTAAGGCAAAGGGAAAGGGAAAGGGAAAAGGAAGGGAAAGGGAAGGAGGAACTTCATGAAATGTTAATGACATTTTACTTTTTGGATGAATGTTTCTTTTGAGTCTCTCTTCTAACTGCTTTGTCTATATCATTCTTTCATTTGTTATAGCTACCCATCAACCCACTGAAGAAACACAGCTTCTCACCAACATGTAAGTGTAAGGTGCAGCAAGCGACGCCTGCCAACTATTTCTGCTATACGTGGAGACTCTGGTCTGGGGCCGTGTTAGCACTTCCTTCTCCCTTCATCCTCCTCCGTGGATGATACCTGTGGATGTGCCAGGCAAGGGAGGCATGTACTTTTGCTTCCCCATACGCACTGGCACTTCACCCAGAGGCTCTGTGGCTCTATTTCCAGATCACTGTCTTCCTTATCTTTCCTTATTCCTTAGCCAGTTTGGAGCAGGCAGTGTCCGCTCATTACAGGCAGCTGGTACACAGTGCTCAGCACAGAGCGGAGCACAAAACAGGCAAGAATGTGTATGATCATCTCTCCACGAACTGGAGCCAAACTGGGACTGAGGAGGCTCTGTGAGTCTTTTAAGAAATGTGTTTGCGCCATTGAAACGTCTTTAAGAAGAAACGATTGTCTTGTCCCATTTTTTCAATAGATTGTGGCCTGCCTTCCATTGTACAGACTTGATGATTGTGCAACTGAGCTGACTGCTTTGCATCCAGTGGCAGTGGTGCATTCAAAGGAGAGACTGACAGCAGGCTGACAGCCTGCGATTGCATATGGTTTTCAGAGAACATGTCCTTGCTTTCCTGAGGAGTCATGCTCTTTCCACTGCAGGGCTTTGCAAATGGAGCAAGGCAGAAAAAAAAATTTTTACAGCTGCTCTACTCACCTAACGAACTTGCAACTTTATTGACTGGTTTCTGAAAATCAGACTTACAGACCTCCATCAAAACCAGATTCACCTGCAGCAGTCAAAAGGCCTCCAGGCAAGGGAACAGCAATGATTTCCACACTAGGAAGAGTGTCAGTGTTCACACTTGCCTGGATTGTCCACAGACGGTCCTAGACGGGTGAGGTGGGGAGCTTGCGCATAAAGCTTGTGTCTTCATTTTAACGCTCACCACAAGAAGCAACTCAAACCAGTGTACTTGTATCAACATACCTATGTTTCTCCTAGATAAAGTAGAGTTGAAAGTAGGAACTTTCATTTGCAATCTCATATGGGTGCCCTGAAGACTGACCCAGTTGCAAAGCACCTCAGATGAAAGTGGTCTGGGGTAGAGGAAGCCCGGCTTTTCACTCGTCACTGCCTTCCCGTGGCTCTCCGTTATCTCCATCTAGGACTGTTGCTCCAAGGCAGCTCCTCCTGAGCCCAGTCCACAGGGTAGCCAGTGTGCTGCTTGGACAGGGATAGTGGCTTGATGGCAGAAGTCCTTTATGTAGAGGGAAATTAATGTAATTTTAAGATGTGGCATATCTTAGTGAGCATGGTTCGCCTGCTGTTACATGACGGCTGCTTTAGAATGCTCCAAAAGTGTCCATAACCCATAAATCAAGCTGAGGATGAGTAAGTAGCTCAGGTGTAGGTATCTCCATTGCAGATGTCTAAAGGAAGGTAAGATTAATCCCACCTCCTGAGCCCTTGACTGTTACTCTAATTAAATATCTGCTGATATTTAGATTGTAAATTCCCAAGGTATGGATTGCAGATGTGTTTTGTGTCTATTTAGCACTAGCGCTTGACAGGGACCAGATGTCTATGGGAGGATGCTTTATGCAGATTACACAGTACAGAAGACTAATAACAGTATTGCTCAGGCTGATTCTTTTTAAAATTTTTTTAATTGCTCACTTTATCTTGGGATAGTTCTCTGGTGAGCAAAGCACATTTACCTTCTTCTGGCCTGTCTCTGGAACTGAAAGCAATACTTGAAAAACTGGATATGAGGTGCCAGGCTGCCCAGATGTGTAAACTGGGAATAGTGCTTTGACAGCAGTGATGCCCCAGCTGGCACACTGATCTTGAGAAAGTTAAACTCACTCATACAGAGTGAGTTTAAGAACTTCGCAGTAGTAAAAACAAAGAATCTGCACATTCTTCAATAAATTTCAGACTGCTGGTGATGCAGATGGTTGCTCTTCTCTCTAACTGATGTGTGATCATTAGCAGAGATGTGTAGCCCTTCAGTAAATCAACCTAAATACTTTGTTATAATAATCCTCATTACAGAACATTGATAGATTAACTGTGCTCCATTTCAGTTTATGAGCAAAGCTCTTTGCTCTCTCTGGCAACGTGATTAATGTGAGGTTCACATACTTAACATTAGAGACCAGTATTTATAGCCTTAAAAACATCAAGAAAAAAGCAAAATGTCTGCTGTGACAGCTTATATAGTACAAGTGTCAAATCTTATCAAGGATCCTCTCATCCATTATAGCTTCAAGAGGTGCTATCATTTACTAAGCTGACCTAACAGACCTCAGAGCCTCATTGTAACATTCTTTGTACGGTAATCCAGTTAAGAAGCAAAATACAGGCTGAGGGAGACATAACTTAACACTTTCATATACTCAATAAAATCATTACTGGAAAGAAATCGTCAGCAAAACCAGCCAAAACCATTCTTCTCTAAGGGAGCAAGATGCAGCCAAAATTCTCCTTAGCCAAATTAAATGATTTTGTCTCTCCCTTGCTATACAAACAAACTGTGGGCAATGGTGCTGCTGCTGATGTGTGGGTGGTGCCAACTCTGGAGGACCGGGGCAGGGTGTCCAGGCATGGCCCGAGCCCAGCAGTCACCCTGACCACTGGAGTAATGAGAGCCTGTTTCAGTGAAGCTACCCTTTAATCGAGGGGGCTAAAACATAGCAGGGGCTTGCAAAGGAGATGTAGTGCGATTCATTGTAATTCAGCTTAAAAGCTTCAGAGAGCTCTACCTCAGCTTACATTGAACTATTTTCTCTTAGCGTTCTCAAGGTCCAAAACCTTGATTGAGGGAAAAGAATCAATAGGCTCCGGGACTCTAGATTGGCGATTCTGCTGCAAAGTCAAACTTCTCGAAAAGATGTCAATTGCCCTCCACCTCCCACACATCAGGGATGTGCCTGTAATAGGCACTGTCTGCATGGGGAGTTACGCTGCTCAGTAGTTGCCATCACAACGTGTTTCATAGATGAGCTAAGAGACAGCTTGACCGGGTTGATTTATTAATGCACTCCTATAATAGGACAGGTGTTATTGAATGACTAATACTGGCCCTATTCAGGATGTCAGTTAAGCACTGAAGGACACTTAAACATGCACATAATCACAGATATGCCTCATTATCATTGACTTCAAGGAGATGTCAACACGCGGTTAGAGTCAAACACATGCTTAAGTGCTTTCATGAATCAGGACCGTTACGTGATTAAGCAACTCATGATATTTGTGAAACCACTAACAAATTGCAAATGTTTCATGGACTTAAGGTTGAGGGATTATTTATCCAAAAACATGAATGACTGTCATTCAGCATTCTCTTTTTGTTCTGAACTGGCTAGAAAAGAGACATCTCTCATGTGCTTAATGTGAATAACTGCAAAATGTGTAGAAAGATCTCCAGCCTACTTTGATTCCAGCGTACATTACAGCGAGCTTAAGGCACATAGCAGCAGGGATGCTTGGGAGTTATCACTTTGTGGCCACATCTGTAAGTGACGAAGCTATATGCAGAACTGAGTTGTGTACCATTTACACACAAAATAACAAATGGGACTAGCTTTGGAAGTAAACTGAATCGCGTTGAATAATTCAGCCAGCTCTCTTCACCAAATGAACAGATTGTGTCTCAAACAGGACACTTTCAGCGGTCAATGAGAATCCATAGTCCACGGCCCTGAGGAGAGAGCATGCCAGCAGAGCCTCAGAAAACACTTTCATGTAGCTCGCAGTGAGGAGTTTGGAAGTGAGAAGGACTCTAAAAAACAACACTAGGCATTTTAACTAGGGACTAAAATATGACTACGCTAAACTTCTAACCAACAGCAGATTCCATGCAACAACCCGTCACATCACCCCCACAATTTGACAGTTAAGATACTGTCCGCACTAGCTAGGAAAGGGTTTTTTGATGCTTTTGCTTGTGGGAGAGTTTCTTTTTATGAAAAAGAGTTCTCAAATTCAGCTGTGGGTTGTTGTAGTTAGCTCTAAATGCCTCCTGAATCAGTGACAGCTCTCCTAAACTGTGCGGAGATGAGAGCTTGCAAAATGTCTCCATCTGACTTAAGGGGAAGGGCTTGCTGAGGAGCTCACATTCACCCAGAGATTTATTGAGGGAGAGGGTGGGCTTGTGCCAGACTTGAAAGAGAACATGCTTCTGCGAGATAAATTCATTTTCATGTTTATTTATTTAGAGTAGAAAAAACGGTGCTGCCTAGCAGAGCATATGCTGGGCATAATGAAAGACAAACGTCAGCTTTTGAAAGAAAACACCCATTCATCAAAGGACATGGAAGAAACAACAACTTCTTCATTAAAACACAATTGAAAGGTGGCTTCTCCTCTTCACTCCACCTGCTTTCCCAAGTTGGGGGTTGCATGGGAAACTGCTTTCTAGTTATTCTCTGTCTTGGAGCACATGAAAGGCTGTTCCCATCTCAAAGCCGATCCAAAACTCAAAGCTCAGAGGTAGGAAGAAAAAATAAAAGTCCATGGTACTTCACCAGCTTTCTCTTGACTGTTTCGGAGAAGGCCACTTCTGCATTAAATTCACCTCTTTGGTGACAGATCTTGGCTGAAGGACTGACTTCACACCTGGGCCAAATTCTGCAAGAAAATCTGTGCTGTCAGCTCGAGTACTTTTGGTAAGAGTTGGAAGCTGGTAATATGATACGACCCCAAGATCCCGGTGAATAGGAGGAAGCAATCAAAATCTTTTAAATTTTCCCAGGATGGGAAAGCAATTTCCTCCTCCAGCTGTAAGAATGAGAGCAGTTTGAAAGTCTCAGGGAAAGTAATTATTGTCCTTTGATGAGTCTATCAGGAAGCTGAGACTGGCTCATTGGTGTGAATAAACATTTTTATCTTTGACCTACTTGTCTGTGTAAGTCTGACAAAAGAAATTGTCATCCTAATGGGTCTAGTGTCTATACTCTTGTGTGTAAAGTTGATTTGTTTTGGGAGGTATCACGCAGATATATGGACATAAATTGCCAACAGGTAAAAGAATAAGAATAATAGCAACTGTGGTAGCTATCTCAGAAAATCGGTCTAGGTCTGGGTCCGACTGGCTTACGTTGTTTCCCACTTGTCTGCTCGCTCCCTGTGATTTTTCTGGCCAATCCTTGGCCAAGCTTTTGATAATGCCTGTCATAATATTGTCTGTCTACATCACTGCAAGTCATAATTAATTAATTTTAGTAAAACCGTGAAATGTGGTAGAGAAGTACAAGTGTTGCTATGGCAGTCCCTCAAATTATCTTTTATAGCATCAAGCATAATGCTGTAGAGCTTATATTAGAGTTTAGAAAATGATTGACTCACTGGTTGATTTTTATGCACTGGTAGTATGAAGGCAGAGTTCAGTTCAGACATATAAAAAGGGGTCATCTGAGCCCAAAAGGCCATGTTTACAGTTCTCAATTGTCAGTAATGATTTTCTGCTTAAAAAGCACAGTGAGACTTTGGGCGTGCTCTTTAAGTGTAGGTTAGATATAAAAAGAAATGAAGATGAGAGAAAGTCTGCTCTGTACTTGAAATCTGCCCACTGGACCTGAGAAGGAACAATACAGCTTCAATCCAGGAACACCTTGTAAAAGTAAAGCGAGAAGAATGTGGGTAGGTAAAATTACTCACCAGCCTGATCACAAAACATCAACGTTGACGGTTCTTTGGATGTAACTGGAAACTTATTAACGATGATCCACTTTAGCTGGGGATTTTCTTAACCTATAAAGTTCAAGTAGCTGTTTCTTTTCCCAAACCACCCTCCCCACCAGTCTAGCTTTGTTGACTCTGGGACTAAATAGACCGCTTGTGAGAGTGACCTTACTCACAGCAATTGGAACACAGGCTTTTATTTTCAAGATGTTTGCAAGCAGACACCCAAGTTTAACTTGTGACCTATTAATATATCTAGCTGGGACAAGGCAAGGCCACAGGCATTTCAAATTGTACATTCATTTGTTTAAATAACATATTACTTTGTGCCCACGCACAGCCCCAGCCTGAGGTTTTTTGCAGGGCCTGGAGGGAGGGGCAGCATAAGCCGAACTGCCTGAGGAAGAGCTGGAACGTCAGGAGGCAAACAACATTTTTTTGTTTGTTTGTTTGTTCCTTTTTTCTGGTTCTTGATCCAAAGAAGAACAATCTGGATTAATCCTCCAGCTGTACTGGTTCAGCTGTTGCATTTGGGGTCACAAGCTCACCTCTTTGAACCCATATGGATGAGAGTAGGAGCTCCAGAGAGGTTGCTCTTCCACACCACTTCTCTCAGCTCTCTTGAGTTCATCTACCGATCGTCCCGGATGTTGTTAGGGAAAGGGGAGAAATGACAGCTGTTATATAGCTGATATTATTATGCAAGAAAAAGTTGTTCCACTCACCTGTTCCTTCCATGACCCATAGCAGTTGTACAGAGGGGCCATACCTGGAGACAGTGATCTTCTTGCTAGTATGAGTTAAGTTACTTTCTGTCCAGCCTGTGGATTTCCCTAAGGAAAGATCCACAGGCTGAAAAAAGTAGCAGGGAAGAATCAGTAGGTTTCATTTTTTACTCTTGGTCCTTACAGCAACAACACAGGACCTTGCTACTTGGAGCATTCCTCAGAGTTAGGTACCACCTGTTTGAGTACCACTTGTTTGAAGAGACACCTACCTGAGGTTTTAGGTGACAATGACTTGTAGCTCACATCTCTACAGCTCAGCGCTGTGGTCTCACTTCCTCTCCATGCTGCAGACAGAGTTGGTGGGTCTGGTCCAGGATCTACCAGCCAGGACCACTGTTCCTGTGAGGTCAAACAGTGGAAGAGAGACTCTGACACTGGACTGCATCCACTGTGCATCCTCTGGAAGGAGAGCGCTGGGGAGCTGATGGAAAGGTCCCTGCCGCCGCAGCCGCTCCTGAGTCGTGTGCCCCAGTTGCTGTGCTAACGCACTGGAAAAGAAGGAGGCTGAGAATGCTCTGAACTGGTGCTGACTCTAGTGGGAGAAATGTCTCTGAGAGGAAAGTTTACAACACTTTTCAGGCTGTACAGAGACACAGAAATGATAACCTGGGGATAGAAACCTCTTCTAGAGGCCCAGACGGGTAATAAAAAAGGATGAAAGACTTGTAGGCCTTCAAAGTAAGTTTTTCTTCAGTCGATCAGGAATTAATAGGTATTGCAATTCCTCATATGATTTGATTACGGTTGACTGCCTTAGTAACTCTTTTCTGCTCATTATGCTAAGCAAAATGAAAATGGCCGTCCTAGGGATAACCACGCAGTCGAATTATTCAGGCTTAGAGATTTATTCATGCAGACATATATCTAGTTTCTACTGAAAGCCAGGGACTTCCACTCCTTGGAGAGAAAATTGAGGATATGTCAAACAGGGCAGATACAGTGAAGGAGACAGCCACTTAGGGGCAAATAAGCGAATAAGAAATGTTCTAGGTGGCAGATAATACACTGAAAAGTGACATATTGCCAAGGAAGGGATATCAGAGTCACTGCGTTCCTGTTAGTTTTCAGGAGTCCCGCACATGAAACAAAACACACAGCACTGCAATAGTTGAGCGTCCCTTGCACCTTATTGGAGTTAATCCAGCTAGAGCAAACCCAGGTGCCTCCTAGAATCACTGGGAATGAAGTCCCTTCGATGAATTATCCAGGAGCAGAATCAGTATAAAGTAGTGCCTTTCTGCTCCCATCCATAGCTGCCCTTCCCCTCTCTTCATGCTGCAAGTTACTATTCCCCCTGTCATGCCAGTTCAGCTGCTAGTCCAGATTGAAACTGAATCAGTAAAAGTTCAGGGGAACCAAGAACTGATCCTTTACCCCAAATATATGACATGATTTTGGAGGAAAAGGTGTGATAACCTTTCTGAATTACGCTGCTCCCCTGCTTCCCTAGGTGTCAGCTGGCTAGAGGAGATATTGTGAAATAGTTCTCAAGCCCAGGGGAGCAGAGATGAAAGGTGGGCAAGTTCACAAAAGCTTTGGATGAGATCTCTGACCCAAGCTGAGCTGCTGAGATCTGGCCATTATGGTCAGAAAGTAAATCTCCAAGGATTTATTTGGTGTTTCTGCAAGCAAAGATCCTCTTCTCTTTAACAGGAGTGCTGTATGCAAATGTTTAGCTCACTTGGCAATGCATGGTATATGACCTTCTCCTCATGACCCACAGAAGATGTGGTATGCTCCTACAAAAGCCGTTGCCCTCAGGCTTTCACACTGTGATTCAGACTGATAAGCTCCCAACCTAGTGATTCCCTCACTGATGAAGGATCAGCAGATTAGAGATGGGCATGGCATAGGCTTGAAGCCGTAGGACCAGTCTTACTTCTATGGGATGGAGCAGCTGCATCCCTCCTGGTAAACTCGAGCATGCCAGTCCCAGAGGCAGCTTGCATGTGGCTCTCCTGCCAGGTGGTGGTAGGTTCTGGGAGCATTCCCAAACACATCTAATTACCAAGCACAAACATAACGACTGCAGAGCACTGCCCCTTCCTCAAGTCAGGGTAGGCTACCTAAAGGTGCAGATCTGTAATTTGATTAATCCTTTGACCTTGTCCTGGACAGTTTCATGAGCACAGTCTAATAGCTGCAGGATTTGGCCTGCTCAGGGCATAAATATCAATGTCTCAGTGAAATTTCTCTATCCCCCTTCGTCCTTGATAGGAAACAACTATGCTGTACGCTAAGTTTGATGAGTGGATCTTTTTCACCAGGGGTGTGACTCAGCTTGCAAATTAACACAAAAATTTTGGTATCTGCATGTATATATCTATGTAGGAGCTCTCCAATCTCCCATTATAATTAACAAAGATCTACAGCATGATTCGGTTGCCTAAGCATAGGGAATTGGTGCACTTTCAGATCCTGAGGAGCATCAGGCATCTGCCCAGGGTTGACAGGTGCAACATAGGCTGTGGGAGACCCATACACCCTGCAACAGCATCTAGAAGCAGCAACACAGGACCACAGGGGCATCTCAAATGGCACAAAGCACCCATGAATTGTGCCTCCGCTTCATGTTTTGACACTTAATTTTAGTGCTCTAACCTGTAAGCCAAATCTCACTCTGGCAGTCTGGTAAATCCCACCTGGCATTTCACTAACCCAGTGCTCAGCATGTGGTATAGAGATGTTTGTCCTTGGAGTAATGATGCAGGTGGGCAGGAGTCATCTCCAGCAAAAGCTGCTAACCAGAAGACACTGGCATAGCCACTGCTGGGAAGGAGATATTGGGTTAATCAGATGCTAACAGCTACACATGGATCCAAACCTCCAAAAGCAGTTTTATTGACTTCCATAGGCTGTGGTAACTGCTACTAGGTTCAGAGAAGGGCTTTTAATGGTTAACCCATAAAAGCTGAGGTAGGAAATTAGAGATTAGTTTTCTAATGGGCATACAGAATTTAGGAGAGTAAGTACCATGAACATAAAATGTGCAAGTCCCACAAGATGACAAATGCTCCCAAATCTCCAAAGCATTTTAAACAAACTCCTCTTAAGTTTCTATAACTTTGGAGGGGCAGAAAATCTGATATATTTTTAAAAATCCTTATGTCTCCAGCAGTACCTTCCCTGCTCTGTTCCCAGCATTGTTAAACCTTTTCGTCTCCTGGGGATGTCCTACATCCTGTGTGTGACACTATTCCTGCTAAAGCACTTTTGAAAAACTTATCAAAAACCCTTGAGCATGAATGCAAACTCCAAGAACAACAAGAACAAAAAAAAATTGTGAAAAATGGCTGCCCTTGAGGAGTGAGAAATGCTGACCTCAGCGTGTGCGTGTGGGGAGGGTGAGGGACAGCTGAGGAGTCATAGTGCGATCAATGGGCAGTTTGGCGCTATCTTCTATCCATTTGACACAGTTTTCTTCCTTTTTCTGAGTCTGCAGGCCCAAACATATTAAGATTTCAATGCTTCCTCTGTCCTTGTTCAAAATAAGCAGTTTAAATAAATAAAGGAACCTCATAAAGGGCCTCAATAGGTGCAACAGCATGGTTATACTGCCTGTACATGTCTGTTTCTATCTTTTTTTCTCAGGATTTTATTCTTACTTTCACAAGAGGGAATTGTGTGGTAAAGGGTTGTCAGAGTGTATATTTGCACGTGGAATGGAAGAACTGATATCTGTAGCAGCTGATGAGAATTGGCGTCATTTTGTATTATTATTATTCGTACTACCAGCATTATTGTACCAGAACATGTCTATATATGATATGTGCCAGCTCAGGATTTGGGCCATAGAAACTCTTTCAACAGAGCCTCATAGAGCCTCTAATTCTGGCACAAGGCTGTCTCTTCCAAATTCCTCAGACTGCTTCACAGACAGAAAGTACCATTATTATTTTGAGGTAAACCTGTGTTATCGTATTTGAATTGCTACCTCCAGGTGAAAAAAATAAAGTATAATAGCCCGTATGAAAGTATGCAGTTTATGTCACGAGAATAATAAGGGTAATATTTTTCACCTACCTCCCATGCGGGTACCTCAAGCCACTTTACAGGTCTCCTGTCATCATCCTTGAGAGGCTGATGATTTGTCCTATTGGAAATGGGTGATAAAGGAAGGCTAGAATCAAGACTTTCTCAGGGCCCATTCTGTACCATAGCTTTTGGCTTTTCTCCCATTTATGTATCGCAATATTGACAAGCTCAAGTCTCTTGAGAAAGAGACCCTTTTTGCAATAACATTTTGGCCACTGACACATTCTGTGCTTTCCATCATGGCAACTCGGAGCGTTCCTGTGGATGATGAGGAACAAATCCATTTTCTGCCACACACAATGTCCAAAGTAAGGTTCAAGTAGCTACTTCCAGTATAAAGTTTAATATACACAACTAGCTTGAGTTCGTAAAGTCAAATATGTATGGAATGAAACTAGGATCCGTTCAGAAATGTGAAAACCGTACATTCAATTAGAAGGGAATCAGGATGATTTATTTGTGCAGTAGTGTTGAGAATGTATGTTGGGGAATATTGCAGTACAGTTTGTCTTGCTGACAGAGGCGAATCTGAGTCACCATACTTGGATCTCAGTGTGATCTTTTCCAGAATCTGGGAGGAAGCCTTTAGATCTCACTGGGGAGCAATTAATTTCAGTCCATGTTTAAAACATACATACATACATACATACATACATACATACATACATACACACATATATATGTATACACATATACATACACACATATATATGTATGTATGTATGTATGTATGTATGCATGTATGTATGTATCTCTATATTTTTATATATATATATATATATATATATATATATCTACCTGGAAACTCCATAGACTTAAATCTCTTCTCAAAGCCATCTTTCAGGGGAGCTGTACTGAGATTACCATGACTGAGATTACATCGCTGTGAGTGACTGCTGTTCAAAGATATGCCCTGAGGGATCTCTAAGCAGTCTCATGTAGGAGTTTGCAGCAGCTCTCACTGCAGTAATGCTTCTCGCTCCTTTTGGTCGTGCCACACCAGAAAATGATGGAAGAAGAGGAAGGATATGGTTGCTTCTCCCACTTGTGAGAGAGCTGACTCTCGGCCACCTCTCTCCTCACACTGCCACTCACTACTAGCACACAGGACCTGGAAGGTTTTCTCACCATCCTGGCCTTTGCTGGTGTCAGTGATCACCCAAGCTGTGGATTAATGGAGAACTTATCTCTTTTGCAACAGACAGCCCGGTTATTCACACCCTTTCATCAAACTCCCTGCAGCTGAGCCAAACATACCTCTGTCAGCAGATGCAGAACGAGCAGTCTGGTGCACTCAAAAATGTCTGTCTTGTCTGACTGGGGCCATTTCCTTGCCTCCCATTTTCCCACGTTTGAGTGTGTGCAACCCATTAATTTAAAAGGCACACTCGAACGGTGTAAAGCAAGCCGCTCTTCTCATTTCGAGCTCACAGACATTTCATCCATCAGTCACAGTCCTATAATGCCAGATAGCTAGCATGAGAAATTAGATGCCAGGTAACATTTGTTTTGGCTTAGCATGTGTTTGTTTAAATGTTAAATCTCAGCTTGTACTTTATTCTAACCTGTTTTGTCATTTGCCTGTAACCACCTCCGCTATGTTTTATAGCAGGCTTTTTAGCGCTGTAGGAAAAAGCAAACTGATGTTGCTCAGTGCGTGCTCTGTGCTTTTGCACGGGAGGTGACCGTGAGGGCCAGGACTCAGTTTCTGAGCAGAGACTCGGGCTGCGTCGGTTCTGTTGGCCTGTGGATACAACGCCGGCCTGACTCAATGGAGAATGCTCCAAATCACAGGTAAGCACATCGTTCACAGTCTATGGTTTCCTCAGAGCCCACGCAAATCCGGTGCCAGGAGCCTCCTGCTACCCGAAGACAGTCTTGTGTGCATGTTCAGTCATCACAATCACACTTTGAGAGAGTTATTGACCGGGGGTGAAGGGGGGGGGGGCTTATATCTGAGCAAGATTTTGCCATTTAAAGTAAAATATTCCTGCTCCACATCAGTATGAACTGGAGATCTTTCAGAGCATCACCAAGCGGCGCTTTATCTGCAGAGTCAGCCATAAGACTACGGTTGTGTGACGTGGGAAGCCAGCACACAAATACCAGCACTGCTGAATTTGACTAAAAGTGTATAAATTAATCCCACATGTGTCCTGTGACCTTCCTAAATGCCTGGTCAATGGGAGTCTACAACAGATGAGCTATTCTGCTTGTGATATAAGCAACCAAATGTTCACTGGGCAAGAGCAAAACTGTTCCCAAAGCCCAGAAGCAGGACACTTGCATAGGATGTGGGAGGCTGAGATCAAGACTCTGGCCTAAATTAGGCAGAGCAGAGTGAATTGAATGTGAATTGCTGCATCTCATATGGATAGTTAATGACTAGGCTGCTGTGTAATGGGTAAATAAGTATCTGAAGGGGGCGTGTCAAGAGGATGAGGCCAGCCTCTTCTCCGTGGTGCCCAGCAACAGGACAAGAGGCAATGGGCAGAAACGGAACCACAGGAAGTTCCATCTGAACCTGAGGAAAAACTTCTTCCCTGTGAGGGTGACAGAGCATTGGACCAGGTTGCCCAGAGGGGTCGTGGAGTCTTCTTCCCTGGAGATATTCAAAAGCTGTCCGGATGTGATCCTGTGCAATGTGCTCTAGATGACCCTGCTTGAGCAGGGAGGTTGGACGAGATGATCTCCAGAGGTCCCTTCCAACCTCAACGATTCTGTGATTCTGTGATTCTGTAAATGTGTCTCTCATGCTGTTCTAGGGTAGGTGAAAGTCTGATCCTTTTCCCTTTGACCCAAAATTCCCACTTTGTAGGAATTTGTATATTCTCATAAAAAGCTTGAAGAATCTGATGTTTTCTTATAGAATCAGGTCTGAAGCTGTCCAATAAGTACTATTTAAAACCTTTAAGAGTGAGTAAATGGTTGTTGTCAGTGATCAAGATTTGAATATTTCACTTTCTGGCTGCAAATAATTTTATTTAAACTGTACTTTGGAATATGTGAAACATTGTTGCTGCATTCTCTTTTGCTGTATTTTCTTTTTCCTTTAATTGTAGAGGGATGTTTCAAAGAGCAGCTTTCTGGTTTTTTACCTACCACGACCAGAAGGCAACAACAAGAAGAAAAACGGCAAAATCTTTTCAAGTTCCTGAACACGTAGGCATGAAGATGATATCATAATCATGGCATCATCACGATGATTGCTACCATTATCAGAAAATCACAAATTACTTTTAAAGAGGGCTGTTAGCACCATTACCCATGCTTCTAAAGCAGAAAAGCTGAGGCAAAGAAGTAAGATACGATTTTCCAGGTTGTCCATTACTAACAGCTGAAAATAGAAACCCGTCTTTTAAGGCCGTGTCTACATTAGCAAGTACCTTGCCCCAAAAAGGAATGGATCAGTTACACGATCAGTTGATATTAAGCACCTAACAAACACTCACGTTTATATCTATTTCAGGAGGTTTCACTTTGGACTAGCTCTAGTCCTTGCCAGAAGATTGAATTCTCCTTGGCTGCTGGAGCACCTTAAGTACCTTCCTGACCCATAACTTGCCAATCCGCGCCCGACATTTAAACAGAGAAAAACAGCTCATCACCAGGACTGTGTTAGGGTTGCTTTGACATATGAAGACAGGCTGCATTTTGAGCCATCCCTGGTGTGGTGTGGCTTTTTTGCTTTTGTTGCATTTCTGTTGCTTTTTCTTTCCTGTGTTTCTTGAAAACTCTGCTGATGAACTGTTACTATAATCACTCGCAATTTGGAGGCAAAGGCAGCTCCTGGGAAACCGTGTCACGGATGCCTGGGAATGTCCTCCAAGTCACCTAGCTCCATAACACTGCTGCACTGTGGAACTCCCATGCCTGCAGGGGAAAGCCAGCAATTTGCCTCATGAAACCAAGAGGAGACTGATCTGCTTGTGAGGAACAGCTGTTTCTGTTAGCTACTGGTGAAAAGGGTTAGATGTTGAGAAAAGGGTTCCTAATTATGAGCTGTGCATTTTCCACCTTTTTTTTAAGTAGATGGCCCATTTCGTGCAGCCAGCATGTGAATTTGCAACTGCAGCTACGTAAGCATAAATGAAAAATGCTCAAGTCTACATCTCGAGTAGATAAATAATTACATTAAAAAACAACCTTGATATACACAACAAAGACCAGTCCTGGGAGGTTTCTCTGTAAGTTACACGGTGCCATAACTTCAGGCTAAACAAGTCTGAACCAAGAAGTGTTTTGTCCCAGCTCTGTATATTTTATGGGAAGTTGATGCTTATTTTCCATGGGAAACTAATTTTTCCAAAGGACAGTTTCAGCTTGGCCGCTCAGCACAGTGCTTCTGTGACAAGCTGCTCTTTTAGCAGCGCTGACAGATTTTGAGAAATATTTATTTTTTCAGCTAAGTCGTGAGGCCAGTGACAGGTACGTGCTGGAATGAAACAGAATGCAGGGAAGCACGCAAGAAAATATGGAAGTTGGAGCGCAGCCTTTCTTATGGACATAGATAGATAGGTTGAAGCCACATTTGTGTAGCTCTCAGTAGACAGGCATTACATGCTGGGTAGTTTGAGTTGGCTGACCAAACTAAAGAATCTGGACAGCAAATTTTAATCTGGACAGCAAATTTTGTGTCAGGTAGGCTCGAAATTATTTTTGGTTTTTTTCCTGCCAATATGTAAGATGTCTACAGTTTTGATTGATCCAGACCTGCTTTTTTAGGCCAAAAAGCTAAGTCAAATGAATAATGTCTTCCACTGCCAGTCCTGACTTAGGTTAGAAAGAAAAGTTTAATGCTAGTGAAAGTAAAAGTTTCTGTTTAGCTCTTAACAATCAGAGTGCCACTATGAAGTCTTAGGACGTCTTAAAAGAACGTTAAAGCCACAGACACATGAAGACGTGATCACTCACCTGCCTACATCCGACTGTCCCCTACTGTTTGAACACTGTGGCACAAAGAGACACAGCCTCCTTCAAATCAAAGGCTTTTTGCAACTGATGTCTTTCAAAGCCTTCAGTAAGAAATTAGATAGCTAGCATGAGGCAGTACCTAATAAAATGGCTCTCTCATATGAATTAGAGCATGAATATTTTGTAATGCATGTAATGATGTTTTGATTCCTTCTCTTTCAGTCTCTACTTGTATCATAAGATCCCAGCCAGTGCCTGCTGTAATCGTTTTCTCTGGGAAGTGATGGCTAGAAAAAACCTTGTGGCTGGTGATCGCAAAAGACTTTCTGCAGAGATCTTCGAAGCAGATGGTTATGGATCACCGAGAGCTTCCCAGAATAACTGGAAAAGGGGCATGAAAGGTGTTCGGTAGGATTAGTCCTCCCAAAGATCACTTTGGAGTATCGCTTGTCCCAAATCCCTTCCCATCAGCAGTCATTGTCCTGAATCGTTATTCTTCTCCAAAATTCTGGCTCTTGGATGGAAATTGGAATATACTTTCTCCTTCTTGCATTTGTTAATGAATATATCCAGTTTACCCACGAAGCTCTACATGGCATGATAAACTAATTGCATGCCATATTATACTTTCCTCATGCACTGCAGACTGTTTCAGCACTAGGAAGAATTCACGCATAACCACAAATCCTCAAGGGATGGAATTCAAGAGATATCCAGTGGTCATGAATCTCTAGAAACTGAAAGGCTTTTGAGTTATTTGCTTTTAAGTAGATGGTTTGTTTTTTAACAAAGTGGAAACTCTTAATAAATTTTCATGTGATTGAATACTTGTAAAAACAGCTTTATAGTCTTTTCTAATTGTAAATTTCCTTAAGATTTTAGAAGTAATGCAAAAATTGTTGCTTGCTCAAATGGCCAAACACCTGCATTTAGGGCTCTGTAGCCCTATGAAGATTGGTCATTTTAACATGTGAAGCGTTGACAAGGCATGGCTGATCTTGTTAATCTGTAGCCGATAGACTGTGATACTACCACACTGTACTGGCTTCCTACCCCTCTTGCTTGGAAAGTCACTCAGGGACATTTTGAAAGCTGTGAAGTCCATGGCTGAACAAGAGGTACCATTTATATGAGGCCTGAATTATGAGTAGGCAGTTCTCCTGGTTGTTGTGTTCTGTCAGTGAGATACCTGGAAATAATTGACTTCACTGGCAGATGAATAAATTCGTCATCACTCAAGAAGCTTAATGTGCCCAGCATGATCAAACCCTCTATTGGCAAGGGTACAAAAGTGATGGCAAGAAGGCTCTCGTGCCTTTCTGTTCAAATCATCTTGCAGATAGGAGCCTTAGTCCTGACTCATGACTGTGCCTGAGCTAGTATATTAAATGAGACACAATCACCCCCCCCCCCCAGCAAAATGACCCCTTGCAAAATTTCAGACTGTGCCAACTCAAACTCTGCTGGGCCATGCCCCAGCAAGGGAGCCCTTCCCGATAGACAGCTGGTGCCAGGGCCAGGGACATTCCCAGGATCAGTTCATTTACTGCTACAGGCATGGCTTGAATGTGCAAATTTCCAAATGGTGTAGAAATGTCATGTCATGGCTTGCAGGGTCCTGGAACTGCAAAATGATACATTTTTCTGCTGAATGACTTCCACTGAAGTCTGGTGAAGGGGAGGTCTTTCTCCGAGTTCAGGTGATTGTACCGGGGAACAAGGCAGGCTGTCCTGAGTTTATAACACATACTGCTGTTGCTGTGGCCCCTTGGAAGTCCTGAAGTACACAGCACTCTATAAACATAAAGCCCAACAAAGTCCTTGACACCAAAAATGTGTAATATAAGTAGGACAAGAACTAACAGGGGCAAACATACACAGGAAACAGGGATACTGGCCAGCGCATCAGGAAACTGTTCAGCAAACCAACAGCTGCAAGAACTGCCACATTTTTTGTAGGCGTGACAGAGTGTTTTCTAAAGAGTGGAGAGAAAATTTTGCATCTGGACGAGAAGTAAAAGGATGCTGCAGATCAATCTTCACTCATTTCCCTGAGTAAAGCAAAGCATGCTGAGATGTATAAAGAGAAGGGTTGCTAATGCAAAACCCAGCTCTCCGCGAACGGCAACTGTCAGGACACCTCTCCTGGGACTCCATGTTCCTAGCCTTTCCCTACATTTTGCAGCAAATGCTTTAAGTTTACACATTTTTTCCCTTGCCTGGCAACCCTGCAAATTCCCTGCTGGATTCTTGCCCTCTCCTGCCTCATCACCACCAGTGAGGGAGGCCAAATACTCTTCATTATGCACAGCCTCATGATGCCCAGATTCAGTACTTGCTGACATTTTTGCAGCTCCATTACTTCAGATGGGATTAGTCAAATCCAGCAGACTGTGACTGCCTCTTAGGACATAATCATGACTCACAGTGTATGAAAGAACAGGAGGACTCAGAGCCACAGCTCTTGGAAATGGGTAATGAGATCAGTGTTTGGTTTTTTAAGTATATCTCTAACTCTTGTGTTTGCACGGTGAGGCAAAGCCTTCAGGTTCTAGGTCTTACTGCTTCTGAGGTAACTTCAAAATCTTGGAAGCCCCACTCTGCGTTTTTTTATAGTTCTATAGAAATTTGTGAACAGTTGCAATTGTGAATTTTTCTGGTCTCTCCATCCCAGGACACATCTCAGAGGCCCCAGCTTCAGACAAATCTCTGATTTAATGCCAGTATAGCTCAACTCCCTTAGCTCACCTTATGATTCGTGGAGATAAATAGGAGCTTCTACGTATGATTCGTGGAGATAAATAGGAGCTTCTACAGTGCAGTTCGTCTAACCTCATCTGGAACTTCCCAGCAAAATGATTCTGGTTGTAGAAGTGCTTTTTATTTCCGTAAGAGGAGCCAAGAGCAACGAGCTATACTGTTATTCACATAAAGTTAGGTGAAATTAAGTTTATCCAAGTAGCTTATTTTTACCATTAAATTTCAGGTTTGCTCCTTTAAAGAAGAGCCCATTTTTGCTGACTGGAGATGTGACTGTACCGGTGGATATATTCCTGAGCACGAATGAAGAGCTCTGCCATCTGACAGCTTGATACTGCATCTTCTGCATTCTTACCATAGTTTCCAAGCTTTGCAATTCCATTTGCTCCAGTTTGAAAAGAGACCCGGGCCCAGATCTCCTCTGCATGAAAGAGTCATCCTTACCCAGGAATGTTTCAGAGTACAACAGCATTTTAGATTGGCTGTCTAGTCAGTTCTCCAGAAAATTGATCGGCAGCCAACAGCTTCTCCAGGATTTTGCATGCTTCTTAGGTGTGAACAGTTTCAGCCTTCCCATTTCTTTGCTCATAGGGCAGTAATTACAGCTGTGAGGCACTGCTGCAATGGGTATCAGCCTTGGTCATGTGTGGACTCACTGCTGGCTTTCACAGGGCGCTGGTACTTGTGTGAAAAACCTAATAAAGGCAGCAGATGGAGAACTTTGCAGAGCCTAGAGTGAACCAGATGATAGGCACTTTCAATTCTGCAGGATCTTCTCTACAGCAAGGATAAATCACCCTGTTAATTGCACATTTGGCACAAGAAACTGTCTAGTAGGCATTGCTCATGTTACCAGAGCAGTTATGCCCTCACTGTGTAGCTTCTCTTGCTAAGGTTTACAGCATGGCTGGTCTCAGTCACCAAGAGGCAAAGAGTGGCTGGATGCCTTGTGTAGCTTTTTCCTTTCTGCAGTTGTGCTCTACACCCACCCCCCCCCCGAATTCCCTCCTTTCTCCTATTCTATTCTTCTTCTTCTACTCAAAAATAAGAATTTCTGATTTTGGTTGTCCTAGTTAAATCAGGAATACCCTCACGCACAGCTTTCCAAAACCTTTGCACCGATTTTCTCTACTCCTCATTTGAATCTCCAACTAGTTCAATAAACTCTCTCTCAGGAGCTAAGAGAGAGCAGGAGCTGTGAATGCAGGTAAAATACAACAAATATATGTGGTTCTTGCTCTTTAGCAGAAAGAGGATAGATAGCTCGTCTTATACGTGCCTAGTTTCAGTCTCCTTCAGGGGACAACATGGATCAAACACTATAGCTCAATTTATTATTGAACCACGAGGAAAAAGAATAGCAGTGAAGGTCGTGAGTAATGATGTGGTGGAAGGTCTTAAGATCTGCCTGTGAGATATCTCTTGAAACCTTCTTAGACTCTTCCTAAACGGTCACTGAAGCATTCAGTAGGGGCACCTAGGGAAAATGAATGAAAACCAGATGAACCACAGCAAACAAGGGCAATCAATGCACAAACCAAACGAGAGGGAATTACTCTCCCCCTGAGCATGGTGGATCATTGACTCCTGCGGCAACTGACCCTGCACGCTGGAAACTTGCACTGTGCAAAAATGGTGCAAATCGCAGCAACTCTGCACTACACTGTCTTTGGAAATGGGGATAGGCGGGGGGTGCTAGCTCTGTGTTGTAGGACCAGTGAGCTTTTTTCACTGAAAGACAAGATGGAAACACAAATATGTCCTGCTGAAATATTTATTGGTCTAAAGATGATCTCTTCTCTACTTGCACTTAGAAATAAATACAGCCTGAAAAAATGATAAATATAGAAGACTGTTTTAGTTTTTACAGTTTCATAATAAAAGTGCATGTGATGAAAAGAAAAGAGACACTAAAAACTCTCTATGCATAGATATAAATTGTGTGCTGGGTTTTCAACCTAAGAACATACTTTGCTATTTACTTTTTAACAAGTCTCTATTCTATATTTATTCCAGAACAACTTTTGTAAGTGACATCTTTAATGTGGAATAATGCATATTGACTTTCTCCTGAATCTAATCCAGGATGCAGGATGCCTTCATCTGTTTTCCCCTAAACTCCCCTGAAACCCAATAAATCTACGACTATTTCCTTTCTGAAGCCTTGGAGGGTATAGAATTACTTCACAACTGCTCAAGCCCGGAGTCCTCAGCACAGCTGATGGAGAGCCAAGATCAGAATGGAGCTGCTGAAATCGGGATGTGAAATGAAAATAGTCCCCTGGAAAGGAATAAAGGGTAACGAAAAAGTAAATCCCTTTTGGAATTACAGCATGATGATTATCAGACATGATAGTGAAGGGTAAAAAACAACTTTCTGTGTGTTTGCCTCTATAAACTGTTAAAACAGTAGCAACTGTTGAATGTTTCCAGTCATAGCACACCATTAACAAAAGCTCTGTAATAGCACTTGAAATAATCACAGGCCAATGCAATTTAGTCTTATCACTGTACAGCCAGCAGTTCCTTATTTTTCCTGTACAGGGATAAATTATATTTCAACTTTAATTTTATATAATATCATTTAAAAAAAAAAAAAGAGCAACTTACACTCCCCAAGTCGCTGTTTTACAGCATGATCCATGTCATATTAAGCTCCATCTCTGGCATAAGCTTTATAGTACATTACATTACTGCTGGCTTTGAAGTACAATTTCACATGCACATATAGATTCAGGCTAAGGGAAGCAACGAATTGCTCTGATTATTGCCCATGTTACAATGCATGTATCTATGACTGTAACACACAGTGCAGTGTGAAGAATGTCAGTTGCCAACACTGAAAAATAGGTTTTTTTACTTTCCCCTCCCAACACACCTCTTTTTAACAAGGGAGAAATAAAACCAGTGTGTTTGGTCACTACTTCATTTGTATTCATACAAGGATTAAAGAGCAGTTGCAGAGGTCCAAAATATATTGAAAACCACTAGCATCATGTTCTCCTATGCAGGGCATTTCCAACGGCAGTGCCTTTTATTTTTAATTTTTTTCTGCCCTTAATGAGATAGATAGAGCTCAGAGTTCCCTTGAAGTCCGTGGCAGAAGTTCCTAGACTTGTTCCCTAAAGGTCCACTTTTTACAGCTTATTGCCCTGGGTCTGTTAGCACGCAGGCCATTCATAAGCTTTTGAAGAGAGATTTTTTTTTGTGGTATGCTAAACAGATTGACACTTCTGACTTATGTCAGAAAGAAATGAAGATGCCCTTTCTTGATTAAGATCCTAAAATGTGATTGAGGTGGCGAGGGAGACCCTTGGTGTTGCTCACCTCACAAGTGGGTGGATCTCAGAAAGGTCTTGGCTCCGTGATGTTACATCTCCTGGGCTTCAGTGACAGGAGAGAGTTGATACACACCTAATCAGCAGCACTGTCTCCAAGTCTTCTAGTTCTCTCACAGCAAACTTCCCTGGACTAAATTTCTCACTCTTGCTATGAAGCTGCCATGGTGCAGTTTGCTCTGCGTTTGCGCCTTGTGCTTTTCTTCTCCACTGATGTGTCCTTTGCCATAGTGGGGACAACAGGAATGCAGGTCACACTTCCATGACTATCAGAATCCATTCCGGGACTCCATTCTTCCTGTGATTAGCTCCATGGTATATCACATTAGGGACTACAAAAACAGTTCAAGGCCTCACTGCAAACCCAGATGTTGTTGCACAGATACCCACTTCCAGGTCCTGCTTGCCAGGTTTGGCTCTGCAGCTCTTCTTCAGATGGGGCAAGAATCTCTTAACAAAACAAAGGATATTTGCTCTATCTGTCCTTATCAAAATGGCTTTCTTCCCCGCTCTTGTAGATTCAAAGCAGGTTTGTAGGCACATTGCTGTATTAATGATCTCCCTCTTTTCTGGTGAATGCTCCTAGCATTACAGAAGCTAAACCATTAAACTACATGTCTGTTTCACAGCATGGACACGCGGCTCTAAGTATTACTTAAAGGACCTGGATAAACACAAGAAAAGACGTCCCAGCAGGAGGGACGTGATTGTGGAGATAGTTTATTCTGACAGTAGTTCTGAATTACCAGGAAGTTACCAGAGTAGGAAGTTGTAGATAAAAAGTTGTTTTATTTAAATAGCTAGGAGGTCTCAGTCTAGAGAACTACACAGTCTGCTCCCACAGCCAGCATGCAGTGCATGCAGAGAACATCACTTGATCAATCCAACAGAGACAAGAAAAAAACAGATAACATTCCTGAGGGATGGACTAGGCTGAGAGATTGGCCCTGGCTCTTCATTTACCCGCAGCAGAGAAAGTCACTAAAGGTGAGCAGAGGTATTCCCCAGTAAAACTGGAGAGCAGCAAGGCATGTCTGGGCTTTTCCAACCTCAGGGTGATTTTTATTTTTCATTTAAACACCTGGGAAGATTTCAGGCCAAGATCCATAGCTGTGCTGAGTTAGGAGGGAGAAGTGGCACAGTGGCTGGAAAGGGCGGTGAGGCACCCCTGTCCTTGTGTGGACCTGGCCCTCAGCCATGCAGACATACGAAATAGGGGACAGAAATGAATAGACCAGAACAGGCATTCCTCGGGAAGAGGGTGACTATTTTGTTTTAAATACACCTTTTTTTTACTGCCTTGTCATTCCCTTTCACTTCTCTGCCATGTTGGTCCGACCTCCCCTTGATCCCTGTCTCCATCTCCAACCTCTCGTGCCTCATTTCTCTGCCTTGCCTGCTGACAGTCCACAGCCTCTATGCAGAGTTTTCTTTCTGCCTCCTTGAACAATTCTCTGCACTGCTGGATCTGGCCCAAACTGTAGGCAAACGAGTCCCACAGAGCACCTAAGCTTGCACTATGCTTTCTGGCAGCCCTCTGAAATCTGCACACCTCACCAGAGACATGTTTCGTGGTGGACTCTAGGTCTTCTCCAGCCCTGTTTTCTGCAAGGAATAGGAATTTCAAAGAGGATTTGTTGCAAAATTCTGCATTTAGAGATGGTTGAGATGACTAGGTGCAATTTTGGTATGTTTCAAACAGGGAAAATAGTATGAAAGTAACCCCCAGTTCATGACACCTAGGGAGATGAAGTGAATTTGCCTGAGGTCATTTAGCAAATTATTAGTGGAGCTGAGGAGTTCCCTGTCTGTGACTCCACTCCTGCTACAAAGCTGCCAGGGGCTACATACAGGAGTGAAAATTTTGGCTTTTCCTTTTATGCAGCACATTTCGTGTAACACAGTGAACCAAAGTCTCCACTGTCAAGAATCTTACACAGTCTTTTATTTCCATGTGAAGCCACTGTAAAGTCCTTCTCAATTGAAACACCTTTGACCTTGCTCCATTGACTTTTCTGTGAATGCAAATTAATCCAGTAAGTGTAATAGGGCTCATGTTTTCACTATCACTCTCATTCTGTTACCCAGCAAAGCTCTGCTGACATTCAATTAGTGATCATAAAAATAATTTGGTCCTTTAAGTAAAAACAGCAAAAAAACCTCCCAAATCCACTCCTAGGGACCTGCTTTGACTCTCTGCGCTACAGGACACCTATACGTTATATTCACCGGTAAGAAGTGAGCTTTGGGGTGTCCGATGGGACTCAACAGCAGCAGAAAAATTCATATGTAGACTGGGGAGATCGTTATCTACCCGATCAATGTATCCATTGATTACTGTCTAAAGGGAGGCCAGGTTACTATGGGATATGGTATCTTTTACGAGACCAATTCGTATGCTGGGAAAAAGCAGATACTCTGTGGGGCACACCAGGAGGGCTTTAGGTCTTCAGGAACACTAGCCGCTCACTTCAAGCTAAGTAGTGGCTAGGAGCAGTTTCTGTCTTCCTCCACCCGGTTTACCTTAATAATGTTCATCAGGGAAACCATTTGAGAGAAAAGGAAGTTAGCAGTTGTGGCAGCTTGCCAGACAGATGACAAGTTCACAAGCCCTCATGGGCTAGACAGGATCACCTGTGAGTTGTAGAGGATAAAATGGAGAAGAACTGTAGGGAAGTCTGTAGTATGTCAAAGAAAACTCCATCTCCACAGGGTCCATGATCTCTAGTAACCAGTGGAGTAGTTAATTCTAGTCCATATTAACGAGTTCCCATATTGATTATATTCAATCTCATAAATAGCACAAATTTGTCCGTGATGTAGGAACGTTACACAGATAGGGAAGAATGGCAAACCATTTCCCATCGTCACAAGTGTCCGTTCAGGTGAATTCACTTTATCCTGACCTTGGAGTGAAACAATATTGCCCAAGGAGAAGAGTAAACTGCTTTCCGTGTCTTCATCAGGACAAGAAGAAGAGGTTGACCCTACAAGAAGATTTCAGTTAAGTATTAGGAAAAAAGCCTCCTAACAAGAAGACCAGAGGAGGCTGACTGTCTTGGGGAGGTTGTGCAATGTGAATCACAGGAGATCTTCAAGAAGAGACTAGACAAACCTCTGTTATGACTTGCCTAAACCTAACTGATCTAGTCTTGGGGCAGTGAATGGATGAAACGTCTTCTCAAGGTCTCTTGGACATATGTGATATCTTTGTTTCTTATTTTTCCCTAAGAAATAGTTGGGAAGCTGCCTGCCCACTCAGCAGAAAGCCTGCTTTTCAATCCCCTTGAACGTAGGAACTGGCTCCTGTCCATTTCGACTAAGACTCTCAAAGAGGAGCTGGGCAAGTTGAAGTCCAATGAGATTACCAGTTAGTAATGGTGTCCTTGGATGTGGGGAGCATGCTCTTCCACTTGGGGAATGAGAAACATTCATATATTTCACATATATCACCAAAAAAGCCACCCGAGGGGAAAAACTGCGATGTTTATGACTGGGTGATGTCTATGATCAGCGATGATTGGGGTGGTATTCAGAGCAGCAAACCCGAGATGAAAGATTTCATATCACATTACCAGCCACCTAACCCAAGTGCGCCAACAAAATTAACAGAAACTTTTTGGAAACACACAGAATTCAATTATTTTGGCTAAATTACCACATCCATGGCAAATTACAGGCTGTCTATTGGAAAATATCTCCTCTCAGTCTCGCCATTTTTTATTTCTTCAGTTCTGTTTATGTTCCCAGCATTTTCCCCTGCTGGCAAAGGCCCAGTGTTTTTTGGGAAGAACTAAAGATAGGCTTTTGCTCCACAGAACACTATTTAGTGGTTGGACAAGGTTGCAATTAGATGGTGTGGTCTTCGACTGCTCTGCAGGCCCGTGATATCAAGCCTGTGGTGTGACCTAAAATAGTATATTTAGACCTGAGCCCTGCCAAACCAAAGCAGTGCAGAAAATCTGGTGGGTGTTTAGAAAGGAGTGATAAAGGCTGTATAGTCACAGACTATCAAAAGCTGCTTCTTATCTGGAGTGTCTTCAAGGAGTCTGGGGAGGAAAAGAAGAAATCAGTAACTTTGCACCTAATGTGCATGCTTTGCATTATCCTCTGGAGAGCCCATTTCTGCTAAATGATCATAAGAAACCTCCAGGGAAAGAAGACTACAAGTTAAGTGCCTAAACCTAGGTGCAGGTCATACTTCTCTGAAAGTTTCAGGGCGGATCTGTGCTTAGCTGGTTGGAGAGGGGCTGTGCAAGTTTGGCAGCCGCCAAATGCTCTGTGTGCCCCGTCACAGCCTCTCTCTGTTTTACTGGTAAATTCCACATGACTGCAGCACTTCTGAGCCAGATGTATGCTTCAGCCTCAATGCTACTGAGTCACCTTCAAGGACTTCATGACCAGCACAATTTTCCCTTCGTAATAGCCCAAGGAGGTATTACCCGTATTAATGCCCAAAACAGTAGCAGAGGGGAAACGGGGTGATGAAGTAACTTGTCCAAATTCAAGTGCTGGATTTAGCTCTAAGTGCCTTGAAAACCCACTCCCTGGACCCCAATATGACTGAACAGGGAGGGTTGTGGAGAGGGGGAGCCAGTGCTGCGCCTTTGCAAACCACCTCCTGGAGCTCAAGCCCAGCTGAAACAAGAGGGCAGTGACATGCACCCATCCCCAGTGACTTCCAGAGAGCAGCAGTGATTTCAGCATCTGCTCACTTTCTTATTCTCTCGCATATTTGAGATGAAAATTTCAGGTATGCTTTAGTCTACCAGCTGCATGCAGGAGGTCTGAGGAGGACAGGGAAGCTTGCTTGTGCATGTGGTGCTAGTGTGATAAGACAGTACAGTTAGAAATTATAAGCCTTTTCAAGTAAAATTAGGAGATTTAATGCTAAGCAACTAACTGCACGTCCTTGGTGGCTATGGGTTATTTTGTCAGTTGTATGGATAGGGGCAAATATGACTCCTCCAGTACTGCGGTGTCTAATTGCTTCCCAGTTTTGAATGTGCTTACCATCACCTCAGCCCTCTGAGATAAGGGACTAGAGACGAGAAACTGAAGCACAAAGTCTAGGGCCAGATTTTGCAAAGATTGTGAAAGAACAGGCATCTCAGTCATAATTTAAAAAAGTGAGTCCCATGAGACTGCCCCAAGAAGACTGTGGTAGAGCAGAGACTTTGTCTCCCAAATCCCTCTCTGAAAGCACAGTGTTATTCCTGCCTTCAGAAGGCTTTTGTAGAATTTTAATTGAGCCCCTTTAAGGCTCTAATTTGAAATTACAGTCCTAGACTCAAAATCCAGTTTTTTTACAACCACTGCAAAATCATATAAATATTTCCAAACCCAGTGACACCCTTTATCAAATTAAATGCAGTTTTCTAATATTGTAGCTAAAGTTTCCTTGGAGCACATATCACCATGGTATCTGTCTCTCGCTGCATATGGAAAGGTCTGGGGTGGGAAGAAGAGAAGAGAGACAAATTAAACTAGAGGCACGGAATTATTTTGGTAGTGTCTGAACTCAGTTACACTACATATTGAGAGACTGCTCCTTTTATTTCTTTTTTTTGTGTACATGTAACTGGATTTTCCAATGTCCCTAAAAATCACCGTAGCTGTATTCCACAACACTGCCCAGTATAAAACAAGCAAAGAAGCAATTGACTGAAGTTATTAAGAAAGTTAAACTTTTGAATCCAAAATCTTTGCAGGCTATATTATTCCTTGATGGCCATGGGTTTATCTTGAGGCATGCGGAAGGAAGGAATGAACCCCATAGAAAAGTTTCAGTTCAATTAGTTCAGCTTTCAAATCCGGGCAAAATTTTTAACTTTCATTTAGCTCACGGAATTTGTGAGGAGAAAGATTCTCACCGAAGAGAGAGATTTTACATTAACCTTCAGGTCAGACCAATGTTGCATTATTAGCATTATCTAATTAACAAAGTTCATGCTCTGAAACTTTAAATATTTGCAAATTCATCACCTATAATGACTTTCATTCATTATTATTTATATAGGGCCAGAGTCAGCCTGTAGCAGCTCTCGCTTCCCGCAGTGGGAACAGCTGGAGGAGACAATCTAGTCACTCTCTTTAGGTGTTTAAAAGGGAGGGGAGCTCTTCCAGAAATCTGGCTCCAATTATGAGTACTATGTGCTTTGAAAATCTGACCCTAGCGTTCAGTGTCGACTAGACATTTTACAAACAAGTCTGATGATAATGGCATAGTCATGCAGGCAAAGTGCTCGTAGTGTAGACACAGCACAGGCTTGGGATTTTGCCCATGCAGCTATTTTGGTATAGGATCACACCTCTTCATACCACGTGTTAGCAGGGCTCTGTAGTGGAGGCATAGCCTGAGAGAGCAGCCAGCCAAAGATCCTGAGTTTACCATCAGATCTACACCAATTTGCCACCAAAATGTCTTCACCATGAAAAACTCAGGGTTCCCAGATTCAGACATGTACACTTATTTTTCAAAAAATGGAAACAACGTACTTAACATTTTTAAGGAAACGTTGAATTTTTTAGCTGCTTCTCCAGTTTATGCTTTTCCTTCAGTTTCATGTTTTTGTGAAAAAAACCCACTCAAAATATTTCATTTAATTTAGAGTATTTTTGTTCTGAATTTGCCAAAGACCGTTCCACCTTTGTCATCAGATTACTGGACAGCCCAAAAGAAAACACTTCACTCCTTCCAGCTCAGCTCTGTTGCTGGTTAAAGGGGAAAGTGATGCTGACAAGCTTTCTAAAGTGCTTGGAGATGCAGGGATTATAATGCTAGGGGCTAATAAAGCTCAGGCATACCACGAGCTACTCAAGCTTTCAGTACCACACCCTGTCTTCATGACCTACAAAGTTTGTTAAAAAGTTCACTAAAGTTTGCGGGCTCTTTTTAAAGCACTGCTGTTCATATCTGTCCTTTTGTCTGTCAAATATACCGTCCTCAAGACTTGAGAAAACTGTTGAAATGTGCATGAGTTGGCTGGTAAATCTAGTAACACCACAGAATTAACCTGAATGATGCCATCTCCCAGATAGTGTCCCAGGCATCAGATTCAAAAATCACCATTTTACTGTGCGTTATCCAAAGCTCTTCCTCTTGCACTGGGACACTAGGGGAAATCCGGAGATGAAAATGTGGTCCTCCTTCATGGTGCAAGCATGACTAGATTTTAGGGAGAACCAGGGAGGCACAGGGAGCCAAAGGTGTGCTGGAGCTGGCACTGGTGGCAACAAGCTCTTACCATCACCTGAACTTGCCAGGAAAGCTACCTTGAGCAAACATCTACACACACGACAGCCCCAGCTCTGGACGCCGGTGTGAGCATCGGCTTTGGCAGTCCTTGGCCCCCGGGCCGCCCCTGCACGCATTGCTGCTCAGGGGTTGCCATACTGTGTCTAGGGGTCCCCATATCCTGTGTATAACAGTCAATAGTGCCAGATATTTCGGTGGAAAGCACAAGAAACCCTCTAGCGGACAATTAGAGGGAGTGGGTTTGTGCTCCAAAGCATGGATGTTTTTATTGCTTATTGGTTTTAATGGCAGTGCAATTTCCAATGACTGTTCTTGTGTAGGCAAACATCTGGCTCCTTTCTTTGTATTTTTGTCATGGTTTTGGAAATGCCTCGAGCCAATGCACACAGCTCAGCAAGGAGTCTTGGTTAGCAGCTGTGCCATGGGAAGCAGCGGACAAGGGCTGGCCTTGCGCCTATGTCCTTGGTGGCCGTGCTGCGCGTGGTGAGGTCCAGAGCTGGTCTCTGCTGACTGCAGACTAAAAGTGGTGGATCTTTTAGAAGCAGTCAGGCAGGTAACTGCGTAAGTACTTAGGATTTCCCCTCTATAAATTCAGACATCTTGGAGGCTTTCCTGAAAATATTTCACTAGTTTAAGCCCCTTTATAGCTCATCAGGTATGTGCTAAGAGACTTGGCAAGGTCCCAGGGTGAAGTGCTATCTCTCTAAGGCCAGTGGTGAGAGCTGAATAAGATACAGATTTCATTACTCAAAGTTTGTAGGGTTGCAATGTCCAGCTTCTTTTGGCATTTTGCGTTCCTGAAGATTTCTTTTTTTTTGGCTAAGCAGGATATCCTTTAATGCGGGATATATTTTTCTTTGCTACTCTTTCCTCAGCCTAAAATCCTCCTAGAAAACCCACGGCTATCAGGATGCCTTTACATTAAGAGCAAATGCAAACAAAGCCTGCTCTGATCTGAGACTCTGCCTTTGTCAAGCAGTGAGCTGGCTATGGACATCACTACAGCTGTGGCCCTCCGTCCCTCTGCTCTGAGAGGGAAAGTCGTTGCTTACTTATCCCACGATGCTGCAAAAAGCCATTCATTTGGGCACTGCAGGGACTGAGGCCTGCACAAACATGCCCATCTCAGCCTTACCTTGGGCTCACCTGGACTTCTGTTCTGCCTCTCAGAGGGCTTCACACCCTTCTCATGGTGGGTACCTTGTTTCCAGTACCAAAACAACCAGCTGAAAGTTTCTTTGGCTATGTTTGTGCAAGATGTACGACACCATCTTTGAAGCATAGATACAACCTGAGGCATCCAGATATGGCGGCGGTAGAGCCTCGTTAGGGCCCGGAAGTATTAGTAATGGTGAGCTGGAGATAGGAGAGATCTAAAGTAGAACGCACTGTATTTTCAGATTTACCTGTCTTTGCCACTTTTCTGTAAACTTCAATGTCCTTCTCTCTGCTCTTTATCCACTCCTGAGCTGGCCAAGGATACCAGACCCCAGCTTAGCGAAGGGGTTCTTGACTTAACATGAACATGTGAGTGCTCCCTGGGAAGAGAGAGCGATACCTTCTGGAGTGCAGAGAACTGTGTCCTCCTCATGTCAGTAAAACTAGATCCCCAAAATGCAGCCAGGAATATTTCATCTGGAAAGTAATATTTTCTTCTATGTCCCTGCTGTCCAACTTCTGTATACCAGTCTCGGGAGTTAGGAAACCAGTGCTCGGTTCCTTCCTTTGGCGAAGAGACTGTGAACACACGTTTTCCCATCTCTCGGAGAAGTGACTGCCTCTCCAGCCCAAAACCTTGTCTACATGTAGGGTGGTGGGACAAGGGCCCTGCTTCAACTCTTCTGGATAAAGCTCCTTCACTTTGGAGGAAAGTATTCAAGCTTCATTGCACTACGGAGAGCAGTCATCTGTAAGGGAACATACCTTTGTACTAGGATGGCTGGGGTTCTTCCAGAAGAGACAAATTGTGTTTTTTTCCTCTTTGAACTTGTTCCTGTATTTTATCCTATTCCTATTTAAAGCAAGTATATAAGCTACTTCAAGTATGTGCAGCAGTCTACTGCACAACAGCAGACTTCAACAGGGGTCTCTCAGTTTGTCTCCAATATTAAGGTGGAGATTGACCTGCCTAGGTCTAATGGCTCAGTGAGCACCTTAGAAAAAATGCTTGTCAAGTATAAAATAAGGCTAACCAATTAAAGCAATTAAATTTAGGATGTGGTATGTCTGAAGTCAAATGAAAATTCAATTTCTGGCATCACATTCAGCTTCGTTTGTCACATAATGTCAAGGAGAATCCCAATAGATAGAGAGACCTTTCACTGTAGATAGAAAATGAAACTCTCATGGTCATCATAGGTTATAAATGGGACCGTTGTGGATTTTCGTAGTGTGAAGGTTGCCTGCTCCCCAGCAAAACATCAACGGTCCCAGAGAAAAATTCACACAAGCAGATTTTTTCCCCATTGAGATCTCCCTTTCAGGGGGAGCCATTTTCCCACTAAGCTCGGACCGCAGCTCAGCCATCAAAGTGCCTTTTGTACGTCCCTCCAAAACAGTTTATTCTTCTCCGGCAAACAACATCATTTAGCACTCGCTGGAGGAGCTGAATGGACTCAAGTTAGGAAAACCAGATGTATTTGAATCATCTGTCAAAATTAGAGGCCAGCACTTGATCTATGGCAAGGTAATGAAAAGAGTCACTCATACATTAATAGGAGTGAGTTGCAGGAGCGCCGCAAATCATTGAGTGGGATATTGTATGGAATGTGTCAATGTTACTGATATCCAGGGCCCTATTACTGAAACATGCACTGATGAAAGACTTCATGTGTGCGTTCAGAAACAAGCCAATAAAGTCCTGTTCATTGCACAAAAACAAAAACAAGATCTGAAAAGGCTGCACAGTGTTAAAACAACAATCTCTTGTTACCCATTTGGCTATCACTGGAGCAAGACACTGGATTTGAGAGACTTTTTTTTTATTTTTTAAACACTTTTCAGAAACTTAGCAGCCTGCCTCCAAGGCCATGCCACCTAGGGTTAGAAGTGATGACTCAGACCCCATCAGTGAATTTAACACCCCATCCTGTGCTGCCTTTCTATGTTGCCGGTTTTATAATAACATTTTGAGGCCCCAGCTGAGGCAGAGCCTTGTTGCATGAAGTCCTGTACAAGCACTTAGTGAGGACAAGCCCTGGCCAAGACCTCACAGTCTAAAAAAGGGGGTTGCACACTATGTCACACGTGTGGCTAGTAGTATGCAAACCATCTCCATGCTGTAGTCAGGAGCATCTCCCTGCTGTCTCTGAGAGACTCTTAGCTGAGACACCAAGTTATCTCCAGCAATGGTTTAGCTGAGGGTACCAGTGAGAGGGGATGAAGTAGGGGTGAAGGCCCTCAAGCTTGGAGGCAACAGTCATGAGTCTGAGCTTGGAGACTCTGACAATTTGCAGCAGAGACAGATACGATCAGGCATAGTCTTACATTTGTACGAGGGTTTGTCCTGTCCTGAGACCTTTTTTGCTCTGTCTAGTGGTCTGAAGTTTGAAACCTGTGGTCTGAATGTTATCCCAGACATATGAGTGGTGACAAAGGTGATGAAGGACACACTCAAGCTGATACTAACCATTAGCGGAGCAGTCAGGAATAAAACCAGACCTTCTCAGCCCCATCTACACGTCAAATCAAATGGGTGCTGCGGTATGTGGGTGTCTCCAAATAAACATCACCCTTGTGATAGTCTCACAACATTTGAGTGCTCTCCCTGTGAATAGATTAGAAAATGTGCAGAATCAGATCAACAGCTAGCATCAATCAGGAGAGAAGGCTTCTGTTGACTTGATTCAGCTGTCAAAATTTGATGTCAGTCTACAACAACTGAGGATTTGGCCCTCTTTTTTTTGGTAAGCGATTTACAAAGAACGTGGATACACTTAAGCAGCTTGCTCTTTTTATTTTAAGAGCGTGATTCATTCCAGATTGGTAATTAACTTTACTTCTTTCAGTGATAGGAATTGCTCTAACAGCTGTAAACCATGATAATATACATTTGTGTACGTTTGTGCCTGCATGCATGTGCATCTTTGTCTGTTGTTATAGCAAACAGCACCTACATTTTTCTATGGGACTGCCACTGGCTTATCATGTACTTTACACCACATCTTGCAATTATTCCTATGGACAGCCATGGCTTGCATGGCCAGGAGAGCTGAGCTCCGCTGATGACACCATCACCTTCCCTCTGGAGTGACCTATTTCTGGATGACATTTCCACCTAGGGTGTTTTTCAGGTCATGCTCTGGGTTAGCCAGGCCACAAAGCCAGAATTAAGTGTTTTTTTCTTTTGATATGCTGTCTTCATCCTGCAGTGCATGCCCCACATGGCTCTGTGCAGCAGAATTGCAGGGCTTCCCCCCGTGAACTGGGGAAGAGCGCGACTGTTCTCCTGCGTGCAGGCTAGAGGCTGGGGGAAGGGATGAGAGAATTATTACCAGCTGAGTAATGTAATCCAAATCTTCTCGGGCAGATTGCTAAGTGAAAGCAAAATAAATGCTCTAGGCAATGCATCCTGCTGGAGCAGCTTGTCTCAATTGCAAGCACCAGCTAAGTAGGATGGGGTTTTTCAGTGGGGGCAAGAAGAAGGTTAGGATCAACTCCTGAGTTACAGCTTTTGCTAGGCAAACGCATGAGGTAGAGATGTGCGCAAAAGTACCTACTCTCCTTCTCAAACAAGGGTTACAAGGCTTACATTTGCATTTGGATGACAATCGCAAGTAGAAATGCTGTCAAAATGTTGCTTTAATTCTAGAAATTCAGCATTATTCAAAGCTGGTTTTATGATTACTTTTCCATTGATGGAAAGTAGGGTTTCCGGAAAACCAAGTGGAAGAGTGACAGCAGGCCAGTTTTAGCTCTCCCAGGTGGTGACATTGGTTTCTGAGTCTAGTATCTGGGCACGCAACACGGACTCTCTGCAGCTTCATATTCAGCTCCTGTGACTGACAGCTGTGTCCTTGAACCCCAGATAACCTGGTCTGCTAGACCTGGCAGATCCATATGATAAAATCCAGCTTCACTGGGATTTATTTTCATCCTTTTAATGAAAGTGTTTTGATTCACTTTGCAGCACGGTTTAGAGAGCAGGAAATTTAAAACCAGCTCGATATACAATAGGCTAGAATGCAGTGATGTGCTGTCAGCCCACCCAACTGGGAAGTAGGCTGGTATGTGATGGAAAAGGCAGTTTTCAGGCTTCAGATATGCTTTCCTCACTTATACCAGTGATTCAGTTTTTGAAAAGCAGAGAGATATTAACAACACTTCTCCCTGACTACGGGTGAAGCAGTTTAGGTAATCTGAAATCAGCTCATCTACTACCACAGGCTCAGAAAACACAATTAAAATGCAACATTATGGTGAGAGAAAGATCCTTAGCGATGATTGTTCCAGCAGAGCTTGAATAGAAAAACTGCAGCATGTACAATATATCTCAAACAAACTGGTATTTTTTAAAACTTGTGTTATCTTCTATTCCTTCTCTCAGGCCTCCCTATTCAGGACCTAAATGTTAACATCGTAGAATTAGCCTCAACAAGTTATAGGGCTGGGGACAAGAAGAGGTGGTAGATGGGGCAGAATGCATCTTTGCTGGATCAGCAAAGGGACTTCTACCTGTGCATTAAACACGGTCATGGGTGCAAGCCTCCGGTTCTCCGCCGGTGCTGAACTGTTCAAGAGCTAAGCCCAGCCAGATTGACAAGTAGGGGACTTCTAACCTAGGAATTATTTTCAGAACTTGTCCTACTAGACTGAATTATGCACAACCAACAGCTAGCAACCGGAAGTCAGCATGCTGGGGGCCCATCTTAGCAGTTACAGACTCAAAAGGCAGGAGATCACAGTACCAATCCCTGCTCTGCATCAATCAGAAGAAGGATTTGGGTCTGAATCCATAACTGTGGGAATCACCAGGCTATCAAGTATAGAGTAAGGCATAAGATCACCCAGTGGGGAACCACATCCTTCCGTTTCTGCTGGGGTAAAAAAGGTTATTTTAGGATTAGGATCCCATAAAGGAATTTGCTGCTGTGGATTTCTGATGGTGTAAGACATCCTCCTCCAACCCACAGTTACGCACCTTCACTCCCTTTGAAGGACAGTGGTAACACCACACTGTGGACATCGGCACATCCTACTGCTGGGCCAGGCAGCTCCCTGCCCAGCAGATTGCACCACGAGTCAGTCTCATTTTCAGGTGCCTGACACACTCAGTGTATGGGGTGTGGAGGTCCTGGGTTCATCCTTGGAAACTGCTCGTAAGACTACAGCCTCCTTTACCAATGCAGAGAAATGAGCATCTTTAGATACACAGTAGCGGTGCTAGCTCTCTCGTTCGACTATGCAGGGAGCCCGGTGTGCGTGGCACCTGAGTCAAACCTTCTCTCACAGGGAATACGGGATCTAGAGGACCAACCAGGGCTAGACCAGGGCTTTGACTCTGCATGGCTACAGGCATGTGAGCAGTAGGTGCTGCCATGGCTGCTGCGGCTCCGGTGCTCAGGACCACACGCTTGCTATAGAGTACACAGACCAGGTCAGGGAAAGGAGAGGTGTCCAGCTTCGCACTCCAAAAGATGGGACTGTCATGTCCAATATTATATCCATCTGTGGGGTACCCACATCCATTAATTCATTATAGACAGGGGGAAAAGGTGGTATGAGCATATCTTACTGTCCTATTCCTTTATCAGCTTCTCCCTGCCAGTTGTCAATGCTGGTGAATGTGAAAAGCTTTTAAAATTCTTTTTCCCTGTCAGAGTCATCTAAGTTTGGGTGGAGTTTAGAGAGCTAAGAGGAACATTGGTTTTAATTTTAGAGGAGAAAGAACAACTCTTCTAAGCTTGAGCTTGTTTTCCAACTCCCAAGATAACGACCATATCCTCCCTGTTTTACTGCTTCTCCTTATTTGACAGACTGGGTCATGCTGCAGGGATAAAACAACACACACAACACAACTTCCAACACAGAGGTCTCGTTTACTGGGAACAGCTTTCCTCCACAACCCTAGCCTACTCAATGCATTTCTGAAAGCACCTTTTTTTTGTTTCTGTGATGGCTAGTATTGGGGTTGGGCTGCTTACTCCTTCAGAGAAAAGTGACCTTTAAGCCTCCAGTTCTGAAAGCAGTTCCAAACCATGGAGCCCTGAGTGCCAAAACCTTTTCACATTCAAATCTCTTTCAAGCAGAACAGGGAGAGGGAGACCCGAGTTAGTGCACTCAAACGACCTCATTTGCCACATCAGAGCACAGAGCATTTATTCTATAAAAAGTATCAGTATGTGTGCAGTATCCAGGATGTCTTGTTAGCCAGTTGCTTCAATATTACTACTAATAAGTCAGCTTTTGTATGGTTTGGTTGGGAACTAATGTGTAAATTCTGCAACATGTAAAAGTTTGAGGTCCTGATCAGCAAAGACGCTTTAGCACATATGTAGATGAGGTAAATATGGAGATCGCCAAAACTTTCCACAAAAAATATTTTCTGGCGGAAAATTAGCTGTTAGGTATTTTGGGGGTGAGGGGTCATTTTTTTGGTAAAACAAATCTATTGTGAAAGTTCTGCTTTTTGAGGAAAATGCCAAATTTTCCTTCATAATTCAAATACTTTGAAAATAAAATATTTAGATTCAGCTTTCTTGCCATAGTAAATGGTATGAGTTTCAGATCCTTTTCTTTATATCCCCATTCTCTCTTATAGGCTCAGCCAAGTTTTATCTTCCGGAACACAACTGGTTTTTCACTTCATGAGAGAAGACTGTAGTATATCATGGGAAGCAGAATCTGAGTGAGCCCAGTCTATTGAGGTAAAAGTGAATATAAGGCACTTACACGGCAATTCCTGCAGGGTGGCACATTAGCATTTCTGACTTAAAAAAAGAAAAAAAACAAATTTCAGACATACGCAAAAATTGCCCTTTATTTAGAAAACTTTAAACTTTTCTGTGGAAAATACCAATGAAAACAAGGCTGCTTTCATTTTTGTTAAAACTCCCAAGAGAAGAAGAAACCATTTCTGAGGAATTTCTGAAGAAGCAACTTCTGAGGAAAATCAAAGTAAGTCAAAGAAAAGGGGTTGTTTCTGGGTAAGACTGTTAGAGCTCAAAGCAATCAATTTTCAAAATAAGTGCCGAGTAGTGGCTTTGTCTCCCAAAGTCATTCTAGCAGAAGCACCCTGTGACAAAGAGACACTTTTCTAATCCTTGAACTGTGCAAGGTCATCATCAAGAGCATCAAGCCAATAACGGAAGACTTAGCTATATGTGAAGAGTAGTTATTCTGCACAAAATAGTGTATCACATGGTTTGATACCATAGACACTCATGACTCTGAGACTACAGACCCATAACAGCACAGAACTATTAAATATAGCCATGCATTAGCCTGCTGGCTGCAAAGAATAGGGCGTACTATGAATAGATCGATATCTGCATGGGATGTGGCTGCACGATGGGAGCTGTTACAGCTACATGTTTCACATGTAGTTAAATACTGACAGCCTGCTCAGTCCTGACCAGGATGCCATAATAGAGACAACGCTGTCTCTCAGGACTTTCACTCTATGCATCAAGCCTTGTAAAGGCAGGATGCGGCTGAGAAACCTAGCAAGGGGATTTGTTTGGAATTTTTCTAATTATTTAAGGCTTAACTCAACCCTTACTCACGTGCATTGCTCTGGAAACATTTCACTCACCAGGAAGACTCATTCCAGTACAGAGCTCTGAAAGCTTGACTCACCTCTCGTTGCTCTGAAAAATATAACTAAGAGTAAAACCATCGCCCTTTACCTGCAGCTGTCCAGAAGCTTCTGTGGAGTCAGCAATTGGTTAAGCCTATAACTGGTTAACAGTCCACAGTAGTAGCCTTGGTACATAGGAGACCTCGGCTTCCACCTGGGAACAAAAGCACAAAAGAGTAGAAGTAACAGGAGGGCCTTACATCGGTGCTTAAAAGCTAACGGCTGGATCTGATCATAAATCACTGCTTTGCTTGCTCAAGAGAAACCCGAATACGAGGTACTAAGAAAAGTAAGCTAAAGTATCAGCAGCTGCTTGTATTTCAGGATGCAGCAGGGAACCAGATATGGACAGGGACACTTTTCTTGGAAAGCTGCATTAGTGGGTCTGCCCTATTTCAGCAGCTCAGGTCCTCCCAGTAGTCTCCAAGGAAGGGGCTGCACAGATAGTAAGCATTTCCCTCTCGGGACTACGTGAAGCCTGGTCCCACCTCACTGTTAATGCAGGCTTTGCACTGTATTTGAGGCTTTATGTCGATTTACCCCTGTTTCTACCAACCTTATGACTCAGGACTTTGCCAGCAGGGGCCACGTACAATCCTCGAGCTAACATTTGGGCTTGCACTGCTGGCAAATTGGGTGCAGATTGCTTTAGGGAAGAAAGTAGTGCTGGAAAAAGATTTGCTTTAATGTAGGAGCATTTCTTTCCCAGGACATATTCATAATAGTGCTCAGCAACTCCCACCGGATTACTCCAGCTTGACAGGTAGCCAAAAAGTGCAGGGCACTTTATCTAACCCAAGCTCCCAGTCCATAGGGAAAAAGGAGACAATGTTGTCTTTTGCCGGTTGCATTGTACTTTGCTGTAAGCTCTCTTCCATTACGTGGTGTGTTAATCTTTGCGCTTCTTTCTACTGTAACTATTGTGCTGGCACAAAGAACTTAATTTAATCACACTGTGAAACACAGACATGCATAAAAAAGGTTCTTCATCTCTTCAGCAATATGGGTGTGATGGGAACAGCAGACAGAGCCTCTCAGACTAATCCAGAGAGCTGCCTCACTCTCCCAATAAAGACTGCTGGGATATGTGAAAAAAAAAAAGAAAAAGAAAAAGAAAAACCGAGAATGTCAGGACTAAAAATACCCTACACCTCATTCCCATGGTGTACAATGGACCTAACAACTAGCCCTTTCAGAACGTAGCCATTTAAAAAAAAAAAAAAACCCTCATCAGCTCTTCTGGCACCAAACTCAGTATTTTCCAGGTATTGCTGATAGCCGGGTGAAGTTTTAGCTCTCTGTACTTCTGAAAGAGGAAACACTGGCCTCTTTTTTCTTTTAATTGGAACTGCTGAAAGTTTATTTTGTTGTTGTTATCACTTTCTGCTAACTGTCGAGCCAAAGGACACCGCGAGCCAAACAGAGGGGCTCCTGCCGAGAAACACAGGCCCCAAATATCTCCAAGCTTCACCCATGTGAGCAGAGGGCAAAGGGGAGAGTGAGGGGAAAGAGCAGAGACTGGTAAATCTCCTGGAAGCCCGCAGTCGTTTCCCAGAGTCACGCTGATACTGTGCCTCATCCCATATCCATTTTGCAGAGATCTCCGGGCCCAGGGACCGCGTTCCTCTCCCTCCCCCTCCAAATGATGGATGAGAGCAGCAGCAAACTTTGTGATGGAGTTGGTGACCTCTCTTCCCAGGGAAACCTCTTCCCCCTGTCTCGCAGACCCATTGCCTTGCTGCGTGGGTGGCCGGTTTCCCTTTTTCCGCTGTGCTCAGCTGCTCAGGGGTGTCACCTCGGCGGTGGCAGAGGGGTGCGGAGCTCTGAGAGGGAGCGGCAACGCTGGGACAGGAGCCAGTACAGCAGAGCTAAGTGACTTTCCCCGCTCGGCAGCCAGAGACCTTGCAGGTTGCCACCATCCTGCCTTTGGTGGTGGGACAGCCTCATCACATGTACCATTGCTGCTGGCCATAAAAAACTTCTGGGCAAGTATTTTTAGGCGTTTACTCTCAGCACTGACGGACTAGCCAACAATCTGCAAAACAGGAGCAAGTGTAGCAAATTAGGCTCCTCTCCTGTATGTCTAATTCAGGTGACAGACTGGATTATCCTCTAAAGGCCTAGAGAAGCGCTTACCTCACTTCCTTGACTATAGAGGGAGAACTAATTTTGGTTCTCAAGTGAGTCAGATTGGATCTGGGCCCTCGATTCCAGTTCAGCTGAGCACTTTGGCATGTGCCTTCTTGTAAATAGGTCCTTAAGACACTGCAATGTTCATGGCTCTTGACTGTATATCCAAAGGTAAGTGCACACTTAAGGATTTTGCTAGATCAAAGCCTCAATGCTGTGAGTAGATAGCTACAAATTTGAGACGTGTTGAAGAAAGAAGTTGAACTTCCTTTCTTTCTCCCTCCCAGGGAAGGCGCTTTCAGAAGAAAAAGTGATATTATACTCAGTGGATATGCAATTTTTGTGTCTATCTATCTGCTGTCTCAGCCTGTTCTAGGACCAGGACCAGTGCAGCTGCACGCTGCGTGCGTGACTGTCTCTGAGAGACACAAAGAGATGGTGATGGATAATGAAGCCTGTCTGACCAATGGATGAAAAAACTAATAAAAACAGAGCATAAATTATTAACATTTGGGCACATAAACATAGAGTCCAAGAAGTACTGTTTGTTCCCACAGAGAGGACTCACTTTTTCTTCAGAAATTAATTTTAATGTAATACTTGTTTGCTTATTTATTTAGTTCCACAGCTCTTGGTAGGCTGATGATAGAGATCCTTACTATTATCCAGGGTTGTGAGTTGTGCAAGTTTCTTTATTGATATTTTTCTTAGATGCAACATGATACAGTAAACAGAACTAAATGTTATCTTTTCTAATTTAAAAGGAGACCTGTCTTATAGCAAAATTATTGCAGAGGAAGAAGATAAAATAAAGCTTTAGGGATTCCTTTATTCAGTCAAGGAGAAAACACGGAGAGAGGCTGAATACGATGGCAGAAAACAATTAAGATGATTGTAAAGGAATGCATCATCTCTGCACGCTGGAAGGTCCCAATTTGGCAGGGTATTGTAGCATGTGCTGGATTTTCAAAACACCTGTAAAGGGACCTCGGGGTAGGCTTCTATTTTTTTTTAAGTATCCAAATGTGGAAATAAGATGCAGGCCACTGTGACCTTGTGGAAATCTTGCAATATCTCTTGTTTGCCCACTCTTAGGTAGGCGTACCCCTCGGGACTGAATTATCCTGAATCAGATTTGCACTGTAGGCAATGGTGTCTGTGAGTTGTGGACCAAAGGTACCAGGGCAAATCTGTTCTCATATCCCAACAATATCGTACTGGAGCAAGATCATCAGTCCCCTAAGTCAGTGCTGCTCCTTTGGACCGCCATTAGAGCAATGGATCAGAAGCAGGCTGAGCATATTTAACATTAATTGAAATAAACCTTTGCTTTCACGCCTACACCTGCCTCAGGTGAAAATGAACCGGAGCGTCAGCAAAACCAACCAGCATCTTTCCTTATTTCCTTATTATTTTCCTTTATTATACCCTCTGTTGGTAGCCGCAGAGCAAAGTTGCAGGGGAAATGCACGTTTCGGGCAAAGCACTAAGTCTGGCTGTGCCTGACCCAGGTTCTTCCCAGCCCTTCGCGTCTCAGCCCTCCTCGCAAAGCTCAGCCTCTGTCGCAGCCTCTGTGGTTGAGAGAGGAGGTGAATTAAATTCTGATCGGACGGCAGCTGCGTTACGTTGCCTGAATTTACTGTCGAGGATAGGCAGGAGCAGCGCAGGAAAAGCGTTTCAAAACCCCTCCTGTAAAGAGCTGTGTAGGTTTGGGTGACGTCACAGCAGTCTGAAACACCCATTACTGGAAAGTTTCCATGTACGTGTGCGTGTGTGTGCTGGCTGCCTAAAGTCTTCTTGCTAAAGCTCCTTAGATAACTGCAGAGAGTATGAAGCTTCACAGGCCTTGCTGAATTAAGGCTTCTAATTTTTTTCTGTGAAGCATAGATGTGGGTTTAGTAATTTATAGTTTCACATTAAGATACTCATGAACTATTTGAGCTGGTTTTTATGACTAAAGCCATTTATATATGTTTCTCCACTTTAAATCTTCCCCTCCCTAACAAATGACACTCCCAAGCAGGCCCGGGCTACTAGCTTAAGCAATTAAAAACCTTGGTCTTTAGCAGTGCCTTGAATAGAAAATCCCACTTGATTTAAACACTTAAGAGTTGCCTAATCATAGCTATTACCCTAAGAATAGTTACTTCAGACTAACTCTCTCCTTAAAAAAAGATGTCCTTATTAAGGCATTTGGAAGTCAGTATAGTCTTTTCTGTCCTCTCTTATGTTCTGTGCAGCCAAATCCTGACCTACATTACATCACCTAATCTTGCATTTGATGTAAGCCAGGGTGAAATTTGGCGTATCGCCTGTCTTATAAACACGGAAGGCCTGGGAGCGCTCTTCCCCCTCAGACCTGGGCTGATGTCACTGTGTTGTTTACATATTACTCATATTGGACACTTTTGCAAAGAAACTTGATGCTCAGGATAACTACATGGCAAAGTCTACAGGCCCCTGAAACCTGCCGGCTGGGCAGCGCCAAAAAGTATGCAAGTGAAATGGTGAGGCCGTCGTCTTCCTGCCACTGCCACAGCGAAGAAAGTACTCGGTGGAAAATTGTCTTTCCTCTTGGATTCTCACTGTTTAAAAAAAAAATCAAATCAATGCAATCTTTTGCAGTAGAGCAGCTTTACATATTCCAGACCAAGCAGGATACGTATATAATATATTTTTATTACGTAGATTTTAGTTGCATCTGGAATACTAAAGAGACTTACCCAACCTTACCTTTGGTGGGAAAACAGGTGGAAGAATGGCTCAGAAAACTTGGCAACGTCTTCTTTCCCCATTTCTTTCTGCACTGGGGACGAGGGGACCATGCAGCAGACTAGGACATTTGCCCAGCAAACCCAGAGGCTCCCAGTCTCTGCCTGCAGCAAATGTATTCCTGAGAAAGCATTTCCGCAGTTACTACTCAGAAGTGTGGCTCGTGTTGACAGTGACCAGAGCTGTGGGAGCTTAGGAGGGTGTAACACAAGCTGGCTGTGCCTCTCCTGCTCTCAGCACTCAGAAACTGTTGCATGAGCCGGCAGAAAAACCTTTGGGCGTTACAGGGAGGACGTCATGGCAATGCCCGTGCAGAGCATGAGCGCACCTGTAGGCTTCTTGCTCCAGATATAGATGCAGGCCTGCAGGAACAGCACGGGAAACTCAATATGGGGGATCTTTTGATTTCCTCAGGAAAAGGAAGCCAACACAGCCCTTCTGAGGAAGCACACAGACTGAAAATAAAATACCACAATTTATATCCCAATCTTGCAAAGTTACAGATATATACCTGTAACTTTTCCTAGGAAAGTTGTCCAAGTAACATCTAATATGCCTAAATTTTTGCAGAACTATGACAGCAGGGAGCTGTGTCCTGCCACTGGTGTAGTGTGGGGCAGAGCAGGAGGGACTCAGTCTGAGGAAAGAAATGAAGGCCAGCTGCTGGCCCAGCACCTCCTTCTCTCTCCTGATTGCTGTTGGACCTATTTAGCACCTCTAAACAGTCCCAGCGCCGGTCTCCTTGACCCTGGAGGTCCTTCCAGTATGGACACTCCCACTATGGGAGTTATGTGTGCATTAATGCAAAATACTACACTCTGGCAAACAAAACATCGCATTTTTTTCCATCTTTATTTACTCAGAAGCATGTGCTTTGGCAAGGATATCCTCTTTATTTCTGTGAAATCCAACTACAGAAACAGAAGATAAATGAGTGTGTCTACTGCTGCAGCACAGTTTAGAAATAAGGTCCAGTCTACCCTCTGATGCAAGACTGAACCATTTTTAAACCTTGGCTAGAGACGCTATATTGTCAAATACACATATACAAAGGTCGTTAGAGTTCAGTCTGATTTTTTCTCTTTCCTAGCAGTTATTTAGATTGGTGTTGGATAAAATGTATTGCTTTCTGCTCGAAATTGTATTTACATTTGAGCATAGGATTCCAGCGTGGGCAGGGAAGAAAAATACATTTTCGTCATTGCCAGCCACATATAGTTTTTAAAAACTTATTTCACAGCAAATTTCTACAAACTTTCCATTGTGATCAAGAGATGCTTATCTTCAGTCACTTAGAAGCTAGCATGACTGCACAGCAGGTCATTTTGACCACATGAGAATATTTAGCCAGGAGGAATAAAGGGGAGGACTATTCCCCCTTCTTTGGTACATCTAACATGCTAGACCCGAGAGCTATGAGTGTATAATCTGTTCTTCAGTGTATTTACATTCCTGAAAATACAGGCAGTTTAAGATGTGATTTTAGCAATTTGTTGGAGTCTAGTAAAAGGAAAATCTTTCAAGGGATATGCTGTAGTAATTCCTATTTATTTTATCTTCCATTTTCTTTCTTGCAGAATTGTGAATGTTGATGTTGAGTCAGAAATAGGACTTTATTGGGACTGCCTGTTGTTCAAAGATGAAAAGGCCTCAAGAGGCTTTTCGTTATCAAATTCCACTTACCATCCCTGTTGTAACTTTCAGCACAGCTGAAGGGATGGTGCCAAATTCTGACTTCACTTCTGAAAGTGCCAGAATACGCCACTGGAGTTGCAACAGAAGACAGAAAAGTGGGAAGCAGACAGAATTCAATTCAGGTTCTGGGCCAGGACACAGGGGAAAGGCTGAGAGAGAAGGAAAAATGTTCTGTGTTGCTCTCAAAACCTTCCCCTAATGTGCTAGGCAGGTGGGGAAGATGAGGCCAGCCCCATTCACCCACTCCTCTCTTTCTAACAAGCAGTTTTTGGATCATTTCTCACGACATATGGATAAATGGGAAGAGTTCCTGCTAGATAGATAGCTGCAAATTCTGCCCTGTGTTTTCTGCCAGTTCTGGCCCCGTCTTGTAAGGCAAACAAGTAAAGCAGCCAAGGAGCAGCTAAGCCAGTAGCATGTTGTTCTATGTTTTTCTGAGCATTTAAAAGCTGAACAAATCTTACTTTTCTTGCCCCATTTTCAGCCCAATGTCTCTCTCATTGATTTTTTGTTGTTTGAAAAACAAGCTTTTGGGGCAGGGGCCACTATTTGCCATGTTTGACAGCTGTGTAGAGTAATGAGAACCCCCAACTCTACGTTTGTCTATAACCACAATAATGATGCTAACAATAATATCTGCACGTGCAGTCATGTAAGCCAACACTTTCAAGACTGATGAGAAAGTTTTGATGCCTCCCTGCTTGGGTACCAATAGGGGACACTTCAGAAGAGCTGTTTTTCCAAGTGTGGATGTCCACCTTTATCTCAAAGGCAAACTCTTTTCCTTGCTCTCCGCTTTAGTATTGCCCAAAATGGACCATCTCAAATTACTTAATTATTAGAAAATCTTGCCTTATTGTGCTTGTCCCTCAATTGTTCCTGATTGTGCAACGGAAATAAAACTGCTTACTCCACCGCAATTTCTCAAAGTACATTCAGCCACTCCAGCAGAGGCCATTTGTGAACAAAACATTATTAATATTGTGAAATGATGAATAATCAACATGTGCCAACTGTTACCACATAAACTTCTGTCCTAGGGCCCGCTTATACTTGCTAGGTCTCTCAAGTTAAAATAAGGTGAATTTAAAGAGCACAGTTCTTGAATACAACGTGGATGGATATACTTATTCTAGACAAAGAAAGTCATTTTAGCTTAGTCCACCAGCAAAAGATGCTACTAACCAGGAATAACAATGTCCATGCATGGAGTTACTCGGGGATAGTTATCTCCGGAACTACTATTCCTTCAGGGCTATTCTGGAATAACTTCTTGTCTACAGTGGGGGGAAACCCCTGATCATGAGACATCACTGTGCAGAGCATCCATCTTGTGGACATCAAGCCAGTAGTGAACACTGTGTTCCATTTCATTTAAAATAAAGCTATTCTTCTCTTCTATTGAAAAATCGTGGGCAGCTTTGCAAGATCTTTTTCCATTTCTAGTTCGGATTCCATAAGAAGAGAGAGAGAACAAGTGTGCAGCTAGCCCGGTGTCCTCCTTCTGGAGGTGGCCAGGAGCCGAAGCCAAGAGAAAGCATCTGAAATAGGACGAGCACAGTCTTTCTCATGGTACGTGCCCTGTCTGGCCTTAGCTCAGGGATTTCCTGGTCCCTTGAAGTTGTACGTGCATCGCTGTGTTTAATAACTCTCAAAATTTCTTTTCCCTTCATAGCTTGATCCGAACACTTTTGAATAAATTTATTGTTTTTCAATAATATTCAGTGGCAGTAAGTTCTGCCATCTGCCGTCCATCATTTCGTTTGATATTCTCCAGTTTATAGGTGGTGGAGACAGTGACTAAAAATGCCAGTGCAATCCTCAAACCACTGAAGTACCCAGATCCTTCTCATTAATTTCATCAGCAAGTGGACCATGCTCTAAAAATGGCCACAATCAGGCATCCGTTCCTGCAGCCTTTAGAGGAAAACCTCCACGGCTTTCGCTGGCGATTTCTCATGACTGCAGACTTTGGGACTTAGCCGTAAACTCTTCAGTTCTGACCCACATTTTCCTGAAATCACTGGGAGTCTTTCACTGCACTGTAGAGCAGGCTTTTACCTGCTAACAGGATTTTTCCCACTAACTTCATGGAATTAGCTGTACAATTTGTCAAGGAACATACATAATAATAAAATGTGCTTGATGGCCAAAATGGGTTTATATACCATGCTTTCTTCTCACTCCCTGCTGCAGAATTTACTTGCTACTTCGTATTTCAGTACCTGACGGTCGGTCAGGGTTTGTTTAAGGCAGCAACCAGAGAGAGACAAAAATCTTTTGTTTGGTGCTTATCTTCTTTGCTCTTGCTCTCTCTCCCCCTCTCTCTTGCTTGAGATAAGTTCACAGCTAATCATGAGAGATGTCAGATAAACTTACTGTGAATTGAAATCCTGCAAGGCTGAAAGGAGCACTGTTGTTCCTTTCTCAAGCAGGTATTGTATTTATACAGTCAAGCGAACAAGCGATGCAAAAAAGATAATTCCCTCAAAACTTGGCCCATAAACTCTTCAGAGAAAGATAAATGATATTTAATTTTTTTTTTCTCTTGATGTAGAGCCAGCAAAGTGCCCCTAATGCAAAGCAGCTATTATGATCTGTTTCCCTGGCCTTGCAAATGCCTTAGATTTCAGTTTGAAGCATCCAGCCAACCCTCATGCAATGAGTAGCCACTGAAATAGCCCCTCGGAGCAGCCTGCAGGGAGCCAGACCTGGCACTTCTGCTCCGTTTTTACTCTGGGCAGCTCGTGACGTTACCCAACCCTGTTTGCTGCTTCTGCATTATTTATCTTAAATAATTGGGAACCCAGCTCTAACGTCAGTGGAACGACCCACTTCTTCACCAGTACGACTGGGACGGAAATCTAGCCCTGTATTTTTTAACTAGATAATGACTATAATGACTAGATTGTTCCTAGGTTACAAAGGTATTGCTAATGTTTCAGTAACTGATGCCTCTATAACCAGTCCCCCACCACTGAAACTGATGAGTTTTGATATTATTCTTTGGGGTATAACAATCATCTCTGGCTAATTAGTAATATGTGTGTTTTTCCTCCACTGATCTACTCAGGTTGACGGAACAGAGAGGAATTATTTAAACTGGAGACAACAGGATGAAAGATAAGCCTGCCTTCGTGGGAACCTGTGGGCATGCCAGTAGTGATTTTGTGTTCCCAATGAATTGTGACATGATGTTATTACACCTAAAGCCTCCTTGTCCTGGTCACTGTACTCAGAAACACAGCAAAGAAGCTGTGAATCAGATCTGCACAGGCCAATAAACAGAACTCCATGGGAAAAGTAGAAATGCCGGGGGAAAGGTAAAACTCAAAACGGACTTGCATTTGCCCTGAGCTGGCGTTTGCTCCATCTTTACTGAACTAAATCATAACGCCACGGTGCACGGCTTTGCATGTTGCTGTGTCATTTCTTTATGGCCTGGTCTGCCTTTCAGCAGCCACTTACTTTGCGATGCCAGATCCCCGTAAGCCTAACTAAAGGCAAAGCAGGTTCTTCCAGCATAAAACGATGCCAAAACTCTACTCGGCCTCAGATTAAGACTCAGGCCCTTGTTGATTTTAAACTGCCCTTATCTCACTGTTTCTCCAAGTGTTGGAAAAAGCTGCAGGCTGTTTTTCTCTGACTACAGACTGAGACACCGCCTGGCCAAATACCGTCCCCAGGCTGCATCACAAAGCTTCCCTAAGATCAAAGCAAACAGCAGGATTGAAAATATAAATACAGTCATATCAAGCAATGTGAGGAAAGATTGCCCTAGATCAAATCTATCCCTGCACGGAGCACGACGCCCTCCTCTTTCACAGTCTGATGAGATTTTATGTAGGTACTCTGCTAGCTGCTCAGTAAGCGACAATTTGTATAAGCCATGGGTAATAACCGTCGTTTAGGTGCATCCTGGAGTTATTACACTACGTAGCTTTATTTAGGATGCCACTCCGCAGCTGAGCAAGGGAACAGAGTATAAATGTGACATCTATTTTTGATTCAACTGGAAAATCCCCTGTCACTTTGCAGACTTACTATTCCTAGTTGATACAGTATGTTGGGCTGAGACTCCTGGGATAAAATACTTACATTGAATTGGAATATGGCCAGTTAGCAATTACTTGAAAATTATCTTTAGCAGCCAGGTCCTGAGAGGTGGAGAGCACCTGCCTGTCCCATCACAGCCAGTGAGTATGACGGGCTTTGGGCCCCCCGGGGGAGCAGATCCCCTCCCTCTCCCCAGATGTAAGTTTCCACTGACTGACACTAGCCCGAATCTGTCCCTAGATTTGCAATGCAGACAAGTTTCCACTGAAGCATTAGTCATTAAAAGATCACCTCTTCTCTTTCTGACCACGGTCGAGACATGGAGCTAACACACAAGGAGCGATCCTATTTATAAGACATTGTGTCATGTGGCTGATTTAAAAATGGCATTTGTCAGCGAAAGCAATAATTTCTTCAAGATGCTCACACAGGGCTTCTGAGCAAATAATCCCGAAAATTACAGGCCTATAAACCTCACTTGGACTAAAGTAACTTGACAATGTTCACGGCAGAACTATTTGGGGATGGCTATTTAAACACAGTGAGCAGTTCATTATCATTTGTGTTTCCCCGCTAAGCTTTCACTCTTTTGTAAATCCACTTCAGTCCCGGGATTGAGACATTCACGAACCTGCCAGGTCATTCCTGCTTATCTTTCCCATGACACCCTGTCTCCCAACGAGCCGAGGGCCATGTCAGTGCATTTCCACATAAAGCAATTCTTCTGGCTGAGTGGAGGCATTTCCCCCTCTCCTCTATTCGGGCCCGGTAGCCCGGTTTAAACACAGACAGTATGACAGATGCGTGGTGGATTTCCCAAGCAGAATAGAGATAGAGACTACGGGCTGAATGTTAAATGTACCATACACCAAACATAAAAACAGACCAAACACGCTTACTAGATTTATACTAATGCTTACTTTCTCTGGCTGGTCAAAGGTTCAGGCACTTATAATAGTTTCCCAAGGCGTGTTGACTGTGACAGATTTTAAAGAAGAGACTCCTGAAGGAGTTCAAGGCATAAATTGAATTACAGTATGCTTGGCCTGCGGTTGCTAGGGAGATCCCAGAGCCTAGGAGAAAGTTCCTGGTGATTTTTCACTGTTGTCTGAAGGCTGTGAAATTAAGGCTTTGTGCAGCACTCACTGAGACAAGGCTGTGGCTGGCATTAACCATTGACATCAAGCAGGATTGGCCCGGAGGGGGCAAATTTTTATGAAACCGATATGACAAAGCAGCATTTCGATCAAGTCATCGCTCTGTTTAAAAAGGGCCACTTTTGCTTTTATTCACACCAAGTGATGGACGTCCCTATTTAAACATTTTCAGCTGCAGAGGCCTGAACCTCAGCCCAGGAGCCCAGACTGCCCCGAACTTTAGGAAGAGTCTGGAATGGGATCAGGGCTTCACAGCTAATCCCTTTACCTCTGGCGGGGGTGGAAGCAAATTCCCAGCGCTGAACCCACCTCTGCTAAACACTAAGAGAATTCAGGTCTGGGGCTGTGCTGTGTAGCCAGTCTTATTTCAGCTCAGCTCATGGGCTTGGGCTTTTGCAGGATTCAGGAGGGACAAATTTCAGCTCTTTGGGGCTACGCAGGCAGAGAGGAGCTCTGAAAGAGGAGAGGGGTTTTGCCAAGGGGGCCCATGCCCCAGCAGCAGCAGGTGGACTTTTTGAGAGAAGACTTTTGAGACTGCAGTGTCACCTGCAGTCCCCTAAACACCCTCTTCACGGTACATGGGCCAGGTGTGCCCAGGACCTATGTATGGACAAACTTTTCCTGTGCTGGACTGCCACAGGACAGTCAAAGGCCAGCTTCAGCTAGAAGCAACATAGGCAGTTGTCAAATGTGGTAGATGGCTCAGGACTGCCTGACCTCCACTGCCTCCCTCCCAGAGAGAGGCTGCCAAAATAGCCCCAAGTTGCCAGGAGGTATTGGGTCACTTCTAAATTTCTGGGAGCTTCACCCAACAGCACAGCCATTCCCATCCCATGACCCCAGGGAGAGGTACAGAAGCAAAAGACTCCACAAGATACCATTAGTAAACGCAATTCCATAGACGAATATTTACAGAAAATGGGTATATGATACCTACTTGTTTGTATGTCATGGCAAAGCTCCCTGACACACATTGTAGCCTGGCACAAGGCCACGGTCTTCACATGAGAATTCCCAATACCTCTTTTTTGGCAGCATAAGTATATCCACTCTCTGAAAACATGGTCTCTAGAGCAGCTGTGAACGTGGTGTCTTCTGCCTGATTTCCAGCCACGGAAGTGCTTGAGACAGAGCTGCTTTGCGTAGGCTGGACGTGTTGCAACCCGTGTGCTTTGGAAGGTGTTTTCTGGCCGTGTTCTGTGACCACCTTAGACAGCGGAGACTTGTACTCCTTCTACCTCCATTCTGCTTTTCAAAAGAGGGGAGAGTTTTTAAGTACCCTAGGACAGGAAACGTTGTTTGGCCACACTGCTTTTGCACACTTCTCCACGTCACGGACAATGAGGTTTTTAGAATAGGTCCTGCTTTCCACTTCCAGTTTACAGATGCTGACAATTTTGCATATGAATTTGTTCACAAGAGCATTTGATGGCAGGGAGCAACTGACGGTCATGCTTACAAAGCACGCGCTGAAGGCAGGTCAAGACTAAGCAAAACGTGAGGTGCCTAGTCCCAGAGCTGCCCCCAGCCTAGCACAAGCTAGCTCTAATGTCACGTGCTCAAAACAATGTGCTCAAGGTTTCTCAGCCTGGTGGACAAAGCCTAAAGTTACCAAAACAAGGACAAAGACAAGCTGCTTTTATGAGAGGTAAGAAAGAGTAACTCCACCCTAAGCCATACCTGGAGTGGCTTGGATAAGACAGTTTCCAAGTTTATGAACGTATGAGAATCAGATCCATTGGTGTCAGGTCAGCTATCGTCTGGACTTAAACACCAGTCAGCATAATAGCTAGCAGCTACAAATAATGGGAAAAGACCTGGGCTGAAAATAAAACCTTAAGATTACATTAGATTAGGAACAAGTTTAATAAATCCTAGCTAGAATCTTTATTTCCTCCAGTTTCTCCTAAATCAGTTTTTCTCCATCCTCTGACCCCATCCCAGAGGGATTGATGCTGCCCCTTAGCTAACAAGCCATTTGGCATGTCATTTGGCAGTTGAGGCCCAGCTGGACTTTTCTTCATTTTTTAAAATAGTAGGAGAACTTTACAAACACAAAAATCCTCCCAGAATGAACCCCTCTATTTCTTGTGTTGGCCTATTGTGCACGAAAATGTCATCTCTGTTTGCCGAAAGGAGCAAAGTGGGTAAAATACAGGCGGGGAGAGCTTGCTTTCACTCCAGGGCTGTTTGCTCTGAAACATTATGCAATGCAGATTAATGTCTTAGCACAGGAGAGTTCAGATGAGGTCCTGAGATTATGCCTTCTTCAAAAAAAGAAAAAAACCCAAAAAACAAAGGGGGATCTTTTACGAGAGGGAGAAGTCCTTGAAAAAAAAAAAAAATCTACATTTGGAGAAATTGAACCTGCAGCAAAAGGAGGGAAGCTTAGTAGCGATAAAGAAACGAAGTGGAGAAAGCTCTGAATTAAAGCCAGCACGATATCAGCAATGCACAGGGAAGCCGCCTGGTTCCAGCACCTGGGGAAGAACTGAAATACAGGTTTCACCAAAGACTTGGTTTACCTGCTCCCGTGGTCCTGCTCTGTTCCTTGGTACAAACTGCTAGTGACGCCCTAAGATTAATAGAAATGATAACGCAGGGGCCGTTCTTGACTGTAAGCCCAGAACCTCCTGCAGAGCTCAGCTCTCGGAGGGAGTCTGCTGTGCATACAGGCGGAATCGGGGAACTTCTGCTAGAAAAAAGCTCTCTGTGGGAGTACCGCAGTACCCCCACTTCTCCATTTCAAGATCTCCCTTCATATGCAGGGATTACTTGTTAGGATAGGTTCATGGTAGCAATGTGAATTTCTTCAATAAAGCCATAATCCTCCTTTGATTTTTCATCTTTCTGTGCCCATATAGCTGCCACTGAATATAATGCCTCTATCAGCATCAAACTGTGGCTGCCTGTCCTGTGCTCTCTCTAACCTCTCCCCTGAGCCACTTCCCCCCATGACACACAAGTTAACAGCTGCAGATCTCAACAGCAAGTACATCTTATAACAAAATTTCCTGCTGAAACATTCGTCCTCTCTGAGTGCATAGAAAAGGCTCATTTCATTTCAAATTGCCGTGCTTTGCCAGGACTATATGTATATGTATGAGTATAAATGTGTGTGTGTGTCTGTGTGTATATGTATGTACCACATTCAAAGTTTTTAAACATTAACAGTATTTTCCTGGTTTGTTTTCTAATCAATACCCTAGAAGATAACAGATTAATGCAATTAATCATTTCTGGGAACATTTCTGGGAAATGCCCTTCCCCCAGTATTACAAGTCTATTTAATCACAAATGCCTACCCAGATTCCTCATCTCCCAGATCACAAAACTGAGGCAGACAGCAACCATTCGCAGGAAAACAGGCAGGAGCTGCAGGATGTGACCAACGCTACCTTGACACCTCAACCTCCAGACCATCCTTGTTTTCCGGTGAGGTATTTCCCACGAGGGCCACACCATGCCACTCATGATGGTCCGTAGTGGCCCCTGGGCTAATCCCTCCCACTCGCTCGTTCACTCACCACCCACTCCACAACCAGCCCATATTCAACCAAGTCACTTAGCAGCGCACACAGGTGTTGCTCGTGGGGAGAGATCACATCACACGCTGCTGGGAATGGCTCGTAGTTGAGTTTCTCAGTGCTGCAACACCATTCTCCTCTTTTTCTCTCCTTGGTTTCTAATCTCCCCCTTTCCGTCACATCCAGCTCTGGATGGGGAAACATCTGCAAATGAAGAAGGGATTTTCACTTGTCGTAGAAGATAACTCCTCTTTCATTTCTCTCTTTTGGTTGTTATTGTTGTCGTTAAGTGGGACAGACGCCACGCATTTATTTTTCTGATCCAGAGCAGATTGTGGACCATGGAGTGACTTCCACTCATTCCCAGGCAAACTGGATGACTGGCAACATCGACAAGCTTCATCCACTTATATCCTTCTTTAATCTACATCATTTCTTTTTCCAACTCACTGCGCTGGTCCATGCAAAATGTGAACAATATACAAGGCACCAGGGTTTCTATATGTTCCCTTCAGGCATCTTGATCAAGAGTTTTAAAGCCTTTATTAACTAATGCTTTCACTTTATTTTATGTTTTAAAATAACGGAGTCTAATAAAATTGATTTCTAAAGCCATTCAGTTTTAAACGTAATAAATCAGGCTGTAGAGAGATACTGTGTGTGTTTGTCTGTGTACGCCAAATGCAACTAAAATTAATACCTTGATGTTTTACACCATTATAAAATGTGGATTTATATTTTTAAAATGCCAGCTTGATTAATTGGTCCCCTAACTGAATATTTAGACTGCTACTGTGATGAAATGTTTTGTGGGTTGACTGGGAAATGGATCGTTATAAAGAGCTGAGTAATTAACTCTGTTGGGAGTCTTATATCAGGCACTGGGGTTCAAACTAAGCCATGATGACTTGGTGTTAGAAAGGAACCAAAGCCACGGGGTAAATTCATAACTGGCCTAATCTGCAATGCAGCCAAATGGGGCTACTGCAGGAAGGTGTATAGTTTACGCCTTATGTTTTCACTTGCACAGTGCAAAGGTTAAGGCTGTCAGGCCAGACTATTTGAAAGCTTAACGATTAAGTATTATCACTGTTTGAAGAGTCATTCTTCAAATGTTTTCAACATAAAACATTTTATTAAATGTCCAGCAGACTTTCACCAAGAAATGCCAAGATGTGATTTCTTCTCTTCTTTGCTGTTATTTTAATACTTAGCACCTTTGGAAACAGGCTGAGAAAGAGAAGAAAATTCCCAAAATAACTAAAGTCTGATATTCCACAACTCAGCTAGTCAAAACTCTAGCGAGGATCCGGATGCTATTAGAGGCTTGCACAGGGAAGGGCAACGTAGACTGGGAGCCATTAGTTGGTGCCACCAACTTGCAAAAGGCCTACATCTCTCACCCTCTCTGTAGGCTCTTTCTGGTGACGCTTATTATTCACCTGTGAACTCTCCAGCTCAACACGGCTGCAGCTGTGGCGTTGATCCTTTGCATCACATTCCTTGCCGTTTCCCATTACCCTGATTTGTTTCAAACTTAAGGAGACCTCATCCCATACAAGCAGAGATGTTACAGTCCTTGCCCTGGCCTGTGTGATGCACTGCCCTGTCCCTTACCTTGGACTGGGGGGCACCGACGAGACCCCCCTCACTCCCACCGGACTGTGGGACTGCTGCTTTTCGTGCAGGACATTGCCAAAAAGGCTTTTATGATGAGCCACACTAGGATTTCCAGGGCTCTAAAGCGGCAACAAATGTGAACACCGGTTGATTCTGGCCCATCATGAGAGAAAGAAAACGCTTCTTGTTCCCCAGCAACAGAGGACTGTCTAAACTTTTAAAAATTCATAGAAGAGAAAGGAGACTCCTCTGTGTCAGACACCTAAATAATTCCCAGGAGAACAGCAGTCTAAAAGGAGGAACAGAGGTGGAGAAAATAGTAAAGAAATGAAAGAGGCTCCAGGGAAGCCTTAAATCTGTTTTAAAGATGCTATTTTATCATGTTTGCGGAGCATTTCTGCTAAAAAAGAAAAGGTAGCCTATCACAGAGCGATAAAAAGTTTATAATTTTGACAGTGTAGGGAATCTGATCCAAAAAAGCAGAGCCTAATCAAAGGCACCACTTCCAGCCTTGAGGACCATTAAAGACAACTAGAGAAAAAGAAAACGGGACATTTTAAATGCTTTCTGTGTGCTGCAAAGTGGGGGACTCTGCTGAAGGTCTGCTTACAGACTTCCACTGGGAAGGGAAAGGCGGGAACTGCCTCCTAAGGGAAGGAGCAACCATGGCTGTACCGGTACAGCACCGGCGGCTGTACCTCAGGACAAGGTGCCGCACGATTTCTCTTCCTTTCTGGCCTTGTTCTTGTCTCATTTAACGGCATACCGCCGGCTAAGCCAACTGAGTCATGCTTGCATCAGAAAGCCTAGTTTGATCTTACAGGCTTGTGAGCGAGGGCTGGAAATCCTATCTGAGAAGTGACTCTCTTTAAAGATGGCCCCTGGCAGAGGTTACCACAGGGTGGCAATCTCTGCAGAGCACTCCCACCACTGCAGCCTGCCCTGATGGCTGAGGGCTACTGTGTGACTCCAGCACCCCCAGGGACAACTCTCATCTCAACCAACGCAGCCCTTCAGCTGATACCATACCCCCAGCTGGGGGTGTAGCACCATCAGGAGGACATTGGCTTTCTGCATCTGCAGCTCCACTGCTGCGTTCCCGTTATTCCTCTGAGGAAGCTGATGGACTCCTTGGTGCAAAAGCACTGGTGAAAGTGGAGCAAACAGGCAACACAACAGGTTTTCCGGTGTGGTGCAGTCCCTGATGGGAAAGTGGATGAAAACCACTCGCAACAGCTCGGGAAAACTGAGGGCTTCTCTCAGAGCAAACACCTCTGGATTTCCACATAAAAATCTCCATGCAGAGATGTAAACAGTTCTTCCACGCAAAGAGAAGAGTTTCATGAGGCCTTTCCCTGTCTAAGGGATGTGGAATGGGGCCCCCCTTTTTGGCTATTGCTGTTTTTTTATATGTGATGTCTTTGATTTCTTGAAATTGTAATATCCCACGCAGAAGCCCAGATTGCCAGGGAACTGCAGACATCTGTCACAGCACTGCTTACTATAAACTGGCAATGAGTATTTATGAAGCAAGGATTTTTACTAGTACAGAAATCTGATATACTCATCAGGGAGAGTTTGATCAGACTTTTAGCATTTTGACAGCATAAGAATAAGCATCCTTTCTTTTTTAATGTGAAGTAAGAGCTAATGCTTGAGTTACGGTTTGTCAGTATGTAGCTCCTCCAAAGATTCGGTCAGGACCATTCAGCAAGCAGGCCAAAGTGAGTCCAAGAGATTCAAATGTTTATTTTTTCTTCCAAAATATATTTTAGAAATTAGAATAAAGACTTTAAACAGGAGAAAGAAGCACTGGTGAACAACCTCCATTTCTAGATTTGCTGTGTGTGTAGGTCCCTCTTTCCTGGAGAGCACTGTATGACAGCTACAGCCGTGCTTTGGAGTGAGTTTTCTTTAAACAGAAATAATTCTATAGATTAAAGCCCACATCACAAAACTTTACATGACAACTTGCTGCAGGAGATAAAACAACTTTCCAGTGGCCAGTAAATAGAGCAGAATTCTTCTACAGTGACATCCCTTATCGTTTCCTATCACCAAAAGTGTAAGTAAGTGAAACGCTGGATATTACAAGGAGAAGAGATCATTGCTATGCTTATTGAGAACCAAACCCATTTCAGTAACTTTGTTGGGTCTGTTTGAGACAGATTAAACAAAACAATGATTTCTCATCCAACCGCCTATGCTTGTTAAAATAGAGACGCTTCATCTTTTTTCACAAGCATGCATCATTAAGGAAATACCGTCTTCCTCTATTAGAATAAATTACTATGCAGCAAACATATGTTACAGCTAATTGTGCTGGAATAGAAAAAAAACATCTATTGCCTTCCACGGCTAATATGTAAAAATGGATAAGGAAAATGAGTTAGCTTCAGAGCCACTGTTTCAGCCATGCCCTGAAATCATAGACATCCATGTTGCGTTTACAGAAGGAATGAAACATTAAATTTAGAGGAATTATTTAATAATTCTGCCAGCAGCCAAGCTGGCAGAAATAAAAAAGAAGCTAGGATATTTATTTGTTTAGCTTGCACACTGCCAGGTAGAACATGTTTACCACGTGCAGTCCCTGGGGTCAAAATCTGTTGACATAATTTCATGTAGGTCAAGAATAAGTCTGAGAGGCCCATGGACTTTTATAATTTAAAAGGGTGAAAATAAGAACAGATTCCCAGTCCGCATACCCGGATGGCTTCATTTGGCTGTGGTACAGCTGCAACAACTGGCATCATAATTTATGGGGCAGCATCTGCGGCCCCCTGTGCAAATGAACGGAGAGAACAAGCTACACAGGAGGGCCTAAACCCACAGCCCTAAAAGCCTGGCAGAAATGACAGAGGCCACAATAGAGTCTGAGAGTCACCATCAATAATGCTGAGAGCAAAGAAAAACCTGTTTTTTGCCGTGTAGGGAGAGGAAGAAGGAGTACAACATTACAGTGGGTCCCACTGATGGAAATTCCCTTGCATGCAGAGATTGTTCGTGAAAACGCTCCTCGGATTGTGGAAAACTGGGCAACAATGGTCTCTCCCTGCTTATCTTTTGTCTGTAGGTTAAACCTTGGAGAGAAAGAAGATATCTGGGAAGGAATATTTAAGAAATTAGGGAGTAACTTTCACTTCCACTGACAGCTCTGGAAAACAAAAGTGTTGCAAATGTTACCATTTGGAAAGGCACTTTGGTACCAAACTCCCAAGGAGTTATGTACTGACCACTTGTGAAAACCGGAGTTTAAGAGGCTATCAGTCTCTTGTTATATAGGCCAGCATCCCACCATAACCTAGTCACAACTTTTCCTCTCAGACAGCCCAAAGTGTATTAAAAATTATGGGTGTATCTATCTCCTCTTCCATTTTGCCTTCAAAATATGCAAATATAAAATATGCAAATATAAAATATGCATTCATATGTATTTATACAATTATTGTGAATAGCAACTGCAGATGTCTGATTTATAAATTTGTAGGCTGATATTATTATCTCATGTCAAACGAGAATGGGGTCAGAGCCTCATCTCACGTGCAAGAGTTTACACTTGGAGTAAGCGTTGTGAAACCAAGGGCTTTTCTCTTATTTACATGATGCAGCCAAAATCAGAGTCTCTCCCACTCATAGTGTGGCTGATTTAAAAAATGAGATGCAAATCTTAGCTCGATTCACTGCTGTGTTGATTCAAATGCCACATATTATGTTATGCGAAGTAAAATTCAGCTCTCAAACATCATCCTGCCTTATCAGACGTTCATACACACACTGGATTTATGAGCTGCACATTAAGTCCCACGATTTACGCAACTTTCTCTGCTCTAGTTTATGGACTTCCCCCAGGGATCGTATCTGTGTCCGTAAGCACTTTCTAAGATTTCTATGCAATACCTAAACAAAATGCCCTTTCACGAGGCCAGATACATCGCATCAAGAAAGCAACTGTATTTCTTTCATAACGTTTTAAGCTCAGTCAGCTCTACGAGGCTCAGTAGCTGGCTTCTGGAAAATAGCTAGCCCTGTGTGTACCAGAGTGATAAATTAATACAGAAATGTTCTTTTAATGTAGAAATGCTCGTGTTTCTGTCGCTGGCCACAGGGCACCGTGACAGGCGTACAAGGCCTCTCTGTTTGTGTCATCACGCTTAATGCAAAGTAGGTAAACTCTGACGCAGACTCTTTTCCAGCAGCGTAGCTGCCTTTGCTTTTTATTTCACTCTTGAAGTGGCATTTTAGTGTGTCTAAAATGTGCTCAGAGCAGATCCAGGGGAAAAATTTCAAGGAAATACAAACTCCCACAGCTACTGGTTTGGGGTTTTTTTTTTTTTTTTGCAACAACACGTTCTAAATGGATCTAGAAATTAATTGTTAAGATTAATCTGCAGGAGAACTGCAGTCCTCTTGAGTTTCCTTAAACAGAATTTGTATAGGTGGCAGACAAAAGAGCCTCTATCATATTCTCATCCACCGCCGCATGTAAGCGGGATTCGTTGGCATGTGCACTGCAGCTTAGGATTTGTTGCAACAAGGCATCCAGGAAGTTAGCACCACTGTGTTAATAACCAGGGCTCTGCAGCTTTGAAATATTATGTGTGTTATATGGGGTGTGCATGTCATATCCGAAGACAGAGGAGACCCAGAAAAAAAGACATGCAGCAGGTCATTTATAAAAAGAAAAGAGTAAAGAGGGCTTTCCTGTCTCTAATCATTGACACACCTTTTCAGTGAAAAGGAAGAGATATAAATATATTTCTTAAAATAAAAAATCATCGGTCTGGGACTCGGCCCAATTTTCCAGTTTCTCATATTCATAGCTTGCCTTACAGACTGTTTGTGCCTTTTTCATTGCGACTACTCCAGCTTATGGAGGCCAAAACCCTGACTAATGGAAATAACAATGAGGCTAAAAAGCTAACGATGTGCTCATTTTGTTTGTAGGTTACATCCCTATACCCCACCACTTGTTCAAGCTGGGCAACATTCAGAATTGCACTCAGACACCTGAGATGCAGCTTAGGAAGAATTTAAGCTCCTATATTCGGAAGAACAACCCCCAAACAACCTCTGAAGCCTTATTTCGTGTAGGTGCAGAATGGTAGCATGGAGTCATGAACTACTCCGGGAAAAGGAGAGCATTTCCTTTGCTTTGGTGTCCCCCCACCTGCTGCCAGAAAATCTCTCTGCAATAGGAAATGTGGGGCTCACTCAGCGTTCGTGTGTTAGCATTTTCAGGCATTGCAGCTCTATATATCCCAAATCCCCACAACTGTTCTTTGGATACAACTTTTTTTTTTTTTTTCTGCAGTTGCAAGGTGAGAAACCCAGATAACATCTCTTCTCAGGCATATGGGAAGTGTTAATTCTTAGTGATACAGTAATTTGCATATGGACGTCATGAGAAAAAGAGGAAGAGCTGCTGGGAATTTTTTGTGGCACTTCTGCCACAAAGGCAAAGTAAGCAATGGAGTTTGCCCATTATACATGTTCACCACCTGCAAAGGCAAAGAAAGCTATGCTGCAAGTAACCAGTCGTGCCGGTACCTGACCGCAGTAACCCATTCATCACGCTCAGATCAGAGCAGTTGGGGGCGGGCGTTTTTCCCACTTATAACTGTAGCACAAACAAAGACCGTGAGCGACTGTGCGAGCCCTGGGACTGTCCAGAATGGTCTATTTCTCCCCTTTGCCCCTAGAGTGAGTCTGGACATTTAGTCCAGATGTGGCTGTCAGCATTGCAGATGTGAGTGTTATCGAGATGAATCCTGCCCTTTGCAACTTGTCCTCTGGGAAATACTCAGTGTTTATCTGCAGGAGAAAGAAGAGTGAGGTCTAACTAATCCTCACCAGGAATCTTGAATTTATGGCTCTGTTCTCATACAAAACAGTGCAGGATAAAACCTCTGGGCCAGCTCTTCAGTGGAGCCAACTGTGGTTTGCACCAGCTGAAGTAGTTGACTCCAGCACGCCCATCCACGCTTGCTGCCGGCAGCTAGTTTATCGGAGAAAAGCTACCCTGTGGTCGCAGAAATGCCTGAGTAAAACAGACCTACCAATATGAAACACAGCTCAGTTGCTGAAATCTCAACCACGTACAAATCAATCAGGCTCACACCGGGTTAACTGCAATAAATAAAAAAATAAACTTTTCCTCGTCTGAGAGACAGACAGCTTTTATTCTAGACCAAAGAGAAGGACAAGGAATTCCCATCATTGTTTCATTTTTCTCTCTCTTTTTCTTTTTTTTTTAAATCCATTTTTCAAAAAGTAATTTTGAAATGTTCTGGGAAATGCAGGGGGTGGGAGTGTTAATCTATCATTCTCTTCTGATAGCATTTAATTAAAAAATGCAGCTATTAGTCATCTGCTAAGCTACCACCAGGGCTGACCTGACAATATCTTAACACACTGGTGAAAGAAAAATTGAGAAGATTTTTTTTTCATTTTATTTTATTGTAGCAGCAGGGGAGCACAGGCATATAATTTAAGGGAGGGCAAAGACCGCTTCCCTTGCCAGTTTCTCAGGAGGTTAATCCAGTGTTTTACATAAGGGTGTTTTTTTCTGCTGTCCTTGCCAATGTGCTTTCTTTAAAAAAATCGAAACAACTACCATGGAAGAAAGCTCTTGTATGAACAAAGCTATCATCCTCCCAGCAGGACCTCTGTAACTTGCATTTTTACCCTCTGCAGAGCTAGATTTCTCCCCAGTGGAATGGGAAGCCAGGCGAAATTGGTTTAATTATAATAGAGAATCTTTCCCAGAGCCCAGCCGTAGAGTTGGCCATGAGTTGACGAGTTTCAGACTCAGCTTGGCCCATCTGCTCTCTCACGAGCCTCTTTGAACACTTACTGGCTGGACACATATCCTCGCTGAGAAAGCCCTAAGCCCACGCTATCAGGAAATGGCTGAAGGGTGAGTCAAGGCAGTTTTAAGTTGCACTCTTTTGCCTTTTCTGTGGTAGAGCTAAAAATTACCTAAGCTAAAAGGTTCAGCATCACATTTCAAAAGCTGGTGGGAGATAGCAACACAGATGTCTTAAGGCTTTCTTCTAGCATGATGTCTGGGTCCAGATCCTCGTTCCAGAGTGGGAGGCAGGTAGGTGCAACTTAATTCTTGGTCCAGGTTCCAGGTCGGATTTGAATAACATTGACCACAGTCTGCAGTGGGCAGGACACCTAGAGGTGTCAGAAAGATATCTGAAGTAAACAGGATTTGATGAAGAATGCAAGTCCTCATCACCTGGTAGCAGAGGTGGGAATTGACAACGTACTGCACAGAAGAGATAAAATGTTTAGAATGGATGGCCTGGATTAATATGTATTTATATGGGCCTTATGAATTCATTCCTGGGCTCACAAGTGCATTTCGCACCATAGCTCTGCCCGCTGGGTGTGCATGAAGAGAGGTGAGAAGAGCCATACAATCCCAGACTGAAAGTCCATTCGCTCCCTGGCAGGATCTAGATACTTAGGAAACACTGCAAACCAGACAAGTGCAGAGCAATCCTGTCCTTTCTGTAGCTTCCCAGGGAACGGCTGTTCACAAGTAGATGCTGCCAGTTTCAGAGATTGTATCTGTAGCACCAGGTTTAATGGCCTTGATGGACTTTTCTTCCATTAATGTATCAAATTGCTTTTTCAGCTCCTTTAATTCACTTGGTATTTGCAACTTTCTGTTGCAAGAGGCTCCACACTGTAATTCTGTGTTCAGTGGTTTGTTCCCAGTGTTTGGGAGGGAGCTGAGCACCATTCCTGTTGCATATGTATGTTGCTATACTCAGTGAAAAATCTCTTCTGGGCAGAGATATGAGAGCAGGAAATACACTGAAAATGTCACCTTTTACCATCCAAAGCTTTTTCTGGCTACATATAAAGCCTGTGAGTCCAAGCTGGTAATTACAATAGATGAGCTACTGTAAATCATGGTGCCTCAAGATGGACAGAAGGATAGACAAGGAGGAGGAGACTGGCAAGATAAATACCTCACTCGGTCAAAGCAAAGCTCCTGTTAGTTCAGATTTCCCAGACTGAGGATGACTCAATTCTGTGTAAGACACAGGTGGAGCTTCCTCTTGCTGGCGCACAGAATAAATGCCCAAAGGATTTGAAATTGCTCAGGCTTGGGAGAACGTTAACAATGGAAATGAGAGGAATGAGTCACTTAAAGCAATACTGCATTTTTTCTTTGGATGACTCTCAAACTAGAGGGTCCACAGAGAACATGGGCAGTCCTTTCCTCCAAGCCCAGATCAGAAATTGCTTACTGTCGTTTCTCTCCTCTTTACCTTCTTCCTCATGAAGTTAAGCTATGTCTTCACGGCAGAAAAGGTGCATCCTTAAATCACCTTACGGCAGCTGGGGTTACAGGAACAGTGAAGATAAGGCCTTTGACAATTTGCATTAAAGTTCATGTGGGAGTCTGAGATTAAATGCGAGCTGTGAAATCACGTTAAAACCCGAACCACCTTATCTTGTATTTTGTAGCCATTATTTCCATTTACTGTCTTGTCATCATTTGTCCTGAAAAACTACTGGAAATTCTTGCGCAAAGCAAAAGCATCAAGGCTAAGGCTCAGACCCTCAAAGGCATGTTAGATTCCTAACTTCCACTGCACTCAATGGGAATACGCTCATGTTAAACCTGAGTTAAACGGCAAATGATGGAAACAGTTGAACCTTGAACGCAGACTCACTGGTCCCCTCTGTACATCTCCCACTATTTTATGGGGAGCTAGGGGCTGCCCTTTATATCACCTAGCCCTTTATGTGGGTCTAGTTTGGGACTGCTATAAAAAGAAGCTATCGTTTTCCTTTCCTCACATCAATCGCCAAATCAACTCAGCAGTTAGTTAGCTTTCAAGCGGAGGCCAGACCAGTCAGCAAAGTATGGTCACTTACGTTCTCTGGAAGGCTGTCACTGCAATAGCCAAAATGAGAATGTGTAGCTACCTTTTTTTTTTTTTTTTTATGACTCAAGCTTGGGGTCAGGCTATTTACAGTCATTGCAGTACTAACTTGCAAACTATCATTATGAACAGATTTCACAGCCTGCACTCTGCAGTGCTGAATCCTTTTAAAAACACATGGTGAAAGATACTGACAGTGACAGCACTCACAACCGTGTCCTGAAGACTCATGAACAAACGGCAAAGCCCTTTTTCCCAACACACTGCATACATGTACTTGCCCAGTGTCTGAAGCTCACCCTACTTTCTTAAATAGTCAGGATAGTTTCACGAGCATCAGGATGTCGTTTGCTAGGATCTTGTCTTTAGCTGACTTTTCTGCCCGAAAAGATGTGAGCTCTGACCAATGCTTTTCTTATGTTTGAAGCAATCCCAATCTTTCCTTCCCATTCACCTTCTCAGGGGAAGATTCATTTACATCTAATAGTATCATTGTGTTCAAGCTACTGACTTTTCTTCTGATGGGAAAATGATGACGTTTCTCTTTCTCTTAGTTACTGAAGCATCTTTTTTTAAGGAAACTTGTAAGAACTTAGTATCTTCACGACCCCTATGACTGTGTCAGACTTGGTTGAAACAGGCAAAAGGGTTCAAAAATTATTCATTACTTATAAAAACGGAACTAAGTAGGGCTAGTAAAAAACAAAGACACTTGAAATAAGCAGATCATCAGAGACTGGCATTGTGGTGCCATTGCCAGGTTTCCGAGAAAGCCAGGAACAGTAGTCTTTGTTCTGCATCTCTTATTCTGCAGTGTTTGAAATCACACAGAGGGATAGTGTGAGAGCGGTTAACCCACAAACCTACCAAATACCCTTCATCCCTCTGCCTACGTTGCTGGGAAAGGCAAGATTATATCAAAATTAGACGTCCTCTAGCCAGCTGGTGCTAGTATTCAGACATTGATGACAGCACTGAACTTGGGCAAGCAAACTTGTGCATTTCTACAGGATTAGGCTCTTTGCAGCTGGTGCCCACCTCCGCACTGCTGTAGCTACAGAGGTATCGACGCTTGGGCCGTGCAGAGTAAAGCTAGTTCAGCTAAGTTTCTGTGAGCTGTTGTCACACCTTTGGCTCCAGTATAACATACCTGAAAAGGCTTTTCAACTTCGAGGCTCTTGTGAGCAGTTACTTGTCCAGCCTGAAGCGTGAGGAACGCAGCATAGCAACCCAGATGAACAGGAACCCCTCCGTCTTAATCACATCACAAATGGGGCCTTGACTTGGCTTTGCAGCATTTTAGACTCCAAGCTCTCTTGCAGACATTCCTCCTACGGCCCCAAGTTTTTGTGTAAATGCAAAATGTTAAGATTTGCATGTGCAAATTGTTTTTCCATGTGGGAACGACATAATTATACATGCGGTCTTTGCAGCCCTAAGTTGTAAACATAGCAAACCTTTGCAAACCTAGGAGGAGCATGAAGTGAGGGCTCAGAACTCACAGATCTTCTAGTAGCGGCATGATTCTGCCAGCAGGTGATTTTCAGAGTTACTTCGTTATTATTTAACCCATCCCCTGCTCAACTGATGAACTGATGCTCTGTGTTTATTTCTCTTTTTCATTTGTTACAGTGCACAGTTTGGTTTGGTTAAGAAAAGCAGCTATAAAGAGATGAGACCAAGGCCCACTGGTTAAAAAGCTAAGAATAATCATACTAATGTTTTATTCATGTGGGAATGTTAATTAAGATACAGCTGTAATCATAGTACCGTCATCATCTAGTGGCCTGGAATTGTAAACGTTCTTCCTGACATATGGAATAATAGCAACCTGCTCAGTACAAATGCTGCTAACCAATATACGGTCAAACACTTGACTACACACATCTCCTGGCCCCTGGGGTGTCCTTCCAAAAACCATCAGTCACTGCCACTCTCGCAAACTGTTGAAGACAAAGCTGCGTTTTGCATCTCCGGCCTTAAAAAGATCACACAGCATCCCGGGATTAAAAACAAATAAATAAACACGCAGCTAATCTCGGAGTTGTCACTGACACCAGAACAAATGTTGGGAGCAGCAAAAGTTAGAAGCTGGAGTGGGTTCTTTGTATCCCTGTTCATCTGGAGAGTTTGTGATGCTGCTTGAGATGCCGAGCAGCACGCACTGCGCTTTCGCCATGGTATGGGATGTAGTGGGGCCAGAACTTGCTGGCACATGATGTTCTGCTGAACAACATTGTTGATATTCAGCTGACCAAGAGAAACGGGGTATGATCTGTCCTCCCCCCAATATGGCCTTGAGGAACACAACTGAGCAGGCGAGAGCCTGTTCTCGGGATCGTTGTTCTCAGCAGTTGCTTTCAATGAATGATAGGAAAGCAAGGAGAAGAAAATGCTCTAGCATTTACATCTATCTTTGCATTAAGCTGAGAATTAAATTGTATTTTACATTAGCCTGCGCTACCTCTGTGAATGTGCTGCTTCTTTCCTGAACACCTAGCTTACACAGAGGCTGAAATCTAAAAAGTCGGTATTATGAAGTACCTATCTAGCTCCAAAATCTCTGTAAAACTTCTCTTTGTCATGGGAGCTACAAAAAATACTGACAAAACTTAGCTTTTTGGCAAGGTTAGTTTGTTTTCTGCTACTTTCACCAGTTTTTCCTGTCTCTACATATCCATAGTCTTCGTCTTGGAAATGAGTGTAGATCATAAGCTTTTGATGTAGAGATCAACTTTTCATTCCATGTCCACGACCAGGATTCCAGTTACTTCCGCTAAAAGTATTCACAGTGTTGCAGGACGGAAGATCCAAGGTTTTGACTTTGTCCATCACAAAGTTAGGAGCCAGGCAGAGAGCTGAGTTTTATACTGAAACAGCTTTCAAGTTCAAAGCTGTTCACAGCTGCAGGGTTGGTTGAGGCCCATCTGTAATAAAAGCACCCATAACTCATGCTAACTGGGAAAACATACTTTCCTGCTGCTAGACATGTGAATATATCTAAATTACATTCTGTTCCAAAATGGGAAAATATTTCAAATATTGAAAAATAAAGTTTTCACATGAAATTTCAGAATAGAAGCCCAAAAATAAAAAAAAAGATTGCCGACAACAAAAGGATGTTTTAAAATTTCTTATATGAGAAACGCTGTTTTGTGACAAATGGGAGTCCCATGCAAATTTTTTTTTTTTAAATATGACAGTCTGGAAAATCTGAAAATATTATCTGAAATAGAATTCCCTGAAGAAAAATATTTATAGTCACAACACTCTGTAGCGTTTTCTCCAAAAAGCATCAGAGCAGCATTGCCATGTGATCCACTAGGAGTATTTTGAAGAAAGACATTTCAGTCAGTTTGACTGAGTATACCAGGGAAAGACTCCTTTGTGCATCAGTTGCTTCATTAGTATTTGCCAATCACCTGCTGTGACTGGGGACTTTGTTCTTTGGGTGGACAGGAAAACCATGGCCGTTCAGTTGTAACGACAAATTTCTTGACTAATGGTTGGTGTGTTTAATTGTCTTAATTTCTCGGTACTAGAGGGCCAATGCTTTGTGCAAGCAGTTAGTGCAACCAATTAGCATAACATATGTCAATCATTAAGTGTGTCAAATGTTAACTACTGTTCTCGCTGCAACATGTGCAGAGGTGTTTATCAGTTGTCTAGAAAGAGTATAGCTGTTTCCGTAACTGGAGCTCCCGAGCTGAGAGAGCCTATCTGCAGAACTGCTTGTTGCGTGCTTGGAACCGAGGGGAGGGGAGCTGGCTCCAGCCTTTACCGTGGTGGAAATAGGAACCATGAAGGGCACTGGAAACAGGCAAAAAACTGATACAACAGGCTGATGGCTTGGGGGGCACCCCCTATGGGAAGGTCAAAGTTCTGGGTGTTTCTTTACCCTTGTGCTCAACAACTCATAACAAACGGGTGCATTTCTTTTAGAGTGCAAAAGGAAAGTGCTAATTTTGTCCGTCAGCTGGTCACTCCGTGTAGGTCTTTGCACCAGGATAGACCACTGCATACATGTTACCCTTCCTCCCGACTGTCTACTGATGTATCTGAACCACAGCTGGAAATCTTACCACCTTCTCGTTAGTTCTCAGCTTGTTGCAAAGCTCAGAGAAAGTCATACTTGTCTTTGCGTCCTCTTGAAGGAGCTGCAGTTCAAACCCACTGCTGGTGCCCCTCGCTAGTTGTTTAGGTGGAAATATAGTCCTTCTTCCACACTTCTGAGGCATGCTGTGACGTCAGCTTCTCCTTTCACTTAGAGCTGCCTCCAAGTCTCCCTACTGTTGGAGGCACCAGCACCTCCTTCCCACTGTTGCCTTGACCGATCCATTGACTCTCTTCAGAATAGCTCCCTCCATTTTCAGGTGTTTGCTGACAACTTCAATTCTGATTTCTGTTAAAAGATGCCAAGATCTTCAGGAGACTCATCTCCCCTGGTTACTTCTGAAGTCCTGCTGAACTCTTTACCCGGTGGTATGTTAATGTACATGACAAACACAGGCAGTCTTCAGCCACTTCCGTAGGTGATCTATGAGACTCGTTGTTAACATCTAAGGCTAGCATTTAAGCACTTGTGTCTATACAAGTAGACTAAGTGGGGCTTGCGCAATGTCCCCTAATCATATGAGCTGTTAATTTGCTGGCATCCTTCCTGGTATGCTTTCGGCCCACCGCTCTCCCAGACAACACCTGGGTCTGGATCAGGGGAGAGCACAGGCCAGGAACTCTGTTCAACTGACACATGGACAAAAGCCACACAGTTTTGGGATGGAAACTAGTTTAGCTGTACAGGCATGAGCTATGCTGCATTATTTGCTAGAAGGCCAGGAAATGGGCCTTCTTCATTTCATTTACTGGTATAGATGTAGGCTCAGGAGCTGGTATATGGGAACTGCCATCCCAAGAGCATACAGAGGAACAGAAAATGAGGGCTGTTTCAGGGTTGCTGATTTTGAAGACAAATGAAAAAAAGGTCCAAGCAAGGGAAGAGCAGCTCTGCCAGTGCAGACCGACAAGCAACCTTGAGCTCTGGCCTGAATATTAACCGCATTAGCCATTTTGCAGTTCCCTTGGCAGCCAGGATAAATCTGTTCCCACATTTTGAAGGAAGAAATGCACACGACACATCGGACCTAAGAGTAACTGATAAAGTGTGACTATATCATGCTAAAAACTCATAAAAAGGCTCATCTCACCTGTCATCAGAGGATAAAAGCCAGGACAGCCTGAAGCTGAAGTACAGCTTCGCAAAGATACTTAAATGCAGAGGACACCAAATTTTGAGGAAGAGCAGTAACTTCCACTAGCCAGATGTTGAGGAAGCACATCTGGAACGTGAGGCATAGTGCAGTGCAGGCTGGAGCGGGGAGGAAGTGATCCATGGCTGTAACACAGCCTGCAACAGCCCACGGAGAATCCCTTGAATCTCTGCCACCATGTGGCAGTACCCACCACAAGTGCTTAAAATCAGACCTCACTAATGTCAGCCTCACACACTCGTCCCCAGAAATAATTAGCATGGTAATTAGCTTGATTCTTAATAAATACTGGTTTTGGTTTTCTTTTAATCCCCTTTGGACTTGCACTTAGCTGTGTTTGAGCTTTCCTCAGAAATCTTGATGGCTACCAGCACAAACCTTTTCCCCTCCAGAGATACAGGAGACGCATGAGACGTTCATGCGCAAGCATACTTCTGGCTTCCGGGTGTCAAGCAAAACGTTCAAACTGGGAAGATTCACAATAAAGTTGTGAGACCTGACAACATGAGGAAAAAACAGCTTCCTCTGCTTGCGAAGACTATTGCTTCCACTCTCTAAATACAGTGCATACATACAATGCATTTGTTTAACTTGTTGACCTAGCTAGAAGAGAAGGGTCTTCCTTTTTTTTTTTTTTTAAAACTGCATTTTTCTATCATCATGTTAAAAGGGAAAATTCTATCAGGGGAAAGACCTCAGCAATATCCAGACCTAGAAAAATCTGCAGTCTGAGCTGTTTTGCCGCCTCTGGAATGTAGCTCCCCTGCTTATACCCAGCTGACGTTAAACCTCACGTGCAATTGCCCTTTGGGGATACTGAAAATTCCCACCCAGCCTGCAGCTCAGGCTTCTTAAACATGGTGTAGTTAAACCCTAACCACCTTATCTCTCTCTCAGCCCAGGCAACTGGGAAGGCCTGAACCTGTCCTTGTTGCAGTGGCAGAGTGTTTTGTGCTACACCCTACATGTTCATATACATATATGTATACGTATGTGCATATATATATGTATGTGTATGTGTATCTATCTATATATAGGGCCTAACTTTGGCATCCCTTTCTTGAAAACAAGTAGGGAGTTAACACCTCAAACTCAGTATCTGTAATGTCTTGTAACATTACCAGGTGGGAGATCACCCCCCACACCATTCCCCACTTCTCTCTCACACCAGCAGAGCCGGTGTCAAACTCCTCCTGGCTATTCCCAGGCTCTTTCTCCAGAACTAATATATTAACAAAAAATATTTATTGCTGCTTTCATTTTCCCACTGTTACTTTCTCCGCTGATTTTAATTAAACACTCCCAGGTTGTGAGAACGGGGCAGGGAGGGCTTCTTTCCCTTTCTGCAAAAGAGCCCACCAAGAAGGTTTCCTTAATCTCTCACCGATATAAAATGAGTTTTCATTATGCCAACGAGCAGGCTTCACAGTTTTAATTAATTTCTCTGCTTACATAAGCATAACAATATTAGTCATGTTGGCCTATAAATTGTGCCGACCAGCCTGAATTTTTAATTAAATTAGTGTCGTATCATTACATGATATATATTCCACCACATGCCCTATCTAGGCAATACTTTTCCTCTTCTTGACTCCCCCTCAATTCTTTGTGGACTACATAGGTGGGTTTAAAGCTAGGCGCACGGGATGAGCTTATCAGCAAACCACTTATAAATTAGCAGCTGTGGTTTGAAAGAGATATTCCTTCAGACAAGCAGGACCCGTTCTCATATACGAGAAACCGAACGAAACAAGAAACCACAGAGGTTTGAGGATGGGAGAGGAATGAATATGCCCACATACAGAAGATAATTCTCATTGTCTGTAATTTGTGAAATACTGTACAAACAGAAATTTGGTTTGCTATTGTAGCAATTTACTGGTGCCTAATAAAACATTCATTTCTGTGTTGACCTCTGTAACAATTCATAGACTCATTTAATCATGGAAGTGGAGAGCTCAAAAGAACCTCGAGAGATCAATTATGTCCCCTAGTGTTCTCTGGAGTTATATAATAAATAATAGCAACGAGAAGAGCGAAACCAAAGTGCACAAAGAAAGTGGGTATGGTCTAGTGCTTGGTCTCCTGCTGTGTTAGAGGTTATCACAAATAAATTGTCCTTGAAAAATAACTCCTCTTATTTGTAACATGCTGTAGCTGAACCATAACTCATACTAGATGAATTAAAGCTTGACTAACAATTCTGATGTTCTTCTTACTGAGGCTTGAAGAGTGTGTATTTAATGGCTAAAACATGTTTGTTTAAAAATTACACAGCGGAGCAATGAGAGTCTTCTGTAAACTTCAACAACCGATCTGTTTTGCTGCCTGCAGTTCACAAAAATTGCCTTCCCAGACAGACACTAACCTTTGGTCTCTGCAGCCACATCCCGCAGAACAAATTGTTTTACATCATATGTGCACAGCAACACCAAACTGTGACTTATTTTAATCACTAACTGCTAAGTTATACTCATTCAGAGATGCTATGACTTAATACAATTCCTCCAGTGGGTTTGTCCAGGAAGCACAAATCCTATGTGAAAATAGCAAGGTTTTGAGAGCACAAGTTTTTACACTTGTTAAGCCCGTGGCTTGTCCATGCAAAAGTGGAACAAGTGCTCTCCAGGGTGTGGATTGCAGTCCTGGCCCCTTCATCATCCACCACGAGGATCTCTAGGGCTGCAGTGTCGCTCCCTCTCTACCCTACGTCTAAGATAGGTGAGAGGTGGGGCATTCCCTGGACCTCGGAGAAAGTGGCCAAGGCCACATACACAGGGATCAGGAGAGAATGACACGAACTGTGCACCGAGCCAATGATATCACCATTCCTTAGGTGCCTCAGATATGTCTCGATGCAAGGTGTAGAAGTAGATATAGATATGAATAAACTCCTATATTGCAGTTTCTGTATGTTTACCTAATAATTATAGTTATGACTATTAATTACTTATTTTCCCTCCATTGAAGGCCAGAACCCATCTGTCCAGAACCAGCTGCAGTGTTGTGTGACCCCTCCACGTCCCTATCAACGCATGCGTGCAGCCACAGGACCTGAACACACCTATTATGGACCCCAGGGTATTTCTCACTGCGAGAGAGGCGAGAAAGACACTTTCCAGCCCACAACCAGCATCTAAATGCCCTTTGGGGGCTGTCAATGGGAAAGCCAAGAAACATTTGCTGACCAAGCCAGCACAGTAGCTCCTTTCCAGACTGCTCAGGAGCTAAGCAGGACTCAGAGGTATATTCTAGAAACTCCTTGGGTGGGTGCAAGGCCAGTGCACCATCTTGCTCCAACTCATCGCACACTTATGTACCATATGAGTTCTTCCCAACCCACAAGACGCCTCACTTTGGGGACAGAGTACTGTTTGCTGTGATGAAACAGTAAATATTCAGGCAGCTAAAGAGAGGCTGACGGGTAGTGTAATGATTAAATCATCCAGCTGCAGGTGGGAGGGGAATCATCTGGGACTGTCTCCTTTTCTCTGATGCATATTTAAAGAGACTAAAAGCAGAGGGAGTGGCTTCGGCTAGAGAAAGGCGAGTTCAATGGCAAAATCATGAAGAAAAGGCAGGCTCGATGAAAGATCCCAGAGTCAGCCTTAAGGAAAAACGAAATCAGGACAGAGCAAGATCAGTTCTGGAATGGGCTGAAATAACTATTGATCTGGCCTATCTGCTAGGGATATTTCATGTCAGTGGTAGTCCCAGGAGGAGCTCAGATATCACATATTATGAGCACAGTGGAGGTCATAAAGTACCCTATAGGTGAAAAAATGCTACTTTATCTATGAATGGGAGCTCTGAATTTCCTTGACACAGCAGAATAGCTATATAAATAGCGGAAGGATGCTCAGTCTTTTCCGAAAGAGGTAGCCACCAAGAGCAGCTCAGGGTTTCAGCCTTCTTGTGTCAAAAATGAAAAAACAGGGAAAAAAAAGAAAAAAAGAGAAAAAAGTACAGAGCTCAAGCAATCAGACTTGCAGTAGAAGCAGAACAAGAGCTCAGGGTATAAATACAATGGATGTCTCTTGGAGCTGAGGCAATGAATGATGTGTTACCTTAAACTTTTACAAGGGGCAATTGCCAATGTGTGGTTCAGAGAGACAGGACTAACGCATATTCTGCAAAATGCATTAAGAAAATAATGGATTTCACCATACATTTTTGTTCAAAAGGGGAGGGTGGCCTCTGAGGCCATGAATCCTACTACTGCTCTGGTATAGAGGAAAATAAGAGAGTAGATGCTGGAATTAGGTCACAGTATCATAACCTTCTGAGGAAAACAAACAAGTAATAGCTGATTTTTGTTTTCGTTTTGGGGTGCAAATCCATTTGAATGGTAGAGGCAGATCTTTAACTACAGCAAAATAATGTATAATTCCAGGGGAAGCAGTGAAACTACTCCGTTTTACCCCACCGACAACCTAGCCCAAGGTGCCTGCAAACTTCTAGAAACAGTGAAACTCTCCCTAGGTAAGTGCTATTTGTATTTGCAGAGTAGAGCTCAGCTTGTACACCTCCACTTGTACATCAAAATAAATAAAATACTGACCTCCGTGTAGACGTCTTGGTAAAGCAATCAGGAAGGATTTGCTGTCTGAAAGTTTGTCTACACTTCAGCGCAAAAAAACCCAGGATGAGGCTATAGATAATTTCTCCGAAAGGCCTAAGTATAAGGGAAGAGCAATGCATTTGTCTACCACGTAGAAAGACAAATAAGTAACGTAAGTTAATTTGGGGAACATATCTAGGAGCAAAAATCTTTTCACTAAGTAGCTATTTTTTGGTCATGCAGGTCAGGCAGTATTCAGCTTGGTTGAGTGAAAGACTGAGACAACTACTGACATAGTGAATAAATAAATCAGCAGGGTCCTTACACTGCTTTCAGCTGGACCAACTTAACTCAGGACCGGTTGTTCTGAAATCATTCAAGTTCTTTCAACACATAAATGGTAAGTAGGATTGGTCTACCCAGCTTCACAGAGAAGCCTCTTGCAGTTATATTTAATAATTTAATCCTTTATGCAAGCAGAAGATAAGGAAGGCTGTAGCCTTCTTGCGTTCCCGAACAGAAAACAAGGTTCAAAGAAATAGGTCTGTGACTTGTGGTATGTGCTGCTGGCTAATAATTACTTGCATCTTTCAGGTGTAGGCATTGGCAACAGCTAGTGAGTTTGAGTTTTTTAAACAGAGCACTGTGGAAAAAGAGCAGATTTGTATAGAAAGGTTCACTAATAAGATCTCAGATAGATGTGATTAGCTGCTGACATGGAAAATTACCTCAGTGAGTGGTTTCAGATAAGTGGTGAGGGAAAAGAAAAATTCAGAGTGGTTGCCAAGAGCCAAAGGTAATATATCCCCACGTACCGGTGTAAGAGAGACCAGGAGAGAGAAAGGAATAGGCTTCCAAGCACTTTGTTTCTGGTGGTGCTTCGTTTACACAGCATCTACCACCACCACAACCCCATAAAGGACTCGGACTTCTAGAAAATAGCACAGTATGGATAATAAATGAAAATCACCCAGGAGAAGACGATTTTCACCTTGCGAGTAGTATTTTGCAGCCTGAGAAGTATGAATTAAATGCCCACTCCTTGTCAATGCCCTCACAACCGCAACATGATAGGAAGCATCCACTGTACAAATGAGAAACAGGCCTGAAATTCCAGAAAATAAAACCATGGGGTTTTTGATTGCCTCAGTAGTTGGTAATACGGAATTATGCAAATTTAGGCTAATTAGAAAGATATGCCAATACATGCATATTTTCTGAATCTAGATGACACAATTGAAAAATCAGGAGGCTGACTTTACTGGAGAAACAAGGGGAAAAGCCTGAGAATTCAACACCACAGATATTTTGCAATGATGTTGATAACACTCCAGACCTGCATCCTTAGGAATTTTCACCTGCTTTCCATGTAAAGAACTTTGCTTTTCATCCATGAAATGGTCATTATGTTTTTCTTAGTTTTTCTTTCTGTCTGTTTTTAGCAAAAATCATTATGCTAAGATAAAAAGGGCAGCAGTGCATTCCCTAGACACTGTCTTCTTCAGTCTCCTTCTTCCCTTTTCACTTTGAAACCAGCTCTGCCAACATCTGCTTTTTGGTAACAGTGAGCTCCATCACCTCTGGTCACTCTTCAGTCCGGGCCAGATCCTCAGCTCTGTATGTTGAAGCTCCTGGTTTCCTGACAATTTAGATTAGCCAAACATCTCACCCACTGTCTGCCCATTGATCTAGCTTAGATGAAAAACGTGTGCCAGCAGCCCTAGTGCTTTAGATAGATATGAAGCTTACCACCAGGCATCTTTGCAATGGGAAGGAGAGGGGTCTCCTTCCTACAAATCTCCACCAACAACAGAAAGTAGCCGGGGATTATCAGTCAGGCCAATAAGTTCATAAATCATAGTCCTAGCTCTGCAGTCTTCTGAGGAGGCCTTTGCCATAAGTAGCAGCATAAGTTGCTTCCTGAGGAGATGGCTTCCATGTCTGCCCTCCAAAGGACTGTTAATAAGATCCTCATATCTGAGGAAATGAGCCAAATATGATAACTATAGTAGGTTAGAGTTGTGGATGGCTTTTAGGATAAAATGCTATCAGTCTCATTCCAATGAAAGTACTCTAATGACAGAGAAGCGTTAGAAGATGCTTAGCACAAGGAGAAGCGGCTTTGAGGGAAACGTCTGCAAGAGCTCAGCTCAGGCTGCCCGGGAAGTCTGGTCCAGAAGAAAGCTTTTGAGGTGGAGAGCCACTGTCGAGCCCAGGCTGGCGGAGCTTCAAAGGCCCCCGACGCCAGCATGGCTGACTCCATTCTAGTTGCAGAAACGCTTCCAAAGATGTAGAACTTTTCTTTTTTCTCCCCTTTCAATTTAAATAAAAAAATGTAATATCTACCTTTGCCACTTCGGTGAAATGACAGCTGAATGATTGCGTTGCTTCATACTCTACTAACTTGTCACACTACAGGAGGCAAGATGTTAGAGTAAACAACTTCCCAGCCAGTTCTCAGCTCTCCCAAGGAAGTTGCGCTTGGAAATTGCGCTCTTATCCTACCTTCCTCTGCTGCAAGGCATTGATATCAATTGTAGTATTAATAATGGAAAAGTGTGTAAATCATACGTATGACTTAATGACAGCTGGGCAGCATGTGTCAAAGATCCTTCAACCCTTATAAGCACATCTCCCTGCCTTTACAAGCAGATGCAAGATAGCTTCAGAGGGCAGGTGGCAGAGGTTAGCCTACTTCCGTACTCTAGCCAGTGATGTTTGACACAGCATGGTTACACAGCTTTGAGGTCCATAGCAAAGGCAGGGGGAGCTTGAATCAGCTTACAAAAGGTCCTGTAGACATCTCCAAAGGGGACTACAGAGTCATTTGTTTACTTGTGTCCTACTGTGCGAGCTACATATTCCTGACAGTAGGAGCACATGTCCAGAAGCTGACATAAAGTTGCACCATGCACTTGCATGACTACTGCTTCCATATCTCCACCTAATGAAGTGTTTGTTGTGTACAACACAGACAACTACAGGGGCAGAGGTGCACTTAATTATCCATGTGGCATAAGAAAACATATGCTGTCTCTGCACAGGCGCATGCATCTGCAGTTACTGCTGAAAATGTGCTCCGCCATGTTCCGCCGTAGGAAAGATGCAGCATAATTATAAGAAGGAGAAAAAAGGACTGGTGAAGTCTATTTTATTAATGCTTTAGAGGGTTCCAGGAGATCTTTCTTCAATCAGTTTCACATGTGTTATTTAGCCTACCCCAAAGACCTACTGGGCAAATTGCCTTTAACACCAGGAAAATAGAAGTTGTCATGCTTCAGAACAGAAGCCAACCACAAGCTGTGGTTGTGAATGTGTTTTTTGCCTGAGTTTTTCTGCTACACAGTTGAGTACTAAAGGTGTTCCGATACCTTCTTTTGAGTCAAGTACGCAACTCTTCAACTTCTAGCCTTGAGTGCAGAGACAGATCTGAACCAGAATAAAAGAAAGACCTGAACAATCACCTGAACCTTAGCTTCCACATGTAATCTAACTTTATAATGTGCTGCAGCAGGGAAGATTTTAGCTTTTCTAAAGAACAAGTTGAATTCAGGAGCTCCGCAGCAGGATATCATCATCCCAATCTAAACAATGGGCCTTTCCAGTACCCTGGATCCAAATTAGCCCTCTTTGTAATGTGTTTGAAAGGTCTGAATCCACGTTTATAGCCAGCCTAGACGTATGTGGCTGCCAGCATATAGCTACTGTTGAAGGATACTTATTTCAAATACAGATAGTTGACTCCCATGGTAGTCCAGCTTGTCCTTAACCAACGCATGGATGAGCTACCATGAATCTAAGGTCCTGCCTGAAGTGCTCATGAAAATGGTCTGGACCTGCATTGCATCTGATGTGAGCTCAAACACACCAAAGTACTGCACCAATACCAAGGTATTCCTGTGCCTGTTGGAATTTTCTTCTAGTTCCCCACAAATTCAACACGTTCCTTTTGTAGGGCTTTTCAGTCAACTCCTATTTCCATTCTTGATGAAGCCTCTGTGCTACATCATGCAGTTGTCAGTGGGCTAGAATTCTTCTGAAAGGCCAGTAAAAAGAAAAAAAATATTTTGAGGTAATTTGTCCTAAGTGCTAAATCCCAGGATATCTACTGATTATACTAGGCTCTGCTTGAAATGCAGTCCACTAAGAAAAGGATAGTGTCTGCTGCTGATTTGGGACAAACTCTAGAAAACTTTTGAGAGTTGCCTGCTAATGACTCACTTCCTTCCATCAAAGGGAGGAACTGTAATTCAATTTTTAAAGAAAACATTTCCAAAGAGAATCTGTGCTACCAGTGACATGACTTTCGGGTCAAAAACTTAAGGAAGATAAAATACTAGAGCTGCCAGACAAGAGTTTACTCAGACCACTGGAAGAAACTCAGATTTTTCCAGGTTTATGAAGAAACCAATGAACATATAAAAGTATCCTATTTTTACATTAGTTTGATTAAGGAGATGCCCTGATGCACAGACACTGCATCTAGTAAATCTTGGCATGTCAGAAAAATTCTAAAGAATAGCTAGGGCTGCATGGACGTTGAAGACAAGTGGACAACTTGATAACTTCAAATTTGTTTGTTTAACGTTCATCCCTCAGCTAGTTACATTAGCCAAGATTGCAGTACGTCTTCAAACTACAATCAGCAAATAAATCCATAATCAGGAAAAAACGTTTTCAATATAAGCAGAAAATTTAAAATTCTGTCCAGTGTGCCACAGCTCCTAAACCCTTTTCTCATGTGACGCCATGTCTCAGCTGTAACTCAAGGCAAAGAGGATTGTGTTAATGGAGGAAGAGTTAACACTTGAACTATTCAATTCAAAAATTCAAAAGCTTCCATGTCAGGCATTGTAGAGCTGATTGTGGGCGGAAACTCAGAAGGGCCTGTATTTGATTTGAAATTATTTTAAATGAACAGATGAAGAGGAATTGGTGCTCTTGTCTTGGGTTAAGAGGCTAGGAAGTCCGATTTATGTCATTTATTTGGGACTGCTTTTATTTCCAATTTAGAATAAAAATGCGTAAAATCTACCCCTGTATACTGGGTATAGATTTCGTCCCGACAATAAGAGCTCTGATCAATAAAAAGTAACTCTATGCAATTAAACAAATGAATATGTTGACCAGTAAACATAGCAGCAAAATCCCACCCTGCTTCATCCAAAGATGTAAGTCCTCGGTTTCCCCTAGAAACCCTATCGGCTTTCAAAGCATAACTTAATTTAGGTAGCTGGGAAGAATGGGAAGAGTGAATTATAGAGGTAAGGGCTGGCTGGGCTTTGGGCAACCCTAGGTATATTCACAGTGCCTATTTTAGAAATTTACTTGCTTGAATTCAGATATTAATCCAAATCTAGGCATATGAGTTGTTTAAAACTACCTGCTGTGAATCTTCTCCCCACCTCCCAGGCTCAGATCAGACTCAGATTTCCCACTATCACTGTGTTAGCACAAATAGCATGCACAGCAGTCGTGACAAAGGCATTCTCCTTGGAGGAAGGGGCTAAGCACCTCTTTGAGGGACCTCCTATCCCTCAGAAGTTGCTCCCAAGTTTTCTGCTGTTCATCTTGATCAGCCAGATCCATTTCAGTCCACTTTGCTTAAACCTTTGCTTATTCTGGGGGAATCAGTGTCAAAAGGTTAAGAGCTTTTATGCATTATATTAATGTATTAAAGAGCAAAATTATGACAGTGCTATAGCAATGAGGAAATTTTCACACAGGCTAGCAGGATAAGATAAAATAGGAAAAGCCTTTTCATTAGCACCTTGATATTGCTAGTGATACAGTAAAGGGAAAGAACAGTAATGTTAGAGTATTTCGAAAGATAACTCAAAATACATATCAATAAGCTTATTTTTAATTAATAGTTTTATTGCTTATCAAATTGGAGTTGTATTATTGCTCTGGTGTCACTGATTGCAGTGCCCAGAAGCACAATCTCCATTGTCCCAGGTGCTGTACAAAGGGAGTCTCTGCCCGAATAACTTACAATTAACATGTCAAACAAAAGCGGATTATGCTGGAAAAGGATGGAAAGCAAGTAGTCACATGCTACTAATAACAGTTTAGGGAAGCGATTTTCACCATTTTTGAGGGTTTTCTGGGTGAAAGGACAGGTATTACGAAAAGGATGGTTTTGAATGTGTGACTGTAGAAGAGATTCTCAAGAAATATGGGTAGAAAGAGAGGGTGACAAAAAGAGAGCCCAGGAGACCTCCTCAACACTGGAAGGACATGCTCCAAAGGACATACTGAAGGAGTAATTAGAGTTATAACTCAAGAGCCATCTTAAAAGATCTTTACCAAGGAAGGTGATGTCCCCATGCACACACGTTCATGGATCATCATGAAGTCAGGAGCTGTTGCTACAACTCATAGAAGAAGAGCTCCCACAGCTGAGACACTTGATTTCATGGCTGGAAAGACTGGCCATCCTGGGATGCTCCTGGTGACCCACCAGTGTCATAACAAACCCCATTTGGGATACTATTTAGATCCTCTCAGTAGGGCTTCAACTTCAGCCAGAGCCACCAGTTGGCTTAAATCCAGGCCAAACCCAAGGAGCTAAGCTGATTTACCTTAGTCAAAGTGGTGTCTTGTCAGTTCTCATTACAGAGCCAAAGGGTTTCAATTTTCAGTTGGACAGAGAGGAGGATTAATATGAACTGCTGATCAGGACAAGATCTTTTGATATGCTGCAGCTCAGCAAGATTTAGAAGTGACACCATAATCACTTTCCAAACTCAGGCATGCATCACAGCCCATTCCTAGCACAGTTGTGTCAAAGGAAACTAGAGCATGCTCAGAAACATCTCAAAGCTTTCACACAGAGGGAACTACTGAAAATAAGATTTAAAACCTCTAACATCTGGACTTAATCCATAAGCAAACTTTCTCTTGAATTTGAACTTGGATTCAAAGAACGGAGGATGGGGAGGAAGGCTATAAACCCCCCTGTGATGTGGCAAGTGAGGGTTGCTCTCATTAAGGTGATGCTGTGCTTTTCATTAGAGAGTTGCTTCATTTGGTTCTGAAGTGTCAAATATAATTAATACGACATTGACTACTCCATGGTAATCTCAGGAGTTGAATTTTATTTTTGGCATTCTTCAAAGGCCGCACATCGTTCCGATGGAAGTGGGGCATTCCCTCTGCTACTGGCCTGGGTTATCTCTACTTTCTGTGCTTGTATCTTATCTGACTGTCTATTTTCATTCCTCTACTGAGTGCTCAGCCTTACTTTCCTACCAAAGGCTTTTTAAACTTTTATGTTGTCGCAATACACTTATTACTTCAGGAAAGCCAAGAATAGGCACAGACATTTAAGTGTCTATCTGCCTATCTGTAGATGCAAATATTTGCTTACAGGGGTTGAGGACTGTAGTTTCAGCATGTATATACACACACACACATGCACACACACACACACACACACACACACACACACATATGCAACGTAGCATCAGCAAATGCAAAGCAATATTGTCAGTGTAGTGGGTCACGGTTATGCCCACCCCTCAACATTCTCAGAGCAGCTCAGAGTTTTCACCTACGTGCAATGACGTCCTTCCCTTTTCCTACTCTACCTTCTTCTCAGATAAGAGTCTTTCTCCTTCCCAGAGAAAGTCAAATACTGGTTTCTTTCCTCATGTTTTCTCAGAAAGAAATACATCCATGAATTCATGCCTTTCATCCTTCAGCTTTGTTTGGAGGTGCCTCCAAATGTGTAACTACAGTTGGCATTTTGTTTTTCTTCTCCGTATGGCATTCCCACCCACCAAAGTAGGATGTCATGACTGATCTGGAGACTTTAACAGTCAGGCTTCACTGAAGGATTGCTGGTCTCATCATCTTCTCATTGCGTGGCTAGGAGGTGTCAGAGATATGACTGAGCTTGGAGCTGTCAGGAGACTGTTCCTACATGCAGGACTCCTGGGTGCCTTGAGTCGCACCCTTCATTCTGCTCCTACCTTTCTAAGGAACCGTGGTTCGGTCTGTACTTGCATTCTCTGTCTGATTTTCTTCCTATATTGCTAGCCAGCTTCATGGAGACACTCCTGAAGCTGAATTTCTCATTGCTCCTAGAGTGCTTCATAAACACAAAGCCATATATGATAAGAAGTACCTGTTGAATTACACGGCTCATGGCTCACAGCAGAGATCCATGCACTCAAAGAAACACAGACCTTCCTAAACTACTATTAAGAACAAGCAACTGTGCATGGCAGACACATCCACATGCAGAGAGCCAAGGCTTTCTCCACTGCCCAAGTTCCAACTTTGTCTTTTTTGCTCACCAGAGACCCCAAGGTCTGTGGCCCCTCTGTGCAGCCCACAGAGACATCTAGTGACTGAATAACATACTACTGGCAAGCACTGAATTACAAGGGGCTGTTTGTGTTAGCAATGCATTTCCTACTTTCTGTAGATATTTACTAAATCTTACTATTTTGAAAATAAATAGAAGAACTGAAGCCTCTCCTCCCAGTGGGCCAACAGGATGCTCTTTCACTGTTTATCTTGGCTGAGCACAGGAAGTTGTGTTGTAAGGAAGCATTACTCAGCCTGGTGCAGATATAGCTTGTTAGTACACTGTATTCGTCCAAAATGTCTGGATAGGATATAGCATAATCTGTAGAAGTTCAGACAGATAGATGTACTGCTTGGGGTGGTATGAATCATGGAACATTGAACTGCTGGGAGAAGGAAAGAGATTAAATAATTTACAGTAAAAGCTGTCCTGGTCTTTGTAGACATGTGCACATGCAGACCTGCCTCATCTCAAATCATCAGATAGGACTCAATAACTTTCCAAAGACTGTGAGTGCTCCGATTCTAACAGGCACTGAGGAGATCGTGGTGATTCTCAGAGTTCAACAGGACTTCATATTTCTGATTGAATCATAAGATTTGGACCGAAGGGTGCTGATATTTCTGCGGGAACAGACACAGAAGCACGTTCCTCTAGAACAGCAGCAAATCAGATTGGTTATGGTAGTTGAGGTAGGCTCTCCTCATCCAGCAAATGCTGGAAGGAGTTTAAGATAAGTCTCGTTCTCTCACATTAGCCATGGGCTAAGAGCACACCCACTGACAGTTACTACATCTCAGTTGACACACAAGCCTAAACAGGGTTTAAGCGGAAACAACTGGCCCATAGATTTTCTAGCAACCTGAATACTCCAAATTTCTCCCAGCTGTTGGAAGAAAGGGTTACTTTTCATGCACTTATCAACTCTTTATCATATCCACCATCACAGATGCCTGAGATCACTCAAGCTTGCTGCAAGCGCGCAGATCTATTGCGCAACAGGAAGCTCCAGGAACCTGCAGCAGATCTACCTTCCAGGGTGGCTGCTGACCAGAGCTGGTCACCTCTGAATCAGGTCTCAGTGCTCGAAAGATCTAAAGCTGTGCTAGAGACAGAAGGGAGAATAACCTACAGATGTCTGGTTTCTAATAACTAGAAAAAGTATTATAAGACCTGAAGTTCTAAGTTTAATACCACTCCCAAAATGTTTTTTCATCATCAATTATAACTGAATAGTCTGCATGTGTGTGTATATTTGAGATCTGGCTAGTGACCGGAAGGGTAGAAGCAAGAGAAAATGAAAAATAAGGAGGAAAAATATTGAACAAATAGATAGACATATATTTTTATCTCGAGGTTTCTGGTAGAAGCTTGAGAATGGTTTTCATTTTATCCCAGCTAGCTGAGCGTATCCTAGCTATGTAAAACTGGAAGACACCCAAGTTTTTACCACAAGAACAATTCAATAACGTTAGGAAAAAAAATATATTAATAGTTTTTTGTCTGTGTGTGTGTAAACGTCTGGGCACACGTAAGTGTTAACGATCTTTGTTTGCTTAATTGCTGAAATAAGTGAAACCATGCTCAAACTGGCCAAACAACCTAACCTCACTTTTCTATCTCCGCCCCAGTTTTGATATAAATGAGGTCATCATCACTGCCAGCAACTCAGAAAAACAAATCAAAACAAAAATGTAGGAAATAGATTAAAAACCACCTCCTTTTCATAATTCCAGGCCACAGGAGTCTAAAATAAGCACAGAAATAAGCCCCTAAGGACCATTCTGATCTGTTCAAACAATGCAATGGTTTTGCAGTGATTTCCAGCTCAGTCTGGGTATCTGTTTACCAAGGGATGGCTCTTATCCTATTGATCAAGAGAGCTAAGGGAATAGAAGTGGAAAGGAAATAATCTACAAATAAAAATAAACAAGTTTTCAGCTGTCAAGTCCCATACAAGCAAGATCATCTAGGTCACTTGGTGCTTCGTACACCTGAACAGCATGACCTAAATGAATTGTCAGGCTCATATCACTGCGGATGCTCGAGCAGCCAGCTGTGGGGTGGTGGCGTTACTTTACCACAGAAAGGACATTCTCTCATTTAGTCGCTACCTCTCTGTAGTAAATCTGAATAGCAGCTTCCCAGGCAACTCAATATTCAACATTATCATTCCTTTAGCATCCACTGTAAGCATTTTCTTCTTAAGACTGAATGTAGGGCACAGGGATAGGTGATGAGACTATTCACGCTTTCTAACTTTATGGCCCCTATTTAAATTTAGAAGCCAGTCCCCACTTATAGCTAATGGAAACAGGTTCTCAGCAGGAGAGTAATTCCAGATCAAGCATAACTTAGAGCTCTAAATTCCCACCAGCAAAAGTCTCCCTCTTTCAACTGACTTTGGAGAAACCCTAGCCTCATAATTCAGACACCTACTTTTGTGCCAGAAGGAAATGGTGTGCATTCCCCGTAGTGTAACCATGTTATCAAGCCCTTCATTAGGAGATGGCCTTCCTCATATATGTTCAGGTTTCAGTGAGAGGCATAGGGTTTGGTGGCATGGCCACTGTGTGTTTTGACCTTATACAAGTCAGGCATTGGAAAGCATTTACTAGAATTTCCACCTTGCTCCCACCTGCCATCAGGTCACCACGCCATGAGTCTCCCATATGTTATGTCCCATCTTTGTCAGCTCCGTGTCAATGTCTCAAATGCTGTCTCAAATGGCACTGGACAAACGGAGCCCCTAAAATATGTTGTATGAAACATGCCTTTTCACTAATTTCAAAGGAACTTCAGTTGGAGAATCTGGGCTTCTCTGCTTAGTCAGGTGATTGCCGGGGCAAAAAGTTAGCTCTAAAACTTCGATTTTGCAGTATGTCACCAAGGATAGCATAAATGCTTTCGACAGATATTTCAATAGAGAAGCATTTTGAACACCTGAAAGCACAATCTGTGCCTGCACATAACGCAAACGCTGCCCAGCTTTAGCGGTTTAGCAGCTTAAGTTCTTCTAAGTTCACCTGCATGGTGATTTCTTCCCTTCAGGACACAGATGAGCCCCTAACATGAGGCATCCAGGTTTGAGTTAAGCCGTACTTTGCAGTGTTTGGAAACAGCATGCAGAAGACACTGTGCTGGCTGACATCTTTCACATGCACAGATTGTCATCGCATCTCTTCCCAGAGAGCATGAAGGATCTAGCACTGCGATAATGCACAGAGCTGGTGTTGGTGTCCATGACCCCACAGCCTCGCCTGCAGAGAAGAAGCAGAGCAGACTGTGTGCTTACTACTGCTTTTATACAGCTATGAAGGATTAGGCACAATTTACCTAGTGGGAACATTTTACACGGCCAGTGGTCCATTTTACAAATAAACTAGGGGTTTAGGGCTCTCCCCTTGTCTCCACAGATGGATGCTGGAGCTACAGGTCTATAAAGTTTGCAGTTTGTTCTGGGCCTTTTTTAAAGATGAAAACAAGCTATACACAATAACTGTGGCATGATAGTGATAGCGCTGTTCCAAAATAAACATCTTAGGAAAAGAGCCTGCAGTCAATCATTGCGCCATAAACCACAGCCAAATAAAATGGGAAGACAAAACAGCGAAAGTGTTTCCTTCCAAATAAGCCTCCCCCTTAGTTTTCTGATAATTTCTTTCCCTTAGGATTGCATGTCCACGATTTTCTCTTCTACTCACAATCATTCAGAAGCACCTTAGAGGAAGCCCTGCAGTCCTTTTTGGCGGAGCCAATGACGCAGGCCCCGTCCTCATCTCTGTGCTCTGCAGCTTCTCCACTTCCTTTTTTTAAAAATTTATTTATTTTTAAAGCACAGCATTCGTTCTGTGAAGATATATTTTTATTATTATTAGCCTTTCTAAATCCTTGCACAGAATCCCTCCAGTCCCCGTGGCAAGCGTGCTCATTAGTTTACACAGAAATGTGTGGTGGCCTCTGGCCACAGCTTTGCTGAGAACCTTCTAAGCGCCATATACTATGTTCATAAACAAAGTTCACCGGATGTTCAGCATCCAGCTTGCATGAAACTCTGCCAAGTCTGTGAGCATTAAATGTTGAACTAATAGTGAACTTTCATAAAGCAGGTCATATAATAAACTTCCATGAATTACTGTTATAAGCTGCTATAAATTGCTCTGCTACAGGTTCCAAGCAATGTCTTTACTGTCCCTTCACTAAAACTGCAGTAAATCCTTAGAAAGAAAAACCACGTGTTCTACTTCACAACCTTGTGGCGTTGCCACATGGTTTCTGGCCCACCTTCCATCACGCAGTGCAAAAAGTGGAGCTGCTGTTTGCAACATTGATCACTGCAGTTTGTGTTGACCCTGTGGATAAATAGGAACAAATCTCTGCTTGTTTTAGAGAGATCAGGACATTTTTCTGAAATGGAAACATCTGGAAAGTAAAGAAAATTGAAAGAATAGTCCAGCTTTTTAAAAGTGCAAAGATCCTGATTTTTAGACGGTAGTTGTTCCCCTCCAGCAGGAGCCAGGAGTCCGCAGCTTCTCTGAAAAGCAAAACCAGTCATAAAAGGGGCTTTTATAACATCCCTGGCATGTACAAATTCAACTGTGATGTTCCCATGATGGCACACAGTCCCTTTATTTTCCCTCCCCTTGATCAACCCCAGACTCAAAGGACAGAGATCATCTGAGAATTAAGAGAATATAGATGGAAGTCACTTTCTTGTTTGTCTTTAACTTCTCTCCTCCTGCCTTCCCCTGCCTTCCTGTCCTAACTAACTCTCACTGCCAACGAGCATCGTGTCTGTGGTTCACAGCCAGTATGCCATCCTCCATCTACCTTGCCTGGGCGTCTTCTCCTCCTAAGCAGTGAGCCGGTAACTTCTACTTCAAGGTTCATTCCAAACTAGATCTTTCTGCTGAGGAGCATGTTTCTGTGTACTGCAGGATGATGGCTGGGGATATCCTGCACCGTGCTTAAATCTGGCCAGGAGTGCAATATATAGACGTCAAAAGAAAAACCTGCAAAACGAGGGTGCAATGCTGTAGACTGGTGGATCAGCTGCTGGGGAGGTGAAGTGGCTTCTAATACTGCTCCCCAATAACCTCTCTTTTGTCCCAAGACTGCTTTGTGTAAAAGTCTCCTGAAGTAAACCACATAAAAGAGTTAAGTAGCACGATATGTAACTTAGAGACACTGATGTCCTTTCCAGAACCTGTCACTAATGGTTCAGGCCTACAAGATACTGAATTCCCTTGGTTTCCATTAATGCCAACAGGATTTGAAGGAACTGGGTGCATTCTTGCAAGGACTAAGCACACAGAAAGACCAGACTCCAACATCTGGAATAGATGCCCCATCCCAACTGTGTGTCGTATCTCGAGTTCCTGATATTTAAAATTTTCCTGGATGAAATAGAAAGAAAATCTCAGCTCAGCCAAACCCAAACTTCTGTTTATCATTTTCCCCCCGCAAATTGCAGCCCAGCCTTGATTATGTCTATTGGAGTCTCCCTATCTTTTTTGTCTGGTCGGTTGGTGACATCCAGTATCATCTGTTATACAGAGTGTCACTCACTCTGTTTCTATTCTTGAAACATCCTTCAGTCCCCAAGCATGAGGCTAGGAAATTTCGCAAAAGCATAGTCATAATCTATTGAGGAGGAAAGGAGATAACTAGGAGCCAGGCAGGAGAGAGGACAAAATGTGTTCAGTCAGCAGGTCCCCTGTCAGTGGAGAAGAGAGTCCCTTTGAGGAATTCCATCCTGTTTCGTATCTTTTCCAGGCAATTAATTTTTTAGGACTGTGGATTGAAGAAGGCTGCCAGGTAAAAGGTCGTGAACACCAAAGTCCTCTATCTATCCCCTGCAACAGAGCACGATTTCCCCCTAGCGCTGCACCCGTGGGCCTCAACCCTCTCCGGGAGGAACTATCTCTACAGAAAGAGAGTTGCATGATTCCCTTCCTTGTGGCCTCCGGGCACACTGCCAGGTCTTCCTTGTGTGGAAGGCACCAGTCCACGAGGGACTGGACAAGGATTAGCAAACCCCTTCCATGCTGGCCACTCAACAGAAATCACAAGCAAGAAGTAACTCTTCATTTATCCTGATTATATATGGGAGAAATGGTATTTTTCAGGCTGTTAGACAAATGAATGGCTTAGAATGAGTTTCATACACAAAGTATTCAGACACTAGAGTTCGTATGGACATGTATATCTGTTCTTGTGCATTTGTGGCAGGAAAACTACAGTGCTCATGAGCTGATCTGGAGAAATGCAGGATAGCTCATGTGGTTGTTACAGTCGAGTCTGCAAATGTTATATTGTTAGTTAGGAAACAGTTGTACAAAAATGCTATTGAAAGAGATAAGTTTCTTATTTCAGTCACAGTAAAAGGATGGGCACAGGAAAGGGGTAAGAGGATGACGCAGGCAGGCACTCAGCCTGCCCAGCTCAGGTTACAATAGCCTTGGAAAGCAGCAAACGCAGGTATAGCAATGTACTCCACAAAGACTGTAGCGCTGAGCATCTGCTATGCCAGGAGGCTGTGTTCTTCATGAGGTCTCACCACCACATTAGGGTTCCTAGGTGGCAAGTAACAAAGAGCTGGGTTGTAAGTGTGGTGAGCAATGACATCTTTACTAGCAGGATCAAAAATCACCTACCATATATTTTTTTTCAGGCTCTCACTCACTCATGTACTCAGGTCTGTTCCAAAAATCACTGCAATCACTGGGAGTTTCTCCATTGACTCCAACAGGCTCCAGATCTGGCCCATACAGAGCTGTAGCAAGACTGCAACCATATGGAATTATTTCTGAGTCACAGTAGTAAGAAATACAATGAAAATATGTTGGCTTGTTTTAGTTGGTAAACATACGGTCTTGGCAGGCTCAGCAAGAGACCAGATGCTAAGTGGCCTGGAAACTATCCTCTCATCCCTAGAGATGGCTACTTTGGATGAGGGTGAAGACCCATGAAGATGGCAGTGTGGGCATGTGTGCTTTGCTACTGGCTGTTTTCTACCTGTCCGGCTGATAAACAGAAGTTTCCAGGTCTGGCAGTCTGAAAGCTAAAAATTCCCTGTATCTAAACAAACCCATGGGAAAGGACATACTGAGCTAGATAAATTACAGTTATGAAATACAAGTATTTAATTAAATCTTGTCTGGCTGTATTTTGTACCCTCCCCCTACCCCCTACAAAAAATCCAACTTCAAAACTAATCTGGAGCTGACTGCCTATGTTATAATTTACTAGAAACTCTGTTGTCATCACTTCAGTTCATAGAAAGGAAAAATAAGAACAGCAACAGCTTTCATCAGTTCCTATTTAAAAACAAACTGCTGCATATTAAAAAAAAAAATACAGAGATGGAGCCAAGTCCGAGTTTGCGGTAAGTGCAGGGAGGTCAGCCAGGCCAGCCAGGGTGGAGAAAGGTGGGTCAGGTTAAGAGACGGCAGACAGGTTTCCGTGTGTCCTCCCACTGGCTGGCCTTGTAGCCCTGGCGATATCCCTCCTAAGTGTGTGTTTTGCAGTATTAACTCCTCTCCTTCCAGCTGAGACAAGATATCGTTTGACTCTTTGCCAGCAGCTGCAGTCAGGGATGTCGGTATGACGGTGAATGAAACTGCAGACGAGAAGAAGGTGTGGGACGGCTGAAGAACAGCACTGTGGCGCAGGCACCAAGCAGGGGTTTAGCTGAAGGACACTGCCGTTGCTGCAAGCACCTTTATGCATCTTCACTGTCCTACACCCAGGCTCCTGCCCGGAAGACCAATAACTCCTCTGCTCTCTGCCACCCCGCCTAGAAAGCCTATTTGCTTGTCAAAGCTTCCTCTTAGAAGCTGTTGGTTCAGGCCCTACCAGAGTGGCACCCAAGGCTGCTGAGTGGAAGTATAATATATTTAAATAAGAAGAGAAATTCATCAAGGACAATACAGTGTTACAGTTACACAAAGTAGTTTGGAAAATCTCCCCTTTCCCCATGGATTTTCCCAAGCATCAGACTGAAAACTTGGGTAAAAGAGCTCTTCTCTTCTTTGCAGGGGAGCCAGGACCACCTACTGTCATTGTTGTTAAAAGGTGAATTCAGTTATCTTCCACAAGGTAGTTCTCTGCTGGTTAACATTTTCTGCGTCTGCTTTCAGCCAACCGGTGAACTGTTCAAGGAAAATGTCAAAACACACCATCCTCCCGCCGATGCACCACTCAGCTTGGGTGTGTCAGAAAATGCTGCTGCTCTCACGTCTCCTTGTTGAAATGCTACTTTTTTCTGAGTCACTAATGGGTGAATTGAGTTAATTCAGACTTCACTCGCTTTCGTAAGTGTTGTCCCAGTTTCATGTGTATGTGGTCAATAGACTGAAAACGCCATTTATTCAAATTGGATGTTTCATGTACGGTGGGAATTTCTTAGCTCATTGTATGTCCTTGCACACAGAAATAGCAGTATATGTCCTGTTTGTTTTGTTGTTTCTTTTCTCTGTAATTAAAAATGGCATCAAGAAGACGAAAAAACAACAAAAAAAACTGGGCTAGCTAATGACTTGGTCACTTTTACAGACTTCATGTGCACAGGGAGCTTATATTCCCTGTGACTAGATACCTAGCACTAGATAATGGCATTGATCACCTTTCCAAAAGGCTAACACATTTTACAAGTCATAATTTGTAAAATAAGCATAGAGCCCTAGGGCAATGCAGCTACTTTCCTGTGGTAGACTGCATGTAAGTTGAAATACGGGTTTAGCCAGATCCTTGGATGTCAAGATGCTTTTAGAATACGGAAGGTGTCTCCAAACATTCCAATTTTTGTTATGAAAACTGTAATTTGGGGATCAAATTAAAAAAAATCTGCATATTTTTAGTGGAAAGCAAAAAAAAAAAAAAGATTTTCTATTTAAAAGCGATGAATCTAATCGAAAAATTTTGATCACCTTTTTTGAAAGCTCACAAGAAGACCATGACCTCTTGTTTAAGATACCATACAAATTTGATATCAGAGAACTCCCGATCCAAGATGGTGGTAATCTGAGGAAAATAGTTCGATAAAGAAAGAAATGCCATAACCGTTATCAGATAAATAACTAAGACACAGCACAATGAATTGACTTACTAGGAGCCACTCCAGAGAGAAGCATTAAATCTAGGTCTCCTAACTCCAAGGCCACTGCCTTAACCACAAGACAGCCCTCCCACATTAAAAGAAGGAAATTTTTTACTGTTGGAAGTTGTTCTCTTTATCCTGTTGCTGTTTAAGAACTGAATGTTTTGTTAACCATTAATTTTGGATGAGTTTGCCATCTGAAATCTTATAGCACTTACAGTAGTTTTTGGAGATTTCCCTTTTTGGACCCTTCATGTGAGCAGATATATCTTATTCTTTCCTTGGCTTCTTTCTGTGTTTGTTTTGGCTACCAATACATTCTACTTACAAGAAGAATAAGGAAAACCTTTCCAAAAAATTAGCACGCTTACTGATGAGAGAGTTGAAAACACACCATGCCTTTGCAAGGAGTGAGTGACAGAGAGAATTTCTCTTTTTAATTATTTTCTTAAGCCCAGAGGAAGCAAAATATTTGACAGAAAAAAATCCTGTTTACCATACCCAAAATTTGGCAAATTTGAAACAGAAGAGGGCTGCACACACTTATGTATAGTGCCAGCCTCGTGGGCAGCACCAAAATTCATTCAACACTTGAAAAAAGGTTTTCTTTACTTGTGGGCCAAGCACAACAGCACTGAGTTCCCCCATCCTACACCCTTCTCTTTCATCTGACAAACACAGGGCACTGAATTTGCATCCTAACTATTTTTAAGAAGTGCCAGTGCCTCTTTTTACTTTTGTTAGGGCAAAACACATGAAAACTATCCAAGGGAGGAAGTCCTGTGCAACACCATAGTCTTACTTCAGGTAAATCTAACCTGTAGCCTGTATAGGCTTCATGATGGCTATTTGGGTCATTCATTTTCATCCTATTTGAATGCAGTGACAGTTGGAAACAGGACTGGGACCTTATTCAGGAGACCTGTTTCATCTCTTTTTCATTGGATGCTTATTTTGCGGCAGTCGGAAGTTTGACGGTGTCTGACAGCACTTCCTCGCCCAGCTGCTGATTGGTGCTGGCCATCGCAGGTAGCTTACAGACACCTTGTCATTATTACGCAGAAGACAGAAAGCAAGCACCGAAGAGGTCTGGCCCAGAACATTGCCTGCTGCCTTTTCAACTGTTTTGCTGAAAACACTGCTCCAAAGCTGCAGTTTCCTCAGAACAGTCTGGGGACTTTGGGATGACCAAGCCTCTTGAGATGACGTTGCAATGAGAGACCTGAATGTATGGGCTGCACCGAACACGTGGTGACTCCCACAGTACCATGTGCTCTCACACACTGAGATTCTGATGTCCCTTCATGTCTTCTACCTGTCTGCAAGTGCTAGGCCATAGAATACCTTCCTTCCTCCTTCTTCCTGACAGTTTAGCTCTTATAGCAGCACAGAACCATCACTGACTGTATCTACACAGCCCGTGTGCCAAACATGATGAGGTGCACTCAGTCTGTGATGGAAAAGGGACAAAACAGAGCCATTTTCAATCAGGGTAAATTTTGGATGTAGAGCAACCCTTCCTTTTCTCGGGGCTGGGTGTCATACAGCAGTGGACTGACAAGCCCAGTACGGGGTGGGTCAGATTGGATGGGATCAAACTCTCCACGACGTATTAGCCATCCCTTTTTAATTTTTATTTTTGATGTGTGAGAGGCCAAACATAATCTCCTGCATATCCTGAGTATGAAAATTATCAATGTATTATTCCCATCAGAAACAGACTCTTTCACCAGCCCTTTTAATTAATTTCAGGATCTTTAAATCAACTCCATATGGATTGTGTATAGTCTGATCCTCAAATGCCCGTGTGTATTAATTAAGTTCTTATTTTAATAAAAAGAATCCTCATTTAAGCTATGGGAAATTGCAGTGTGTGCATGAATGTGGTGATCCTTGCATCCATGCCGCTTTTTCAAGTGCCTTTACCTTGCACACACACTCATCCAAAATTAAGTTAATGGCCCCAGTCCTCCGCTCAGGACTCTGCAGATGGCAGAGACTAGACACAAAAAATTCCTTTGAGAAAGTACTAGGGGAGCATAAAGAACAGATCTCTTGAAAAGGAGGAAGGATAAAAATAAAATTAGGGTAAATTTTGTTATTCTGTGCTGCAGAAGGAGAGTAAGAGAACAAAAGTGAAAATCGCTCCATTATAGGTTCTTTGCAGGGTTGCTTTCTGCAGTTAGTAGACATTGTCTCATTTATTTCCAGGGTACCATGGCTCCGCACAAGGTTATTCCATAAAAAGAGAGGTGCAAGAAATAAACTAAATATTACAATGCAGAAAAAATCCCTGTAGCAGACAGCACAGATGCTAGTGGGATGGTAGTTGCTCTGATCATCACGTCATTTGGCTTTCAATTCTTCCAGGTTTTCCAAAAGGGGAGGTCAGATTTTACACTTCAGCATGGCTTGTATTAGGTTAAAATAAATAGTTTTGTAAAAAATGAACACACAGAGAACATTTCTTTTAAATTATTTAGTGCCACTTTAATTGCTAGTCTTTGAGATACCTGAAGCCCTATGCAAATCTCTTGCTAAAGAAACCAAGAGAACTGGCTGCTTTGATGCATGCAGCAAGAACTAGACAAACAAATAGATGGGAATTCGGTCTGACTTCATGAGCATGGCACCCTCATACTTCCAAAAATTTGTCCAACTTATTTGGTCTTTGTCTCATTTTGGAAGCAGGTACTTCACGAGCAGCAGAGCCAAGTCCAGCTTTGAAGGAGGTCAACAGTTTGCAAAACTGCAGACTCCACTTTTTTTAAAGTATGTTTTATTCTTGAATTTATGAATCAAAGTCCTGGAATTTGCAATGTGGTGGTTAACCTCCATCACCCGGCTTTATGATTGTGAATTCTATGCTGGACTATGAATCCATCATGTTTTATTGAGAAAGAGACAGTCTTGCATTTTAAAATGTGCAACAACGATCTTTGACTTTGTCCTTTTGAGTTGGGTCAGCTTGCAAAATTGGAGGAATGTTTATGATTAAGGGAACATATAAATCACAGAGAAAGGAGACAAATTCATTAGTTATTGGTTATGGTAACTCTGAAGTTCTGACGTTTTGAAATTCCTTTTTTTCTTTTTTTTTCTTTCTTTTTTTTTTTTTTGACTTTTCAAATAAAATCCATGAGGATGTTTAGATAAAAATTCTCCTTAACAGATTTATCATATATCTTTGAGATAAACTCCACTTCTAATTTAGCCACATTAACTTCTGCTGACATTTATCTTTAGGAGAAAGACAGGGTTTGGCTTGTTTGTTTCTGCACTTATCTCAAGCATCGCTCTTGTATTTGAGGTTTTCTACAGAAAGTAAACAGAAATAGTGAACCACACAACGATCATATAAATTCTCCTTCCCTGTGGAAAAGTCTTCAACAATTCCCATACTGTGCAGCCTTTAAATTTTCCAATAAGTTTTGTTTGGGTTAAAACAACTTTCAGAAAGTCACCCGCTTTTAATTGAAGACGTTGAGAGATGAAGGAATCTATCAATCTTTTCATGGTTCGTTGCAATGGTTAATCAACCTCACAGTTAAAATGTGCCTTATTTCCAGTTTGGAATTGCCTGGTTCTAGCTTCCTGCCTTGGATAGGCAGCACATTCTTCCTGCAGAGAAATAGTGAATTACACACTAGAGTGAAGTCCTCTCTTAAATTTTCTGATAAACTGAAATAAGGAATTGGAGTTCACCAAGGGTCTCATTGCACAGCACTTCCTGCAGCCCTCAAATCACTCGGGGGCTTTTTTCTGCACCTGCTCCAGTATTTCAACAGCAGAGCTGGATGAGTTTCTTGGTCCGGATGGGATGGAAGCGTGGCAGCCCCTGTGCCATGTGGAGGTAGGGTGCCTTTCCAGCGTCACTGCCCCCTCCTCTTCTCGTGCCGTGTCTGTGGGGGGGCCAGCGCTCTGCAGGTGTTTATACAGGGTTTGTGCTGCACGGATTTCTCTCAGCCTGTGTTCTGAGCTGATCACATCTCTCCACCTTTTCTTGGCACTTCAAGGGAAATTTCTCATTGAAAAGTTCGTAACACAACACTTCCCCTCCTCCATTTTTTTTTAATTAACATCATATTTGTGTCTCTGGAGCAACACTCCAAGAACCTCAGACACAAAGTACACTCTCACCTGTGTTATTGTACTACATTGTTTTCTGCTAGTACTTCTACGGTTGCAGCACCCAGGAGCCTCAGGGATGTACCAGACCCCTTCTCCTCCCTTTGGGGTAGGCATAGGCTTTTGAGATGGGAATGGAGTTGAGGAGATTGAGTCCAGGGTGTAAACTCCACAGTGGAGGCTCAAAAGTACTCCACATCTGGAAAAAGAAAAACACAAAAAACTTACTTGTAGTTTCCGAAGAAGTACCTTCGCAATAGATACCTCGTATGCCGCCACTGAGATTGCCAAGGCAGGATGAATCCCACATCTCACTAACTTTGAGTGTCAATCCCACATCTCACTAACTTTGGTAGGTATCATCACCTCAGCTAGTCCCTTTACAACATCTCTGTATAGTCAGGGCTGATAAAGAGGCATTTCTAGGGTGCAGTCCATCTGGCCGATGTTGAATATTTCCTTCAGGATAACACGAACCATGCATTGTGATATCTCTGCACATTAACTCACAGAGAAACCTCATGAAATTCAACAGCCCTGAATAAACAAATGGTTTGGAATAATTTTCTATTTGCTCTTAGAAATAAATGGTTTGTTAAGCAAATTACTTTGTTTAAATACATTGGTAGCCACAGGTGTCACTCCCCGTTTTCTTTGTCAGTGGTAGCCGTGACGAGAGAAAAGGGAAATAAGTCTTCCAACCTCCACTGTATTTAAACACAGGAATTCCCCTTCACGTCTTTGGCATATCTTAGCAGAGTATCATGTTTTAGTATTTATGTGGATTGGGGTACTGAAACACATGTTATCACTTTGTAACAGGAAATCTGACACTGTGTCAGCCCTGTGTTATCATTTGCCTCGCTGTGGTATTAAGCCTCATTCACGTCGAGCTATTGAAGTAAGACACAAAATCAATATATTTGTATAGTAATGAAGATACTGACTGAGCCAGAAACTAAGAGCCACCAAACACCTGCCTGAGAGGGACTTAACGCAGCAAAATGTGTATGTATGTCTAGATACTGGAAAGACTCAAACAAAGAGAACTGGCCATTATGCCTAATAAAGCCACACTCTGGAGCAAAGAAACCCAAGACTGGCATGGCTTACGTGTTACCCAGCTAAACACAGAAACCAGGGAGACTGCAGCCAGCCCCTGAGGGCAGAACAAAACTTGCTGGCTCTGCATCCAGTGCAAGACGATCCTCTCTCCTGCCAAGAAAGGAAACAGATATTAGGGTAGAATAGGATGGGGCATGGTACAGAAAATAGGGACCAGTAGGAATCCCTTGATGTGCAAGGTGCAGCATGCTGTCTCCAAAAGGCTGTGTCGCAAATCCAGGGGGTTTTGAGAATGGTTGAAACCAATAACAACTGATCTGAGTAGAAAGGGAGATCACACTAAAATAATAACTCAGGCTACTGTGCACCGCAGAAGCACCTTGTACCATAATTTAGCTTGGCATAGTGCCACCAATTCCCCAGATGGTATTCAGCTCACTCTGATTTTACATATCTACCATGTGAGAGTCCAAATGTAAGCTCAGTGTCTAAGTTCCCAATAGTATTCAATGGAGATCTAAAACTTCATGGATTTGTGAGACATAGCTGTCAAGAGCTGTGCAAGGTGTCCTAGGGCATTCAAGACATCTGAATAAGTCTGGCAGACATACATGGGATCTATGGGAGAGGCATGTCCTGCGGCAGCAGCAGGGAAGGACTGGATGGAATACCTTAGGGCACCTTAGATGACATCATTAAGTGACAAAGCTAAGGCAACTAAATCACACGGCTACATTTAGAAGAGCTGAACCACACTAGGCCCAGCCAGCATGTCAGGCAGAGCTGATCTCGCGTGCCAATAAAGGCTCTGGGCAGGTGTACAGCTGGACTCAGGATACATTCCCCACTGTGCTGGAAACACCATATGTGAACTCATCCATAAAGGGATCTAGGTGCCTTCTACAACTGTGATTATCCAAACATCAAACTCACCTCATTAGCACCTAGCTTTCCATCAGTAAGAGCTCCCTAGGCATTTCAATTTCTGCTTCTGTGCGTGAACATTTCTGTATTGTCAGTGCCGAGTAATCCAGTTCAGATCCTATGCTTAAGTCCTGCCCACATTCACGAAGCAAGCACTCCCTTGTCTTCATCCCCTGAGGGTCCTAATACAAAGAAATGTTCAGAGCACATCTTCTGGACCCTGTCTAAGCTAAGCTCCTCACGGCATGTAGAAGCAAGCACCACCAGCATTCAGCAGGCAAACATACATACCCATAAAAACCCCTATGCAACCCAGCTCACTCTTTCAATACTTGAATGGTAGGAGTTCATTCTGAATTGGAAGCCAAGGTGCGGTTCTTGACTTTACTTTAGAGAGTTTGAATCCAAATTTCCTCCTTCTCTGAAAACCGTCCTAATTACTAGCTATAGGCCAACTTGAGTGGGAAGCAGTGGGCATGTGGATTCCCAACATGAGTAAATATGCTCAAGGGCTGTGTGTGGGAGAGAAGAAGCCTGAAGCTGACCTTGCTCCAAAGATTGCTTCTGTACTTAGCCCAATGTCATGTAAAATATTTAAACATGGGATAGAGCAAGTCTTGGAGCATTTACCCCACCAGTCACAGTCAGGCTCATCCATGTTCCCTCTGGTCTCATAAATCTTTTTCTTCTTCTTTCATAACTTACCAAGTGGCAAACCTTCGGCTCTTCTCTCTCCGAAAAAGTGGCTATGGAGTGTGTGGACTTGAACATCATGAGGAGGAAGCTAAGACTTGGGCACTGAAGAAATACAGGTTACCCTAAATGGGTTGATGTTCTAAAACAAAAGATAAATTCCTCTTCTCTTCTTGAAAGAAAGGACATAGATGCCAAGGTTTAGGGGAGGGTTCGAAGCTATGAATCTCAGAGGAGGGACAGAAATTTCTTGGGATCCTGGACTGAGGTGCATGAATCCTATAAGGGACTACATTTTTCTGCATTGCTGATAGTATTTATTTCCTACAGGATCACTCCAGAACCTTATCTGCTGTGAATTCTGAGGGACTTGCACTTTAAAGAGAGCATGGATCATGATGGAAGACTGCGATTTCTTCCCTCTGCAGAAATGTATAAAGCTGAGTACAATTCCTGTGTCCCTCTGAGGCCAGATTCATACTTTGCGAGTAATAGCAATTGCCCAAGCCATATATCTAAGTGTATTAAACACGATAATAATAGGGGCCATACCAGTACCACAGAGAGATTTTGCCTGTCCCTCCTAGGACCCACGCAAAAAACCAGTAAATCCTTTGGTACAAATAACTCTGTGACACAGTACAAAATCTTCCCTGGAGATATTCAAAACCCGTCTGGATGTGATCCTGGGCAATATGCTCTAGGTGACCCTGCTTGAGCAGGGAGGTTGGACTAGATGATCTCCAGAGGTCCCTTCCAACCTAAACGATTCTGTGATTCTGTGATTCTGTAATAGAAATGAGCCCCGTTGTCACGCTTTGCCGTTGAAGAGTCATTCAACCCTTTCTCCTTCTAACCCATCCCTGAAAATGTGCTTCTTCCTCATAACACGGAAGAAGAAATTAAATCTAGAAGATTATTCCTTCTTGTATCCCACATGGGAAAAATTAGCTTTAAACAACACATACTATTTCTCCTGGTTCTTATCAGTGAAAGTAGAGCAAAGGTGGAAAAAGCTAGACCACTGGCCTTGCTGAACAAGCATTGCTGAGTAGAGGGAAGTTTTCACTCAGAGATACTCTGCCATATTACATCCCTGGCAATCACATCCCTCTATTGAGCTTAGGCTGCCGATGCCATTGCCTGAGGAACTGGGAGCAGGGGAGTTTTCAGGAATTGTTAAAATTGCCAGAGAGGCAACACTGCCGTTCTCAGACATCGCTGAATTGAATGTCCCTCCTCAGTATTTTGGCAGCTTTTGATCTGCATGTTAATCTGGCAGACTGGTCAAGGAAACCAATGGAAAAATCTGCTCTAGTCAAAAATGCTCAAAAAAGGGTCATCTCTTAATTTTTTAAAAGATTGCCTAGTATTAGGGTAAATATAGCAAACAACGTTCCAGAGCTGCTTGAAGGTTACTGTGGTGCTTCAGCCTCTGATCATGCTCTTCTCAAAGGGCTGGTGTTGGAGTAATTGAGCAATATTTGCAAAGTGAACAATATTGAAAAAATATGGCCCACTCCCATCCCCTTTTCTCCTCACGCTTCCAGCCTCCAGAGATCTCAAAGCACATTGTGGTGGCGACGGGTCATATCACATGCCTTGGACAGCATGGAAAAGGGAAGCTCGGAGCATAGGGCAATCTAGCTTGAGACTTTCCTGCATCTTGGGGAGAGGGGTTGACTGGGGCATCTTTTGTGTCTCAAAACTAGCATGTGGAAATTTTCTTTTGTGTCATATGTAGCTGAGCAAATTTTGGAGCGAGCTTAGAGTAAGTTTATCCAACTTGGGACTAGGGAGAAATAAAATTCATGTAATGTCGCTTTTGGTCCCCACACAGATTGTTTTGGGAGCTGGTGGGAAAAAGCTCATCCTGGAGACACACTTATACACTAGCAGGACAACCTAGGAGCTAAAAGGTTGAGAAATTTTCCTCCACAAAGTGTGTGCGTGACACTGGACTTCTTCAATAAGTGTTTGTAAGAAGTATGTGTTTCAGTCATGTTTCACCAGGCCAGCAGAGATTTCCACAGCTAGAGATTTTAATCACGTAAAAAAGGTCTCTGATCTCCTCTGAGGAGTTGTTTTGCAGCATTTCATCGTTTGCTGTTTTATCATTCTTCAGGCTGGGAATAGCAACTCACAGAAGCATGTTGTGTCATTTATCTCTCTACCAATGACTGCAGCAAAAGTAATTTTGCTCCGAAGAATACCCCGACTTGAAAATATGTGACTGGGCAGAGCTGCACGATCTGTGTTGCCTCAGCAAAAAAAAAAAAAAGTAACCTCAATTTTCAAAGACCTTTAAATGCACGAACTTTCTCAAATCAAATCAATCTAACAAATGTTGCAGCAGCTGTGATGTTTTCGTGAAAAAATCATATGCTATAACAAGCCAAAGTCCTAACCCAGAGATAGAGCACGTGCAAGTTTTAAGTATGTCAGAAACACCTGGAACATCAAGACTACTCATAGGACTGGCTGAATTGGTGCCTAATTATAAAATGTGGCATACTGAATCTGCTATCACATGCTCTGCAGTGATCATAGGCTGTTCTGAAGTGTGAAATAAAGCCAAAAAACGTTGATGTTTTGTTACATAAGTTTTGTGAGCTCCATTTAGAAAGGATGGCTTGCAAAGCTTTTCCACTCCATATTGATGGAATAAATCAGCGCCAGCTCTCTACCTCAAGCTTGGTAATGGAGTCTTTTCCTACTTCCTGCTCCAGTGATCATCAGCTTCTGTGGGCAGACCTATACAAACCAAATCTTGCAGCACAAATAGCACGGTAAGTTTGAGATGCAGCAGACAGTAGAAAAATGGCTACTATTTCGTATTTTCTTAACAAAGTGCAATAACAATACCAATCTTCAGGGATGACATTTGCTTTAGAGATAAATATTAGTTGTATCTTAAATTTTAGTTTTTTGCTCCTCCACCTAGCTCATACTACCAAGAAATATAATCTTCATCAGCCATTAATTCATAAGCCTATCACTCATTGCTCAGCTATTCTCAAAAACGTGCAAACCCTCTGCAGTGGAAAACTAAAAATATTGGTCACGAAATGGTTTTGGCGTCTTTAAACTCAATTTGTTTAGAACAGAGACGTCATTTCTCTCTCCCTGTTCACTGCTGCAGAGAAAGACAGCAAAAGATCTGTCAATACTTACATCCCATAGAAGGTCTCAAAACTGGATTTAATTGGAAAGTATCTGTTATATAGCCTCTGGACCAGCTTTCAGTGTAAGGGTGACTTTCTACTACACACACATAAACGATACTATTTTCCACAGATATGTGTAGAACTAGTCAAAAATAGTACCCACAAAACCACTGTCAACTCCTTAATAGTATTTTTTTTAATTTTAAACAAATACGCAAATTTTTTGTCGGAAGGAACCAAAAGAAAAGAAAAGGCTCAACATTTCTTTCGCTTGCTTGAAAACATGAATAACGAGTATTGATGCATCACCCAAGAAATTTTCTTTTTCAGTAAGGAGAAAAGCCAGGAGGCAGCATTTTAGGCTGTCTTCTGTCATACACCTTCAAAGTCTGCAGGGTGTCATCCTGAAAACCAGTTAGTAGACCAGGGCAAAATGACAGCCTTTGGGGAACCAACAACACCCACATCCAGTTAATGTTATTGTATGATCTATTTCATGGTTTGGAATTAATTGCAATTGGGGCATGGAAAAAAAAGCTGAAGCCTAAAGTGGTTTTTCAGATTCATAAGGAAGTATTTTTCTTTGAATAATAATGTTATTATAAAGTTATGATCTTTTTCTTTTTTAAATGAACCCTTTATTTTCTTTCAAATTTCTGTTACTTGTGGCTAAGGGCTGTCTGGTGCTCTCATCTTGTGGGAAATTGCTGGCTGGAAGCAGTTTTGTTTCTGTAATTACCACTTTCGCTGAAACAGTTCTGGGCACTCCAGAAATACCTTCAAGTATTTGGTCATAAGCACTAAAAGTTGAAGGGACAGTTAATAGCTAATGGTTGTTCCGAAACGCTGCAAAAGTGTAAGCTCACTTGAAAACTTCTTTTTAAACATCTCAGTACTCACATTTCCAAAACCAACTGAGTTTACTCTCTTCTCTGTGTGTAATATAGAGCGATTCTGACCTTTCTGCTCTGTAAATACTGACTGTGAACCTCAAAAAGTCAAGTGAATATTGTTCTTCTCTACTTTCCACTATAAAACACTGCTTCTGAAGATCCCTCCAGTATTTTATGCATGAGTCAAGCTTCACAGCACCCACCCATGGAACAGGACACCCCTTCCCCATGTCAGGTTGTGGCGGCACGGAGCAGGGCCCCAGCTCTGTCTCCTCGCTCGTTGGACAAGCCCACATCATGCTGTACTCCAGAGAGGAGCCTTCACCTCCCTTAGGGCACTCTCACAAGGTTTTAGGTGGAAAACAGTGTCATTCCTGTGATTTCTGCAGGTTCGCAGCCAAGATTTACAGAGCAGCGGAAGTGAGGACAATTCATTTCACCTAATCTCAGCTGTCTGAAAGTGAGGAATCCAGAGTAACATCAAGGTGGCCTTTATAGTCCTGGGAAGAGGTGGATAACTCCAGAGAGAGATCCATGAGATCCTCAGATGAGTAGCCAAGGCAGATGAGCGTTCCCATATCAAGGTTATTTGGCAGCAGAGGGACCCTAGAGCACGTGACCCACCCAATACCCAGGCTGCAAGTGTTAAGTGAACCCATTCCGACTTTGGGCCCAAACTGAGAACCATCTTCCTGTCTGATCTGAGGCAAAGCAAGGAGATTAGGAAGACAAACATTCAGATCTGTGCTGGCAACTGAGTGTCAGGAAGAAAACCGAGGGCCCAGACTTCACATTTGCAAACAGCAGTAACCAGGAGGAGACCATTTTAAATGGCCTGCTATATGACCAGTGCATTACCTATGACAAGGTTTGGGAGCACCAATTATTTATTCTTAAAAATCCCTTACTTTGACTCATCGTATCCCAAATATTCAAGATTAAGAATTTTGCTGTTGGCTTCAACAGAGCCAACCTTTAAGTCCAGTTTTATTCACACTGAGCAGCATCCAAATCTGATTTCTGGCAAAAATGCACGTTAAAGAAATTGTTCTGTGTTCCCAGCATCATACACAATCACCGCAGCTGTCTCGTATCCTCCCTGACATGCCCACAGAGTAAGAGACAGGTCATGCTAAAGCAGCTCTAGATCTACCCATGTGCACATTGGCCAGTCATAGACGCCGGCTGCTTAGTTAGATGGATGCTGTCAAACAGCTTGCGGAAAGCAGAGTCTTCCTTGCTTTCCCACAATAGGAGAAACAAATTTGGGTTTCTCTTTTCTTTCCAGATGCTGATTTCCACGAAATTTGTAGAAAAGTAATTATCTTTGAGACTTCCTTCCCTCTATCAAATTTGGTGGAAACAGGCTAACAGTTACTGGAAGGGCTAAGCAGACAAGCAGGTATCAACAGACACAGCTCACACTTCCCTACAAAACCACACTAAAAAGATATATATGTCATTTACTGAGCACCAGGAAAGAGCTGAGACCTGCAAAACAGAGAGAAGAAACCACAGCAACCACCAAAGAGCTTCACACTTTATACTGGACCATTCAGAGCGGCTACTCTCCAGCAATGATTCAGGGCTTAGGGCCCCAAAGAGCACAAAGTGCAGCGGCACAGACAGAGACAGAGGAGGAACTGAGTGACAACAATGGAAAAGCTGAAGATACAAAGTCCTTCACCTGGATTGTCAAGCCAAGTATGGGAAACCTAACTTTTAGCTCATAAATAGAACCAAATGGGAGAAGTTAAGTGCTTGATATGAGGAATAACATTAATTCTTTACTGGAGTGGTGTCGCTGTAACCTTGCACTGTTGGGACTGTGGACACTGATGGGAGAAGCAGAGGGATAGTTATGTTTTGTGTCAGAAAAATGCATCCATCATAAGCAACGGATATGGAAGAGCAAACAGGTATCCTCGGCGTTTGGTCCTATTTTCTCAGGCAAGATGCTTGAGACAATCCCTGTTTTTAACAGGACACTTTTCTTCTTTAGGAAAATAAGTTGATGTTTACCTGGATATTCTGTTCAGTAGAAGTCAGCGTATGGCCATTTTCCACATCAGGTTATGAGGTCAGCCAGGAATAGCCAGAAGACAAGAATCTTCTTCTAGCCATCTGCTGGCTGTGCACAATATATAAAATGTGTGATTATTTTTACCTCTCTCTGTGAGTAACAGCAAAAGCATATTTTCTAACTCCACTCTTACCGGAGTCAGAAAGAGGACATGTATATTTTGACAGTTTCAACCTGTAAGAGTGACTCTTTTTGTCCTCGTCTCTTTCCGGATGTAATAGTTAGAAAGACAGTATAGATTAAAGACATCAAAAAGAAAACGGGCCATTTTCTACTGACGCTGGACCTGAAGAAACAGAGGAGCCAGTTCAGACATAGTAAACCCTGTGGGAAGTGAGGTTAGCAGAATAGAAACCTCCTTCAGCACGTAAACACTGTTGTAAATGCAGCCAAAGGCATCCTCTCTGCAACTTTGCAAACTCTTGTTTTTCTTGGCATTAAGAAACAAAGGGTTGTGGATGTCGGGATCGTTCAAGCAGTTATCAGTGCAGTTCCTCCTCTGCTGTTGCTCCTTTAAGAGTCCTTGTCCTTGCAAGTCAAGTTCATGAAGCTTAATTTGAGTTCTTCAGAGTCTAAAGTAGTCCAATTAACCAAGCAGCACTAATTGCTAGATGGTGCCAAGGCACTCAAGGGAAAACTGGGGAAGTACATGCCGTGAATCAAGACTGTGCTTTCATTCTTTGAGATGCTGTTAGCTAGAACCATAAAAGAATCAGTGAAGGGCATTCCAGAGGTTAATCAAAAAGGCTAATAGCACATTTTCCTTCTTGCTCAGAAGGTTTAATTGCTGTTTAAAAAATAATAGCAATAATAACAAACATTTAACATTTTGCCTAAAATTTCACAGATTCCATAGGGGCCTGGTTTACTTCTTCTACAACCTGTTTATCATCACGTCCTTAAATAAGACAAAATTAGAATTAGATCTCACTGGGACTAGAAAAAATGGTTTTCTAACAGAAATGTCCTTTACAGTAACTGTTCCCTCCCTATCATTTCCCATGGAGAAATATCTGTATTTCATAAAAATATCATTCAAAAATTCATTGCCTGTCAGGGAAATTGAGATGAGCAGTTCTGAACGATCTACTTTAAAGACCTTTCTTTAGTTGGATTTCTGTCTACAAGGAAAAAGAAAATTTAACTCATGACCCCGACCTTCAGCGAGCCCGGAAATTCCACTTAGATTCTTCCCAAATAAATTTTTTCAGAGATTTTTCTGTGTAAAAAAATCGAGCCCTTTCCTTCCTCCTTCCCTTTCCTTCATTTCCTTTCCCTTCCCTTGCCTTCCCTTCCTTTGCCTTGCCTTGCCTTGCCTTCCTTTCCCTTTCCTTTCCTGACATTTTTCTCCTGCAATAGCAGACATTGCCCTTTGGGGTTGTATGTCTGTTTCTAAGAGAAGTGGGCCTTCAGCTGCCAATGAAATTTAAAGCTCCTCAGCTCACTTTTGCCCAGCGCCGTGTCTCAGCTGGACTGTAGGATCTGAGCACATGGTCTTGCTGCACAGCAATTAAACCAGGAGGAATCCCTGCTTTTGCTTTGAGAGGGCCCAGTGTAAAGCACCTTGATGCAAGGCCGTGTAGACTACTCAGAAACTTGCCGTCTGGTTCGGACCTGAAGGCAGAAGAAATAGCACAAAAATCTCTTGATTTGTGGGATGTTCAAGATGATGAGAATCTTGAAAAACTGGCCAGCGTCACAAATGATCCATCCTCTTGATCCTACGCTTCTGAGGCTTTCACTAGATTAATCCCAGCTCCTGCAGTCTTGATAGCAAATCATGAAGTCTAGACTGTCTACCCTGGGAAAGAGGCAAACTTCTCAAAAATCTCACATTTAACTTTCTATGAGCATTTGCATTCTCCCAGAATGACATTTTGTATGAAAGTTAGACCAGAATCCAGTTCCTCACACACAGGCAGAGGTCTGAAGGAACAAAAGCTTGAGGTGACTGAGGAGGTTCCAGTTTATGCATCCGTTCTGCCTTAGTTCAAAGGGGTTGCTCCCATTAGGGACTGCACCGCACAAGTAACATTTACAAAACTGGTCCCTCATGCACTGGTGACTGCAAACCACAGCTGTGTGTCGTGAACAGTAACACAAAGGGCATGAACTCACTTTGAAGCAATGTATTGACATCCCCAAATTGCAGGCAACGGTGAGGAAATAGCAAAGTGCTAATTGTGAGATGTCTTTGTTTAAACGCGCTGATAGCCGAAGGGGCTAATGCACTGGCTGCCTCTGGCACTGCCGAGATAGCTGTCTCTCTGGCTGGGAGATCACAGAGCTCTGAAATGTCCTTCCTTCCTACGGAGATGAAAGGCAGTCTGGATGGATAGCTAATTTATCAAGCACACAGTGCTCAAATATAGTCTATTTATCTCCTAAGTGTTTTATTTCTCCCACCACTCGGTTCAGCCAGATAATGTAGGTTGTCAGGGGAATGCTGTGCTGGGGCAAGAAGGCGCCCAATTACTTACTGTGAATGATTCCTGATTTAGCCCAATTTCTGTCCACACCTAGGTAGTGAGTCGCATTTTTCTACAATATGTTGGAAATCAATAGGATTTGCACATATAAATCATGTCAGTGCTTAAGAAAAGCACTGATTCTCTTCTTACTCCCTGTGTCTTGACCTTCCACCACTGATGCCAGTGGTGCTCCTGCTGGCGCACACAAAGGCTAGAGGAGGATCCAGGCCATTTGTGTGTATGTATGTAAAAGGGAAGACTGGCTTCTGCACGTGAGTCTCAGGTTTCTTCAGCCTTCTGGGGTTGTTTGCATCAACAGAGCTGAGGAAATGGGCTAAGTCTGCACTTTTTGCCCACTGCTAAATTAAGTTTCTGGTGACTGAGGCAGGTTTTACTTCATGTTTGTTGCTAGGAATGGGCAATTGGTTGTCACAGCACCCAAGCAAGAAGTGTGATTGATAACTTGTCCATGTGTCCAAGCCCTTACAGAGCTTGTGTTCACAGTCATGCACAACTACCTTTGCACAAAATTTTACGTAAAAGTCCACACGCATCTGTAACCGTACCTGTTCAAATGGATTCATGTTCCTAACCAAACATGCATGAGAACAAACGACAAACAGCTCACATACTGCACAAAAAAACAAAGGTCGTGAGCGAGATCACAGCACACATTGCTCCAAGTTCTTCTCATTGTTTTCCCAACTCTAATCAACTTGCACAGACTCTTATGTTCACATTAGTACAAACTAAATAAACGCTCCTCAAAAGCACCAATGTAATCTTGCAGTTCTAATTCAGCTGTCTTCTGTAGTTTATACAGCTTTTAGTCATTTTTAATATTACGTAAAATACATATGTACATTAATAGATATGTACATATGTACATTAATACATAAAATACATACATTATGTAAAATACATTGATACATAAATCCACTGTTACTGTTCATCAAAAAGAGGGTGGTGCAACAAAATCAGAAAAATAACAACTAAGGTCAACCCTCACCTGAAATCTAGCCATTTGGTGTCAAGTTAGGAAATATTTGCAACCAGGTATAGCTTTACTGCTGTTAAAACAGTGCCTGTGTGTATCTGGCAGGATGCTGGTGGATGTACATGTATGGTGCCAAAGGGATGGAAGAGACCTGCAGAGGTCTGTTTGTTTTTAATTCATCATGTCAGGGAACTCTGTCCTTTTCCCTGCATTCAGAGATATGTTCTATCATCAGTCCTACATCTGTTTTTTTTCCTGCAATTTAAACTTGTATCGTCTTGCCCTGTGCATCGTGGACGTAGACCACAGAAAGCAGACTACAACTTTTCCCTTTCTAGCAACCTTTTGCATGTTTGAAGACTGTTCAGAACTGGTCTTAGTACTCTGAGAGGTTTTACCAATGTTGAGCAGAGTGGAAACATTTCTTCATGGGCGATTTGTGCTCATATACACCTTCATGTCCTTCTTATAACAGCTTGACGCTGCAAACTCCAATCAGCTTGTGACTCACTGCACCCCTAGACCCTTTGCTGTCAAATCAATTGCTCCTGTATTTGTTCAGATAATTATCAGTGTTCAAATGTTTTGTCCTTTTTGACTTGCTCTCTTATTTTTCAAGCCTCTCCCCAGTTTGTAAAGATAATTTTAAACTCTAACATTGTCCTCCAGAGGAAATTATAACGCTTCCTTCCAAGCCCCTCTAAGCTTGGTTTTCTCTGAACCTTTAAAATGACTATCCCTGTTCTGTAGGCTCAGCATGCCTCTTAGTACCTCCTCCAGTCTGATTGCAAGCCTTTTTTATTAATTATTTTTTGAGTAAATATTTCCAATACACTTTCACCCAGTGCTGAGCATTTTCATCTAGACCGTGGTCTTTTGGTTTTGGTATGAGAATGGCGTATGAGACAGGCTCCTTCTCCCCTGTCCAAAAGCCCTGTTACCCTCTTGTCAAAGGGAGTAACTCTCTTATCAAAGGGAGTAACTTCAGGAATCCGAGTGGTACTTTAACATCAGCATATGCTCTTGGTCATTGTCAATATAATGTCTACACCTAAGCACTAGCACTAAAGCCACCATGAAATATAAGCAGGTGAAGCTAATTGGGGAAATTTCAGGCAAAAAGATTTTGACAGGAAAAAAAAAAAAAATCCCACCGTGGACTTCTGTGGACTTAAAATGATGCCCCGAGAGCAATTTGGTCTCCTTCTGTTCTCACGTAAGTCAGAGATGACAGCTCGAGAGCACAGACTAGTTAAATTACCTAGGACAAAAGAGGCAAAGTACCAGGCCCCCAAACCATTGTGTTGTCCTCATTTTGGTGCACATTGCCTTTTTGCTTCTTGGGTGACTCACTGCATGCAAGATGTGCCTTTGCATCTGGTCTCCATTAGATAGTAGGCGTCAGAAGAAGGCAAGGCCTGCTATGGCTTCCTATTTGGGGCGCTGGTTGCTTGGTAGTACAAACAGTGGGCTATTAAAAGAGCCAAATGCTGATATTTCCACAGCACTTGTAACACAAGCTTCAGTTTGCTTCAGTTCGGTTACAGTGGTTTACACACAGAGCCACATACGTTTAAATATAATATTTATTAAGCTTACTTAAGTTTATTCTGAGGTATGACTGGAACCCAGTTTATTCTGGCTGGGTCAGAGAGACTGTGTCGGGTTTGGAAGTATGATGTCCTGCCATGTGCACCAATGCTGCCTGAAAGCTGGAGCAATGTGTTTCGAATTAGCAGCCCAGCTTATTTTATTGTGCTTGGCCTGGCCCGGCTACCAAGTGACCTTGAGCGCGATTGCTCTTAAAGAGATAATATGGTTCGATAAAACACAAGAACCTTCAGAAAATCATTCCTCTAAGGGCAAGATGTATCAGCTGTCAAGGCCTAATTACAGCCCACGGTGTATTTCCTTCATTTCTTGGATGCCTGTCATACGTAGGTTGCAAAAGCAGCTCTATGCACCTGTATTTTGGCTGGCAATAACCCCTTCTTCTTCCCACACACCAATAATCTTCTGGCAATTCATGCACAGCAACCGTTGCCTGATCAAGGTGCACACTGACAAATTCATGCGAAACGCCTCCTTCGGCCTCTCCACAGCTCCGAAAGCAAAGCCAGGCTTTTTGTGGGATACAGACTAAGCCATAATTGGAGCCAAAAGCTTATTTCGCGCAGCCATTTTCCAAAGGGTACCTAGATGCCGTGCCCAGTTGGAAAATGGCCCTTTGTATAGATTTGCTGAGTAAAGAAATTGCCTTGGGATGTGCTAAGCGTATATAATTTTGATTATTGCGTTACGATATGGGATGCTATATATACCACAGTAGCGATCCAGAAACAATTGCTAACTTGCAATTGCAACTATGCAGCATATAGAGCATTCCCTCAAATGAAATTCATTGGCCTTGTTTTGAGCAGTTACATGATCATCCCTCACGCTGATATTTTCCATAGACAAAAATCAGTCTATTGGAAAGCTCCCGAACAGCCTTGGCTATTAGCAGCGCAGTTTGTGCAATGCTAGTTTTTCTGATGTTGAAAGCTTCCAAAACGATAATAATAAGGTGAAGACGGAGGAAGAGAAAAAGGGGAAAAAAGACAGCTTGCTTGGTACCTTCCGAACTCAAAGGAAGGGTAGACTGCCTGCCCTTGCCAATTTTCACACATCTAGTTATAAGCGTGCCAGTACAACTAAATGATTGAGATCGGCTCTAACTAAGCTCTAGATATGTTCATTTTCTTTTAGGCAAGTTCATTTAACTCCAGGTATTTTACCTCACGGCCCAGGATGATTTTCAGGGTGGGGGAAAGCGCATCACGAAGAGGGAGAGTGTTTTGGAGCTTCCTAATACTATTTTTGTGCTGATCGTCTTTTAACATGCATCAGAGCCTTGCATGCTGAGGATCCCATTTAACAATATAAAAAGTTTTGGTTTGGGTTTTAGTTCCTCCCTTATTTCTCTGGCTTTTCCCCTTTCTTCCCTATCCCATTAAAAAATGGAAACACTTTTAATTTAGATCCAACACAACCCCAAACAAAGCAAACGTATTGGTTTTCAATCCCCTTGAAATACTATTTTTCATTGCAAAGGGTTTTGTCAAACAATCAGAAGACTCCTATGGAAATTTTGAATGAAATTCACTTTTTTCTGTGGGTGCTTCAGTCACAGCTTTGTGGAAAAAAAAATTTTGGTGTCTCCCTGCTTTTCATTCTGTTAGTGGGCAAAAGCAAAAAAAGGATTTGTCAAAATATTATTGCTCTTAAAAGGAAACGTTGCTTCTGCTTTGAAGCAAAAAAAGCCATTTATTTGGATATTTAAATCTGCCTAAGTTCACAAAGACTGCTTTTTCTACAGAGATTAAAAATGGCCCATGGGTACTTTCTCCCCATCTCCGTCTCTTCTCCACCTGCCGCTCCTCCAAATACAGGCTAGTGAGATAGTGCATCAGCCTTGCAGTGCGCATAAGAAATCCCAGATATGAGACAGTCTCTGACCTCCTCCAAACTGGTTGGGAAGAAAAGGACACAAAGAGTGTAAAAATGCTGAATTAGATAGTGTAAAATAATCAAGTAATGTAGGAATTAAGTATAAAAATAAACGTTTGTAGCAGAACTCCCCCACAGGGTCGGAAAAAGTGTGTTCCTCTCAGGGCCTCTGACTCCTATGCTACATCAACTCATGCTGAGACCTGTGTGATTTTTCAAGGTCCTTGGGACATGGGTTTCTTAGCAATATTTTGCTTTTCTTTGAGAAGGTAGAAAATAGGTAGCTATGTCCCTCTCTGTAACAGCCCAGTGCCTGAGATCTGGTGAGCTGCAAGCCAGCAGGAAAAGGGGTGTCCCTCAGATCCATTATATTTAGGACTTTCTGAAGAATTTCTTGCAGCAACGCATTTTCTGACATCACCCTGTCCTTCCAGTAGTTTCATCGCGGCGTAAGACACTTCTGTGCAGGGACAAGCGGGAGAGGGCAGGGACTGCAGACCTAGGCTGGAGGTGGGGGCACACGAAACCTTGTTGGTGGCACAAGGTCGTGTTTCTCCTCACCTGCCTTCCCTCTCACCTCTCTCCCCCAACCTCCTCACTCTGTGCAGCCAAGAGACACAGGGCTCCAAACACTGCCTGCATCCTGCTGGGGGAGGGTGTGGGGAGAGACGATGGGGAGCTACAGCCCTGTGCTACAAACCTGTGGGAGATAGCCCCAGGCTAGGGGGAGTGGGAGGCAGGGCCCATCTCTGGCTGCCACTCTGGGGGTCATCTCACCTAAAAGAAACTCCATAAAAGTTAGGGTCTCTGGGCGGATGGTGTGTCTTCTGTAGGTACCTGCGCTGCTTCCTTAGTTGACTTTGGAGGGAGGTGAATCACCAACAGTGGGATTCGGTGCATAAACTAGACATGTGAAGACCTACATTTAGGCATCTACAATGAGCTAAGTGCTGGAATAAGTTGCCCACCCATCCGGACCCAGCCCCACCTGAGATGCCAGAGGGTATCCTGCCTGGGACAGTGCTGTCTCAGAGGCCTGGTCTCCTTTCTCTTTCACACTCTGCCTGTATCTTCCCGCTGCCTTCAGAGGGATCTTGAATGAATAACTTCATCTACATGCACGACTTTCAAGCAGTCGAGACAGTCCCATGCTCATCCACACTGTGTGAGACTTGACAGCTCGGTAGCACTTGCAGCAACACCATCCAGAAGAGAGCTGTTCGCTGTAATCAGCCATAGCAATGCTAGTCCGTCCAAAAGGAGGGAGGAGCTATATGTTCCCACAGGCTTTGTTTCATGTTCTCTTGGACAACGTACATATTTTCTTCCTAACTTGATATGCAAGAGGAAGGGCTGACTCTAGCACGAAAATGCAATCTTGCCTTTTGGCACTCTTGCTCCCTGTATAAAGGTTATATAAATAAAGATTTAGAGAATATTGCCCTTCTGCGAACACTGCTAATTGCCAGCATCTATCAGTCATGGATAGCTGACACGCTCTGGCAGGAGAGATTGCTTCAACAGCACAAAATAAGCTGCTTTTGCTCTTGTTAAAGCACGCAGTCTTCTTGTCAACTGTTTTGTCATCGCTGTAGTCTCCCAGGCAAGAATGTTTGTAAAGGCCCCATCCTACTGTCCCCACATCAAAAAAGGTCCCAACAGAAGGATATCGGATGAGATCTCTATGGGAGGCCTCCTGAATCCAAGGAAGAGCGAGTGACAGCCTTGCTGAACACCTCCTCCCGTACCACGCGGGTGGAAAAGAAAGTTCAGTCCTTGGCAAGGCCTGGACACCCGAGCCCTGCTTTGCAAGAGTGACCTTGTGAATTGTTTGAGGCCCATTCCACTGAAATGCCCCAGTTTCCATTGCCTTCAGGCCCCTTTGTGTATTAGGGCCTCACTTCCTCCAGGTCTCTGCTAAGTTTTCCTTCCAGTTTCACACTTAGAAGAACTGTATTTCCCTCTTTTCTTTTATTATAATGCTAACCAACTGGCTGCAAAAGTGCAGGGATTTGCCAGCAAGTGGAGGCCAGCCAGCAGCGCCCCTGAGTGCTAGCCCTGGGGAGGGCACATCAGACGGGGACTGGTTTCAAGTGCGTCGGCACAGCGAGGCAGAGATAACCGCCACTTCTGCAAACGGTAGCACCAGCTGATGTTCAAAGAGACCCTTCCGCCCACCCATAGGCAGGCGGTGCAATGTCCCCACGGCTCCCAGAGGATCTGGGAAAGGAAGGGGAGAGAGGGTCTTTCCTTTCCTTGCATTCTCCAACGGCCAGTTGGAGCTCCATTGCATTCACCAGGAAGTAGCACAAAGGGTCCTCAAAATAATAGGAGTCCCGGAGTGCAGACAACGGCTGGGCACCCCGGCAGAGGCCAGGACTCAGGCACAAAGGGCTTTTGACTGCAAACAAAGTACTGCAGAGCACGCAGCTCCAGCCCCCGGAGGGTCCAAGCCTCCATGGAGAAAATCCAAGGTCACATAGAGCCGGCACCTGAAGTGCGCTCACTCCCTGACCCCGTGCACCGGCTGGGGCCGGCTCCGCGTGCCGAGCTCTCCCTTTCCTCGCCCAGCTGCCTGGGGCTCTGAAGTGGGTGGGAAAGCCTGCTGGAAGAGATAACTGTCTGCAGAATAAGGGCTTTTTTTTTTTTTTCTTAATCCCACGGGAAACATTCGCCACCTCAGAGCTGAGGCTACCTCGCCTGAGACCTGTGCTTTAAGTCTTCGGGGTGGCACAGGAAGGCGGCTGGAGCTGCCGGCACTGGATGGCAAAGCTGCAGGGATGGTACTGCCAAGCCGCCTTTGGAAACAGCCCTGGCGGTTTTCCCTCTCGAGTGCTTTTGTTGAAATGCCTTAAAGTGCCGACAAAAGGCCCTTTCTCACGACAATTTCTCCAGACGCCTTGGGTCAGCTGGGAGCCTGTGCAGGAGGGATGAGCTGGAGGCCAGGCAAGCGCAGCTGATGCCCCAGAGTTGAGGGCGATAGTCGTGGCTCTCAGCGCCCACACAGGTTCAATGTTCCTCTTTTAACACCTCCAACCCTAGGCTGCGAGGATGTGCGTCTTTCACCCTGTGCTTAGCAGCGGCAGCTGGTAAGATAGGACGCACAGGAAGCGCATCCTGCATTTAACACCTTCCCTGCCTAATTACAACAGGTAATTTATATGGATATGTCTGGAAGCCTAATACTTGACCCTCTTGTCATGAAGCAGTACAATGAGGCAGAGGACAGCTCATGCTACCCTGATAGTTTTGAACTTGTTTATCCTGAGGCCTTTCTCTTAATATTAATACCATGCTTTTTTTTCTTTTAGGTTCAATCAACAGTGAATTTAATAATGGCAACTGAAACTGCTGTGTCGTCTCCCTGCTTCAAGTCCCAGATCGCAGTCCCCACTGGCACAAGACCCGCACACAGCCTCTGTGGCCCAGTGCAGTGCTGCAGGACCTGCAGGTGCAGCCGGAGCTCCTGAAGCAGTCTCAGCTCCATCCACAGACCCTCCTGCATCAGTTCAAAGCAGCGCTGTCCCAATTCAGCCTTGTGGGTGGAGGCCAAGCAGCCTCAAGCTGCCCAATTGCTGTTGCATGCTAAAAGGTGCAGGGGGCAAAAAAATTCATTCAGGCCACTGGATGGTTTTGTGAAGAATGTACAATGTCATGGACGCATCTCTAGCACCCGTTTGCAAAATCAGGTAGTTGCACTAATGAATCTACAGCAATTTTTGGGAAGTTGCATTGTTCAGACAGAGAAGCAATGAATACATGGATTGAATTAAGTTTCACATTGATTAGAAAAAATATAGGGGAGATATTTGCATTTACAACCAGTAAGAGCACTGGTTAAAGCAAAACACGTCTCTGCACGGGAAAATGACAGCATAGCCTAACGCTGGCGAGAGAGACAAGGGGAGTACATCCCTTTCTGTGTTGCGCAGATATAATGTGTTCTCTCACCAATCTTTCTTTTGGTTTCAGGGTATTTAGTGAGGGGAGAGAAAAACCCAACTGTAATAAATGAGTTGTTGCAACCTGCCCTCTCTGTTCCAATGATTTCCTGTTTTTGTAAATAGGAAACTTGGAAAGGAACACATGTGATAATGGTGAAGAATGAGGAGACAGTAAACTATGAAACCACTATGGTGTCTGCTGAGGAAAACCTACAAGCTGTCAAGAAAGCTGCTGGAAATCTTGTGATATAATCTATCTATTATCCAAGCTGAATGCCTGCATTTATAGAGGGGCTTTTTTTGCATTGCAATTCCATGCCATCTCAGTCTTACAGTGAGCCACCTGGCCACAGTGGATACGCAGGTTAATTTCAGGGTAATGTATTATTCTATATAAGAAAAACAAGTTGTCTGGCTGTTTTTAGTAAAGTTGTCTAAGCCTGTTCCCATGGGCTCCCCACCTCCCAGGGAGAGGAAGTTGCAATCTGCTCTGTTTCATCATCACTTTTGTGGCATTTCCTACTGAGATGAGTGGCACCGAGACAATTTCCAGACGAGGTTATTTGTTCTCCTTGACCTGAGTGACTGCTGTTTTCTAAGCTATATTTGCAGTGTCAGTCCTGGGATTTGATGCTTATACTTCTCCAGTTGGGGATTAAAATGCTGCATCTTTCTTATAGGCTCCTTATTCATTTCTTCAAGGCGGTTACAGTGGAGATATTCCAAGGATTTGTTCGCTACCAACACTTGTCTGCCATATGCCTTACCATTGTAAATCAAAGCAGTTTCACTGCTTTCATATGGTTGCAGGAGCCAGTTTACATCAGCTAAAATCCTTTTTTCTGAACCTGATTCTGTTCAAAGTGCTCAGCAGTAATGATTACTTCTAGGTTTGTCTCTGCCCCCACACTCAAGGAAGATTTAATGTACTTGATACCTAACATTACGCGCGACATGCATAGGCAGACCAAGAACAGCTTACAGCCCTGAATATTTCCCTCCTTTGAATTCTTTCCATTGTTTGTTTGTTAGTTTCCTCCACAAAGTAAACCGTTAGGCAATCCTAAATGTGGTGTTTACCATGACCTAATGTCTCCCTGAGAAAGGAACGCAGAGCGCATTGGGCAATATTGTCCTACTGTTCATACACAATCTCAGCCCAGTAACGGGATGTGTTCTCCTACAGTCACCTTCTGCTGTGTTTGGGCAATGTGTTACCAGCCGCTCTCTTTAAGCAGCTGTAGTCTGCAAGCTCAAGAACAAGCTTAGATGACCTCAGCAGTTCAGGTCATCAGTTCTTCTGGGTTACCAGACACGGGCTCCCTCAATGGATGGAAGGAGTCCCATAGACTAAATAAGGAAATACGAATGGCCAAAAAGTAAGTCTGGAGCAGTTTTGATGTACTGCCTCACCTGGAGAGCCTTTGAGTCATCCTTCTATAAAAAAGTTTGCATCGGTATGTACCAGATCATATTCCACCCTAGCTGAGGCCTCTAAAACGGCAAGTAAAAGCACTAGCCACACCAGAAAGAGCACCCCACTTCTATAGCTACTGCTTGACTGATGCCCCTTCAGGACTGGGCCGCCGTGAAAGACCTACTCCTCTGCTCTGTCCTTAGCAGAGGAGCCTTTCAGGTGAGGCAGAGCAGGATGCAGCCTCTGAAGGAATAATGTCATGAATCAGAAGATTTTGTTGACTTATTCATGAAGAAATACTGACCTAGGGAGAAACTATGTTCTGAAAGGAACAATGCAAGGAGCAATGGAGTTGCCACCGTCTGCATCCCTCAATTTCATCCAAAGGCAATGCCTTAGTTCAGCCAGGCCATGGTGGAGGAGCAGAGGAAGGTGGGGAAATCTGTCAGGCAGAGAGTTGCCAGAATGAAAATTCAAGCAACATTCAATTTTTTCTTCCACTTCCTCTCTAATCCCCACCTTCCTCCTCCTCTCTGTTCTTGAGGAGGTATCTTATGTTTGCAAAAGCCAAGGAATCTCAGCTTTAAAGGAACAGAGAAATAAGCACATCCCTCTGTGCCTGCTGTGTCAGCCTCGGAACACAACCCACATAACTTGGCGCGATATGGCTGGCCTGCGGCAGGAGGTGAGCCGAAAACAAACGTCCCGGTGCTGCAGCAAGTCAACAAAACTGAGCTGTGAGGCATTTGGCTCCGGGTCAGAACGAGCTTTCACAGCACCGTTTGAACAAACACACCTACTCAGAGCCAGGTGTGCTCCCTCGTAAACACTTCCACTGGATGGACCCCAGCAGTAGTTGGTTGGATTGACAGCAACATTTCATGAGGCAGCACCCCGTAATTTTTTCTGGCGTTGGATAAGCATCTCTGGGCGTTTCACCAAAGCATGAGAAAAGATACCAAGTGAGTCAGCAGTAAGGTACGATTCTACACAGGGCCTCTGGACATGATTTGTTGGGCTCTCACCCATCAAATAAGTAGGAGTATTTTCTCATTGTCTTTAATGAGTTTTGGATCAAGCTTTTATCACAAGGAAAAGCAAATAAATAATCTCAATTCTAAAACATTCTCTCCCTAACTCCATTTTTCATCATGACTTAAGAGTGCCCAAGGGAAAAGAGTCAATCCAAAACCCATTTTGGATTTGTATTTTAGGAATATAGAAGAAAGTTATGAGAAGTAGCATGTTGTGAGCTTCTAGCAATTTAAAGGCAGATTTTCAAAGGCAGAATGAAGCTGGGCATACAACTTCCTTCAGCCAGTGCAAGATGAATACCTACATGTCCTATGCACCTCTATATGGAGTCAACAAGATGTAAGAGAGAGGTAAGACATTAGCCTATAATATTCATGAGAATAAATTTACAGGAAAGATTTAAGAGCAAAAATTATTTATTTCTTTAGAAGTCAGTTCATAGCATTCCAACACAGGAGTGCCAAGGATGGGAATCTTGAAAATCATTAGCCATGCTTCCAAGAAGTTGTCACATTCTTGTAATTTCAGTCCACCCAAAATGATTGTGATAAATGAATTTCAAATATAGCCATCTGGTATAACTATAAGGTCTAAACAAATGACTTGGTGTGCTCCCTAAACAGCAAGGTCAGCAGCCTGTTGGGTGCTGCAAAGTTTTACGATGTAAAGAAAATTGAAAACAAAAGCGAGCTGGAGATCAAAGATGACCCTGAGGTTGATGGACTCTAGCATCCATATGAAACCAGGCTCAAGGGGAGCTGGAGAGGTCATCTAGCCCATCTGCCTTCTCCAGGACAGGATCTGACTCCCCTACAGCATTCCAGAAGGATTGCCGAGAATAAACTCTTCCAAACACTTTGCAAGTGTTCAGGCACAATGAGTTCTTTTTTCCTCTTGGAAGATTGTTTTAATGGAATACAATACTCCAGACCAACTGGCTGCAAAAAAAGAACGCATAGGATTCCTGACTGCAAGTGCAAAAGCGAAGCTTTGTCAAAGAAGGAGGCTTTCACGCTCCTCTCTACTCATCTAGCACATCTGCATCAAGGAGCGCATTCAGTTTTGAATCCAGCAACACCGGAAACAGAGAGGAAGAGCACCGACGAGCCCAGCCTAGGGTAGGAAGATCAAATGAGGTAAGCAAAGGATGAGATGACATATACCAAAAGACACGGAGGTGTTGCTAGCAGAATTGCTTAGGATTTCAGAGTGACAAAGTAACCTGAGTTGAAATGAGGCTATGCACAATTATTGAGGAGCCCGATTTGAAGCCCAGTGGTGTAGATGAGGAATTCTTCCGCTGATCTCAGCTAGGTTTGGGTCAAGCCCTCCATAAAATGTCCTGAACTTAGACTCCCAAAAATAAATAAGAGACATCTAACGGCGTGAGGCTGAGATCAGTATGACAAAAAACATCAGTGTGCCACCTCTTTCCCATCCTGAACTTCTGCGGTTCTGTTCTCACTCGCATCCTTCAGCCTCCAAGCTAGAGAACACAGGCATATTAACACAATGTTAATAACACACTTCATATAATGACCCTTAGCGGGAGCAAAGCAAATGAAAGCTCAGGCCTCACTGACAGAGACAAAGATGCCATTGACTTCCTTCCCTGTCGTCTGCCTGAGACCTCAGCTCATTCCCAGCTGTGGGACCCCACAGTACATCCTGGACTAATGCAGATAATCTGCTCTCACAGATGACCATTTTGCATTTGAAGAAAAATGAAGATTCTTCTTCAGCCACTCCTCACCAAGACCCCTCAGGACTCATCCCCTTTGTAAAGCTGGGCACAAGCATAAGGGTTTTTAGGAGCAACATATAAAGAATAACATCCTTGCAAAGCCAGTAAGTGTTGGGGTCAGCATGGGCTGTCCAAGGGATAACCCCTCCAGAGGCTCTTGTTAGGAGTAAAAGCAATGGGGACGGAGATGAGGCTCAAGCTTCAGTCTGCGGTGTCGGTCCACGGGTCCGTCCAACTAACAGGGCTACAAACGGCACCGCTCTGGCATCACTGCGGCAGGGACTGGGGCCCCAGGCTAAGCTGAAATCGGCTCCCGGCCCATGGGCAGGGGTTGGTGGGGGTCCCCAGAGAGGCTGGCCAGGGCCACCAAGGCCCATTAGTGCCCTCGGGGCCCTGGCGTTAAGTCCCAATTTTATACACAGGCAAAATGAGCTGCAGGGAAGTTTGGTGGCTTGCCCAAAGCTGTAGAAAGTACAGAAGAGATCAAAGGCATCCTGGTTCTTTGTACCTGAGCTGACAAACACAATTTACCCATTTCATCGTTTTTATTATTTCTGGGTTTTTTCTTCCTCACTGACACATACTATATTGACAAAGAAAAAGAGTTAAGGAGTGTATATTTTTAAACGCCCTGTAGGGACAGGCTGTATTTTTATGTGGAGTTTATGTGGTTTGGATCAAAAATCAATGAGGCAAGTGGTTTTGAAATAAGAAAAATGACTATGTTGCCTTAAAAAGCATATCTTTCCTTTCTTTAGAGATATCCTTGTTTCACTTTATTGTTTTTCAATTTTTCTTTACAGAGGGCATAAGAACTGACTTGAGATTTCTAGCCAATATAAAGATGCATTGTCCCACAATGAGAATATTTATCTTGTTTTTTCCTTGGTCTATATTTGCCTCTTGGGTCAGTACAGACAAGTACTGACCTCAACCACAAGTCAGTATGGGTTTATACTGGCAGCTCACTAGGATACGCTTTGAATCAAGCGACTAATGTGTTTTTTTCCCCCTGCAGTGCACATTCTGGGGAGGCGTGGGCAAATCAGGCAAATAATGGAGTTAGAACCTGAAATCATTTCAAAAGCAAACAAAAATATTTCATGTCAGAAACAACGTATGATTGCTTCACTACCTGTTGACTCTTTTGCAGGCAGCTGGGCTTAGCCATTAAGTGCCTTAGAAGTAAGTCAGGGATACGAGACTTTTGACACCACTTTTAGGAGGGTGAAATTAAAACTCAGCCCACGCGGAGGAGTAAAGGAAGCTATTCCCTATTCCTTGGCACAGATTACTGGTGCCATATGTAGCAGCAGAGCGGGGAGACTGTCAGGGAGGTTGCTCCTTTCCTCTGCAGAGAGGTGGAGTGGATGCTCCGATAGAGAACTGACTCTGCTGGCGTCCCTCAAGACAGTGGCTGGCATTTCTCCTTCAACACTGGGGAAAAGACAGGCCATCACAGGGGGAGGACTGCAGGTTAGACTGAACTATGCAGCTGGGATTTCTGCAAAAAGTCCTAATTTTTCTGGTGGGAACAGCGCTGGTGTGAAGTGGAGGTACTTTGGCTCCAACAGCTATGATACAGCTGCCTGCAAGAGCACAGCTCTAGACTTGATGACCCCTGTGGTCCTTCTAGTTTTGGAGTCCAGAGTCACCGTTATTATAATGCAGTCCGACGATTTGCGTTTTACTGATGTTATCGTATGGAATTGTTGACATCAGGTAGTCCAAAATAATAAGTCAGACCCAAAAGCTCAGGAGAGTAGTTAAAGAAAATAAAAATTGGGATTTTTTTAATTTTGGAAGGTATTTGCTTTTTTGTTTTCAGTCTTTAGGCACTTTGAGGTCAGATTCTCAAGTTTTTTCTCAGGCAGCCTAGGTATTTTTTCAATTAATATTAAGATTTTTATGTAATTACTTGCCTGCAGCCATTGAAGCTTTAAAGAAAACATCAAAGGTTGGATGATTCATAAGAAAGGTATCAGAGCTGGCAAGACCAGAACTTTAGACACACCAGTCACCCTATCGAATATATAGGCTTTATCAGCAAGATCAGGGCACAGCAAACAACGATAGCCCATGACAAGCAGGAGGTGGGAGCAAAACTGCAGTCGCAGTACAAAACCCGGGGAGAAGAGAAATGACATGACACAAAACACCCCATTTGTGGTTGTAAATAGGCAGTTATCACCGCTGTTAACATCGTAACAGTTTCCAGCGCCCCGAGGATGGAGCGCGTCGTAGCCTGATTCGTTTCTCCTGAAGATTTCAGCCTGATTCATTTCTCCTGAAGATTTCAGCCTGCCTCCGACTAACACCCGTGGCTGTACGAGGCCCCTGCAAAGACATAATCAGAACAGGCCCTCATTGTATCCCGGGGCTGAAAGGCCAAAACTCCTGCTCAAGAGATGAAAAGCAATTAATCTTGAATGACTGTTTGTACAGTAATTCGCCCCCTTCCCACCTCCTGGCCCTGATAAGTGGCTTTGTGCTGAGCGGCCAGGAGCACCATGGAGCCTTTCACGCAGCCCATAGGCCTCCAATTCCCTCCTGGCAGCTCTTGGCCAGGGAGAGGGTTGTTTAGTATTGAAGCTGCAGGGGCCGCATGGTGTTTACCTTCTTGCTCCGTGGGAAGAACGGAGCTCATACAGATATGATATGTTACTCGGGGGCCGGGTGCAGATGAGCCGGACACATTAAACTACGGTATAGAAGCTGCAGCTGTTCGCACTGGCAAGGAAGTCTCCCCGCTCCTACTGCAGCCGCCAGCAAAACACGTCACTTCTTGCAGCACACGGAGCCTGGATGCTTGTCAAGCCCCTAACATTGCTTATGGCGATTCAGACACCAAAGCAAATGTTGAGACTGACAATCAGTGTTTCCCTGGGAGGTGAAAATACGGTTTGTGCTTTAACTGACAAACTCGAGCTACTCGGGAATTTGGAGTTACTGTGCTCTGAGCTCAGATAAACGGGTTTCTCTCTGTGCGTGTGTGCACGTCCGTGTGTGTGTGCATGTCTATGCATTTATACTTTGGTATTAGTTGTACTTGTTCCCACCTGAGGCCAAAAACTGCCTGCACACGCTCAGATCCTGAGTGAAGGATCTCGCGGTCTCGAGGTACAAGAATAAACTTCTTTCCAAAAGTAGATGGGTCCTCAGAGCCCCTCATTGTCACACAATGTCTTCTCCTACACCAGCTGTGCGCTCTGACCGCTGCTTATACTATATTTTGGTCAGGGGACCCACCACCAGCCCAGCCCCAACCCGCTCTTTCATACTGTTCCAGAACTAAGGGGTGAAATTCTCCTCCCCAGTATCTCCACGGAGCCATGTTCCCTTTTCTTGGGATCTTGGGTGTTTGGGGACCCAGGGACAAAATCCAAGGCAATCTAAGGCAGTGTGTGATACCAGTCTGGCCTATCGGTATCCACTAGGAGCCTTTCACAAAGCAAGAAGCTGAACCCTGCTAAAAGTGTGCTTCATAAATCTTTAGCCTTTGTCAACTGGTTTATAAGGCTTAGGCTAAGGAAGAAAAGAAGGCTGGAACTGGTCTTTATGTGTCTCCGAGTAAGAAATCCAGTTAGAACTAGGGGTTTTGCAGCTCAGATTTTCCACAAATATTTCTCATTTTCTGAATTCTCTGCATTTTACCCTAAAGGCCTAACCTGAGCGCCCACATCCTTATTCCCACAGTCTCTAAGTAGCACTTCCACCAAAACCCATGCTCCTGAGACAGCAGGGTAGAACATAATATTATCGTCTGGCCATCACGCTCCTTAGGCCAGCCAAAGGTTGGGCTGGGTGTGCTGCTTGGGGGCTACCACATCCATTTCCACTGAGCCAAAGCCTGGGAACTGCTAAGTGCCAGTTAGGCGCCCGAAACTTCCCATGACTTCCATGCACACTCAGCACATGTCAGAATTTCGCCCTTTGTGTTTGTGTTTACTCAAAGGAAAGGAAGTTGTTTCTGTTGCTCTTACAGGCATTTAATTTGTGCTAAGAGAGTCCCCAGGAAAAAAAAAAAAAAACTGATGTTGAATAGTCATGAAGCTAGAGGAAAGTAGAGTAAGCCTTTCCAACAGCTCTTTAACCCATTATTTGAACTATATCTAAAATACATTAAATATAATACAAAAAATATATACCCTTGCTAGGTGACTTCTATCTGGCCAGTAAAACAGAAGCAAGTCAACAGCAATTCCTGCAAATTCTCTGCCCCTTAGCAGTTAGAAATCTTGATGAGCTTCTTGATTTTGTCGTCTTTCTGCTTGTTGAGGATAAATTTCTAGGGGCAGGTCATTTTGCCACTGCGTGAGTCCAGAGAGACTTGGGTCTGAACCAGTTAAAATTTGCTATTCGTGTAGGACTACATTTCTAGTTATCATTTTATTTCCAGATATCCGTCCTCTGTATAAAGGAAAACCAGGCACATTAAGGCAGAAAGTCACATGTGAGACTCCTCTGTGGCCTAGCAATCTAAGGAATTGTATTTAGATATCAATCAAAAGCCAGTGATTGATAGGAATTGGGCTGCTTCCAAACTCATTCATTTCCAGTATTTCATCATGCTATGTGGTAGGATTCACTGTTGTCTAAAACCAGTTATTTTTCTTGCTGTTAGACTGAGCCTTTTTAAACAACCCAAATGCATGTGCCGTCAGACCTGCATTGCCTTTCCCACAGAGGCTGCAGACCCTGGGTCTTATGGGCTTTCACCTTAAGACAACATTGGCTTTAAAACGGGAGCAATCTGTGATGACAGCATGTCATCTATATACAGCCCTGGAAATGCAGAGGGGAGGGCAGGTTGTCCTCCCCTCTCTACTGATTTCCATTGAAAAATATTAAATACTCATGAAAAAAACATGTTCCTTCCTGCACTATATGCTGCTTGGGCTATGCCTTTTCCAGCCCATACTCCCATTTACATTCTTCTTCTATACATGCTACCTTTTCAGTAAATCAGTACAAATTTACAGAAACAAGAGATCCAGAAGCCTAGAAAGTCACAGGTCTAATTCTCCTTTCAAAGTCAGATTGTTTCCTAAGAAATTTTAGCCATGGCTTTTTTCTCTCCAGTTTTTAACTCCCAAAGCACTTTTCTAGGCTTCATCAGAGTAGCTTCCATACTGTGCTGACAAAATTTAGCTGAAGCCATTGGAATTTGACTAACCCAAACCAGGAGGAGAGGGATGAAATGGGGCGGGGTAGGTTCTGCTCACCTTAGCAACCTGAAACGTTAGGTGCCCAGTGAACCCATCTTCCTAAACTACGTGCCTAAATGTGTCCTTCATGGAGACAGGAAGGCATGTGTGAAGCCTGCCATGCAAGAGCCTGCCTTCCTAACAGAGGTAACTGTCTTCGTTGACTTTACAGAGAACTTGTTCAGTCACTTTAGGAGGACTAGTCCCCCACATGCCATAGGCAAATGGACTGAATTCCACCACTGGCATTTCAAATTAAGGCAGAATTAATTACCTGTGAGGATCCTTCCAGCCTAGAAACGTTAGCAGAAAACATAAATCCTCATTTAACTTCTGCCCCCAAGATATCAATGGGAACCTTTCCATCAGCTTCTACAGGTACTCAATATTTTATATCCCTATAGCAATCACAGTTGTTCCTATGTGATTTGAACTAGCACACCACTTGCTGTCAGCTATCCAAAATTTTACTGCCTGCGAGCCTCCACAAATCCCAGCAACCACTGTCTTTCATAACTTCTGTCTACACATTAATGAAATGCATAGCTTGTAAAGAGCAGATACAGCTAAATAAAGGAGGATGAGACAGCCTAGCAGTGCCCGGGGGCAGTGCCATTTCCAAAATGCCTGGTTTCCCTTCTCAAGAGCCCGTCTCCTCTGCACGCTTCCCCTGCATGGGATGGCTCTGCAATGGAAGTGCTCCAGCTCACGCAGAAAACAAAGGGCAGGCACATCTGGCAGAAGAGCTGCAAGAGTTTCATAAATTATGACTGATCGTGGTGATGCTGTGACATGCCACAAAGATCCCTTTGAAGAGCCGTACCCAGCTATAATTTGATAAACCCAGCACTGCTTCTAACGCCAGGGAGCAGAGCAAGGGCTGTTTCAGAGCACTGCGAGAGCTGCAGCTTGTACAGGACTGAATGAGTGCGCTTTCCGTGTTTTCCCTCTCTTTGGATCAACTTCCCACAAGACAGGAGAGGTGCCCCTTGACCCACCACCACAAAAACATATGAGGTATCAAAAGAAATAAAGACGCCAGCCACACTAATAAACACTGGGGCCTTCTGGCGTCTCTGTAACACTCCTAGACTGATGCTCATTTTTTTCTGATGCTCAGGCAGCCTTAGGAGACAAGCCGGGCTTGCTCTCTGCTCAAAAATCAATGGCCTGTTCTGCAAAATGCTGAAAGGAATGAAATATGTCAACAAGACTTTCCCAACAGGACTTCTGAGCCAGAAATTTCTCTGGCTGTTCGGAAGGGTTCAAGGTATGAGGTAGATAGCCTCGGTCTGTATTTATCATAGATCTTTTTAGACTTCTTCTACACTATAAGAAAAAAAGGTTGAATAAATCTAAAGCTTCACTTTCATGCAAGTATTGGGCACCATTTGCCTTTTGTTCCTTGATTTCAAAGATTTTATTTTAACGGTCCTGATATGCATTAGTCTTCTAGCCCAGTCATATCCCATACAAGGCTGGTCAAAAATGGTAAGGAACTCGGTGAAAAAAATGTCCAATTTCCTGGGGTTTCTTGGAAGGAAATTCAAAAATCCAGAGACAAATGTTATCGATATTGGGAAATTTGAAATATTTCAGCCAGCTGTTACATCCACAGACTTTACTCTGCCTGAAAATGAGACATTTTTGCTGTGGCTACTCGTGAAAAGGAAAGAAGAGGCAAGTAAATAAAGGTCGCTCTAGAGAGCTGGGCATTGGACTGGCACCAACAGATGCCGTTCAATGTCTAATTGTGCTAAAGAATTACTGAGTGACTCAGGGGCACCAGCACCCACTCACCAGGGACTCCATCCTTTGCAGCCTTTAGAAACATATTTGGTGCCCTCTTTCCTGGCTGAAGTACTGTGAGAGTCAAATCAGTTATTGATTATAAGATGATTCCAAGCCACAAATGACTGAAATAAACCATTCTAACTGAACGATTAAATAAAGCAGAACTTTAACTCATCTTGTTCTGGGATTTCCCTTAAAACAAAAAATTTTGTGTTTTATTTTTTTGCCCCAGTTAAGCAAGGACTGAGATGCTGGACTATCGCACTGCCTATGCATTCAGTTCTCAACGGTCTGCAAAACAGATGTGATAAACAGACGTGAATTGAGAGAGTCAGTTCCCCTCTTCACCTCCACCATGTCCCTGCTGATACAACCCCATTGACGTCAGAAGAGTTGTTCAGAATGGGATCTGGAGCAAAGAGAATCAAATATAGCATTTTAGCTGAAAAAAACAGCTGTGATTATTTCCCTTTATAGCGCTAGCCCGGCTTGCCTGCCTCCGAGCAGAAATACAGTGCATGTTGGAGGGTGATTCCTAGACCTTCCCTTCACACATGAGCTTTCCACTCCATTTAGCTCCCTGACATGTTTATATTTTTGTTCAGAGTGTGTTAAGCAAATATGTATGAATAAACAATATTTTCCTCTGTGCCAACAGTTGTATTTGGGTCATTGGTGCCCTGTGTCTTACCCAATACAAAAACGCTTAAAACAAATATATATTAAGAATGGCTTCTCTGTTCTGCGATGAGAGAAGAGCAAATGTGCCAATATTTCAGCCTTCCAAGTTTTATAGACCATGTGGGCTGTGGTTGAGATCAAAGATATAGACATATTTTCCCCTAGAGAGCCAGTAATGGGTGGTTTCCATAGAGATGGAAAAGATAATTCTACAAAAAAATTAAAAAGTGGAAATCCTCCAGTTGCATCCAGCCCTTCAAATTTTCACAGGCCAGTTATACTGCTGATGTAAATGAGAAGTTGGTACAGCGATACGCAGTGACACCAGAGGAACCGCTCAGCCATATGGTCTAATTATGGCTTTTTTGTGTACTTTCCATGTGTAAATGACTTTCGGGATCGCTGTCAGGAATAAGCAGTGTGTTACAGTGTAGTGGTGCCAATTCTCATCATTTCATTATGTTTTGTCACAACTGGCATTTTTCCTAAACACCAGCGCAGTCAATTAAATGAGGATCTCAGCTTTCACCCAAGAAAGACATCTCTGGCCTTGAATCTTGCAGATGAAAGCTTACAAATATGACCTGAACAGACCTTTTTAAGGTTCAAAAAATGAATATAAGCAAATGATTGTCTTTTTTTCTTTCCAAGTGATATTTTTCCTGTGCCTGTCACACTGCGCTGGGGGACACGGCTCATGGACTCTGCATGCATGGGCTGGCAGCACCAGCACGGTCACTGCACGTGCACGTACAGTCCCGGGGAAGCGCACCATGCAGATGCAGTGTGGGGGCTGCAATTGTGCATGTGGACACGCACAACGTCAGCATGGCACCTACAGCTTCAGTGCTCACAGGTCCTGCCTTCTTGGCTGCTGAAAAGGCTCTCAACTGCAGCCGAGGAGGAATTTTCCATTGTAATGGGCTTCATTGAAAATGCCGATACCAGCTGATGCAAACGTTTTCAGAGCGACTTGGGAATTATTTTTTCCCAATGATGTGTTTCATTCGTAGATCTATTATAAATTGGGGTTAAATACAAAGATGCTATTCCAATGCTTTCAGAAGAGACCCTTATAAAGTTAGTGTTTTCAATGCTTTATGAGATCCTTTCCAGATGACTGTTTCTGTACAGACCACAGAGAGAGTCACCCACAGGTGAAGTTAGGTGAGATGAATCTCATTATGTTGCTACATTTACATAATTCTAAAGATACTTTAAATCTAGAACGAAATACTGCTTGCAACCCAGAACTGATGCTTTGCCACAATCTCTTTTAAACAGAAAAATGGAAAATTCTTTCAAGTCAAGTCAATTGAATAAAATTTTGATATTTTTGCTTTCCCGGTGAACAAAAAAATCATTTTGTCAAGCAGCCCCCCCTTTTTATTGGCTATTGGCTGTGTACTGCTACATCCCTCTTCACTAGAGAATACCCAGGTAAAATAGTTTTGATGATAACAAATTGTGAGCTCCATTTCTGATAATAGACAGCCTGACATCTGGTTGTCTTTTCCAGAGAACTCTGACTAGCAGGAAAATAGATAGGAAAGACGGGCAGTGTTTGGAACAACTAAAGGCCTATTTGTACTCTGCGATGCAGCTCTGTAGAGTGATACCTGTGCTTCTGGAGCCAGCAGCTATAGGCTCGAGTTTGAGCAGAAACGATGCTGTCAGAAAGCTTGCAGGACACATATCCCACAAAATCTGCCAGCTAAAGAGAGAGGAAAAGCTCCTTGTCGGTCTTGAACTGAAGTAGCTAATCAGAGTGGAGATAGGGTGCTAGTTACATCCAGTGCCATAGAGTAGACGGATTCCTACCCGTGATCCCTTCAAAGACATTGCGGCTAGACAGCATTTCCCAAAGAGCTGACGACATCTTCCTTCACAGCATTCTTCTCTGCTGAGCGTATGTTAAAAAACATTACAATAGCTACATCATTTTGAAAAATCCGGGATGCTACTGGTCAAAAAGTTCCTCCTGGTGATACTGCTGCAATCCCATAGTGCAAATGAGATATAAGACATACGGATGCAAGAAAGTCTGCACTGAACTTCCAGGAGCCAGAGGCTGATCCCTGACCTGGGCACCACTGACAGTAGGCATTAATCCTTTTTGAGATGCTGACATCTGTCTTCATGCTGCATTAAAATATAATTCCCTCCCTTTCCACTACTCATTACATGCAGAAATCTTCTTTGAAAGATAAAAATAGCGCTTAGGATTGATTACACAGTGTCATTTCATTTCTTTTTCTTGTATTAGCAATTATATCATTTGAAAATTTCAAAACAAAACATGATTTATGAATAAAATTAAAAAAAAAATGTTTCCTTCAGATTCATTTTGAAAACAGAAGAACTTTATCTTTCCTCCACAACAACATTTTTAAAAAAAAAACTGTGTGATTTAGTAAAGCACTTGCATTTCAACAGGACTGTATTTCCCAATGAAAATGGTTCATTGGCATTTGTCCAGCCAGGTCTAATTACTTCTGCTTTATGTGAATAAGGAGGAATTCAAGCTTGTACATCCTATCTGTGATGTCTGTCGTTACCACAGTTTAATCCTATGTTGCTTTCTGCTGTTAATTATTTATTAACGGCCTATGCTGAATAAATAGTAGTGAGAAGACCTGTAGAAGGAGCATGTGTCTTTTGGCATTTCTTGGAATCAATGTTTTACTGTTCAAAGCATCTGACACTGTACTTGCCGTTGGTTCTGCTTCAAAGATATATTATTTGATCATAATTTTTTCTACTGTGTATTAAGTATTTCATTGCTCCTGAAATGAAAGGCCAGGCTATGAACCGTTGCAGAAAGTCTGACACGGTTTGTGGTGCTACAAGATTCCTCTGATTTCCTCAGCGTTTAAGTTAAGATTTTTAAGATCTTAACTTAAAAAGGACCTTTAAGATCCTTTTAGTAAGGACCTTTACCTCCTTTCCAAATCCTGTGCAGAAACAACCTTGCTTCCAGCTCCTCTGTGAAACAAAATATTAATTGACACTTCTCAGTTAACAATTTGCAAACCGTTTCTTAAGCCTCAGCAAAGGCTGAATTTGGTTTTAAACCACAAAACGAGGGGAAGCAGAACTCAGTCCAATTTGTGCCCAAGCTTTGCCCGTTAGCGCAGCCCAAGCCGCCTGACCATTCTTTATCTCAGTTTCCCAGTCTCTAAAATCAGGATAATTGCTTAATCAAGACTGAAAGAAGGGGAAAAAACACATTTGACAGAGCTTTCCCTGGCTCTTTCCAAAGCTGAAACTTCATCACTTCAGCGAGATGAAGCATGTCTAATGCATGGTGATCTTATAAGACTCAGTAAATTTAAGCTCATTAATGTCGATATTCTGCTCTATGAGCTGTGAAAGAGCTGCTGTAGAGATGTAATGTCCTGTTTCAAACCACAGACAGATTGATTATGAATAAATGTTTCAGTCACGTCAAAGGTAATTTAAGGATGCTTCCTACTGTCTTCGTCGCTGTGTAATAAAGCAGTCTCTCAAACCGCCCATCAATAACCTAGGGAAGCTGGGAAAGGGGTGGGGAAAGAATAGTGAAGGGTTAACAAAATTATAACATAGGGATTTGCTTGTATTTTCAAGCATTTAATTGACTATTAGCCGTGTTAATCATAAAAAGAAAAAGTTTAGGAGTAAAAACAAGAAAAACCAAATAATAATGGCTTAGACCTCCTCCAGCTCAGGGGAATGGGACAGCTAGAATCTCAAGTTGCTGGTCTTTACAGAAACCAAGTTACAAGAGACAAGAGGGGAGGTGTTCGAAGCTTATAAACTCATTAATGGTATCGGGATGATCAATAAGAAAGGACGGCTCACCTTCCCCACTGATAAAAGGGCAACTAACCATCAAACACAAACAGCAGATTCAAAATGAGCGCAAAAAGAGACTCCTTTGTTAAACTGTGGAACTCCTTGACACTGGATGCTCTGGATATCAAAATGTGTTTGGGTTCAAAAAGCCACTGGGCAAATTTATGGAAGAGGAATCCATGCAGAGCTATTAAAAAACAGAGATACCACGTTTAGCTTAGGTGTAAATCACTGGCAGGAAGGAAAATATTCTCAAAAAGCACCATTATCCATTTGCCCTCTTCTTACCCTCCCCTGCAGGGCATAAAAATGCAGGCTCCCAGCCTGTACCGATGATCCTCTCTTCCAACACCTGACAACCTCTATTTGCTGGGAGCCCCTCAGTGCCTCCTCCGCGTGGGACTGAGTGCTTCCACCTGCAGACAGGGATTATCCAGCTCATGTTCTTCACCCTGGAAGAATTACACTGGTACCGACAATTAAAGACACTTAGCAGTTCTTGGATAGTGTAAAGACTTTCACACCTGCAGAGGAAACAGCTGCTGCTTTTGAGCAGCAGCGAGCAAGATAATGTCAGCAGCAAATAGAGGTGTTTATGTTGCTAACAAGCATAAGCGCATCTGAGCTGAGGGGAGTTTAGGTATAAGCCGAGGCGCCTTCAGAAAGGCTATCTGAAGGCAGGTGAGTGCATGGGGAGAGGGTGAAGTAGGGTCCTGCTTGCAAAAGCACCTGTGAGGAAGGTGTGGTTTCATGGAGAATTCATCGCAGCATAGGGAAGTCAGCCGGCCTGTGTGCAGCAGTCTGTTTTCACTTTGAGGTGAACGTGTAGGAGCTCCTCCCAGCTGATGTGCAGGCCTCGCAGTTGCTGTGATGTGCTGGGGTGGCTGCTCACCCTCACCAAGGTTAAAGTGGCTGGTGCAGGGAGTACTGGACTGAGATCCAGCACACTGGTGTTCGCTTCCTTGTTCTAGCGCAGCTTTTTGGTGCTGTCCCAGCAAGTTGCTTAATCTTCTGAGGCCGCAATTTCCATACGAGAAAGGGGCTCTAAGAATGCATCCTTTGTTGTCTTGACTCTTGAGTTTGTACGTTCCTCATAGCCAGTATTAGCTGACACCATATCTCTGTGCAGTGCCCAGCATAGCGGGGGCTAGAATTCATCTGGCGTTGAACAGACACTGTTGCAATAATAAAGCAAGTTTCCTAATGTAGCTCGTTCCTTGTAGCTGCGGTCTTAATTTCCCCCTGCACGCCACTTTCATTTTCATTGCAGGGGAGGCATTCTGATGATTTTCGCATGAACACCCCCATAAGGCTTACCATCCAAAGGAATACTGTCTCCAGGATACATAATGCCTATTTCTTGTCTATTTTTTTAAGCATCTCTATTCCCATTTGAAAACCTTCACAAAACCTCCTCCTCCCACACAGGAAATGGAGTTTTTCAGCTCCTTAGAGGCTCAGACTTCTCAAGAGCTGTGCACCTGGGTAAGTTATAGCTTCCATACAGCACATGCTTTTCCAGCATCTCCCCAGGGCCTTTTTCCCTGTGGCCATCAGAGATCTCGTAAGAAACGTACATGTGCATGCTCTGAGCTGCCAGCAGATCAAGCATGAGCGAACAGACCCTAACAGAAATTAAAGCGTTCTTTCGGAAGACCTCAGTCTGATCTTTGATTGTGCTGATCTGAATCAGAAGGCGCTCTAGTGAGATCACCGCCAGTGAAACGAGCGGGCAAACCAGAGCAGAATTAGGCCCCCAGAATGGTGCAGGCTAATGTGTTTAAGAAAAAGGCAGTAGAATCTTATTCACATCCTATTTGTGCCTTGCGAATCTATTTAGGGATTCTTTGCAATTTCATCAATCGCGTTAATGAAACCACCGTGTCCCAAACGTTATATCAGCCCCTTCTGCTGAAAGCAACTTCTGCCAATCAGGCATATGTTCGTCCGAGAGCTAACTCTATACCCTTTTTCTGACTGGTTTCGGGGGAAATGGGAAATCGGCTAGAGCTGATCTGATTTTAATCTCATTTTAGTGTAACTTTCTTTGCTCCAGTAACAGTGCTCCTGCTGGATGCGAGGGGTAAGAGAGCACAGAACCAGCTCCTGCGTGTGTTGGGTGACATCCCAGGTTTTTGGCAGTGCAGAGATCTATAATCAAGGGAGGTAAAAAGTTAGAAACCATGTGTTGGAACAAGAAGTAAACTTCCTGGGTTGTATCCGATCGCACAGGTTTGTTGCAGGGGTCTGGTTCACGAGGGACTTGGAATCAGGGACAAAAAATGAGCCCTTAAGTCCACAAAACACTGACATTTTCCACCTATTAAATTAAACAGGAAATTAGTGTTGAGGGGAACTTGCAGAATCATTAATAACTATTTTGTTTTGTGGGAAACCAAATGGATATCCATCTCTCTCACTGTGCGCTGTTCTCTTGCTCACAAGAAAACTTTCACGCTGTGGTCATGTCAAGAGCTCAGCACGTACATTCCTGTCTAGTGCTGTATAGTGCCTGATGAGATGGTCTGGTAGGTGTTAGAGTAGAGTAAATATTTTGAGGAATAAAGTAAATGGCAGCCTGTTCTCTCCACAAGGCTTTCTGTCTGAATTTGCAGACGCACACTGAAAAGTAACTCCATGAAAAATACACTGAAAGCTGCTATCTCTGTTTCATTCATGACTCCCATGTTGAGAGCTGGGTCCTTCCGCTCCTACTCTTGGAGTAGCATCTTACTCGAGGAACAGCCCCCAGATTTCAATGGTGCTATTCATACAGAGTGTAAAGGCAACATCTGGCCTTACGTTTTACAAGTTATTTTTTGGTTGGCCCAGGCTTGCAAACAACCTAAATGCTGAGAAATAACCCTCCTACAGCAATAACAATCCTGCAGTTTCTATTAAAATGGCTGTGTTACAAATAACGTTTGCTCATTCTCAGACAATCTCTGTAGCGTAGATGGTTCATGTAGTTTCTTTGTCGGGGGAAGGAGGTTGATTCTACCCTCGGTCTGAGAGCAAACACAAACTGCTATTCCGTGCAGGTTAAAACCGGCAGAACCAGCCCCAGAGCGACCACGTAACATTTAAGATACAGAGTGGTTATAGTCGCTGTAGTGAGCGGACACAGCGGGTGTCATGAGATTAGATGAGGTATTTGCCTAGCTGTGTACGTCTGTAAAACCTTCTCCTAGAGAGGAGAGTCATCCTTAATACTACTCTGCTTCTCTGGCCATAAAAATGTTAGAAGGCTTGTGAACCTTACCTGAGAATCGGAGAAAATTTGTAGCAGCAATCCCTAAACAATGGCATATGCCATTACTAAGACATTGTTTCTCCCAATATTTTAGAGGGGGCTATGGTAAGCATAGGGAGCTCAGCTCTGTTCCTTCCTTCAGTTACATAACTGCAATGACTTAATGTCAGCTCTTAGTTCTGAGAAAAACACCTGCTGCAAGTGGCTCTAGCAGAGCTTTATTAATGCTCCATTCATGCTCATTTTCTTCATGCAAACTGTCACTGCTAGTCAGCAACTACTGCAGACATGGTACATTCATCAGACTCAAGTAGGCAGAAAAAATGAATTTGTTATATCAAACCTGACTCTTTGAAGCTCTGCGAAATGAGGTTATTGCCACCTCAGGGAGCTCTGAACAGCCACGTCAACATCCTAAAGAACAGCCGAGCGTGCCAAAGTAACCGCGTCCAGGTACTTGTCGAGGTCTTTCAGTACAGTAGTTTCTGGCCACGGTACGGTTACGTCATCTCCTCCTGGTCCACAACAGCACGCAGTCACCGACGCTGCTGTTGGCAGCTCCTAATCCCTTCCTGACCACAGCAGGTTACCTGTGGCCTGGGGGCCAGCAGGACTGACCCCAGCTACGGGCAGGCTCAGCATGCAGTTGAAATTCCTTACAAGCAGCAGTGAAATTTCACTAGGCAAACCTCCCCTTGAATCAAATTGACACAGAAAAATGGAGAAAGACACAGTTGCAGAAGTCTTTCTTGCGCATTACCAGCCCGCGCTGGTTCTGGCACGTCTCTCTCTTTCTCCCTCTCAATGAACACAGCCAGAGCTCTACAAACAGCACCACTGGGCTAGCCTCCATGGCCATGCAAAGGATTAAAAAAAAAAAAAAAAACCACCTGTTTTATCCTAAGCTTAGGTTTCTTTGCCCCTGCAACTGGACATACAAAGGCAATTGTGTCCTCATATCCTGGCTTCTTCACTAGTCCCCTCTGACCATACATAAGCTTTGCCAGGCAGAGAAAAGTATGGTCTCTCTCCTCCTCAAGCGACTCAGCTGACGAGCTGATTCAGTTCCTGTTATAAAGCCCCGGTGGATGCACAAAGGTCCAAGAAACAGGATGGTGTAAGAGACTGGCTTTATTGTACGATGCCCACTTCTGCCTGCATCTGTGGGGTATGGTCTGGGGTATGGTAAAACATAGCAGGCACGAGCAGAGGCAACGTCAGATGGTCACAGAGCTCTTTACAGCACCAGTTAGGAAAAAAAGGCAATGTGGGATTGATTAGAATATAAATCTTCAGACGGAGTTGGCGAGGAAGGGAAGCACTAGCAGATGGGTCGTAGAATGAGTCCTTAAACTCGCTGCCGAATCCTTCATGCTGTACAGAGCTCATCTCACAGTTGCTGCCTGCGTCTCTCCGCAGACAGCAGGGTCCGCATAGACCTTGTATAAGTCTATACTCCAAAGCCAGCAGGAAGCATTATGATCACTGTGATCTGTACAGCACAGCCTTACATACCTCACCCAGCGGACTGTCTCTCAGTGAATAGTCTCCTAAACAAAGGGTAAATCCAGTTCCATGGGAAGGTTCCCAAGGCAAGAGGGGGAGTGTTTGAACGGGAATGCACAGAGAAACCTCAGGAACGGTAGAAAATAGTAGAGGAACACTTCCCCCCAAATCTGTGCTCCAGCAGTCACCCTGCACAGTGTTAACTTGGAGACCAGCAGGCTGCTAGAGGTGACAACTTTCCTGGGAGATTTAAAACTGAAGTCCCTTCTGACAGCTTAATCCTTTGCATGTATATAGCACTTCACCTGCCCAAATATTAACTGATTCATGGTTAATTAACTTGTGGTTATAAATTTCCCCGGGCACTTTTTGCAAGACTCGGGACGTGAATGTTAAACCAAGTGTCCCAGGCAAAATTGCAGCACTGTAAGAAAAATAATGGGGCAGATCATCACCTGGTTTAGTGCAGCTATATAGATTTACTCGAGTCCGGGGCCTGACCCAGTAGCTCTTGAATTCATTAAAGCAAACTGCAGAGAATGAACTGCAGAGCTCCTTCCTTTTACCTAACTCCAATAACTAACCCCTTGCTAAGGCAGGGGATATGATACAAAATAGTGAGCTCACTGTTCCCTTTTACTCTGATGACCATTTCTGCACAGTCATAGAGGAGCAAAGAAGACAAGGTGGCTCAAGTCAACACAATTGAAGGAGCGTTGCAAAAGACCACTCTCTATGAAGGTCAATGTTCATAGACCATCCTAGCCCTCTGCTTGAGAGGATGCAGACAGAAGGGAGAGTTTTACCCAGAAGAAAGCAATACAGAGTAGCTCATTCACCTCAGTGCGGGTATGCACCTGTGCTTCACCCAAAGCAGGTCAGACATTTCAGTGATGCTCAGATCATCGACGTAGCAGCCTCTGAGAGGGAACACGCGCTTCCCCAACTGCCTCCCCGGGAGGACTGTGTGCACACATCTCCCTCCTCTCCCTTGCTTCACGTAACGGTCACTGGAGACACTTAGGAATTTTCCAGAGAACTACCTTTCCATTGAAAAGTGCCAATCGTTCATGAGGATTTTCAATAAGTGCTTTTCAACCTTGGGAGGAAGAGGTTTTAGAAATATCAGACAAATACATACACCCTGCTGCTGATCCTTCTATACACACATCAGCTCCATTCTGGCTTATACCCTAGAGTAATACACTTAATATTTAAAGAACCTGATAAATACTTTCCAAAAAATTCAGTGTACTTCCCAAAGGTTCAGTGGTTTCTCTTCCAAACATAATTTGTGGAGGGTTCTGATAAACAAATTTGGCTTCCCCAGGCATCTATCCCTCTGTAGCGGGCTGGTAAATCAAACTTAAAGAGTTACATGCAACATAGCACGGCTGCATTTGATCCCCAGGAACAGTCTACTTCGCTGCAGTCTCTACTTCAGTACAACCCCATCAGATTGAGGCATGCCTTTTGGGTACCCACCCTGATGTAAAGGTACAGCACAGGCTTTACACCAGTGTGTGTCACAGAAGAGGAGTTTAAGTGTCTCTCATGTGCCATCAAGTATTCGAGACACTGTTAGTGTAGTCTGAGTTTCCAAATTCACCCAGACTATTTCACAGGCTGCCTGGCAGACGGGATGCTGCTGTTCTGAAGTATGGACTATTCCTTTTGTGCAGGAGATTTTTGGCCGTAGTTCAAGCCTACTGTCTTTCCTTGAAGTAGCCTCCCTTCCCTCCCAACACCCTCCTGGAGATCTCTGAGAAGTCCTTCCTCGCTGAGAACCACTTACTGAGGATGATAGGAAGGTGGATATGGAGGAACTAGCAGAGCTTCAGACCTGGATGAATTGCTAGAAAACAGAAACTTTCTCAACGAGAGTGAAAAGATGTATGGCTGCGTATGGCAGAGGAGATGTATGGCTGCGTAGTCTGGCCACAAGCAGGTCCTATAGTGGTGTAGTTTGAATGAGTGAGAATTTTATTGATCCATCAGCGTAAGACCCAGTGTGGGAGCAGTTATGCTGGCAGAAAGATGCTTTAAAGTGGAGAAGAAAGTTTGCCAAGGGAGGAACAGGGCCTGTTTAAGATGCTCCTTTTTAGCTGTTTGCTATCACTGCTTTTATAGAGATCACACCAGTAGCAGCTCTAACAAAGCAAATCATGTGGACACCGCTCACCTGCTTTGTCTGAGGCAGTGTAAATGGCCATCCACAAAGAGCTGAACTAACCAGGCTGACTTTGTATCAAAACCAGCAAAGGAACTTCATTTATTGATTTGCATCAGATTTGGTAATGGAGACAATGGCCAAGGGGCAAGAGGTCTGCAAAATAATAGTGTTACCATGGACGAACTCTAACTTTGGACTAAAATCTCGTGCTAGATGCTGTAGGGAAAAAAAGAAAAACACATACTACAGAGAGTTTCCAATCCAACGATTTCTAAGTCTAAGGCAAGAGGCAACAGGGAGATGTGCACAAACAGGGAAATACAAGGACGTGATGAGACATTACAGAGTAACGCACGCAAAAGTAATCTTAGCATATTAGTACTTATCAGTTATCAATTTCTGTGGAGGAATAATGGCAAAGATGAGTTTTAAGGTGGGATTTCAGGTGTAGCTATAGCTGTCTGGGTACCAACAGCCGCCTCTTCATGGGAAGGGGGAAGGCAGGTGGGCTCTACAGCAATATCGATACTGCCAGACCTGACAATGGTTCCCTTTTTGGGTGCAGTCAAAGTATAACGGAATATGGTACAAAATAATGCACGGTAGAGACAGCAAAGAGGTTACTCCACCTTATCCTCTGTCACAGTGCAAATGAATGAGAATGAAAGCAAAGGAAAACAGACACCACTGCAGGAGGGAAACTCTTCTTTTAACATACAAGCTATTATTAACCAGAGGAACTCATTATTGTGCGATGTCATTGGGCTAAGACACTACCAGGATCTGGAAAGAAAAGGGTTCTGATATTTATACTGGGCAAGGAAGCATCCATGGTTTTACTGAGAAATAAGGTGGTAGTAACCTCGTATCAGCTAAAATGCGTCAAGAAGAAATCCATCCTCAGGGCAGTTTATTCTGCAGTCAGCTGTCACGTCTAATGTAAAAGAAACATATTATGAATGCCTCTTACTGGACATGGGAGAAGGGTGATCTCTTTAGTATCTAATAAGGCATAAACAGGAATGGAAATGTCTGCTGCAATTAAAACACTTAATGAAGCACAACTGTGTGGATCATGGGATGCCTTTGGTAAAATCTGAGATCACGGTACAGACCATCAGTGAGAGCATTAACAGAGCCTCTCTTCTCTAGCCAGTAGCCTATTTACACTTCGGTTGTAATTGGCTCATGAGCTCAAAACTAGGTAAGGAACACATGTGCTACATAAACACAGACATGCACAAACACAACACACTGCGTGGCGGCACAGGTCTCATTCTGTTTCGAAACCCGGCTGAAAAAAACAGCTGAGGCAAGGCGACGTTACCTCTTCGACCCCTGCACAAAATCTGGATCTGAATTCGCGCCAGCATTTGACACCCCCGTCGCGGAGGGCGCCCGCAGCCGTGCTGAGGACTGGGAGCAGAGGATGAGGCAAGGGCTGTACAGCGCCTAGCACCTCCCGCACCGCAGGGCACGAGAGACCCAGCCTCCCTCCGTCCCGGCGCTGCGTCCGCACTGGCGGATTTATTTATACAGAGCAGCTCAGAGTGGGGGAGTTTCAGCCGCTTCCCAGATCGCGGAGAAGAAAGCGAGGGGGACGCACCTTGGCGTGCAGGAGGACACGGACAGCAATTACCAAACCTCTAGCTCCAGGCAGGCACTGGCACTCGCCGAGCAGTCCCCCCCGACGCGCTGTACAGACAAACCTCCAGCTCTGCCAAAGCATGTCGACTCGTTACTCCCCGCTTTCACAACAGGGCTCGCCAACCTCCACTACAATCTATGCTGGAGCCATCACGCAGTGATTTGTGATGTACTGAAACACAGTTTACATTGCAAAAAGCTCTAATATGTCCCTGGAAAGCAATTAGGAGAGGGTTGCATATGAGTGTTAAGGGTTTGCTTCACGAGCAGATGTGGTCTTGGCGGAAGCACCGCTGGCCTCTCGCTCGAGCAAGCCTTGCTCCATATCAGCACCGCGGCAAAGAGGAGCCATCTTGGTCCTGCTTGGCCAGGCTTATTTTTATTAGGCCTTTCTCCGGAAATAAGAAGTACAGTAAAGCGAGGTGATCTTCCCCCGCTGCTGCTGGTGTAGATTATGGAGCTGGCAGCAGCAGGAATGCATTAAGGAAAGCTCCCAGCAACGGGTAAGTTTTAAAATGAAAGCTGGCTCAGTGTTAATGCGCAAGTAATGTGTCCCAGCTGTCTTTAATAAAACAGCCAGCTGAAACTCAGCATCATAATAAACAGAGCAGGGATTTCACAAACATCCTGGCTGCTCAGAAGGAGCCTCTTTTTTTATTATTATTTTTTTTTCTCCAAGATTGATTAAACATTTCCTGTTTTCAGCTTTCGAGAAAGGTCTTCGGAAGCCTCCCCCTGCTGCCTTCGTGCCTGCAGCCTCATTTTTCAAGGTCCCTCTGCGACGTTGAGACCAGCGGCTTTGCGCAGACCTGGTGCGTGGCCGCGTTACAGCGGAGAAACGCTTCTGCTGCAGCCCAGAGCACAACTCTGTCGCGTGTTGGGTTTGCTGTGACCACTGCGGGATGGGGTGGCGAGATGTTTTAAGGATGCTGAGCAGGGACCTAAGCGTCTGGGAATCTCACCAGACCCTAAAGAGGAGCCTCACAACCTGATGCATCCTATTTACGGACAAGGAACAGGAGAAGTTGTCTGCAGCCGGGAAATAGACCTGGGAGCATCAATGGTTTCTACTTTTTTCCCTGACTAAGATAAAATCACTCTAAGGCTAGATCATCAAACCTGTTTAAGTGTTCAACAACTCGCGTAGGAACAAGCCCCTGCTGAAGCAGCAGAGCTAGGATTCATCCCAGCTAATTCAGGATGTCATCCTTTAGGCTCATAGCGAGCAGAGAAAAATAGGCACCTTTGGGGTCAATTCGTCCAGATTGCTTTGCATTTCTTTAGGATAAAATTAAACACATCCTAGAAGCCCATGGACATGGCTATGCAGCTCGCTCATGTGTCCACAGGCAAACTCCCCATCCATCCCATGGCCGCATGTGGTAGAGGAGAGTCCACTGGCCATGCCAGCCCCTTCGATCATACAAGGCTTCCACGGCCCTTTCCACATTCTCTTCTCAATCAGGGAATTGGAAGAAATATTTATTTTTCCTAATCTTTTTTCCAACCTCTAAAGACCAATAAGAGCTTGAAATTTAAAATGAGCGATGAAAAGCTACCTCAAAATTCTCTTATTTTCCTGCTTCTGTGTAGCAAGCAAATGGTATGCCTGACCTTCAGCTGAGGTACGTGGGCATCTTGCCAGCCAATAAAATCGAGTTTCACCAATTAGCTTTCAGTAGTGGAGGGTCTGGCTAGAAGTACTCAACTTTAATCCCAGATAATGCGTAACAACTTTCAGTGCACTCATTCCAAATGTTTAATGGGCTTCAGTATTTCCTATAGCTCTATAATATCTCCCACAAAGATATAAATCATCTCTGTGGTACAGAATAGAGAAAAGACTTGAAAATGCTGACTGTAGTAGAAGTAGAAACATCATCTCATCATCTCCTAATTTCAGTGAGAGGTATGTGTCCATATACCTTTAGTATTCAATTTAGGTCCATTGTTTAGAAATGCCCGTGATTTCTATGCTTTTATCTTGTTCGTCAACATTAGAGAACCCTTCAGGATTTGGGATTTCACTTCTTTTTGCCTTAACTTTGCATATCTGACAAGGATGTTGCAAGGACTAGTTAATATTGTAAGGTGATGACTGAGGAGCAGATCTTTCAAAACACAAAGTGCCGCTTGTGATAAGGATTTTCAGGGGAGTTTCGAGAGCGATATTGTCAAGCAGTTAGTCTGAACTTGACCTCTCTAGGTCATAATCTTATAGTACAAGCACATATAAAAGGGAAATAATCTCTAACGTTCATTTTGGGTAACAGGCTGGTAAATGGTGAAGACTTCAGTTGATGCTTCTGGCTACCCATAAGTTTCTGCAAAATCTGTAACGCTCTGAGTGATGTTCCAAGAAAACAGATTGATTTTCTTTCCCCCGCAGTCTTATTTTACTTTGAATCCTCAGCATTTTCTTTTCCTAAAACAAGGTATCAAAATATCTTGGGTGGAATTCTTCAATGCAAACTGAGAAACACCTTGCCAAAAAACATTGAGTTCAAACAGTATTTGTTTGGAGTACCTGAGTTTTCCTTTAGCCTCAGGAATTCTGCTTAGCACAACTCCAAAGTATTTTAAAATGAAAACAAAACATTAAGTTTTATCAGCCATATGCAGTGGGTTTTTTAGTCTTTGTACATTCATCTCGGGTAACTCAAAATAAATATTTCTGGACTTTTCTCAATTTTTGTTCTGTGTGTTTACCATTTTTCTCTCTTCTTTATCACATTATCCTCTTATTCATTTTCAAACAAGGTTCCTTCAGTCAGTGAACTGACTGAAGAGAACGTGTAAGCACTTTGCTCCCTTCAGCAACGCATACTCTGCCTATTATCAATATGTCTAAAATAATTAGCAGTGAAATATTTCACATTTTCAGGTAATTTTCCATTATAGACACTAGTATGGACATCTTACAGAAATGGTTTAGAGTAGTTTATAGTCTTTAAAGTCAGTTTTGTAAGCCATGCAATCTACCAACCCACAAATCCAGAATTTCAACAACCAGCTAAAAAATTTTTTGCCAAAAATTTTTATACCCAAGATTGAATTTATGTCAAAAATGTGCATTTCTTCAAGAAAAAAAGGAAAATAAATTGAGAAATCTTTCCGTTTCAAAGTTTAAAGACAAGAACTTTTCTCAACGCTTAAGCTGTTACACTTTAGTGACTAAAGAAAATAAGGTTTTTTCCTTCTGAAAAAGAATCACAAAGAAAAGCGTGAACTCATGTTTCCTCTCTGCCTTAATGCTGCCATTCCAACGAAAAACATACAAAATTAAAATGAAATGCAAAATTGAGAATCTGGACTCTTCCTCTCCCTTTTCATTATTTCACATGGTAAAGGTTATTCTCCCAATTGTGAGAGCATTTCTGATGAAAGCTAAATCCTGGATAAAATGACTTAGCCTTATAAAGAAATGCTGTCCCAGAGGGAAGGTTAGAATTTGCTGAGCCCAAACTTTCACTTTCAGAGGTTTGCCAATTAAGTTATCGCCTTGCTCTGCAAATTGACATTGAGCTTACATTCGAGTCTAGGCAAAGTGAAATACTGTAAATGACAGTACACATACTCCGAGGTCTCAGCCTCGGAGCCTGCCCAGGACAGGTGGACAATTTGACCTTTGCAACACTTGGAACTTTTCATTGTCTATTTCTAAAGCCTAGAATTAAATACTCCTCTCAACTAAATAACCTTGAAAGAGGCCTTCACATAGCGCAACCTGTTGTCTGTTGTACAGCCATGCACAGAGGCCTGAAAAGGGAACAAGCCTCTATTGTTTTTGATGCTGCCCCTTCCCCCAAGATTTCTAGTCTAACACATACAAAGCAAGGATAAAGGAAAGGGGTTGTTATTATCCTCCTTCACATCTCCATTTTATGGGCTGAGAACCAGGGCAGAAGGTCCCATGACTTATTCTTGGATGCACACCCAAAGTCTGTGCCAGCAATGGTATTTAACCCAGCTCCTTTTTGTCCTAGGCCAATGTTTTATCAATAAGACCCGCTTTCTCCCCCCATAGCTTTTTTCCAAAGAAATACACATTTTTAAACTGTCCCTGCTCTTTCACCACGGCACATCATCCTGCTGTCAGCCGTTCCCTGGCATCTGCCCAACAAACATAGCTGTCGCTTGTTAGCACCATCGTCCCTCTGAGAACATTGTTGTTGTCCTGATGCTCTACTGGCATCAACGGTCCCATCCCTGACGGAGGCTCCATTTTAAACGCCACCTAAATTTACAACATTTGTATGAAGTAAACTTTCCTGTAAAGTAAAAACTCTTCTTACAGGGCTGACACTTAAATCAACTTTTGGGTACAATACTTCCTTGGCTGCAGAGAAGCAAATGCTGCTCGTACAAGCCACCATTTCTGGGAGCTTAGAGTCAATTATCCATGGCACCAAAGAGTAATTCCTGCAAAAAGTCCTATTTGTGAACGGGATGGATGGGTTCTCCTTAGCCAGGGTGGAGACAACACTGGTACAGGCACAAACGACTCATTCAAATCACTGTGAATAGTAGCAGTACCGTTCTCTAGAGGAGATGGTGTTTGGCAGAGCCAGAAATACAGCTGATGTCTCCTAATCCCCTACTAAATGAAGAAAGACAGAAGTGATAGGAGTGCTTGCTGTTCATGCACTCACGCTCACTCAGACTCCATACTGATTATAAGGCATTTTTATTACAGGAGAGACTGATTGATAATTTATAATCCCATCCATATTAATTAGCAAGCATACTTTTTCCAGCAATCTAGGTGGGAAAGCACATATGTATTTTCAGGAGATTAAAGAATGGGATATCCATACCAGGCGATTGCTTAGAAACTTCTACTTCCATTTGTGTGTCTTCTGATGGTTAGTCTCGTACCTGTATCCTGTGTATCCTTCACAATAGCCACAGTGACGTCAATGGCATAGAAGCTGGTTTAGGCTCTGCCATAGGGGATACGCTGTGATTACACCAGTAAACGAGCCCTTCTTTTGTGAATTTTTTTATGTTTGTTTTTGTTCTACGACTGAATGAAAACTAAACTTTCCAATTCTTGTCCACACAGACAAAAAAAAGATACGACAGACCATCTGGACCGCAAAAACATTCCTGACAAGAAACATAGCTTCAACAAACCAGCTTTTACTGACCAAAAGGAAAAAAAGGTAAAGGAGCACAAGGAAAGAAGAGTCGGTCTGAAGACTGCAGGCCAACCGTGGCAGTGAGATCCTTCACGAATAGCACAGGGAAAGGACGGTGCTGTCACCACATCCTTGCTCACTTTTGACCTTCTGGCCAGTGTACAGAGGAAAGAGCAGTACGGGGAGCCACAAACATAGAGCCTGCCTGCCCCTGAAACCCACCTCCATGACAAGAGGGAAAAGGCACAGAAAAGGGAACTTCTCCTCGTGCTACCCACGCACAGCTAGAGGCACAGTGGGATCACTCGCAGAAACTGTACTAGCGGCGTTCAAGGCGGGGATAGGCTCCAGCTCCCTAAGCAGAGGACAAAGGTTCAAGCGGACCTTCCTGTAGACTCTTAGACTTTCCCTGAAGTGTGTTGCTATTAGGGCTTTCATTATTTTGCGTTTGTTTGTTCGCATGGTTCTGCACTTCCTGAGTTGGGCCAGAAGTGGTAGCAAAGAGATGCTACAAACACTGCTGGCCCCACAGCATTTCCAAAGGCCAGAACAGAAGAGGGCAGGAAAGCACACCAGGAGTCTCCCTTTCCAAAGGGTTTCAGACTATTTTCTAAACTAAAAGAGTTTGGACAAATACTGACAGCTTAGAGGCTTAATCATTATTGTGCAAAATGGGGAAGACAGACACGGAAAACACCTCTAAGATCATCCAGGCTCATTGCCTACCAGAATAGGAGTATGTCCCTTCTCTGTTTCGTCCAGTCTTAGTATAAAATTCTTTAGCAAAGAACTTGCACAGTTATTTTGGTACTGCACCAGAAGCCTTTGTCCCCTCAGGCAGGGGAGCTATTCAAAATCAGGTTTTATGCCTTTGGGAAAGCAACCAGCAACCAGCATTGCCATCCAGCCTCACAGGGTCTCTTTTCTTCTGCAAAGGGAGGCACGTTTTATTTGCTTTCCCCTGTGCTTCTTCATTTTATATCCAGGTGAAGACAGGACCCACTAAACTAAGCTGATTTTTCTATTACTTCACCATTTCCATCTCTTTTCTCTTCCCACTACGTGTTGCTGAGAAATGATCATCACTTCCTCACGGGGAAAGATTAACACTTCACTTTACTAGCGGTTGCCCTGAATTTTCCTTTCCTTACATTTCTGTCGTTACTTCTCCCTGAGCATTCACAACTCCTGAGGGAAGCTGTGAACAGAGAAACGCTCTTTCACTTCCAGAAAGCAGCCAGAATTAACGTTTTCCTTTCTTTATATTATTCGTTGTCCAGAACTTAGGCCACATTCTCGGCTAATACAAAGCTCACAAATCTGTACTCTGTATTAGTTCATGGCAGATGAGTATCACATTTAACCTCTATTCAAAATGTTCTCAATGACAAATAAAGTACCAATGTTCATGAGATCACCCCAGTTCAGTCATGATATCGAGGTGATCGGATCAATGGGATCAGAATCAGCATAGAGAAGCCACACTGATGTAAAATGGGTCTGAGAGACAAATCAGCCCCTGGTTTTGGACTGTCCTGGAAGCACAGACAAGCACCTCTTAAAGCTGCTAACAGAAGTCGTGTCTTAGGTAAGAGAGAGGGAAGAGACTGTCTAATGCAACAAACTGGATATTGTACACATTGATACAGTCTCTGGACGTCAGAAGTAAAACAAGATGCTATTGTAGCCAACCTAAAAAGCTTTAAGAATAAGTAATTGGTCTCTCAGAAATGTTTATTTTCAATAAGAGTCTTTGCGGCTACATTTATACATACAAACTATAAAGTCATTGAGCTCTAGCAAAAAAACATTTCCTGTCCGTCTGTCACAAAACACATTTCTGACTGGAGAGCAAACCTTGCAATGAACGTGTGTTGCCCTGTAGTGAATGTACTGAGGGACATATAAGACATATAAGCAGTATGGAAGCCAAGAAACATGATGGATAAAACAGGCTGGATTTTCATCGCTGGTGGCCATAACGACACACGATAGAAAGTGTAATAAGTATGGTGTTTCCGAGAGGATGTGAGGTTATGGATCCAGCAATATCGGTAAATGGAGTCTGCTCTTCAGTTTGACCACATAATAGCTAAACTGCAGTATTTTCCACATTGCTCAGCTAAACAGCTTAAATTGGACCCTCTCTAAGGCTAAAAGGAATCGGTTTCATCCTAAACAATTCCAAGGCCAACCTGACCAAAGTCTTTAATTCATGCCAGTGGAAGTCAAAAGCTTTATGGTGTCGGTTATTGTTTAATATCCACCAGCAAAACGAACTGAGATCGCCTTGTTCTCCGTGTCCCTGCTACACAGATGATCATAGATGACAAGCAATTGATGGCTGGGATTACTCGGAACAAAGGAGCTCTCTGGGTCAGTCCCCCGTTATTTACCTAATTTCTCTGTAGCTGAGAAGCCCCAGCCCGGTGTTCTTATTACCTGGAAACTATTAATTCATTGCTCTGTTCCCTTTTCAGGGGCCACATTGCGGACCATATTGCTGACCAATTCCTGGTATGTTCTTTCATTTGAGGAAAGAGCTATTTTAAACAGAAATTTGAACATTTCTGGTCTGCCAGGCACCAGCCGAAACTACGTTAGTAGACACTGTCATGAGCAAATCCAGACCAGAGTTTCCCTCTAAGTTCCTCGAGTTCCAGTTCTGAGATCCTCAGTTTTCAGCCAGGTAGGTAAAAATCTTTCACATTTTATAGATGGGGAAACTGTGGTAGAGCAGAGAGTGTAAGAAACTCACCCAAGATCAACAGTGTTTTTCTGTGGCAGAGTGAAGAGCAGAGCTTAGATCTCCTGCCACCCAGTGGGGCGGTTTCACCACACCACCTTCCTCCCACCAAGACTTCCTTTATAAGCTTGCTAGAAATCTGTTCACGGACAGCACTTCAAACCCAGTGGCACCAGTCATCCCACAGAGAGCAAAACAGTGCCCAGGGTCAGCGGCTGGATTACTAAAATGCAGCAGAAGTGAGACACGTCACACACATCTCCTGCAGAAAGACTAGCGTACAGTCAGGGCTGCAGCGTCCCACTGCCTTCCAAGGGATGCTAAAACTCCGCTGCAAAGGAAACTTCAGAGACTGCGTACGGAAACCACTTGCAAACAGTCCTGTCAACCAGCCCAGGACCTGATGGATCAGACCACCCACTCCAGCAGAGGCACTAGGCACCATACACATAGTAATCTGTAGGGGTGGAATTCATTTCACCTAATTTCAGATGTCTGCAAGGTAGAGCTGGCCACTCTCATAACCTTCAACAGCTGGTAGAAGCAGAAATAGATGATTTTTAGGCAGAGACTTGTCTGACCTACTTTAGAGATTTATTTTAAGATATGCAGAATTATGGCCTAGAATATAAAATAATAGAAAGCATGGCTACAAAGTCCAGCTCAGATGGAAAAATCTATGCTCCATGCATCTACTTTTCATCATATGAGTCTCACTCAATGTGACTGATGGGAATAAACTCAAATTTAAATACAATTTTTTCAAAGACCTATAAAGTGACACTTACTCTAGATCATCTTTCTGTTAGTTTAAATATATATGTATGTCTTCCATATTTACGTAATATAGTGCAGTATCATTTGGCCGTAGACCAGAGGTGATACTTAGGATCATGGGGAATGTTTCCATTACAAAAACTAATTAAGTTGAGTAGTTTTGATGCAATCTTGTTTATTGGCAGAGAAAGTTCATGTTATCATTTTCTTCTGGGCACAGCGGGAACCAAAGATAAAGGAAGAGCCTCTCCCTATCTTCTTGGTCACTTTTTCTGGTCAACACTGTCCTCAAAACACCCTCTTAGCGGTCAGCTGGGGTTATGCTTACAGCTGACTCTGTGGCGGCTCTGGGCTTTCTCCTACCACCTCATCTCGCCTTCTCTGGTGTTTCTGGCACATTTGCTTTCACATACACAATTCCACCAAAACAATACCCTGACCACAGGTTTCCCTTCAGCTTGCCTCCAGTGAAACACCGCTGGCAGTACAGTTCGGTCTCTGAACAGCCGTATGCACAGCTTCCGTTTGGGCTAACAGCTTCTATGACTCAAACTTGGTTATATTTCTCTTGAGTGTAGGACGGCTGTAATACCCAGCACTTTAAGGGGTCAAGCACGGGTAAAACGAGTAGCAGAGCTTGTCCCCTTTCAGCTCACAGTCTCTTCCTGAACGGTCCTGGAACAGACCTTGCTTTCAATCACTTCCTACTTTGCCAGACCTTAACCGTGTGGGCTGAAGTGTTATGCTCCGGATATCTGCTGCAGGCTAAATGTTTCAAGTCCATTTGAGACAAAGTGTTTCAGGAGATTTTGTGCACAAGGCAAGGGAAAAATACATTCTTTTGCCCACGTTAAGGAAGTCGCTTTGTGAACAGTGAGACCAATGAAACGTGGTTTCACCTCAACATGTGTCCTTTGGCTGCTAACACAATTCCCCCTGCAGTCGCCCCAGTTCGCCCTATACCTTCTGCTCTGCCACCCCACAGAAGCAACAAAATATGCCATCATTTGTGCAAAAGGTGCGTGCTAACACAGCGCTGACTGGCCTGCAGGACGCTGCTGAACAGCATGGGCTGGACGAAGTTTGACCGGTTCTCCCCCTTTCTGGGACACTGATCTGCATCTCTGTCTCTGAAACTCGGCTGCCAGCTTTCACAGAACTTGCAGGAACTTCATGGTTTTGGAGATTTTTCCCTTTCTTTCAACTTCACTTTGAAATTGGCTAGGTGGTTGAGAAAGGGAAGACAGATGGGCAGAGGGAACGACTGCATAATCTTTTTTTCACATAGGTCAGAAATCATTATTGGACCTTTATTAGTGGTATTACTAACTCTGCTTACAGCATACTTAATAGTATGTCTGTATATTAGCATATACCTAGATACGGAGGAAAAACAAACATGAACAAAAGGCCTACCCCAAAGCTTCCTGGGGCAAGGGCAGTCTGTTCAACACCTCTGCGGAGCTTTGGATCAGGCTCAAGATGAGGAACAAGTGCTTGGCACGTACTTTCCCTTCGGGATTTATTTTGAAGAAACTGCACAATGAATGACCCTCCTATATTTTCTACTAAAGATAACGTTTTCCACAGTGTTTCTAGGTTTGTCTTTGTCTCTTGGGTACAACCGTTCCGTGCAATTTTTTTAAAAATTCCAGCAAATTCTATTAACACAACGGGATGCATTAAAGCAAGCGGTTGTGCGCTATGGCAATGTGGGGAAGGTGCTGAGGAGTAGGGATCATTCGCACGAATGTCTAGAAAAGCTGTAAAGGAAGATGGAAAAGGGCTGTAATAGGTTCCATATTTACAGCTTTGCTGGCACCAGCAAGGGACTGTAAGGATGTTCTTGACAGTGACAGAAAAGCTAGTTTCTGGGGAAAATTAGTGTATTGCCCTCTAAGTTTAATGGCTTCAAGGGATGCAGCCCAGGTGTTCATTGCAGTGGATTAACCTGAGACATGAAACACAAGCAGCCTCCAGGAGTCTGCTCTGAACCTTATGACTTGGGGCAGGGTCAAAGAGCACAACTTTCCTCAGCAATCTGGTACTCATTTGTGCGTGGAAACGCTACACTAAGTGTGACAAATAAAACTAAGAGAGTGCTGATGGACTGAGGGAATGTCAGAGAAGACCTCAGCTGTGCTTTGAGGTGAGGAGGGCACCCACTTTGGCATTTTTGATGTTTGCCACGGGTTGGCAGGAGCAAGGCAGGTAGGTATAAGATGCACTGACTACCCATGCAAGTGAGGATGAAGCATGAACACACCAGCATCTGTCTCACTTCATTTTGGGGGGAGAGGTGGGAAGGCTTCATCTTCCAGTCAAGAGGTTTGCTAGCTTTAGCAGGCCACGTGCCCTTAGAAATAACTATTCTTATGAAAAGTCACTGTCACTTATGTTACAGCACTGGACTTACACTGTATTTTACAAACAGTGGGAAGGACATACAGAGACAGAAGGCAGAATTACAAAGAAAGCAAGGGTTTTCTTGCCCATGACTCCTCGGCGTTCGAGTTATACCAGGTGTTATACCAGGTGAAAAGCTCTTCACCTGAGCATCAGCAGGTGATTCAAAAGAAATCTCACCTGTACCGTTTATATTTCGTCTCTGCACTTGGCCTACACACTTCATATTCCCTACGAATTTACTTTGGTCAAAGCAAGAGGATATTATTGACCAAGTACTCATAATACAACATCGCTTCATGCTGAGTTCAACAAAGCCATTCTTCTTTAGTCCCTGGCTGTATCTGATCTTTTCCTGCCATGTATGAAAATGAAAAAAGACAATGAGAGTCTAAGGACTTGTTTCCATAAATGTTATCTAACGTATGAAATACCTGGTAGCTTAGAAGAGAAGAGTTAAAGGTCGCTATCCAAATCAGAGCAGATATTCCCATGTAAGACACCAGTTAAATGGCATCTTTTGGGACACTTACAGAGGACGCATCAGTACAGGAAGAATCTTTGATCATTTCTGGTCCACTCTGGGGTGGCCTTTCGGGTTCAGTTGAAGCAGATAGGTGAGGTGCCATAGAAAACTGTCTATTGACCGTTCCCCTCCCCCCTTACACTACTTGCAAAGAGTACCAAGAAGACAACAAGCTCCAGCTGGCCATCCAAATTGTTTTATAAGCCATAGAATCACGCTATAGAAAACCATTGCTCTGCATGCATTATTTGGGCTAATGAAATACCCGCAAGTTAATTCAGAAACTCTTGGAGAGCAGAGCTGCAATATTATTAATTCTTCTTCAACCAGCCCTTCCGCTGTCACAAGGAGGAATACACAAGCAGTCCTTTTCATATGCCCAAAAGTGTCTGAGATACTCATCAAAATGAACAATTCATCCTCCCACTGTTGCATGAAGAAGTCCCTGCTCCTTGGTTACTGCATAAACTTCCTGAATACAAGAACATGCATGTAATTACCAGCAGCCCTAAGGTTAGCATAAATCAAAGTGAGGAGTCAGCTGCCAGTGGCACTTCAAATGCGATCCCCACGTCTCAAATGGGGCTGAGCTAAAGTAATAATCGCATCCAAGTCCCTGAATGGGCCATGGCTTGTAATGGGTTGGCACAAAGCTACATTATGCCACAAACTGCACCTGCTTCTAGAGCTACTGTAGCAGTAGCAAAGAGAGATGCCACCTGGCAAGATGGCATTTCCTGAAGCCTGCAATGACGAGGCAAAAATAAAATCCCAACAAACAGATGGTGCCTACAGAAATAGGAACTATATGGAAACAAAAAAAAGGGCATTACAACGACTACAAATACAGCGTTCTCAGCGCTCTCGTAAACTGACACACACATCCTTAGTGGGTGGCAAAACCAGGCCTAAATTCAGGTGCCTTCTCTCCCTGGAGAAAGGGATCTTGTTTTTCAAGTTCATTGCTCCTCAAACTGTGTGAAAAAGATTAGAATCACAAAGACCCACTGAGCAGTGTCTGTCCCTGAGCATAAAGACAGCAAAAAATAAAACCCAAGGAGCGTCATTGCTAGAAACAGGCCATCTGCAAAGGGATGTAAATTTGACTGTGCCCCCAAGTCATGGCTTACGGGCTTGGAAAGCAGAAACACACTGACTGAAAGCAAGCAATTAGTGCCAAGAAGAATATAAAGCATGGGAATACAAGAAGCGGGGAGGTGGTCAAATTTGCAAGAGAAAAACAAAAGTTTGTTTATCCCAATGAATTCATTGCAAAACTTGGAAGCAACAAACTATCAGAGGTGTCTCTGCCCTTGGATGCTGAGTCTGACAGTGTCTGGCTCCAATCGCATCCACCAATTATGGAATAAATGGCCTTAAAGGAGAATTGCTTCCTGACCCACAATGGTTAGGCCCTGAAACATAAGCGTTTATGTCCTTCTCAGAGCTCTTGTTTATCTCCTCTTTAAAGTGTTGAGACTATAATAGTCCTAGATACTCCTGCCATCCTGCAGAAATAACTCATCCTTATAGCTAATTAGTTCTTCAGTCAAAACCCTGGAGATTTCACAACAGGGTCAAAATAATAATTGCATCTCAAGGATCTGAAAGAGCTTTTCAAATCATGGACAAGATCCTGCCTCCCCTGACAGGAGGCACCCAAAGTTCATACTCATGGAGCTTCCAGGACACCAGTCGCCCTGGAGAATAAAGTTATGCTTCCATGGGAAGGGCAGGAGAAGGAGAGACATGATCTTCCAGGTACCCACAGAGCAACCGGATCTCACATCATCCACAGAAAAGTTAGTATATGCTTATGGATGGCAAGACGCTCTTGAAATTATTCCTGGATCATCTTCCTGAGGGAAGCCGTTTCTTAATCCCTATGGGCCTCTTTGCCCTACAATCCCACAAGGGTTGCCTACCCCACACAGCAAACCTGTGAGCTATGGTCCCAGGAGTTTCAAGCTGACAAAGCGGAGGCAGACTCAGCTCAGTTCTGCTCACCTTGCTGGCTTTTTCTCCAGTTTCCTGTGCTCTAGATGATCATTTGGGAATATGGCTTTTGAGTGAAAACATCTCGAAAGGAAAAGTCGGAGCAGTCTAGCCACTTCCAAGAGCTACAGTCAAACATTTGTGTCGCTATTAGCTGTTCAGGAGGGCTACTTCCTATCTTAGGCAGAAGCTCTTTCCTCCCTAGCACATCCCGTTAGTGTGGCAAACACAGAAGAGCAACAAGCCCAGTTTCCCTTCACACATGCCATGACACATCATCTTGTATCCTGGAACATTACGCTTTTGCCTATATGGCCTTACATGCTGAGAAGTACCAAACCGGGGAAAAAAATAGCTGAGGAAAGTCTATAGACTGAAGAGCCCTTATGCTGAGTCCCAGCAAGAGAAGCAGGCAGCGTGGTGCTCTGGTGATGGCTGCGTGCCAGCATCTTTGAAGGCATTAGCTAACCTCAGTGGCATGACAGTAAAGGCATAAAGCCTGGATACGCCATTTGATTTTTTTTTCCAGTACCTTCCCCTTTTGTGCTATGATTCCTCTGCTTTCACTATATCCAAGCATCACTAGGAAACCTTACAGGACTCTCTTTCAGCTTCTGTCTAATCCATAACTCCAGTCAAGCATGCCTCAGCACAACCTTACTGATGTTACTAGTAGTTTGCTTTCAGCTGGATAGCCCCGGTTGCCCATTACAGAGACAGACCTTAAAGATCAATGTGATGCTTATGCATCCTCCTTCCATGTGGTGTGCTACAGTTAATACACAATGAATATAGCTGGATATATTCTCACGAATGTGCTTCCCTTGTCTCGTTTTCCTTTAGCAAGGAACAGCCATCTATTGATGCTCCCATTCCCTCCACAAAAGAGCCTTGCACTCTCTATTCACATGACAAAGTCAACAGTCACTACAGCTTGGACCCAGCCTGGGAGAGACTTTTCACCCTTGTCTGGGTAGAAGACCCTTCGCTGAAGCCTTCTTCCCAGAAAGGCACCAGAACTTTCTGAATCAATTTGGTGTACATCCTCCCAGGGAAATTTATCATCCTTCTAGAATAATTGCAGTGTGCTGAGATCTCTGTGCTATCAACAGGTGAGTATCTGATGCACGGTTTACGCTTCTCTCCAGGCAGGGTTAAGCCTAACGACGGCTATTCCATAACTCCATGAGTCTCAACTTAGGATCCTCTCTTGTGAGATCTGGGCTAACAACCTAGTGGAAGTAAAAGAAAGAGAGGATCAAGAAGACGCAGAAGTAAAAACATGAAGAAGAGAAGGGAAAGATAAATGAAGTGAGAATAGAAATCTAACAAGAAGCACTGGAAATGATGAAAAATCAATAAAATTCATGGAGGGAAAGACAGAAGAGTCTTGGCACAAGGGCAAACGCAAAATTATCACAGCTCCAAAAATGGATCCAGTCACAATGCCAGATGCAACACAGGAATAGTTCAGATCCAGAACAGAGTTTTCCAGCTCCTATCTATTTCTGGGATAATCAGTACCATGGGGGAAAGGGAAATAGAAACACTATAAAGTTTATCTAAGGGATGGAAACACACCCAGCATTTGACGTGAGAAAAGAAAATGTGCTATCTTCTAGCATGTGTATTGCAGGAACCGCCACAGGCCCAGGCTGGGATCAAGGCCTGTTGAGTTAAACTGTGTGAGTACACACGGAGAGGCTGAAGTGAAAATACTCTCTCACCATCTGCTCTGACAGCATCTGAATTGAACATGCAAAGATTGATGGTTTGTTTTTTTTCCCCGAATAACGCAGAAATGAATGAAAACCCTCCTATGAGCCATAAAACAAAATTCAGCAAACATGTTCATGTTTTCCCATCTTTCTTTGAGGCACATTACAGATCAAAAGCTACAGCCTCAGCTGGTCTAAAACCTTACTGAGCTCAGGTGAAATGGGCCAATTTACTACAACTGGAGAATTAGGTTTCTAAAACTTGTTGATCTATTCCAAAGATGATGGAAGTTAGGAAAAAGCCTCCTGCTAGAATGAATGAGCTTTGTTCAAAGGCTGCAAAAGACAAAAGTTAGCAATTGTAATCAAAGCAACTGAGCCAGAGAGAGTGAAAAGACAGAGGGGAAGAGGAAAGGAGAGGAAAAGCAAGTAGACCAGGATTTTAAGAGTAGCTAATGACTTTAGATGCTTCATTTCTAAAGACTTCAGACTTTCTTAAAGACCAGGTTGTCACATGAGTGAGACTCATCACTAGGAGAAGGCGCAGGGAAGTGGATAACAAACCTGTGAGTCAGCACAGGTGGCATCGACTCCTGGCTCTGCTGGGTTGTCTCAACTAAAATTCACTGCTTTTGCATTTCACTTCTAACCCCAAGGCTATCTTGACTGTAGAGAGTGTGACCTCTTTGAAGAAGGAATTACCTCCTGTTCTGGATGGGACACTTCCCAGCTAAATTTAGACGTCAATAGCAAAGGTGTTACAGCAGCTAGTCATTCCAGCTCCATTTGCAGTCAGTGGAGCGAAAGAGGCTTTCTGAGGAGGTCAGTTTAGATGACTAGTTTAGGACAAGCTGAATTGTGTCCCACCCTCTACTGACTGTATTGTCTGTACTGTTTCTATTGCTTATAGCTCAGCTGTAGGCACCCTCACTGTAAACATCAACATCTGGCCAGATAAATCCCAGACTGTATGTCTACACAGTGTTTATCTCAGGGAGCACAGATTCCAGCTGGAACCTCATTCTACTACAATAAAACAAACAATAGTAGGTAGATCTGAACATGCTGAAGCACTGAGCTTACAGGCATAATTATTCAGGGACTCGGCTCCTAACCTGCACCACAGCTAGGAAGCCAGGGAGGTTCAGGGACCTAAATTCCTCTGTGAATCAAGATCCAAATTCCTTACTTACTGCAAATGAAACAGCAATGAACTTTATCTGTCCTCCAAGGGCTTCAGCAGAGTCACTGTGGTTTCAGACTTCATGTAACACCCACTGAAACTGATCTGCTGACCTCAGTGGTCCTGGGATGCAGCCCACATTTGGGGCAGGATGAGAATTGGTACTGTGGCCTTTTTCCCTTTCCCAAGAACCAGCCTATAATCAGAAACTGGCAAACTTCGGAAAGTTTGGCGTGCCATCCAAAGAAGTTCATTTGAAAACGTCAGGGACAGGAAGCCGGTTCCAAATCTACTGGGAGCAAACAGGGCTTCTTACCATAGCAGGGCAGAATGTGCTGTAAACAATAGGCATTTTGTGGTATTTCACTCTGAGCGCCAACCAGAGCCAAGAAGTGCACACCATCTGCAGACGTATTTTAGAATGCAATGAACCTTTTTTTTTTTTCCATATACCAGAGCAAAAAAAGGCTGGGAGAAGGCTTTGGGTTGTCACTTGTATCTATTCAAATATAGCTAGTCTGTCACTAATGACAACCTACATTGAGACATGTCCAAAACGCAAACCAACCCTTTGATGGGGGTTTTAAAAAGTCAGAATAATAAGGGTTTTTTTCCTCTCCTCTTCTTTCTTTTCCCCTCAGTTCTTCAGGGTCCCAAGACCAGAAGCAGGAGTGCCAAAATACAAGGGGAACTACCCATCCTGCCAGGTTCCCTCAAAGCAATGAATACTGTTATTCTTCATTTTGCACAACATGCTTTCGCTGAGGTCTCTGCTCGCCTAAATTCCTAACAGTCTGCTAAGAGCACACACACCTCCCCAGTTATCAAGATAACATATTAATTTTCCTGTGTGTTGGTTGTGACAGTCTTTGATGGGTAAACCTCGAAAGGGTAGTAACAAGTTAAGCTAGAAAAAAACACCAGTTTAGAGGGCATCCAGCCCTTCTTTTACAGTTGACCAGGCACATTTGGGGAGAACATAAAGTCCTTCTTCAGGGCCGTGCTGGAGAACAACTTGCACGTCCAATAGCTTGTCCAAAGTTTTCTATCTAGATAAAGTAGTCTAAGAAAAAAATCTTCTCTTTGCCCTACAAACTTGTCCTTTTTTTTTTTTTTTGACATCAGACCATCCCCACTTGACCTTTCAGGCCCTCAGTTCCTAAATTTTGGACCACAAAAACTATCTGGGCACTGAAGTCCATGGCACTCCACTGGGAGGATGAAGGCGTGGTTTCTAATCTCTGTTTCCAAAGTCTTTCTCCAGTGACTGTCAAAGACATAATTCAGAAGTAGTTCTAGGAGAGGGGACAGGAGCCTGGCTGTGTGCCCTAACTACTAGGCTCGGCTCAGCTCCTGCTCTCCTTTAGAGCCTGTGACTGGCTAATGAACAGGTTGAGTGCCTGTACCTAGACACAGCAGGGCAAGGGACTCCCTTCAGAGTGTAATTTTCAAAGGTTTTATGCTCCTTCTCTTGCTTTTACTCTTTCACATGTGCTCACACACAAATAATACGCTCATAAAATGCATTCCTCTTCCTTCAGGTTTGCTCTACAGAGAGCCTGTGTCTTGCTGAGCGAGCAGAGCTTGGTCCTGCTGCACCAAGATCAGAGTGCTGGGTGAGAGGGCTCCTGGAAACTCAGGAGTACTAAGGCTATGCTCTCTCTGCAGATGGACTCAGAAAGTCAAAATCTTTTCTTGCTGTGAGCAGAGAATAAGGATCACCTTTAGATCCCAATTGCATTTGGAGGTACAAACAAAAAGTCAAGCAGAAGGGAATTCTAGGATGGTCTTTGACAGCTGGCTCAGCCCCTAACAGTTTCTGGTGTGACAATGTCAGACATTCCACCACTTCGGCTGTTTCTTGTAATTGTGTAAGGGAATACATACAGAGATTGCAGATGCTTGCAACTTGATAAGATTAAGCAAATTTTTAAATTGCATCATTCCAGAAGAGAAATCAAAATGTTCGAGTTAGTCTTCTTCCCCTTACGCTGTCTCTCTGAGTTTCAGTATGAAAAGTAAAAAGCAAGCCTCAGATATTTCTAGTTAGCATCTTTCTACTACTAGTTAGTACCCACTACAGTAACCAGGAAATGCTGAAAAACTCTTCTGGACAGCACTCAGCTAATTGAACCACTGAATGAGGAAGGGTTCATTGAACCGGGCAGAGCTAGTCAACAAAATATCGTCTGCGTGAGCTACTTAAGGGTCTTCTCATCTCTATCATTATCATTTTAATTCCATTCTTCATTTTGATTAAACAGTTTATTTTTCAAGATAAAGAAGAGATTCCAAACACCATTACTTGGGAATTTCCAAACAATTACTGTCTTGCAAAATCTATCCCTGGACAGCCAAGGATTTAACATGGCTCATTAATAGCAAAAGAATAACTGTAGAGCCAGGAAAGCCCCTATAGACCTGAAGGAAGGCCTGTGTGGACACTAGGCCTTTTGAAATCAGTAGTAGATGGATTTCAGCAGGACCAGAATTAATCCCACAATTCGTTCCTGAGCTTTTCTCCTCTACCTTTTCATAGCTGTGCATGGTTCTCATGCCACAACGATACTGCTGTATCCCAGCAGAGTTAAAACGGCAATTGGGCTGCTACTATTAATAGCAATAATACACATAATTCTGATAGAGAACCATATTGTTCACAGACTTATAAAAACACCCCACAAGCTGGAAAGCAGCTTTGCACTGGCAAGGTTAAGACTAAGGAATATTGTCCATATCTTTGTGGCAGCTATACATTAATTCCAATACACACGGAAAATGCGGCCTTGATTTCCATCATGATCAGGGTAATGGTCATGACTTCGGACAAACAGAGCTTTGGTATAAAAACATAGAGGAGTCTTGATAATTTAACCAGAGGTTTTTCCTTGCACTCTCTATGCTTCTATGTGTGTTGTTTTTTCTCTCTATTTATATTTAGCATACTTAAAAGAACTGCAGAATAAGCTTTATTTATATCCGTAAAATAAATCCAGAGGGAGTCAAAGGGCTGCTGAAGAAAACTGCACAAGCCTGCAAAGGCGGCAGATCTCCTTGAACACTGTGAATTCAAATCCAGAATCAACAAGTTTGTTACAAGCAAGCAATGCATGGGCATGGCGTGAATGATTTCCAAACAAAGAATACAGTGGGACATCTATGCGTTAGGCACAGAGAATAATAAATCATAACTGAGTTTATACCGTTATGGTCATCCCAAAGGAATTCAGGATTAAAGATTAACATATGGAGATATTTTCACCTTCCTCAGAAAAGAAACCGCCTTAGGTTATATCATGTAAAGATAGAATAACAGAATCACTGGGACCAGAAGTAGAGAAAAATTTTACACCCAGCTGAAAGCGGGGGAAAACTTGGCAGAGAATCACAGAAAATGAGCTGAAAAAGATCTCAGCATTCATGTGGCACTACCTATCGCCTCAAGACAAGATCTAAACCTGTTCTCACAGATCCCCATAACAGATTCCACAGCTAACACTTTCCAGTCTTCACTGCCTTTCTACTTTTCCTAATGTCCAAAGTAATTTTCTCTTGTGATTTATGTTCACCGCTTCCTGCCTTAGCTTCACACGTAGGCAACGTGCAATTAAGGAACCAAATCTTTAGGTCTTCATAGTCCTGAATTCTGAAGGGTCATTCCAGACCTGAATTTTAGGCTAAAATTAAATTAGGTTAATAGGTTAAACTAAACACGGGAACTAAAAATCCCTGCTTGACCTTAAGGGAATTCAGATTTGGGGCCTTGGCCGCATAGCTAGCAGCCAACCAATTGGATGAGTCTTATCTCTCTGCCTTATCTCTCTTTATTCTGGCAGGGATTGCTATGAAAACTTTAATAAATTGCACCCTTGGTTTTATATCACAGAAAAAAGAAGAAATAAGGGCTGACCCAGAAGTACAAGGTTTCAGAGGAATATTGCTGGGCTAAGGGGCAAGGTCCTGAGCAAATACATGCCAGGAACTGAAGGTGAGGATGGCTGGTGGGAAGCAGGAGAGCTGAGTGAAGAGGATTTGAAGCACTAGGGGAAATCCTCACTGTCTGTACCTAATCTGAGGGCCCAGTGTGAGTCTCCTGCACCGCCTCGCTGGTAAGGTGCATTGATCCCATCTGCCCCCTACGTCTGCTTTTGTTATGGGATCGTATGTAAATGGGAGATTTCCCCACACAAGGAGCAGGGTCTGCAAGGAACAGGCCTGGGACCTGCTGAGGATCTCTGTATGCACACTGGCCACTGCCTGGTTTTCTAGACATCTCAGCACCTACTGGAGCATCTCTTTCTACCCTGATCCCTGCCACCACTGTGCTCCTTCCTTCCTGCCCTGTTCTGCCTGTGTCTTGCCCTGGTCCTGCTCCAGCAGGGCTGCAGAAAAGCAAGACAGCCCTCAAGGCCAAATTCTGCCTTTTTTTCCCTCCCCCTTCCTCAATGTGGAGAAAGTAGGTCCTGGGAAGGCAGGTAGCCTCCGTTTACTTCCTGAGACCCATCTGCTCTTCAAAGCCAGGGTTTCCTTTCACAGATGCCTCATGTCTGGTGATTGAATTGCCATCTTGATAAGCAGTATCAGCAACGAGTAGGTCTCTCGTAGTCTGGCGACACCTAAGCAAAAAAGTTCCCAGTGGACATCCGCACGCATCACTTTAGCTGTTAAAGACCTGCACGCAGCCAGCCAGCGGTACCACGTGGTGGGATCCCAAAGCCTGCTGCAGAGGCAGCAAGGCAAGAGGGAAAGGGGTCTCTGCCCTCAGCACAGCCCGACCCTGATGCAGCTTCATGCTGTCTGCATGAGCTCAGACAGAGCCGGTATGTTGGGAACTTCCTGCTGACTTCACAGAGCAGAGGGCGCGTGGTGCAAGCCAGGCAGAGGAGAGCCTCGACAGGTTCATTCAGGACGGCACCACTAGCACTCGCCGGCCCCAGTTGGTCCCGTGGGCCCCCCTGCAGTGCTGACCCGGGCAGGCTAACGAAGGCGATACCCAGCTCTTCTCTGTGCTGAGAGCAGCCTCTTTCGTGAGGTTTGGAATTTTTCCCAGTCCACCCAAAATACCCTTTCTGCAACTATTTCAGGGCCTTTTAAAAAGCTGCATGACTTCAGTGCAGCCCTGCATAAAAATGGCTGAAGTGAGGGGTAGGAAAGAGAGGATGCTGCTCCCTTAAGTTCTGCTAATTATCTGGCTGGGGTCCTGGCCTGACCCATCCTCAATCACTGTCAGGATTTGACTGCCTGGATAGTGACGGACAGTGACCCTTCCTAAGGGTCTGTTACCGAAATCTACCTTATTGCTGCTGCACGAGTTTAACTCCCCTGTGAACTCTGAATCCTTGAATTATGAAATCTTAGACAATACAAAAGGAAGCATTTGAACTAACACATTTTTTTTCCCCCTGAGTGTAGCAGTAATTTGGCTGCTCCAGCAGACATGTATTTGGACCAGCAGCTAATCCTCTTAATAATTTCTCACCACTTTGTCTACTGACTCGAACAAAATGTCTGTTTGATCCTTGTAGTAGGATCTCTCGGGCTATGCACTTCAGACAGCCTGCAAAAACACACAGTTTAATATGCTTACGTCCCCCCCCAACTGAAAGGGGAGCTAGAGAGACATCCTGTGTCGCCATGACAGCCCGTTTATTTTAATTGAGACAAGAGCTGTGACTGTACTGCACGAGTGCTCGTCAGTACATGTCAGGGAAGGTTTGTAACAACTTTTAACTGGCTTAAAGCTCTGTGCATACTCAGCATTTGCCCGGGAGAAAGGCACCCAGCGGTGCCGCAGTGAGCGGCAAGCTGCTGGGAAGACGTGAACCAATCAGTGGGAACTGGCATGTTGCTTCAAGGATTCGCTGTGTTTATAATCCATGCAAAAACATTATTCATCTATTCTGGCAATAGCTGCCTGGCCTGAAAGTCAAGGCAAAGGTTCACTTCATTTCTCCAATCCAAATTTCCCACTCCCCCTCTTGTATTTTGGCCTTTGTCTAATCCCTCACGCTGGAGATACTGGCTGCTCCAGGAATGCGATAAGGCTTGAAACAGCTACGATCGCCCCTGCGGCTGAGAGACTGCACCGGTCAGCTGGTACGGATTCACTTGGCTCGTGTTTTGAAGTCTTCAGTTTGAAGAAGCAATTTCTGAGCCCACAGAGAGCACAAGTCCCTACTTGATCTCAGCGTGCTGCCAAATTGAGAGAAGTAAATCAAAAGAGGAAGCTCTTGGAAAGAAGTAAGTAAAGGCTGGACCTGGCACTCCACCTCTGTTTACAAATGTTACTGCTTCAATCAATTCCTCAGGTACCAAAGAATATCTCTGTAGTCTGCTGTTCCCACTCTGTCACCTTGAATCTGAGCTTCAGATTTGCTTTAGCCAATACTGCCTTCCTGGCTCCTGCCAGGTCTGCTGAGGTTAGCAAGTCGTCACGCACTTTTGTTAGTGTCTCGGACGCTTAGTCTTGAAGCAGTGACAGGACCCTGGGTACACATCACTCTTTAATTTACCAGTTTGAGCCATTCCACTCTTCTTTTGTCACCTCCATCTGCCAACTGCATACAGATCACGTTTTGGCCCAGCGATTCACAATAGGTGCCTTCCTATCATGGTCGCTAAGATTCGAGGAGTGATGAGCAAATCAGGCCACCTATTATCCAGCTTCCTTGCCCCTGGCTCCCTGTATGGTCAATACAAAGAAGTTTTGAGGATACTTAACCCGCCTCCTGCAGCAACAGTGTGAATATGGCCCTTCGTCTGGATTGTCTGGAAGACGCGGTCCCTTTAGGGTCTGAAACCTGAAAGAAATCTTTTAGCTCCTCCACAGTGGCCTCTTCTTCCTGGCTTGGTTCCTTCATTCCAGCAAGGAGCCTGACAAAACTCCTGATGCAAATATCAGACATGTTCGGTTTTGTACATGCAGCCACTTTGATCATCAAATTCCACCTCCTCCTTTTTTCCTTCCATGTAGCTTTCCTGCCCTCAGATGGCTTTTAACCACCTTTCCCTCCTCCTGCCATGTCGGAGGCCCTGCGAAATGCTGCAGCTCCCAGCTGGGTCCTTCCCCTCTCGCGGGCGGCTCACCCGGCTCAGCCCCAGGGGCACCCGCTGCTCCCCGGCGAGACCCACGCGCAAAGCCCGTGGCGCTGGCTCGTCCTCTTGAGCGAGGGGGTGACTGCAGACTCCTGTGGCTTTGAAGGGAGAAAACATTGTCAACACAATTGCTAAAGCTGCAATATTTCCTCAGTTGTAACAGATGGGAAACTGTGCTGGAGCCTGGTATTGAAGTGAAATCACAGCATTTCCACCTGATTCGATTGCGTCGGGTGGGCGTTGCAGGCTCCACTCCCTTGCACTGCCTCTCCACTATGGTGTGATACAGTATACCAGCCCCCTTCACAAGCAGCGTAGTAAAACAGAGCAATCTGCACCTTTCACCTCAGCCGCCTGCTTTTCATTTTCTCTTTTAATCGCCAGCAGATTTCAGCTATCAAGTGTGAAAGTTTAGCAGACCCAGAGCCCCCTGCAGAGGAGGAGATCCAAACTCAATAGACAATTCATTTTGTGCCTGCTGATATATCTGATCTTTGATTTGAAAAGGGGGATTTGCTGAGTGCTTTTCCCCCATAGAGAGAAAGAAAGAGGGAAGATTTACACTCACAGGAAAGTCGTTAAGCAAATACCAGCAGTACCACAGAGGGTCTCCTCCTGCCCCAGCAACAAAAACTACCTTTTCTGCATAAAAAAGGTGTGTAAATCAGGAAGAAAAATGTGAGTGGTTACTGATTCACTTAGGTCAGGGAAAGCTAATCTCTGCTCAGTATCCCAGGTGTTCTGCATTTGTACAGCACCACGCACAGTGAAAAAATAATACCCTTAATCCAGCTGCTACTGGGTGCATAGGAGCAGAAAACGGACCAGCACGAGAAGGCTAGGAATAAGCAGAGATATACTCTGACTCCCGGGCACAGGCATGTTGCAGAAGGATAAGCAACCTTATTGCTTGTAGATCCACATGGCAGTTTCTCGGGGCAGATCTGTGATCCCAGGATGGGTGTCTCCAGCTGCAGGATGCACGTGCATGGTCAGTGCAGCCTTTAAGAGGCAGAAGGTGGCTTTTAACAGCCTCGCCTACCTTAGGGAATGATGCAAAGCTTTCCAGCCCCTTAGGAGCACTGCAGAAATGGATCTCCTTGAGTTGTTTCTATCACACTTTGAGAGCAGACAGTAATCTGTTCAGTCACTCAGGCTGGAACAGGGTGAAGTGTACATGGCAGGACAGGTCTGCTCTGAATTATGAACCAGAGCACAGCTGGGACACTAATGAAGCAGGGAGCAAATTCATCATTGCCTGAGGGAGGAACCAGTATGTTAAAAGGCAAACTTTTTTCCAGAAAGAAAGTTTCTTTCACAGTCATCGGTGTCAGCTTTGCTTTCTCCACTCTTGTTTATTTTAAGCAGTTTACATAGCTCCAGATGCCATTTAGCCAGGCATATCCATACACAGGAAAGGAAAACACACTTCCTGTGCAATTCCATGCATTTGATCATGACACCTTGACACGTATGCTTCATATCTGTGAGCAGGGGGGGAACAGAGGGGCAACCTATGATTTCCAGATTAAAATCCAAACCTGCTAACCCAGCTGAGTGCTAGCGCAACCAAAGGCACCATTCCTACCAGAATGGAGAGGCCTGGACTGGCTGGAGGCATCTGCAAGGTGCGTCTCTTGCAAATGCGCCTCTCTGGCGGATGCGCCTCACAGAAGGACTGGCCACGTGCCCCTTCCCAGGATCCATCACTGCAGTGCAGAGAGAGCCACCATGTCAGAGGGGTCAGCCTAGAGCTGCATCACACGTCACAACCAAAAGCTCAGGGAAAGGCAGAATCAGATCACCATGTTTTATGAAAAACAGAAGGGGGAAACAGTGGCTGATTTTTTTTTTTTTAAGACAAGTTTCCCATTTGCCCCTTCATCTCACTCCCTAGTGGCCCCAGTGGTGAAACATCAAGCCCGGCACCTTCCTCTGGTGTTTCTTCCTCCTGCAAAGTCTTCCTGGGAAAGGCTTGTGTGAGCAGGATTTTGGGGACTCACAGTGTGCTTCCCAACCCCTCTAGTTGCCCTAGGAAAATCTTGTAGATAGCTGTAGCTGCTACTACTTGTTTTCTCCCACCGTCCTTGGCAGCTTCCTATGCATTAACCTCTTGAAGTATGTTCCCAATAGATATTGGCAATATCAACTGCCCCACCCCTGGACTCTTTGCATTTGCTGACAGGTTTTTCATGCTCAACATACCAATACTTTACAGCTTCCATCTAGCTTAAAAATTACCTCTTCATTCTTCTTACTATTCTAACGTATGTGTTGCTCTGATGCTTATACTTACTATTTTTGTGCCCGGCAAGTGCATTGAAACCTGATTTCGAGGAGTCTTAAAATGTAATGAAAACAAGTACCTCCAAGCCATCCCTCTATCTATGTGATTTTTTTTTAATCTACAGTCATCTCCTCTGCAACATTTCTCTTCTCTGAACCATTATTTAGCATCACTGTTATTGTTGGTAGCGTTATCTCTCCAGAGGTCAACCAGGATCAGGGTCCTATTGGGTTAGACATTGCTTTTGCACATAAGAGCAGCTAGCTCTTGGAGATCTAGTGGAGGAGGTATGGCAAAAAGCCAACTGACTTACCCAGGACTCGCCAGGGACTCTGCATCCCACTTCTCTCTCCAGCTGGAGCCATGCCACGAGGAAGCTCAGGGAGTGTCTGAGCATGCGCATGAGGGACCACAGGCTTCCCCAGGGTCACTCCCTTATTAGCTTTGCCTTCGTTCACCCCAGCTGGGACCGAAATCGCCCTGTGCGACAGGGAATTTCAGAGAAATTTCATTATTTTGTGGAAAAGGGGCAGCAACTGAGAAAATCGTATGTTAAGGATTTCCTGTACCATAACATTGACAGAGCATTGCTACTGCGGGCTAGAAGCACTTGTTACATTTAAAATAACAGCACACATTCCATTTTAATGGGGATCAAGGGTGAAAAAAGTCTAACAGCTTGGTAACTTTATTTTGTCATGCAGTGAAATAATCCCATATGACTAAATATTTTTTACTGCCTGATGTTTCCTATGGTTAACTTCTCCCAAGAACTGAAGGGGTTGAAATAGAAAAGTACGAACTCATCACTGAAAATGATGAGTGACCCATTTTGGGTCACAAATTCAAATTGGGGAAAAATTATTGAAGAAAGTTGAAATGGCAATTGGGACGGAGGGGCATTTAAACGGAATTTGCGGTTTTGATGAACAAGAGTGCTGAAGCTCCGTATCAGTTGTCAACCTCACATTGGTCCTTCAAGGACAGTCCTGTGTGACGTGTGTGCTTCCTGATTCAGCATCTCCCCTGCATGCAACAGCATTAATGAAAACTGTGTTTGCTTCCTCTTCTCTGAGCACACTCAGCACAACCCCGGAAGAAGTGGCGGTGTGCGCACAATGCAATACAGTGCTTACTTCTGCGATAGTGAAGTCTGGGTCACTCTATCTTGTCTGGAAGACTTCATTTTCTTTTAATGAAAGTGAGTATAAGTTTCAGTGAGTATAAGTTTCTCCTGCAGCTTCCTGTGGTGATTTCCAACACACATACATGCAGTATTGAATGGTACCATCCCATCCAGGCTGCTCTCTTCCTAGCAAGCAGGAGCACCACACCTCAGAAAAGATTCAAAAGGGTCATCAGTGTCAAATGGCTTTCCTCCACCAAAACAGCTGCGTCACCTGCTAGCCCGATAGACTGGCCTGGGGAAAGCAGACTGCAATTTGCTGCTCTAAGCCTGTAGCTGAGAGAACTGCAACTTCTTCACTAAACGGAGCCTTTCTTCTATGCACAGAACTGGCTCGTCTGTGAAAGGGCCCTTCCCACCATCTACTGTTAGCAGAACTTCTCATCAAGCAGCAAAGTGGAAGAGGCATGACTGGTCTGTAGGTGCAGATGGACAACAGTACTCCCTGGTCAGCAAGATCAGAAGGAGGGGAACTATATTCATGATTATCCTTTATATTCCACAGTCTTGTAATTCTCTTGTTCTTTCCTAAGCGGGTCCAGTAGGTCTCCTTTTCTTTATTGCCATGAGAGGAGTGACTTGGACATCAGAGTTTTCTGAACCAGGTGGACTCTGAGTGAGCATTTCTACCCAGCTGTGGGCACGGAAAAGGGAGGATGTCCTGGAGACCTAAACCACCAGACACCACCACAGAAGAAAGGCATGAGGAACAGGGTCTGTCCTGGGAGACCCAGAGCTTGGACCACTGATCAGTTACTTGATGAGACCCAGGTGACATCAGCACCTGCATCCAATCAAAGCAGCCTGAGGTCCTTTTGGAGGGTGGCAGCAGGGCAAATTGCAACACCCTCCATTTCACTAACACTGCTGGCCTCGGCAATGCATCTAAAGCACAAGCTGAGTACCATATGTAGATTCCTGAGCACTTTGAAATATCAGCTCTGAAACTAGGAGAACTGCCTCAGTGCAGATCTTCCAGGAGAAGCACAGGCCAGAAGCACGCAGTATGCACAAACCCAGGTGCAGAGAGCTGCCCAGGGCAGGTCTTATGCCCCCATTACACGGTGCCAAGCAAGTTCAGTGACTGCAGACATCACCTTGAGCAATCCACCCCCACAGACTACGCTGCCAGCAAAGGCTGTGGCTTGCAACAGGGATTGCCCCTGCAACACTGACTTTCTGGCTTGTCTGCTTAGCTCAGACATATATCACTGTTCCAGCTTTTGCCCTAAATAACTTGTCTTTGCAATGGCTAGTTTGACGGCAGCAACAGCCACCTGAGGAGCCACAGACCAATATCAGTCTGCAAAGAAGGGCTGAAAAACAGCTGTGCCTTCTGGAGCCACACCAGTTCATTTAGAGGGCTGTACGCCCAAAACCACTTGCTCAAATTACCTCAGTATTGGCCCATTAATCCCAAATTAGATACACAGAAAGCACAGCAGTTTTCAAGAGAATCTGTGTCTGCATGTGGATTCAAAGTCCCCTGGGAACGTCACATCTCTGAACCTGTGCTAGAGCGGGGCCATGGCCCAACTCAAAGTACAAAGAGCCTTAAGTTAATTTCCCTCTGTGTCTCCCCATGATCACCACATTGTAAATATTGTGCTTATACCCTGCAACTATTATGAACCTGGGACTTTGTTCTCATATGCAATATTTTCCCTCCCAAGGACAAACATAATAAGCAGGTTCCTAACGTGTATGTTGGAAATGCTGGGGAGCAGTCCGTACGCAAGATAACAGTCCTCTTGTGCTGAGAGCCGAACGTCCTAAATTACTCCCTTAGCTCAAGGCTGAGTTACACACAGCAATGCTGGGGAGCTCTGACACTGGAAGACTAGCAAAAATAAGGGACCTGTGCGGCAGCAGTCCCCACTAATTGCACCCAAATTTACCCTGCTCACAGGGCCACCTACAAAACTCCAAACACAGCAAAGATGCAAAAGTCTGAGCATGATATCAAATGGTGACGATGCGGGTTTCGGAGACCCTACTTCCTCATGTGGTCATTCGGTAAAGAGGTAATCAGCACATCAGAACATTTTATGTACATAAAAAAGGTCAGGCTAGTAACGATTGGAGTCCAGCTGCCAGACAGCCAGGCCCTGCCGGTTACTACGTGGCCAACAATATGCCCGTGTTGCCTGCTTTGCTGCTCACTGTCCTGAGCAAAAGAAGCCTAGGTAACAATTTTGGTGCTGAGTTTGTGCTAGAGAGGATACGGGGCTGATGGGAACGGCAGATTTTGAAGGAAAAGCTGACACCACCTCTGATAAATTTATATTTGTGAACACTGAAGCAGAGCAAAACTTAATGTTTGGACCTCAGACTAGGAATCTCGGAATGTCGACGGACCGACTCTGCCAAAAATGCCAGTTGCTTCGTAAAGCTCCAGTCTGATGTTAAACTCTTGCAAAATACTATAGTAATAAACTTAGCAGCCATCGTCATTTGAGCTGGTACTCAGGGGAGGAGAGAGAAGAGGCCAGCAGACCAGTGCCAGCACTGGTGAACACCTTGCTGGCTAGCAGGAAGCCTTGTTCAAATGTAACTGGAATGTGAATTCTGCCACTGTGTAAGGCTTGAAATTTGAATGTTTCCTGACGTCCTACACCGCTATTAAAAATAAACTGAAAAGGTTTCCAACAAAGCAGCACTTTTATATAGGCCAGGAAAAAAATGAATACAAAATGCACATCTTTGTTTCTTCCTGACAGCGTCCCGTTGATATAGAGCAGCCAGCAAACTGGAACCACAATCAGTGCTCTGCAAAGAGGTGCCCATAACCAAGCAAGGAGCAGGTTTTGTTCCCCCCTGCCTGGACTACTCTGACAAAAATCAGGTTCTCCATGCACATCTCCCTCCCCAGCATGGAGACATCTCAAGGCCTATTTGGCTGCAATGACTCTTAAAGGCAATACTCTCTTTAAGTCAGCCTTGACACTGTGGAAAAATCAACAGCTTTAATTAAAGGATCAAATACAAAAAGTCACCCACAAGGCATTTTTGTATTTACTTTCATTAAGTGCAAAAATGAACTTCACAGGAATTTTATCCCACAAGAATTTCCAATATTTCAATATTTGTTTCCAGTATGACTTGGGACAAAATGTTGAAATATCAAAGCATTTTCACAGAATGAAGTGTTCTGGGAAGCAAAATTTTACACGCCATTTTGACATGTTTCAGACTGGAACTGCACCTGGCTGAGCTGCTCAGAGGTTGCAGTGCAAGTGCCTCAAGGTCACAGCCCCCTCTATATCCCAGCTTCTGCACAGAGACATCCTGTCCCAAAAAACATCGTCTGGTCCCAGGGTGTATCAGAGAAACGCAACATGGCAGAAAGCAGTAGTTCATCATGGGATATGTAGTCCAGCCAATGGCTTGGTCTATGGAGGGCAGTGACTTACCAGATCTCCATCTTCTGTGAGCTGAACGTACGTGAATGTTGAGCACAGATGAAGCCACGTGTTTCACTTCAATATTGTTGGCTTGGTTTATTTCTTATAGCAAAATCAAACTGCAGACTTAGTTTTATTAAACTGCATTTTAGGGAGAAAAAAAGAAAAAAGATGGACAGCTCTCAGCCAGCTGTAATAGTGTCTCGGTCTTTTCGCACTCCAGAGACATCCCTACCTAGACACATGTAGCAGGACCACACCCCGATGGCTTTTCCGTGGTGCAGACAGGCAGGGAAAGGGGAACTGCAGCAGCGAATGCCATGAATGCTACTCCACACCAGTTCTTCCTTGGCCACTGCCTCTGGGACTGGATTGGGATTCACTGGTACTCACAGAGCACCAGACAGTGAGTCCTTCTTCCCATCCTCATCCCCTTAAGGGAAAGGAGTTGTGGGGTACACCAGCAGTGGCCCATGCTATGGACTACTTCTTGCTGAGGGCTGAGCTGGGGCAGGGGGAGATGCCACGGCACAAAAGCAGTGCTCTGAGCAAGGTGTTGACATGGCCAAATCCTGCTCTCCATCGCCTTGACCTCTGACACAGCCCTTCTGGCAACCTGCTCTGCTTCTTTTGCAGTGGGAAGAAACGGGAAATAGCCCTCAACAGATTCAGCTGTTGCTGTGTCCTGCTCCCCAACAGCCCAGCAGTGCTGTCCACCAAATTCCAAATTCAGCAGTGATTTCAGGGACAAATCCAGCAACGCCTGAACCGGGCGTATTTGCTCCATGAGAGTCCTGTCTTCATTGTGGAGGGTGGCTGGGGTAGGGCCATCTCACAGCACTCACTGTCGGACAACACCACTTTATACCCTTCTGAAGGAAAGATGAAGACAAGTACTAAACACGCTCTCTTCAGAAAAACTCCATATTGTCCAGCTTGTCAGTGGAATTACACTGTAGGGTGGTGTAGCCCAAACTGTCCATCTCTTCTCTCCATTACCACTTGGAAGCATCTAGACCTAAGCAACAAGCTGAGGTCTAGCTCTGGGCAAGAAAACCTCCCCTTGCCATGGATGTAGCCATGAAAGCGGTCCCTCAGCTGTTAGAGCTCCTATATGCAGTTTAAATCCAGTGAGGACAGTAGGACTCCTCTTGCTTTACTTAAGCCAGCTAAAAGCTAGGCATCCATTCTGCGTTAGTTGTCTGGGTCCCTTTTCCATCGTGAGTAGAGATGATGACCACCAGAGAAGGTTCATTCCCACGTGCTGCCAAGTGCTGTCAGATAAATTAGCAATTTGTCTGGCTAAATCTGTCCTTCTTTCGAGATCATTTACCTATATGCTACCTTACATAATTTCCCATATGAGATCTGAATCAGGGAGGAGAGCAGTGAGCTGAGACAGCCCAGAGAAATTCACTTTCAGAGGAACCAGTGAAAAGCTTGTTCACAACAAAAAGCCGTGACACAAAATCCCTGAGTACAAGGGCCCTTGTGCCATTTTAAGTGAGCTAGTCCCAGCATCAAATTTCGCATCCCATGGCAAAAAAAGGATGGCAGATGTGGTTGTACATTTTAATTTCTCAAACATGTCTGCCTAAGAGCTACTATTGTACATTTTCCATGTCTGATATTCATTCACATATTGTTTTCTGCTCTCTAACCATTGCCTTTCTGGGAATTCAGGTGACTTGTGGCTTGTGCAGGAATTTCTCAGCCAAACTTCATTCTTCCAAACGTTTTTGGTATCAAGAAAAATAAGCCCCACTCCCTCCTCCCCCCTCCTTCTACCTTTGAAACCTCAATTTCTCCTGGAGCAAGCACGGATCAGGAGCTGGCCAGGACCACACACAGCTCTTCTAACATCCCTGCCTGCTGAACAAGAGGGGGATGGAGGAGACAACTAGCACACTGTGCAGAAAGGAATGAGATGAAATCCAGCCATCGGCAGGAAAGGGCCGTGAAGCCCTTGCTCAGATCAAAAAACCCATGGAAATGAGTGGAGTTTTTGACAGAGGAAGGACAGAGGCCCATGCTCCTCATCCTAGAGCCATGCACAAGCATTTCCTCCAGGCATGGACCCTGTTCTGGGTAGAGCATGCAGGCTAGTGTAACCGCTGCTTCTCCTCAGACCCTTTGCAGGTCTCGCTGTGGGTCTTACACTGGAGGAAACGATGAAGAGACTGAGGAGATACAGGGCATCCAGGGACAAAGGTGGATTTCCTCTCTGCCAGTTGAGCCCTGAGGCTGGTCTGAGCCTGAAGGGGTGAAGGGCTGTCCCCAGGGCTTGACTGGGGTAAACAAGTAAATAAGGGTTGCATTCCTATGGGTTTCCTGGCATGTGGAGTGATCACACCCCACTGAGTTAGGATCACATCCTCTCCTTTACTGTGGACATAATTTCTGAAGGCTTGATTTCCACTGTAACTTGTGAGTCAACATGTCACACGCTGTGAGGATGCTTCTAGCCAACAGCGAGGAACAGAGCGTTAGGCAGAGTTTTTCTGAAGGGAGTTTGTTTTCTTCCAAAGAGAGGCCTTCACCTGGCAAAACCTGCAAATATAGCGTCCTGCTGGAGCCCGTAGTCTTTCATGCAGCTCTTAGGGCAGGCACCTTCCCTGTCTAGAAGAGACTCTTTGCTCTTCCCAGTATTTTCAGGATGTAAGAAGATTTCGATGCACATTCTCCTTGGCCACAAACACGCTGTGCGTGTTGTAAGTTTAATAAACAAAGAGAATTATTCATGCCTTCCGTAAGATCATTTCCACCAAGATTTGACACAAATTCTCAGGTCCAACCAGTGGAAGCTTTTACTTAAGAAAAGATTGGAAAAGACATTTGGGATTAGTCTTCTGTGGTAAAATCTCACCTGATGTTAAGTGAGAGATGGTCATTATCTCATATGACGTTATGCTGATTCAGACCAAATCAGATTTCCTTGGACACCACGGTAGCAGATTCAGACTGTTGAAAGAACCAGGACTGTCTACAAGAGCAAACTTGCCTGATTGGACCTAAATCCTAGAAGTGCTGCAACCTAGTCGACAAGCACGTGAGTGCCAGACAGGGTAAGTTCAGTTGGTCCCTCTGCAGCAAAGCCTGCCCATTTAGATGGCAAATCCAATCTGTTCAGGACTTCACTTCTCTTTTTCCTTCCCACAGTGACAAGAACACCCAGTCTTCCATTCTGGAAAAGGCCAAAGCACGTGCCTGTTTTTCCAAACAAGCATGAAGGAAATTATGAAATCTCAACTTTTTAGTAACCTTTAAATAATGCACAACTTATGTAATTTGAGACAGATCCTGTCATTTGACATCACTGCAAATTCATCCTATAGCTGCCTATTAGGGACTGATGAGGATTCACCCTGTGTGGGGAGTTGTTTGCTGATGTAAAGCCAATAGAGTCAACGATCGACTCCTCTTGCAGAGTCCTTGATAAGGAGGAAATCTGCCGAGGCAGCCGGAGCCGTTCAGAGCATTAGAGTCATACACTGCTCTCTTGTGATCCTGCACAAGAATATTCTTCTAGCACTGGGTTCAGGCTTTAGGCTCCAAAAACCTCTCTCATCTGAGTTTACTCAAGACCCAGGTCATGAGTCATGACACAAGGGAGTCAAATGATACTTCTCAGGATTCCTCATTCGATTCCTCAGGACAGAGGGAATCAGGACTTCCAGACACAACATCCTCTCACAGACTCCATCAAGCAATGGCCAAGCACTCTCACAAGTAGGGACAATGCCAGCCTGAGACACCCTGTCTGCTGATTGCTGACCCTTGCTTTAGGTGGGTTCCCCCTTTACACAGTCACTCAGAGAAGTGGCCTACAGATGTTGGCCTACAGATCATTTAAAAGTACCCTGATGATCTGCTCTCTCACTACACTCTTCCGGCAGAAGTTTACCTCTCACCCTTGTTACTCTGTCCCTAGCTAATCTGTTATCTGCACAGCTGTTTCCTACTTCTGCTGCAAGACCTTGCCGCAGCCGCTCTTTTCATGGTGCTGAGTTCTCTTTCTGTGGGTCACAAATATGTTAAACACGCTTTTCCCCAGAATCCTAAAGGACATTTGGAAAACTGCTTCCTTGCATTGGGTTTTGGGGTTGCCAGTTTGCAAATGTGCTGGCTGCCCCATCTGAAAGAGGCGTGCTAACACAAGGGGCACCCCATTTGCAGAGGCAGAGGTGGGAGCAAGAGCAACATGATCAGAGAAGGAACAGGAAGACCTCGCAGAAATGGCTGTGGCAAACACTACCTCATGTTGCATGTGCCCATTCCTGGTCTAACCTACATCTTGCAGCAGCAAGTTCTACAGGTGAACTGCGGCATTTGTAAGAAAAATCTATTTCCGAGGTACTTGTCACCTCCTCCACACTCTCAGGTATGCTGGAGACTCCACAGTATGGCAGCTGAATGGACCAAAAGTTCCTCTGACAACTTTAAGGCCGGAGTTCTTTGACTCCAGTCTCTCTTCTTGTATCATCTGTAAAGCTGTAAGGCTGTATACCAACGCAGCATCTGCGTGCAGGTGGGTTTGCTCTCCCTGCAGCTTCAAAACCTAAAATAAAAAAAATAAATTCCCAGTGTAGGCACAGAAGCACCAGAACTAATTTTCCGGCAGATGCAAGAGACCGTCAACTAATGTAGGAAATTAAATGTTTAAGAAAATTATAGAACGAAAATATAAACTCTTGAACAGGAGCCAAAAAATACAAATTCCATCATTTATCAAAAAAACTCCAAAATGAGTCCGAAACGGTGCGGAGACAGCTGAATGAAAGGCTATATTCAGGCAGCGGCACTGTTTAGCTTACTTTTTGGACCTTTTCCCTTTATTGATGCTGTTGGGAGGCCCTCATTCCAAAACCTCTAATGCCGTCGTGTTCTAGGATGAGTTACTAAAAGCAACCGTTCTTCTGCATATGAAAACATTTGATTATTGGCATGTTTGGTGCCTTTAATACCTCTTTTGTGCCTCTGTTTTTGAGTGGGGGGGGAAGAGGAGGCAGATGAGGGATGCTGAATTTCAGCAGTATTCTGATATAAACTTCCTCTGAGAGAGGGAAGGCAAAAAAAGAAAAAGTCTTTGAAAGCCTGAAATGGAGTCAAGGAGGGCTGGTTTTCTTGATTTACTTGAAGGCACTGATGAAGGTGTTTATTCAGGATTTGTGGAGTTCTGCCAACCCTTAAATAAAGGCTCAGCCCTGAAACTTCAGCATTACCTAGTGTTCCTCCCACCATGTGACAAAAAACATCCAATCTCAACCACCTTGAAATGTCGTTATAGTGGTACGAATACCGGCACTTTGCACAGGACAGCTGAAGGGCTCAGAAAGTTGCTCCAGAACTATCTCCACACAAAATGGGGTGAGGGTGTGCAGCGCTAGGTGGGTGTTTGGGGGCTGATCACAGCACCCGCTCTACATGGCCACCTTGGCTTTTTCTTGCTTGGGTTAGAAGGTTACAGGAATGGTGTAGGCAACTGGCTAGCTGCAAACATGTTACCAGCATTAGGAAATACTTTGCCCCATCATGGCCTGCCCAGTTAACCGGTGGAACTCATTGCTGCAGGTGTCATTGAGACTCGAGGTTTGAGCAGATCATGGCTCATACCCAGGCTGGGTGAGGTTGAAACAGTGTCTGATGTCGAGGGAGATCATACCCTTCTGCAAATGCACAGTAAGCCTGTGAGTTAAAACTGCTGCCGAGCTTCTCTACGCAATTGCGATGGGCTTAGAGCTCATAAACAGCCAGTGGCCAAGGCTCGGATCAGGAGCGGTAATTCATTAAGCCACAATAATTCAATCGCTTGTAATTTTCGTCCAATAGCCAACCAATCTAGCAGGAATCCAAAAGAGAATTGCTTGCATTTATGGCTGGCAAGATTAGCTGGTCATAATAGCCAATATTAAACAAACAAAAAATAAGATGTTTGGAAGAAATCAAAATCCTCAGGGTTTAACTCAGTGACTGGGGATTAGGAAGAAATGTCCCCAGGGTTCAGTTATTCCTAATGTCTTGTGGCATGGCTTCCTACTTCTCCCACCAGAGCATCGAGCCCCTGCCCAAGAAGCAGTGGCCTAGATGAAGTGCTGACCTGCTTCACCGCGGGCCAGCCTCTGGAGAGGACAGTCCAAGGGGGCCACCTTGCCCGTGGTGCCCTCAGGGGTCCAGGATCACTCTGTGCTGCCTCTTTGTGTGCCATGTTGGATACACCAGCATTCAGCACCAGAGCTCTGGATTTACCCTTCAAAGCGCTCCAACAGCTCTGAGCCGCCCCAGTTTTCCCCGTCCCTCTGACTGCTCTGACTTGATCAGTTAACGCTGCTTTTGTTGGGAGCTTTTATAATCAGCAATAACAGGCCCAGATTTGCTTTCCCTGGGTCAGCAGCACCACCTACAGCCTACATGTGCAAGTCTGCTTCTCCCTATGGCTTCTCCTTCAATCAGCAGCTGAGAAAAAAAGTTGACACAAGAAATTGCAGCATGTTAGGCTGAAAAGAGAAGGTGGCAGTCTGAAGAGCACCTCTGGGGCTGGCAAAAGCAGTATGCCGTCATATATGGCTGATGTACTAAAGGAAGGGAGCCGTGCTTTGTGTGGTTCAAGGCAAAAGGGATGTGATTTGAAGCTAAACATGCTGTCTACTAATATCTTGTTCTGAGGTAGCATTGCACATATTTGGAAGAGAAGGCTCATCAGCAGGGGTATATGATTCTTGCATAGTGTTTTCCTGACGTGAAAGGCAGGGCAGGGTTACAAAAACAACTGGTGACAGAGCCAGGAGCAGAGCTGCCATGACCTGCGGCTGTTGCTTCCGATTTCCTGCCCAACGGCAAGGTCGCTGCCGCTTCGCCAAAGGCAAACGAAGCGGGTCGCTGCATTCAGTGCCCTACAGACACCCACCCAGTTCAGAACAAGGGCCCATAGCACAGTTCACCGTGCACCATGGCATCTGCAGGGCATATGAATACTTCCAGGGGCCACGTGGCAAAGTTAGGACCCATAGCAGAAAAATGTATGTAATCACTCTAACAAGCCCCAAGAAGACAGCTGGAGAAATCAAGGGCATAGCCTCTTATACACCTCTGCAATAGGAGGGAATTTATTAGATAAATCCAGGGGTTTGAGACAAAAAGCTGAGCTAACGCTAGCAAATAGGGCATGCCCCATGCTCATGGAGTAGAGCAAAAGAATAACAACCTACCCCCTCTCTCTTCTAGTCTAGGAAAAAACCCTTCCTGATACCCAACCGCTTTAACTTCAATGACATATCAACAAAGCACCGCTCAGCTATATTTAACACTGCCGTAATAAGCGTGGTTGGTGGAAGTGTGGCATGACTTCCCAGCTCAGCAAAGCAGGCTCAGCTTAGAAAGGCAGGTATATTCTTTGCTAGCTCTGTTGCTGATCTCTTTGGCTTGGGTAGCTGTCAGTGCATTGTGCAGCTGCCCTTTCAGAAAGGATTGAAAGTTTCATTAGGTATTTGCAGCTTTATCATCAGCCTGGCCTGTGAGGGACTTTACTAGTTAGGGAACTTGATGTGCTGGGTAGTACAATGCGTTTCCCAGAATGAGTTGGAAACTTCATATCCTGAAAAATGGTTTAGCCAAAGCACTGAGGAACATATAAGAAAGGATAGCCCTACAGGGCCCCAGTGCTTTAAGCCACCACTGAGGACAATACAGCAGCTGTGTACATCTGCATCATGATACACACACAGAGGCTGAAGAAAGAACTGGATGCACAAAGAATGGAACAAAACATCCTAATCTGTCGTGTCTGTTTTTGCAACAAATCTATGTTTTGCTTTGCTTTTGCAGGAGCCATGGACAAGCGGGCCCAGGGGGACCAATAGGTTTCCTCTGTATTTCCTCTTCCTTCCTTTCCTCCCCAGAAAGCAGAATCTGCTGTATTGGCAACTGCTGAGTTAGACTCCAATGGCAGTCACTAGACTAAGCTCTTTGGAAGAGAGACTGTACGTTATGGCTATGTCCATCCGCGTAACCTAAATGGGATCAAGACACAGTGCAAGAGCGTCCCGTGGTTGTCCATAGCCTCCCGCATGACGCCTGGGCACAGCAACAAGGCAACATGGACCAGGGACCCCGTTCCCAATAGGTTTGGATGAAACCCCCTCTCTTGGGGAGGAAAGGGACTTTAGCTGTGTGGATGAAGGCTGCTCTCTGCTGCTTCCGAGGAGGAGTGTTCAGCACTTTGGCGCTCTGTGCGTGCGGTAGGACGCCATGGTCTCAGGCATGCAGGAGCAGCAACTCCCACAGCTGCACTGCCAAAGCAGTACTTCTGGAAGGAGAGAGCGGAGATTTCCTAGGAGAGGCTGAAGTGCCAGGACTGTGCATCTTTGATCGCATTCTCTCATTCTCTCTCTCTGAGTAACGAGGGACTATACAGGAATAAATCAGCATAGTAATGGGGACATTAATTGCAGCTGAATCTGGAACGGACTAGAATTTGCACATTCCTTTTAATTATAAATTCTACAGCCCAATTTAAAACACACTTGGAGCAAATCCTGAGAGCGACTGTTATTTTGAAGCTCAACCAGCCTTTCAATGGTTTTGGAATTAAGATTAAAATATAAAGACAGATAAAGGGACGGATCCTTATCTCTATATCACTATATAACCTACTGTCCCTCCTTTGTCAGCATGGAGCTATTTAGAGTAACTGAGGTCAGAATATGGCCCTGTATTTGAAAGTGTGCCCCATTAATAAGAGGCAGAAGTACACTTCTGTTCCCGTTTCTCCTTAGCTAAGCAATGCTGCAGTTGTAACTAACTGGCATTTCAATGCCTCCATGCACTGACCACATTCTTTAGCGAGCAAAGAAGTATGAAGTGCCTCTAACTACAGGCTCTATTTATTGGTGTATGTATATATATATATATATATATATATATATATATATACATATATATATATGTGCTTTGTTACCTTTGTGCTGTGACTTTCTGCTTGCTGCCCCTGCACCTGAGGATTGTAGCTGTCATCTCAGGAAATAAATTGGGTGAAATATGTGCAGTCTGTGGAAGATCTATCTTTATCCTTTGCATTGACCATAACTAAAAGGGCCTCAGAGTGAGAGCTGGCTGTTGCCTTTGCAACCAGGAAAGCAGAATCCAGATGCATTTGGGTTCCCACTTGGGTCTGGGTCACTAAGTGCATTGTAATTATAATGCACCAAGTGTATTAGCTCTTCCCTGGGCACATACTCCCATCACAAACTTGCTGGCTGCCCAGTAGCTGAATACGTTAAATATAGAGGCATTGCTCTCTGCTGTCAGCACTCCGAGAGAAGCATTACACTGAGGTGAATTTGTGACAGACATGCCAGTGGGTTCACAGCAGAAGGAAGGTTTGCTCCTCCCTGTGCAAAATGCCAGAGTACCCAAGACCAGCCCTTATGAAGTGAAGACATCAGGGAAAATTATACCTGCCAGATGTGACACTACGCAAAGAGTAGAGTCACACTAAACTGTATTTAAGGTATCCCTTTCCAGAAGAAGAGAGAAAATGAGAACTAAATGAGCACGCAGGTCTTTCACTGCAAGGAAAATCTCACTTCTGTAGTGACAGCTGCCCTTTACTGGGTGGAAATACCACCCAAGAGTGCTGTCCAGGGGAGCTTACCAATTTCCCCATTCCCTTTTCCTCCTCCTCACTGCATTAGAGGGGATGCACTTTGCAGACGATACGAGTGCTGAGTGGCTGTCTGGTTACAGGAAGGGCAGAGCCCAGCCACTGCAAGGACAGAGGAACTTACCTCTCAGCAAACGAGCTGGCTCTTGCATCCTTCCTGCAGTTCAAGTAACACTGTAGGACATGGGCGCTGTACAGTGTGCTATTACTGACAGAGGTTTTCGTAGTCGATGGTTGTGTAGAGAGCATACCTATGAGAGTAAGACCTGAGAAGGACTTCACGATGGAGTTTAAATGTCTTCAGCTTTTTCTTTTCTTTTTAGACGGCCTAATTAAGGAGGACTAAATGAATTGAAATGTTGTCTCACATCGCCACTGTTATACGCAGCCCAGAGCCTTATTTTGGGTTCACCACCGTAAGCCACCAAACACAGTATCCGTGGACCAAGAGCAAATGTGGGTATTGTCCCCCTCATTATCCATCCTCTTGTTATGATGAGCTTCCGTGGCTCTCCCAGTTCAGATAATAGGAACATAATACCAGGATCCACCTGGTCCAGTGCCCTTCAAGAGGACGTGCTTCAAAGAAAAAGAAATGAAAGCCTGCAGCAGGCACCTATGAGCTAAGCTTCCTCATGGGATCCTGTCTCAGGAGGGAATGGTTTACAGCCATAATTATGAAGGTTTATGTCTCTTGCAGGACTCTTTTGAGAACTCAAGGTAGAACTTTTCAGAGTTTGCATCTACTGAGTATTTCAGGAGCTTGAGATACTTCCAGTAATGGAGAAGCTGCAATAGCCCTTAGGAAAACACTTTAATTAATCACATAGTTTCTTCTTATTCTACTCTCTTCCCATGACATCCTCTTAAACATCCAAGAACCACCCCACTCAACCCCTTTTCAGCCTTTGACTGCCTTAGGTCTCAGCCTGAGGCCAGACGCTGATGTTGCTGGCACAAGTGTAATATCCAAAGCTGCTCCCTCCCCGTTTCTCCAGAATGCCACTGGAAACAGCCCACTCCAAATCCCTCCTTCCCCCATTCACACATGATCTTTTCTTCATGATTTTCTGTATTCTTCCCAGACATTTCATACCTTCATCCATCCTGAAACATTTGCCTGGAAAACAAGCAGCCTGGCAAGTTCCCCCATTATAGCCTATTCTCACTTTTTTCTGGGGCTTTGTTCAGGAGAAACTGTCTCAAGTCACAGCTCAAATCTGAAAATGATTTAATTGTGGCAAAGCCCAGAGCTTTTAAAGCATCTTGATGTGGGACATTGCTCTACTCCTAATAAGAAGGCTCAGAGACTAGGCCTGGAGGCACACACGCTTCCCTCTACACTGAATTTAATTTATGGTGTGTTGTCATATAAAGAGCAGTTAAATGGAGTGCTAATCTTCTCCTTTTAAGGGGGAGCTGTAATAACTGAGCAGTATGAGAGGATAGAGGCTTGTGCACTTCAATCAGCTCAGCTGTTATTTTCCAGCTATTCTCCCCCTACAGCACGTCAGGCTAGACAGTTCTAGTCTAACACATTGCTAATGACAGTATATTAAATACATATTTTCTGTTTATGACACCTTGTATATGCACGCATAGAGAAATTGTTCTTCTTCAGTTTTATGAGATACAAGTATTTGCAAAGTCTGGCATTGTTTTTTTGGCTAGACCTTCAAAATCACCAGACACCCACGATAACTTTGACACTGATTTATAGCAGTGACGTAGAACCATCATGCCAAGGATGGTAGGTTACTCTCCAGTCTTGTATGCTAAAGATCCTGGCAGATGTATATAGAAAGCCCCTCCTATATATGACTGAAGGCACAGTGCACACACAGAGGAAGCCTGAGCAAATAACTTCTGTTCTAGCATTTCCTCACTCCTGACCTCTTGGCAGTGCAATTGCTTGCATTGATTCTCTACCCTGAATTTGCCCAGTAACACACTGAAGTAGAGCAGAGGTAAGAGAGAAGGAAAGGAGTCCCACTCTCTTTCCAGGAGCACGTGGCAGTGATAAGGCAGTCCTTAACAAACATACCGGTTTCTACCACCTCTCCACCACCTCCCTAAGGATCTCTGGCTGACAAGGCTTCCAACCGAGATGATGGAGCACCCTCAGTGTTCTTCTGAACTGCAGCTCCTTGAGAGGCTGTCGTACAAAAAGAGGTGTTTTTTCAGGGTGGCAGAGTGGTTCCTGCTGAGGCTTCCCCTACCCATTCTCAGAAGAAAGCAGAAACCTCATGGCTGGTTGGAGCATCCACAAGGGGCTGGAGGCAGCTGGGTATGAGTGTCCCCAAGGACCATAGAAGAACGTGCCTCAGAGACACCAGTGCAGAGAAGGGAGTTAGCAGAGCCCCACAGGACATGAGAAGGCAGAGGAATAGCTCTTCCGATATGTAAAAAGTCCTCTTCGTCCATTCAAGATAGAGAAGGGAAGGGTGGAATCAGCCTGTAGCAGTGAAGGCCTTGGCTACGCATTAGAAAAGCTTTCTAGAAGGAGGGCTAGCAGATGGCTGGGGGATGGCACTGGATTCTCTGCTGCCAGCCTAACCTACTCCCAGAACTTGCTGGACAGACGTTTCAGGTGATTATGGGAGTCAGCCTTGCCTTGGAACACAGGACTACAAAAATCAGACTTGAGTTTCCCTCCAGCCCTCCTGGGGCTGCAGTTTATCCCAAATCTAGGATGGCAAGCAGGATGAGTCACTCTCTGGAAATGGCTTTCCCTCCCCCATGACCAGAGGAGGAGGGAGGACACCCCAACTTTTAGGAAGCTCTGTTCCGTGAGATTAACACCCCTGTCTGTGAGTGTGGAAGGACCCTCTATGAGAGGCATCAAAGAAGAGGGCTATCAAATTCTGGGTGAGGACACAAGCCTACAACGTGTTTCAGCATTGAAGGGCTAGATGACTCCAGATCTAGCCTGTGGGAGCTACTTCTGTATCACTTCTTTCCAGCTGGAGGTTAGCAGGCTTCTCTACACTTCACCTTGAACATAGGTAAAAGTGTCTGGTTTCTGACATCTCATCAAAGAAAGATTTCAGCTGCTACAAAAGAGAAAAACAGTCTCACCTTCAGTCACTGCCTCAAGAGCTTGCCTTGTCGCAGCTGGAGGCCTAACTCCTTCCCACACTGAGCCCACCGCTTCCTACAGCCCCGAGCAGCTTAGGAATTGTTAGTGCCAGAAATGGACCTTGAGCGCACAGCCAGGAAAGCACGGGCTGAGCTCGCCAAGCGAGCGGCCAGTCATTTAACTGGGCAAGCATGCAGTAAGTAGCAAATAAGTGGATCAAAAGTAAATAGTAGATTCTATATAGTTGTTATATTTATTCTGCTGAAGTGTTTTGATGCCAGATTCAGGGGAAGGGGGAAAAAGACGTTCAATTCACTTAATGGGATCTGGCTCCAGTATAAACATCCTTTCAAGCTTTGTCAGTCTCTTTTATATAAGGGGGTGGCAAGGTAGGCTAACATGCCAACTTTTCTGCCTTTCAGATTTGTGTTCAGTTCATGGCCACTCACTGATTCCAGCTCTCGTTAGTTTACTATGCACTTTGAAATAGCCCCTGGGCACTGTTCTTTCAGCCGTGATCCCTGAAGTCGAGTAAGTAGGTGAGTATCTCAGCTTGTAGTGAACAGCAAAAGCTTTGAGGCCTCACAGGGGGCAGAAAGGCTGTGAAACCGCAAATGAAACAGAACACAAAATTGATTATTTCTTTAGAAACTAGTAATTTTTAAATGCATCCAGCAATTTTCCGAGGCCTGAGTCACAATATCGATGTAAGCAAACAGGCAATCTCTGCCAGAACCAAATCCTCACCTCTGGGCCCAGCGCTCCCTTCGGAGAGAGGCTGACGGAGGGAGCAAACCACGCGTGGCAGATGCTGGTTGCTGCGTCGCCTCACGCAGCGACGGGAGTGCAGAAGCTAGGGGGGCACATTTGTGGGTTGACAGTTTTGAATTCCTCATAAGCACAAACCTGACTAGGTGCTTTTCATAATGTTTATCGAATTAAACACCCGGGGTAATTTACTGTATCAGAGGATGTTGCAGCTCTTTAAGTGAAAGCCGGTTTGATTTTAATCTGCTTCTATCTCTGTCCGCTATGACCCTGATCTCTGATCAACCTGCTGGTATAAATCAGGGCTTCCTCCTGAGATTACCATACTGTTATCATTTTAGCTCGTGGAAGCTGAGGCACAGAGAGATTAAATAGGTTGCACAAGAAGTCAGTGTCCACATGCACTGGAGAGGGCACAGGAATGATGCTATTGAACACACATGTGTCCTACATCTACCTATCCTGAAAGTAGAAGTACCAGTTTAAAAAAATAGAAGTCACACAGACCTTTGCTGGTAAATCTCTTCTAACAGTGGCTACTGCCATTTTGCAAGAGGAAACACAACGAATACGGAACAAACTCTCGCTTACTACCAAAGAAGAGCTTTTAACTAATGGCTCTATATACCACAAAAAAAAAAAAATAAAGTTAGCAGAGCTAAAGATCCTAAAGATCCTCAAAAATTTAGCTAGGCGCAAATCTACACAGCAAAGCATCATGGGATTTTAGTTCCATTTAAACCTTAACCGAAGAGGCACAGAAGCAAGCATCTAAATTATAGCACAGGCCAACAGAAATATGACAGAAATATGTGAAAGTCAATAGAAACACACTGGGAGTCAAAGGGCTTGTTGCCCATCACTGGCTTTTTCCCTGAAAAATGTCTTTTTGTGTTTTCAAACATGCTACAGAATGGTTCAGAAGCAGCCAAAGAAAACCTGTGGGTTTTCATAAAGAAAATCAATGAAAGCAAACCTCCTTGCTCTTCTCCTCTCAGTGCTCTCACATGAAAAGAATTTTGCATTCACAGCCTTGTGATAAATTTTTCACATCAGGTGCCTCCTTCACCCTTTAGCTGCAGGTCTGCAGCCAGGCTGCCTGTGGAGACACCAGACCGACCCTCCCTGTTTAAACAACCTTTTCTCCCAAAACACAGGAATTTTATCAAGTCCATTAGAAGGGTACCCTCTTGGTCTTTTTTTTCTTGTTACAGCTTCTTTGGGCTTTTTGCAACACTGAGATGTACCGGGTTTACTTGTCTGGGTTCTCAGAAATATGACAACTCTTCTCTCTTCTTTCAAGTCCAGGACAAATTGGAGTAAAAGAGAACGGCAGATAGATGGTACAATCACATAGGCCTCCTTTCCTTGGGAAATCAGGCTGAAAAGAAAGGTTGTTGGACCTGCTCAGAAATAGTCTCTTCCAGGGAGATGTCTAGTTGTTCCTGAAGCACTCTTCTGTTGGGGAGACTTATGGTGGACCCTTACTTGGCAGAAGTATTGGACCAGACCTGCCAGCTATATTCACAGCAGGGGCTTGCATCAGCAGAGGATACATCTCTCTGTCTTCAGAGAAATCCCATTACTTTTGATGTGTGAAGATGTGGCGCTGTGCTTTCCGATCGCCTAGCAGGTGTCATAAATAACACACGAACATGCTCCAACAGCGTCTGGTCCTGTGCCTGACTAGGAGTTTTACCTTTGACCTGGCAAGGAACAGGACCAATTTCACACATAACAGACAGATTTGAAGGCTAGGAGCAAAACCTAAGGAGTGGTGGGGCAGTGAGGAGGAGGAGAGCTGCTAGCCCGCAGGAGTGCCAGGCAGCAGCAGCATCCCCTCTGTTCCTTTGCAGAAACAGGATTCATCGGTTATCTCTCAAAAAAGCAGCCTTTGACCTCTCAGTTAGACCGATCTCCACGGGCTTCAAAGAAAGGGCACTGAACAAACAGGAACGACTCACGTAGCAGCTTTCACGGGGCAACCGTGCCACAACAAGGGCTGAGCCCAGCCAGCCCCTGCAGCCCTTGGTGGCAGTAGTCGCTCTGAGGTTGGGAGCTGGTATCACGCCCTGGCCAGGACAGAGTAGCAGAGCCCAGTGGCGGGCTCCACTGGCCTGTCCGCAAGCACAGGAGCCCACGAGACAGTCCTGTCTTGGGAGACACGGACTCCCGAGATTTTATGGCCAAAAGAGGTGAAACAGGCAGCGGGGGAGAGAGAGAGGAATAACTCTTTCTGCAGCTAGGGAATTGAAGCAGAGAGAAATTAAAGGTCATGCAGGAAGCCTGTGTCAGGAGCAGAAAGCCAAACTATGTTTTGACTCCCATGTTGCCTACAAAAATGTCTCTCCTCCCATTTATGATGACAGAGTTATGCCCCAAGTCTGGCTTTTTATTCCTTTCTCTGCCATTCACCCCAGCAACTGGCCAGAGCAAGGGTTAATGAGCTCTTGCTTGCAGTAAATCTGTCCAGATCCTCAGTAAGAGAAGGGGACAGGGTCAGAAGAGGGGTTTGTCTGGCCAGTACATTTGCTACAGACTTGTTTGCCCAAAACCTACTGATTTTTCTCATTTTTTCAATTTTATACTGCTGACCCTTGTCTTGTGAGCAGCTGGACTGGAGGTGACTAAAGCACTGCAACCAGGATGAAGTGATGTGTGATCCTGTAGCACCACAGCCACCCCACCAGGGCTGCTGCCACTCTCAGGGAAGCAGTCGGATGTGTGTGACGAAGGCTCGCAGGGATGCAGGGACAAGGGGATGGAGGGTGCTGTGCTTCAAATCCATCTTTTGCAGTTGCAGTCTGCTGGTGGTCATTGGAGGCGGTCTAAGAGATAGGGTGTCATTGGAGGCTTGTTAGCGCAAGCATTTTGGGGAACCAGACAGTCCCCTCACACCAGGTACCCACCTCTAGGGCTGGGGCGCCAGGCTGCAGCCGGGTGGAGGTACGTGTCTCTGAGATGCTACACCCATTAGCTATGCAAGGGCTTGCAAAGCTGTACCAGCACTGCAGTGCAAATAAACCAAAAATTTGAGGTCACCAGAGCAGCAATGGCTTCCTCCCTGCTGCGACAACTTTATAGGTAAGCAAGGGGATGGGACCCTACTGAAACGTGTCTGTGAGGAGGGGTGCCACTGGGAAACAGCTCAGTTCTACTCCTACAAGCAGAAGTTGTCGGCGGTAACGAGGAAAGATGCTCTGGCAGATTTGAGGCATTACTAGAAAAGTAAAAAGATATCACCGAACAACTGCAGTAAGCAGCCATGAGTAGCAAACAGATCCTGCAAATGGCAGCCGTGTGCGCAGGGGATGACAGGAGGAGCACAGATTTCCCAGGGCAAGAGGTAGGAATGCAGCATGTCCATGCCTTGGATTGCAGCTACAAACAGTACATCTGTAATTATTTCTCTTTATAATGATTTGGCAGAGTTTTTCACGGCTCAGGGTTCCACATTACTGTCTACAGTCACAGACCGACTGCTGAGGGACAAAGCTCACCAGGACATCTGGGAGGCATCATTGCACAGCCCTAAACCAGAGGTCCTGGAGACCAATCCCGTTGGCCACAGAGCCGAATATGAGCTGGCTACCTGGCTTTGTGACGTGACATGTCTGAGCAATAAACCTTCCCAAATGCAGGGAACGTGGCACAACCACAGGGAGCTCCCTTCTTTTCTGTTCTAAACTCCGTGAGACTAAATGTTGCAGAGAGTAAAAATATTGTTCCTAATACTGAGAATAAGTGGAAAATGTACTCAGAGACTGCTAGCAGGATATAAAAATGGTGAAAGACTTCTTAAATTAGGCTGAAAAGGGATGCCGGAGGATGAAGTGTTAAGGAAATGGATAGAGACAGAGGGAAAAGAAATGAGCTTTCCACCTCCACAGCTAGAAAAGACCACCAAAACAAGATAAGATTGGTTTCGGTAGCCAAAGATAAAAAATTAAGGTAAAGTCAGGGTGCAGGCTGCCTAGAAACAGAAAGATAACTACATCCATTCCCTATGTGCAATAAGAAAGCTTTCTATTAGTGATGAGCTAATAAGGGTGAGCTCTGTCCTCAGCAGTATCCTTTGCCACTGACCCCATGTTATGCCCAGATCTCCCCGCTGCAGGGAGACCCCATTTCCTCACAGCTGCACCCTAAAGCTTCAGCAAGGGTTAGCCCTAACACATCGGCCAACCCAGGGACCGGTTATCACGGTCACGGCATAGCTGAGGTTGGCAGGGACCTCTGGAGATCCTCTGGTCCAACCCCCTGCTCAAAGCACAGGCTGCAGGACCACACCCACGTCTCTTGGCCATCCCTGCTCCCACGCTTGGCTGAGTGTGGTTCTTGGCACGTGAACACATACAACCTGCTGGAGAGCTGGCCTGAACTAAAACTTCCTAAAACCTTCAGAACAATCTACTGACCATATCAACCAACTGGCACATTTTATACCTGTGAGCTGCGGATTGCCACCCTGCCCCCCAGCAATGCTTGGGGTCCAAGAAAAGTCCACACAGGCTCAGATCTGCCTATTCATGGCATCCAGGGCATCCAGGGCTGTTTAAGTCACCCTAGATTCCCCCATATGGCCTCTGGCTGCCTCTCCTAACCAGCCAGCCCTGCCTGGCACCCCAAGTTGTCTCACCAGAAGAAGACATCTGTGTTTGGGGACTGAATCTCTCCCTCCCTGCCAGTAGGGAGCTCACTGCACAGGGAGCTCACCGTCCTCTGGGAAACTCCTAGTGCAAGGACTGCTCTGCAGCCCCAAACAGAGTTGACCTACTGTGCCCTGGACACATGCAGAAAGGCAAAACACAACCCTGGTTAGAAAACTTGTCTCCACCACAGTTTTAACTCTTTCTTTGCGTTAAATCTCCATTATCTCCATTATTAAGCATACAACTCACATCAGCATGTGGGCTGTGAAACATGATGACAGTGTCAGGCCAGAGACACTCTGGGCCAGGCAGAGAGTACGTTAGTAGGCAAATCATATACCGAGCACAGTGGCGCCAGGAGGTGCTCGGGCTCCTGAAAGTAATGGCTTTCTAGAGAAAAAACTCTCAGACCAATGTGGAAGAAAGAACAGAGAGCGTAAAACAGAGCTGATGATGGGAATAAAGTGGAGGAAATGCAGATGCAACCAGTGTCACTGTCTCACTGTGGAGGAAAACATATGAATTGCACGGGGTATTATTGCCAAGAATAATGTCCAAAGGAAGGCAAAGGCTGAGGAGTTATCTGATGATAACTGCTGGGACTCCAGCAACCAGAATAATGTGGAGAAATACTATTTTCTTTTTAAATTTTTTCACTTGAGACAAAGAAACGGAGGATGGAATAGAGACTTATGCTCCACAGCTGAAAACTTTGGCATCCACATATGAATTGGGAAGCATAAACTGTTCCTGGCTCAAGATAAAGCTCTTTGTGGGACTCAAGATTTTCAGGAGGACTTACTGAGGGCAACAGGGCTAAACTTCCAAACAACAAGGCCAGCAGAAATGTCCAGGGAATGGATGCAATCAACAGCCACTCAAGCTGAACAAGTACACAGCTCCAAGCTAAAGAAAGCTGTGAATCAGGATGGAGCGATGACCTGGGAAGTCATATATCACAGGGCAGCGTAGTGATGTAGAAAAGTAAAAAAAAAAAAAAGTACTTGAGTTCTGGACAGCAGTGCAGGAGGAATAAGACCTCCTTTGTGTCCCCAGCTAGTCCTTCCTTTCTAGTCCCTAGGCAAGAAAAAAGCAGCAGGACGCTGAGTGATTGAAGCTACGGGGCCCTCTACTGCAACAGCAGGTGTCTGAGCAGAGGCCTTGAGTCTGGGTGGAACAGGAAGGGATTAGAGGAGTTCCCCTCCAATCCTCTGCCCTCCTTGTAAAGACTCCATTGTTACTCCGGGCGAAGAATAAATCAAGGGAGAGGCAATCCTGAATCATGGTCCCAAAGCTGTGCCACCTCCCCCATGGGGGCTGGACACAGAGCGGGAACAGGCTGACTCTGGAGATCTGACATCCTCACCATCTCCTGCCATCCTGGCCACTGAGGAAAGACCCTGAGAGGTAAAGAGAATGTCTCCAGTAAAGTATGTGGCATTTAAAGGGAGCCCAAGAACTAGGCTTACGACTCTCCTGGTTTCTGAACATATACCCAGAGGTAGCTCACAAGGAGGCATCACAGAGATGCTCGGGGACAGGCATTAAGGAAAGCAAAGAACGTGCTAAGCAAGAGATCAGCCCTAAAATCCTGCAGCAGTGCAGAGCAACTGAGGACCAGAGCGTGGCTGAGGCCTAAAGTTATCACTGGTGCACGGCCAGCAGCCCCCAGGGCCTTGGGTAAAGACGGGCGACATCCCCGACATCCCTGTGAACAGTTCCTGTCAGTTAATTGTATGAACGTGGAGTCTTTCCATGTTAACTCCCTACCTTGCCAAATATGAGACGCAAGCCTGGCTGACACGAATCGCCTAACTGCCCTAGCGACTCGCGTGAAGTGATGCGCAGCGAGGGGGGATTGACCGAGAACGCAGCACCACAGGGCATAGGAAAGGGATATGGCCCCTCACATCTGGCCATTCGGGGTCTGATCCTACCTAATGCAAACCTCAGACCCCACCAAAGGCTGTCGGGGGCTGGGGAGAAATCTGCATCTCTAAGGGAAATCCTTGCTCTTCAGCCACTGGTCCTCCAGGTGCTGATGCTCATGTACCAACAAGCCTGGCGAGGTACTAGTGGTGGTGACCTACTCCCAGCCACCTGCCGCCTTCCTTCCTTGGACGTGCCTGCTCCAGAGCAGCCCTGAAGCACCACAGTTTACAGCCGGTGGTGCCAAAATAGCAGGAGGCAGTTTTCCTAAGCTCCAGCACTAAGGGGCATCCAGCCGTGGAGGAGGCAGCATTACGGGAACTGCCAGCCCCGGCCTCCGCCAGGGAAAGCTCAGCTGCTGCTGGCAAATCTAAGGCAACCTCATCCTGGAATGGCAGGGGGCATTTTAAAGGACATTCAGCTTTATTATTTCACAGCAGCTTGTTATGCACATTATAGTATAAAGGTTTTTATTTGTTCCTGTTGTTGCAATGTTTATTCCCTACACTCTTTTAGTAGTGGGCTTTTGAGAAAGCGTTTCCCCAGCAGTGGGAACTACGTATACAGCACAAAACAAACACTTGCAAGACAAATATCCTTCTCATCCCGTGCTGGTCCTGACCCCTGGGAGCTCACCATTACCTCCTTCGGAGCAATTCAGCACAACTTAATCAAAGTTAAAAATGATACTGTGTGATTTTATTTTTGTACTTGCTCAGTGAGCTTTTATTGGCAATTGCTGCCAGGATCTGGGATCCTGCCAAATTCCCTGGTTATATTGCTCCAGTGTGGACAAACAAAGAAAGCCTATTTAAAGTTTCTTGGACACAAATAAGGTAAAAACATAACAAAATAAAAAACAATGCATAATTATTTATTTCCTTTATGAAGGGCCACCTTTGGAGTCCTTTGAAATCAGTTCTGGCTTCCACCTACAAAAGTCACCCAAGCATACTATTTAATATTAATAGACATTCCTGAACCAAAATATTACTACAGGAGGCATAAAATCAAGGGGGAAAAGGCTATCTGCATTTGCATTTCATATGGAGCTTTCTGAGCCAAAATAACAGTGGTAGCTCCTTGCCTTTCTCAGTAATGCCTGAGATCACGACTCAAAACAATTGTGCATTTAAATTAGTTGAGCACAATTGCATTAATTAAACATTTTAGATCAATCAGGCAGCTAAAAGAATAAAAGATTTTATGGTACGTCAAGAGGAAGGCCCCTTTCCACAATTTCATGCACCGTGTCCTGCCCCAACCACCCTCCTCCCCAGCTCCCACCCGCTCTCCCTGTGCTTCTCCCACAGCAGCAAGGGCAAGGGAGGAGAGAGGAGGGAGAGGGGAGGGAGAGAGGGAAGAGGGAGGAGAGGGGAAAGGGAAGAGTGGAGAGGGAGGGCAGGGGAAGAGGGGAGAAGGCAGAGGAGAGGAGAGAGGGAAAAGGAAAGAGGATGGGGAGAGAGGAGAGGGAGAGGAGAAAGGGAGGAGAAGGGAAAAGGAGAGGGAAAGGGAGAGGGGGAGAAGGGGGAGGGGAGAGGGAGGCAGAGAGGGAGAGGGAGGTGGAGGAATAAGCAGGGAGAGGGCAGTGGAGAGAGGAAAAGAGATGGGAGAAGGAAGAGGTAGGGTGAGGAGGGAGAGGGGAGCGGGGAGTGAGGAGAGGAAAGAAGGGAAAGGGGAGAGGAGAGAAGGGAGGAAGGAGAGGGCAGAGAGAGAGGGGAGCCCTGTTGAACAGCAGCGTTTTGGAGCCAAACTGCCTCTGCTCGATAACACACACAACGTGCTCTTGAGAAAGCGGAAGCGCACACGCAGTTCCCTGGCAAAGAGACTAACGGTCAATATACAGACAAACAGGTTTGGGAGCATATGTTTTTTGAACTTGCAAGAAGCTACATCTTATTCTCTCTTCTTTTTTTTTTTTTTTCTTCAGGTCATCTCCAATTTCTTATGCAGAGCCAGGCACTTTCTGGGGCGCCCAGTCGTGAGTCACAATAAGCACACCGCAAAACTTCTTGCCCGGCTGAGAAGTCTGACAGCGAGAAAGAGCTACAAAAAACCTGCTTGTTTCCTCACCAGTGGCTGCAAAAAAGAGATGAGGGAGAAAATAAAGCCCCTGCTGCGGCTCTCCCTCTCACTCAGCAAGTTTCGGTCTGAGAGAGACCAAAAAACTTAATTTAAGAAGCTTGAAAGTTCCAAGTCTAGGTAACGTCCGGGTCGTTCACAAGAATTTCTCGGGCCCAGGGAGCGTCGGAATTCCCACCGCAACCGCAAGCGGGGAGCTGGGGCCTCTGCCTCCCCTGCCGAGCTGTCTGCTTTTGCAAACTTCGGGAAGGTGACACGATGGCCTCCATCGACGCGGCGTCGCGCAAGGCGCCCCTTTGCTCATCGGCACACAGCTGAAGGGTTGCAGGATTAAAATTCACCGGCTCCCAGAACAGTATGTAAAGACGCAGGGGGTATTTCTGTTGGCCTGTTCTGGCAAGGAGGTCAATCTTAGCTCCAGTTATTTCTGCGCAGGGGGATGTTGGCTCTTCAATGCTTTTATCAGGATGGATGTGTTTTGGAACAGGACAGAGAGAAAGAAACGCGACTTTGCTCGACGGCGCTCACAGTTCATATGTCGTGTCCTCAGTCAGGTGGATCATTTGAGAGAAAATTCCTGGGTGTGCTCTGCAGACCTCTAACACGGCACCAACTTCCCAGTCTTTGAAAGTCACAGTTCTTAAACGGGGCTGATCCCTTCCTGCAGTTCACTCTCCGCTCCTGCCAGCTGACCTAATCCAAGCGAATGTCTTGTGTCACCTCCCTAGTTCTCTTTTTAAAAGAGAGATCATCTCTCCACCGGCCTAAAAAGAAAGCTAAGAGTTGGAAGCGGCCTATTGATCCATCTGCAGAGCTATGAAGAGAGAGATAAGGAGGAGAGGCAACTTACTGCGACACTAGCCTCCTGCGCTAGGGAGCTGCAAACTTTTTGTGCCGGAGGAAATGACTGGGAAGCAGGTCAGCTCTCTGCCACGAGGAAGCGCTTTGTTTCCACTGCGGTAATACCAGTTTGCTTCAGTCATATATTAATGTATGGAGTCTTTGTAAAGATACCTTAGGAATCATAAATAACATTAAAACGTATTCCAGCCGAAGGGAATTGCAGCGGAGCGCAGGGGCGTTCATCACAATCCACAGCAGCCTGCTGTCCCTCCGTGCGCAGAGCACTGGATGGAGCAGGGACACCGTGGAGAAGCAGTAGTGCTCAGGTCTTCAGGTCACGAGGAGGTGCCTCATTCCCACTGAAATCCATGAGAATTACACACCTCCATCCCTTGGAGGGTCTGGCTTTATAGTATCAGCATATTTCTAGCTTCTCATGCATGAGATCCACGCTAAAATGCACCTTGGGTCTATTTATAACTAGTACTGAAACGTTATTGGTTCCCACTGGTGCTATCCCAGTCTTTTAGCTTTCAAAGTGAGAATGGAGCAAGTCGATGGCATGTATCTTTACAGCCAAGGAGAAGGCCTAATTCCTTCCTGCCCCTTGTTACAGACTTTGCCAATACACTGCCAGTTTGATCTGTCTTGATTTGATTGTTGCAAGGGAAGAGAGAAAGAGGCAGTTTGTTTTTCACCTTTTCTTATTTGCAGAGCTCTACCAGCATGCCAGAGGAGGCGTGAACTACTCTCTGGAGAATTTAAGCCCACTTACAAGATGTAATCACCTTTCGTGGAGCCCCAGCCCTTCACAAACCACAGTTTGAAAATCATGATAGCTTATTCTGCCCTGTGTCCAAGCAGACACCAGGTAACGTGGTGTCCATAGCTTCCCTGAGCTCTAGGGTTCTACCACCGGAGCCTTCTGTGAATTCACAGCTCAAGCACCCCTCAGCTGCTTGTGTGGACCTGGCTCATTGCTAACACAGGACACCATAACCCTGCTCAAGCCTTTCCAGAAAAACCTTCTGGAACCCTATTTGGCTCATCGTGGTTCACTTGGCTCACATTTGGTTCATCTCTCCCGTAATCTCTAAAAGGGTGATGACCCTTTCCTTCATATTTTGCTCATTACTGATCAAACTGAAATCCAAGCTGCAGGTGATTTTGTTTTACATACAAGAATTCTCAATGTAAATCTCTTCTATCCAGTTCTTTAACATCTTCTGGATTTTAAAGCCTTAAATCACGGCAGAATCCAACCAAAAGACGTAGTCGCAAGTAATTACTTCAGTGGTTGCCAGGAGATAAAGTTTCCATAAATGATATTCCTCACAGAGCTGAGCAACTGAATATAACTGTGAGCAAAGCAAGTAATTAAGTGTACAGCAGTTACGCACCTGAACAGGTAATAGTCACTGGTACTCTAATTCCTCTTGCAGACACCTTGTCTACAGCAATCAAGCTACTTTTTTCCCTGTCCATCCACACAAATCAGCTGAAAAACACCCAGCAGTCACGTACCCAAAGTGCTTTCCTGACAATAGGTCTGGGCTTTTGTTTAGCTACAGCAGTTCTCTGACCTGCTAAAATCCTGGGCCACATCCTAACAGAGCAGAGAGCACAGTGGCCCCTCATCTGGAGGTTTCTTGCAGTGAGGATGGGCTCCCTTTTCTTTCACAACCACAGAGCAGTTCTGGAGCAGTTAATTACTTTCTAATTATTTCTGAGGCAGAGGTTTCTGACTCGTGGTGGAAGAACCAGCTACGATTATTGGGCAGGACCCACATCCCCACTGCTGCGCCATGCAGCTAGGGGCTTGTTATGGAAACAGTTTGATCTTAGGTTTCCGAGGAGCAGAGTCTCGTGTGTATCTAGCAGCAAAATTAATTATTTATTTAAATGACAGTACAACAAAGTAACAGCTCAGGCTGGGTGCCTCTGGGGAAGGACCCCGCACAAATAAATGTTGGGGGTAATTATACCCTTTATAGTTTTATTTACCGCCTGCCAGTGAAGGTCTTCTCCAATCTTTTTTACTGAGTTGATGGTCTCTCTCCTTCTAATTGGTGCATCTCTCCTGTCTGGTCTTGGCCTTCATCCCGGGCTGGCTGCCGTGTCCTCGTTTCCCAGTCCCTTATCTTCTCGAAGGTCAATCACAACCCAGGTACATCCCATCTCTTGCATTCTACTTTGTGTACTCCTTAGCTAGTTTTGTATCTTTATTAGCTAGTTTTAATTGGTTCTGCAGTTACATCGACAGCACTGTCACAGTGTCAGCAATGTTTCTCAAGTTCGTCGACAGTTCGGCCTTGAGGCCTGCAGGCTTCATCTACTCAGGCACTTACACTAAGAATTAGATGTGCTAAGCTAAAGCTAAATACAATTTCCTTCTCTAACAGGGCTATGAGGGAAGATTTACCATCCCCTGCCTGTGAACTGCACTCCTGTTTCCCTGGCATGCAGCTCAAGGCTGGTGGCTCTCAGTCACATGAAGATTTTGGGATGCGGCTTGTGGAGCCAAGAAGCTTGGCCATCTTTATAAATTCAGAAGATGTCTGGATCCTGGCTCTAATTGAAAAGCAATAAAATTTGGATGTCTATGCTTTGAAGATCTCTCCTTTCAGGTTGTTCACCTTCATGTGCAAGTAAAGACAGAAAAGGGGTAATAATCAATTCTGTGTGGCTTCTTCATCCTCATAGATCCTCAGCAAGGATGTTAGGGGGACCACTGGCTCCATTTCTACACAACACTTGCCACAGCAAGTAGCACCTTCCCCAATAAGCTTTGGGATAAAAAAAGAATAGATATTAAAAATAATCTTTAGCTGTATTTCCCAACAAACATACGTACACATTACCTGTAAAACACTGATGACATCCTAGGAAGGTTTGACTAGACAATAAGGAGCGATTACACATCAAATGTGTATAGAGGTATATATACGTACATATATTCACGCAGATAGAAATCGAGAGACAAGCATGCTCCCAACATTTCTGATTGTAGGGTTTTTTCCCTGCCTTAGTTAGGATGGAGGCTCAGTTTAGATCCAATTCCCTAAAATACTAAGTACCTCTAACTCTAAAGATCATTGAGAAAGCTTATTGCCTTCCAGATGGGACTCTTTCCCTTTCAGGATGCAGCCCAACAAGAGCCATGTTTACTCTCATGTATTTCCAGATACTTCCTAACTTCTTTTCCTCTGGCCTGGGTGGACATAATATCCTCAATCCATACAAAAGTAACCAAGGAGATTTCCTGGTCACACCTGGTCCAGTTAATTATCAGTTACACACGTTTCTCAGTCACCTCATACCATATCAGCAGCTGATGTCCCCACCAGCATCCTCCTTTGGTCTCCACACCATTACTAACTACAGAGAAAGCATAAGCACTTTCCCAGGGTGTCTCAGTTTGGATTTATGGTAAAAGATGAGAGCAAAACTCCGAGGAATGAATTACAGATTCCAAGCAGACAGGCTGACTCCAGGCTCCTCCTTGCATAATTGTCACTTGAAGGACTTATGGCACCAGAAAGAGGTTAATAACACTCAGTGCTCGTGTTGATTCACTCCAAGTATTGAAATGTCAAGAGTTTGAGCAATGGATTTGTCAGTGCCAGCTAAATAAACAACGCACGATAAAGCACCAGCTGCTGAGGGCTCTGCAACAGCCAGGCCTGCCTTGCTCTGAGCAGTGGCCACTCTAAATCTTAAGTGGCCACCACTTAGAGACTCTTTAAAAGACTTCATTTTTACAGAAGATAGGGGGTTGTTTCCTTTTTTTTTTTGGTATAAAAGTGGCACATTTTCCTCATTAGAAACTTCCCCTCACCCCTCCCCTGGTGCTGCTGAACACAGCCAAGCTATTTATCTTTTCCCAGGGCTGCAGCCAGCAGAGGACTCCTCGTTTAGATTTGGCGGTCATCTTGATTAAGCTAACATTAAATAAAACATAATTAATAGCCGATCATAAGTCAGATCCTCAACTGAAGTATATTGGCATAACTTCACAGACCAAGATCTTCAGCTTGATCTTCACCCGCGAAGAGGCTGGTCTCCTTTAGGGTAAGCTCTAAGCACATTACATCCAGGTCCCCTGAGGGGATCAGGATTTCTGGCACCTGGGCCAGGCTGGAGGCAGCTCAAGACAGTGTGAGAAATGCTTCAACTTGCCAGAGACACCAGCTGTGAGACAGCGAACAAGGGTGACGTTTGCTTTGCTGTCAGGTTTTAGAGATGATGTTCCGCTATGAAGAGAGGCAGCTTGTATGTCATCAAGAACACTTATCACAGGTAATGCGAAAGCAGCAGTGGATCAGTCAAAATCAGGTTTCTGTTTCAGTGGGATTCCTTCGCTCACAACATTTTTTTTTTTTTTTAAAAATGTATGTCACCTCCATTAAAGAGTTAAATCTGCAGCAAATTTGATGGTTCTGATATCCTCGATTCCAAGCAGACTAGATCTCAGCTGGAGACTTCAGATTTAGGACCTAGATTTCAGTTCCATTGTTTTTCAAACAACTGCTGATCAAAACATTGTTTTGGAAAAGATTTTATTTATTTACAGAAATCCCCATAGAAACTACATCAGAGATTTTTCTACCAGATGTGATGCTTCATTGTTAATTAGTTCATTTATTAGAACAGCTTTTCTATCACGAAATCCGGGCAGCTAGAAATTGCAATGCTAGCTCCAGGCTGCCCATCAGATGGAAAATATTAGCAACACACTTAGCTTTTGGAACTGAAAATCTTGAAGTGCATTGTGTAAGAAAAGCAGATATTGTTAATCTCTAAGCTACCACTGTGCAAACAGAGGCATGGAGCACCAAAGTGGTTTCTCCAAGATCACGCTACTACTCAGCACTTAGATCCCAGTACTCAAATTCAGCTCCCCATCAACTAGACCACTATACCCTATGACAGACTAAATCCCATCTTCACTGCAATATTCAATAATCAACATTAGCATTACCCAGGAGCTCCAATAACTTTCTACATATAGGCTTTAGGGGACATGGAAAAATGCAGAAAAAACTCAGGGTAGCAGCAGGTAATACTATGACTGGGGAAACAGAGAGCAACCATCACACTCCCATCTCTTTAGCTTTGCTGAACACAGTTCAGGAGCTAGGCCGAGGTTCTATTTTTAGACCTACATTTACCTCTCTTCCAACCCAAACATAATTCTTCCTTTTAATACTGACTGCTTTCAGATGGAACGCTGAATCATGGCGCCACGATTATAAATAAAACTATCAACTGTCAGGCATGTGCTCCCACGCAACTTCTCGGTGCAACAATCTGGGTAACACTTGTCGCAAATGTAGTCACATGGGGTTTGCTAATGCAAAGGCAGGATTTGTTGTTTTAAATACCAAAAGATAGATGTGGTGGAACTTTCTGCATAATGGAACTTTGCATAACTAAAGGGTTCAGAAAGAAGTTTGTCATAGGTCTACCATCCAAGGGTACTTGATTTTTTCTTAATGGTACCTGTTCACTTAAGATGGGGGACATATCCCTGAGAAGAAATTCATTGAACGCATCTAGACTCCCCCACCGACTGAAGTCCTCCTGCATTTTGGGATGCACAGACCATCCACTCTCATTAACACATAGTTTTTGCTCCCTGAAGTTAGAATCACCTTTCCGTTAACTCTGTTCTACTTTTAGCTTTTACATCCCCTGGGGGATAATGGAGAAGCGGCAACTTACACACAAGAAAATGGGTTAACTGAATCTAAGAAGTGAAACATTTGCTTGTGTTGTGAGGGAGCGATGTAGGCTCTTGATCTGAAAAACATGATGTGGCACTGTGGAGAAACTGTATTTCTTTGGGGATCAAATTAAAAACAGACAAAAACAGACAGCTTCTTTTCTCTGGAAAGAAGCTTTTAAGCCATTAAAATAAAAAAGCAAAAACTAAAGCAGTTAACTAGGTTCTAAGAGGCAATATTGCTCAGTAAACTTAGAATACAGAGAAAAAGAGTTTAAAGGGCTCATTAGACAAATCCATGCCATCCTGCCAAATTTGTCCCACGACAGGAGTCTAAAGTCTAGCCTGGCATTGTAGGAGGCTAGACACCTATTTTGAGATTGGGGCAATACGATTGCATACTGGAAGGATCTGGAGATCTCCCCCCGAGTCTTACACTGCAAGCCTAATAAGTGGATTTAAAGAAAGGCAGGGAGGAAGATTCACCACATTTGTATCCCAGGCAGCTCCTTCCTCAAGCCTAACAAACTACACTGTATCTGAGCACGCTTGGTGGGCTGTTGCAACATGTAACATGTGTTAGTCCCATTAAACTGTCACAGCTGCTTCTGGGCAGAGACCTACCATACAGGTGTATTTAGGCAAGCTGTTCCTGTTTCATCAGCGCCTGCAGTGCTCTGACAAGTGACACCAGCCAAAAGAAGCTGCCCTCACAGCCTGGCTTGCCTCTCTCCTGTGCCAAGAGCCAGGAGAGACTCCACTGAGATGGGCAAAGTTACACCATTACCCTCTTGCAGTGAGCAGGGTTTCACCAGGGGGAAACACTCTCCCAAAATCGAGAAAAATCAGGGTCTGACCCAGCCACATTCTGAGCGTGCAGACTGCTAGGGAGACACTCAAACAGCAAGATATCACTGGCAAAAACCTGGCCCCAAGTGCTGAAGAACAAATACACAATGTAAACTACAGTTAATTTTACTGGCACTAACATCATTCAGAAGTAGGGTAAAACTTGCAAGGAACTTCCTTCCCCTCTGCTCCTGGGCAGTATTTAATTTGTCTGTACTAAGCACACTAGAAAGGAAAAGAAATCTGTAATAGAGTAGATGTGACTGAGTCCCTTTGACAAAGTTAAAGCCACATTGATCTTTCAAAGCCATAAAAAGATTAGTCATGTCATGATTTAACAACTTCTGAAAAGGCTGAGAGCTCCTCATACAGCCAAACACAGCCCACTGATAAGAAAATGTTTTATAATTCTTAATGGAAAAAAATATATTAATTTCCCTTATCTGTTTTAAAACACTGTTTACTGGTTCAGGTAACAAATCCTTGTTCTAGAAGAAGGATAGATGCTCCATTATTTGCCTGGTGTTTTCTGTGCAGTTTAAATTTCTACAATGGGAAGGGGGGAAAAAAACAAAAATTACATCTGATTTAGACATATAAACTGCCACCTTAGAAGTAAAGCTATATAGTTAAATGCCCATCTGAACTCAAAAATTGTCTCACTCTTCCCCGGTTCTGGTTTCACACTGAGATGACCTTGCCGAAATCCTCTTATGTCCACCTATGGCATTTCTTTAACTACTCTGCTGTCAGGGCAGTGCAAAAGGACTAGAAAGTTGGCCAGAATCCAACCTTCTAATCCTGAGGCTCCATCTTGGGGTCAATCTGGAGAAATTCCCTGAATCCAGTAGGTATTAAGCCATGGCTTCTGAACCAATGTCCAACCATGGAAAACACTGAATAAAACAGAATGGTCCAACCCCAGAGTAAGGCAGTTCTGCTGAAAAAGGCACCAAAAGCAAGGGCCTCTGGAAACCTTTACTATAAACACAACAGTACAGTTAGCTCACACAAGCTGGTTCAGCACCTTTGACCCTCCCCCCCCCCCCCCCAAAAAAAAACCAGCTCTGAAGTAAGATACTTCTTGTCCCATATACTTGAACTGAGAAGAGGCTGTCTGGAGCAAGACCTGCCATCCTGTGTTTGTACAGCACCTAGCAATTAGTACAAATAATAAATAAAGCCAAGTGAGCAGAGACAGAGGCACTAGGCAGTATCCGATGTCTCTCCTATTAACTGGTTGCAGAGAGAGGCCAATGACTAAACAGTAATAAGGTAACAAGCCAGATATGCTTGATTCTCATCTCAGTAATTGTACACCAACCTAATTACACCAAAACAAGCATATATATTGCATATAGTATCTAACACAGGTTCATTAAAATGTAGCTGGCCACCTATATTGTATGCCATCTAGGTGAATTCCTTCCTATAGGACTGTCCAGCATTTGAGTAACAATTAAAAAAGTGATGCTTTAAACTAGGGAAGGTGATATTTATATACTACAACTACAAATTGCAAAATACTAAATTCTTACAGACAGTACAAGTGTTTTAGTTGAAACATATGCTGGACCTGTACAGAAAAATGCTATTCCTTCTGAGCTGTTTAGAATGCAAAGGCCAAAGTGAACCAAGCAAAGCAGGAAGAGTCTGTGGCAAACAAACTAGTCATCCGAGCTGAAGGCTGGCTAATGCCTTGGTGCTAAGTTTTGAGACCTCGCACATTCAAGAACTCCCCACTCATCCACTTTAGCATCCAGACATTTACAGTAATCTCCATTCAAGTATCGTTTTTCAAATACTGACAATTTTCTTTTAAGAACAGATACAACCAGTGAACAGGAGAGCCTAGAACAGATTTCACACTGCAATGGTGCTATATTATCTTCTCACATTCTCCTGCTGTACAGTTCCCATCATCTGAGAGCAAGAGGCAATAACTGGCTGCACAGAGTGCAGTTCCTGATAAGAGAACAAATGAAAATTGTCAGGCACTGACTCTACCATAGCCTCTGTATCCAATATGCTGGCCTCATTCAACTGGACTTTCCTCTGCATCCACCTGCATCACCAGATTAGGGACTGTGAGGTCTGCAAGGGCTCTTTACTCAAGCAACAGGATAACCATAAGCTGAAATAACTCTTTCCCCCTCTCTCCAGCTAGCAGCTCTGCTCCCTTCACCCAGTAAGATAGCAGAGCAGAGATCCTCTGCATATACAATCAGTATGAAGCCACAGGGAGATCCTCAGGGCAAGCCATCTCAGAGAACAAAGGAAGGATCCCAGGGCTCCCTTATGCCGCAATCTCTGCCGTTGCGTGAAGACACATGGAAAAAGGCTATAAGCCCCCCAACACCACATTAGCAGAACAGAAGGGCAGACAGAGACCTTGTCCCCAAACTCTAAAGAATTCATTGCATTGTAATAATCAGAAGCACACCAACATTTTGGTATCTGCAGCACAGGAGCTTCAGATGGTATTATCACTATTTATATAGTCTTTTCTCATATATCACTTTGCAGTTCTTCGTCCTTTCCGGTAAGGATCTTTATCAGAACATTGTCTTACTAGTGTTAAGTGCAACTAGAGAAGAGACAGACAATATCCATCTCTGCAATGCGCTGAAGCAAAGCCCAGTCTAGTAGGGTCAATATTTTAAAGAGCAGCAGCTACATCTTATGGAAAGATTTAGTATTGCAAGTTCATTCCTAATGTGTGAATTTAATTTAGGAAAGCTCAGTTTTGCATTAATCTAGCATGGGATTCTGCTGAAATGGGATCCTTCTCTGCCCTGGTCTTCCCCTCTTTTGTGCAAGTCATACCAAAGGGCAGGCACAGTGATCCAATGCAAAATAGTTTCTCAGTCAGCATACTTTCCCCAGATCAGTAAGCCTGTCTAGATCATCACACCCATATCACTTCACTTCCCCTTGCCAGGGAAGAAAGGGCAGCTCCATCCTTTGTGGCTGCACTCTTGATCTTATTTAACTGTAGGCCAACAGCAGACTGAAGCCCCAATATTCACTGAAGACTTTAACAGAAATTAGTTTCCACAGTTCAATACACATGGAAGAGACAGCTCATGAAAACCAGACTGAGTATCAAGTTTTTCAGCCACCTGATCAAGTCAATTACAAAGGAGAAACTATATCATCCTCAAACACAGCCTTGAGTAATCTTTGCTATCTGAAGCTAAGGTAGTGACAAAGCTTTTGTTCAGTCTGTTCTGTGAGAAGTTTACTCTCTGCTACTGTCTGGCACTTTCCTAAGCCTTAAACTAAGGAAAACACACAGAGCAGTTTCAGCAACAGCTGAGCATTAAATATTGTTGCTACTGTTTTCCTATAGATACTCTCCAGATAGTACTGAATTTACAAAGAAAAGCCAATGTACCATGAATCTGGAGCCTGTTCATCAACTGTAGACCTGCTCTGTGCTATAGGATCTTCCTGCTACATACAATAGCCAATATACATGCTACTAACAGGCAACTAGCTAGCTAAAGAGCAGACCTCCTAGGAACTGTTACTCATTTTTCTTCCTGCCCTGAAGAATTACCCTGACATACAAAGAAATTATTCCAAAACAAGGAAAGCTAAGAGCACACCCAGCAGCAGCAGTACACTTGAGAGCAAAATGCAACTACTAGCCAGGCAAGTGAGGGAATGACTTCCCAGTGACACTAAAATAAAAAGCAGTAGCCAGCAATGAGGCAATCCTGTTAAGTAGAAATAGCTCATTTAAGATATCAATTACTGCCCTAATTAAAGCTGACTTCATCCCAGCCTCTGACCTGCAGCCTCCTGTATTTTGCTCAAGGCCCTCCGTAAGAGGTATCACTTTGTTGGTCATTGTCTTTCAGGCAAGCGTCAGAGGTCTGGACTACTGACTGGAAAATCAGTAGCACCAAACAGACCAAAGCAATTAAAAAAACCAACAAGGCAGAGCAGCAAGTCTGTTCTGCTATTCAGTACATCTTAGTTAGCCTGCTACAACAGAATCACTTCAGTGCAACCACATAGCCTTAAAATAAAGAAGGCTAAGTTCTACACTTTCACATCAGTAAATGAAAAATCCACTCCCCCTCAAGTTCTGTTGGCAAATGAACAAAGTACAAGACAACCCTATAAGAGATGTTTTGCCTATTATTCACCTTCAAGATTAGTAACTGGTCTTGTTTACTGCAAACACTTAAGTCTAAGATTCACACCAATAAGCAAGTGTCTCCTATAAAGGGAGAACATAGGTAACTGTAGGCAGGACATAACGTTCAGTCTGCTTAAACTTTCATTTCTTATTTTATGGCACTTGACAGGTCAAGCTCTGTTACAGTCTTGTAACTCTAGAAAATTTGATTAAGAGGAGACTGCAGGACATGCAAAACAGACATGTCCTATGTTGACCCTGATCAGCAAAGCCAGTTTGCTGATCAGTACAGAACCTTGGTGCTGCCATATAGGAAAAAAACTGAGGATGACACTGTTTGAACGACTTATGCGAAAGCGTTTCTCATGATGAACGTTGATACGTACCAGAAGGGGCACTCGAGTCAAAGTACTTATGACCTTGCCAATAAACTGATGTTTCCTACAAAAAGATACAGCCAATAACATACAAGAAGTGCAAATCAAGAGTTTTATTTTTTCCACATTCATAATTAAAAAGTGAGTGAACACAGAACAGGAATTCAGAGAGACTAGACATATTTACAAGACAGTTCAGCTATTAGATTTTTTCCATCTTCAAAATCAAGTCATCACAGATTTTCGTTAGCTCATCATTTTCTTTAGTCTGTTAAGAACGGAAAAAGAAAAAAGTGAGTTTCTGGTATGGCTAAGCTTTGATACAGTAAGACGAGTCAAGTCATGTTTGCCAACACATGGAATAGAAAGTCCACTTATATGTTACTGAACTATGTAAATTTACTCTGAAGGACAGTCTACTTTTAGAAGGTTATAAGGTACCCTTAATAGGCTTGGCAAATGAGCCAGAATTTACTATATTGTCTCTACTTCTCCTACAGACTTTCCCCATAATCAGTCAGTCTTGGGAATCATGAATTATACTCAAAGTCCTCTTGTTACTTTATCTTAAATTTAAGATAACAGTGACAGTTTAGATTTCAGTCTTCGCAAGACAAACTATTTTGCAGGATGACACTTGGACACTTACTGACACGTGGAAAAAAAATCTAGTTTTTGTAACTCCTTATATGGTCAACCACTTTAATAAAAAGAGTTCTTAACATAAGATGTTGCTGCATTTATAACAGGAGCAAAACTAGTACTGTGTTAATTGGCTCTTCTCATCTCATTATGTCAAGATGTATTTATTCAGCTACACAAACCCCAGCCCTAAGCCTGAAAATGCAACAGACACGGGACTTTTCCTCAGAAATGCAGGAATTCCGAGTCTTCAATGCTGGTAAAAAATATAACCATACTGCATCATGCAGTATAAACCTAGTATCAAGCATTTCCAGCAATGTAATTTTTAAATCCTTAGAGTTTTTCCTTTAAAAAAGTCTAACATGGCCTGAAAAAAAACTGAAAGAGCTCAGACAATACAAAAGTCTGTATTAGTGCTAATGGCTTAAGCCATATGCTTAGGAACTAGCTAAATCAGTCAGCTATTCAAGATTCACTCCCAAATTCTGCCCTGTAAGATGTTTAAGTTTCACTACTCCACCAGCTCCAGCAGTTCAGATAACCTCCAGACACAGTAACCTGGACCAATTGCTTCTGTGACCCACCAGTGGTAACAAACCTTGCTTGCACAAATTCATACACATAGATGAGTTCTAGCATGCTAGAATTGTGCTCTAAGTTTCGATGGCTATTTTCCAGAGCCTGCCTGGACAGCAGCCAGCAAAAACAGCACAGCTAGTTAGCATGGTTATTTCTAGCACTGGTACAAGGCACTTAAACTAGCTCAAGAAGTAACTCAGACTCAATAGTGACACTTTTGACTAACCTTTTGTTCTAGGCTCCTCTCTAAGGACTGGATCCTCATTTGTTCTTTGCGAAGACTGGCTTGTAATGCTGCAGTCTCTGACTTGGCTCTGCTCCGTACCTGGGCAATTTCTTCATTTGCTCTGGAATTGAAGCAGGACAGCGTTTAAGCCCCCAGACAGCATAGTGTGATTTGATGTGAACAGTTCTGCCAAATTCTTGCACTTGGAAGGTTAATCCCCAAATTAAAAAGTGTTTTAAGTCACACTAAAGTTTTGGCACCAATGAACCAAGTTCTGCAGCAGTGCCAATTAGGCAAGCTACGTATTTCACTCCCAGTACTTGACTTCTGACACGGTACTTACTGATGCAGCTTTTCTTCAGCATGTGCCTTTAGTGCCTGATATCTCTGCTCTTCTTTCTTGATTCTGGCCAGGTAGTCCTCAGCACATTTTTTCAGAGCCTCTTCATTCTATCCCAGGGAGAAGTTTAGTTAGCTTTTTACATGCTAGGAGCTAAGCATTTGACACTGCAGATTCCTAGCCACATACCCACAAAGATAAGTTGGACAAGTTTCCCCACTTCCCATATAGGCTATTTGACTACAGTAAAGTGGCATTATTTGCTTGAGAGTAATAGGAACAGTGTGTCAAGACCCACACACTCATATGGAGGTGAAGAAGTTTTCAACCCTCATTTTGCACAAACTAAACTATCTTCTGCCCCACCCCCTAAACATACTATCTAACAGAAAGCTTCCAGTAAAGAGGAAAGGCTGCTGGGACCTTGCTAATTCTCTTATCAGTTTCTGTTCTTTCAACTTCATCTTAGCTTGCAATTGTCCCAAGAATAACTAGAAATTCAAGTACTTCCAGGAGTCCATGGAAAGATTCAGGCTTTGGACGCCGAGGCAAACAAATCCAACACTAAATAGCAGCACAGTTACCTCAGTTGCTAGCAACATTATCACACCTTGATTCTTTCACTAGCTACTATAGCAAGTTGGAGCTGTTTGAAAAAAGCGCTAAGACTCTCCACTAATTCCAGATCTTGAACTTAGCAACTCATTATGTCTCCAGATGATGCTTTAGCTCTGTGCTAAGGAGAAACCTTCTGCATTCACAGTGGAGAGCAGGAACGGACATAAGATGAAGAAAGATGTCTCATTTAAGTTTCTGCAACGCTAACATTGTAAATGGCAAGAGAGAACATGTCTGTTTCTCAAGCCTAGACTACCATGAACCTTTTAACAGGCTGGTTTTGAGCTGAAGTAGGGGACATTAAAGGATAACTTAAGGAAGACAAACATCTGAAGGCACATCCTCTTCATAAAAGCTGTTATCAGTTTCTATGCATTTCCTACACAAAGAAATTAGCTCAGTAGCTTCATTTCTCCTTCTCCAGAAATAGCTGTAGATGTTTTAGAACAAAGACCTGACTTTACCAGGGTTTGTTTTTAAGCTAAAGAATATCCAATAGCATGCGTTTCACCTTGTAATAGCACCCAGCGAGAATGTAGGGAACCAGGCTACGCCTATGCAAGGGTTGACACTTTGAATCATTCTCCAGGATTAGCAAAGTGATATCCTTATGCATACAGGAAGGAATGGCTCGTTCTTTTGCTTGAGAAAACTTTGGCTTCTAACAAAAAGATGATCGTATTTTAAATTAGAATTAAATGCCTAATAAATAGTTCATTTTTAATCTTTAAACAGACTACAACCTGGTACCTTGTTTTACAGGTAGTGCCTGTAGTAGCTAGTGACTGCTCTAGAAATTCATCATTTCTCCAACTCTTTCAGAAGGTAAGTCACCTTTACCTTGAAAGGTTATCATCTGCATTATAGCAACTTACTTTGCGATAACCTTCTAGCACTTCTTTCTGTTTTTCAAATCGTTTGAACAGTTCAGAGAAAGATTTCTCCATAGAGTTCAAATCTGAAATAACTTGTTGCTTCTCTTCCACCATCCTCTGCATTTCTTTCTTTGAAAGCTCCTTCTGCTTGTGAGCATCCTCTGAGAAAGAGATGATAACAGTGTTAGGCACTGCATTAGCGTAAAACAAAAGAAATTTATAATATGGACACACGAATTCTACACCTACAGTTTACTGTCCTCTTCAGTAAAAAAGGCTTTCCTAGTTTAGCCTCTCCTCCCAAAGGATGTCGTATCCTTACTTTTAGGGAAGAGGTTAATCTGCTGCATATTACCTCCTATTAATTCCAGAGGCCATTAAGGGCTGTGCTTATAAGGGGCTTGTCAAAATACATAGTTTTACTTTAAAGGCTTCTATTCTAGTTCTACTGCGATGTAGCCAAAATACTGCACTTGAGTTTACCGTAACAGAAGCCTCAGATGCGACAGAAACAAGGAATGTAAGACAATATTTACATGTTTTTCATTCCAAGCATACATAGGAGCTGGAATATCTGGAAGACTGAGATAACAAGCTAAATCGGCACAGCAAACCCTTTCAGGTCAAGTTTTTGCTAGTACACCTGAGCTATGTTTCCCCATAGGCTTACTGTTTAAAGAAGCAGGAAAAAAGTTGACATATTAATCAAGTCACCTTAACCAAACTTAAGCAAGACACAGATCTGGCAAATTCAGCTTGGAGAATGAATTTTTACAACATGACTCTCACTCAGTGTCTTCGTGACTTTAAAGTCACAAATCTGACTGAAGCAAAGGGCAGATCTACCCAGTCAGAACTTCTATTGACATCTAGTCACTGTTTATTACCTGACTCATTTAACACAAGCTGCAGACATTCACATGTGCCAATTCTAAAAAAACAACACCAACAGTCCACACTCAACTGGAGAGACAAAAAAGCTTAATGTGTCTGTGCCTAACCTAGGAAGTCATCATTACCTACCAAGTTATGTCAATATACACTATTACATCTGTTTAAAGATACAAAAACAGTTAACCTATGAGTCTTGCCTGCAGCCATACACACAACCCATAAGCAGATGAAACACTAAAGCCATTAAAAGTGAAAGTTAGTAGTCTACTACTACGACTTCAGTTAGTAGTCTTATGCTTAGCATGGGCCCCCCTCAAACTATTGTGTAAATATGAAACTTACCCATCATTTGTGTTATTGTACCCTCAAACTCAGCAACTATTTTTCTGAAATAAAACATGAAAGACAATGTTGAACGTAAGTTAGAAAAACCAGCCTGAAGAAATAAGTAGATACATAAATCAAGGCAGATGCTTACCCCATTTCCTTGTATTCCATATGAAGCTTGTCATACTTCTTTTTCCATTCTAAGGTCTCCAACTGCTTCTCTTGAACCTTTGGGGGCGGGGGGAGGAAGAGGGAGGGGAGAAAGCAAAACTGTCTTTCACAGGGAGCAATACACATTTTGAGTACCAAAATAGCCTGAAGGGTAACTTAGATATACTAAGTATTTACTATGGGGAAAATTTGAATTCTGACTGCTCAACAGAATTAAAGTGAAGTGTTTCATTACAAGTTTAGTTAGGTTAAATGAGATGACAGAGTATGATACTTAGGTGTCACAGAAGTAATTCCAACTGAATGTGACTGACATCTATTAAATGGCAAGACTGGAGCAATCTCAGCCTACCTCTGGACTAGTCTTACTCATCCTACATGAAGGTCACATTGCTCCTTGGCCAGTAATCTTCTGCCATGAAATATTCTCTCAAGAGTCACCCATTCTCTTTTATTTAAGAGGCAAGCAAAAGAAGCCATATGAATCTAATCTTAACAGAGAAAAGACAGCAAATACTGGAAGGCAGTTGCATTTAAGAGGAAATATGTTTATTCACTCATGGAAGTCACTGCTAAGTTTAACAAAATTTAAGGTACTCACTAAAGCATTCAGACATGCCACATAGCAATCAATACATCTTCAAGACATTTCCAAGATACACTATACTTTGGTATTAATAGGAAAGAAACATCTGGTCATAGAAAGCGTCAACAAGGCATGAGATTGGGTTATATCAATTACTTATGTTTATTAGAGATATATAGCTGAATCACCTTTTGTGTCAGAGTTGCATTCTTCTATATTTTAACTTCAGTGAACTTCCGAAAACAGAAGTTAATTTGTTCTCTCCATGATAAAGTCTTGTTTTTTATTTTATTTTTTTTTTAAATAAGCTATTTGTAATAAGGACAACCTATTCCTTATATAGAGATCTTTAGCAACTGAATCGCTTGATATACAACTAGTTATTCTGGTCAAGATCAAGCTGCAGTTTAAAGCCATTTTTATGCAATGCTCAACCCTCCCCCACCACAGTTCCAAATTTAACCACATTTAATCTTGAAGAATATCCATACCTATATCCCAACAACTGAATTTAAAACAGAACTCACAGTAACCGTATTAGACACTATAAGCAAGGTAGTATCTTTGCCTTAAACTCCTGGAAATTCAGTTTTGTCCTGGGGTTTTCTTTTAAAAACTATAATGCTGATAAGTCAACTTCACAGTATGGGAAGCCACTTAATAACAAAGGAGCTTAAACATAGATAAAACAGCCTAGAAGTTTAAATAAGAAGAGGAGAGCACCCCATTACTTCTTGTTTTCCCTCAAAGTTTCACAGCATACTGTAATTCAGGAACTACTGTGACTTTGGTAGTTTTGAGAGTCAACACACCTTAAGTGAATTGTAAAAAAGAAAGTATCAAAACATACGGAGAGAACCTGTCAAACTTTAAATTCCTTACGGAAATAAATACAGGAAGATTAATAATTGTGAAGTCGGAAACAAAATTTGACAAAAAGCAAGTGAAGACAGAAACAATTAGAAGTTTTCATTTGCTAGATCAACTGAAATAATTCAATAGACCCCCAAAAAGCAAGTTTTCATGAAATGTTTTATAGATATCCAGAAGGAAAACAGGGTTTCTCCCCCTCCCCCCACTCTCAAGTAGTTTCACAAAAAATTAAGGTCATCCTAAGTTCAGGTTGTCATCCTTTCAGATTAATACAGTACAATCAAGCTTTTTTTTTTTTAATTTTATTTAAGTGAGGCACAGCTAGAGTCATCCAGTCACACCTATCTTAATGCAGCTATGTTTACCTGTTTAAAATGGTTCTCTGAAATCAGAGCACTAACTTTAAGATGTTACAAGCTTTACTCCCTATTATGCAAATTGCTTTTTGCTTACTGCGCTAAGATCTGTTCCCTGCCACAGCTGCACTATTTCCTCTTTCATGCACTACAGAACACACAAAGTAAAAGTTTCCTCCCAAATAACAGACAGAAAACAGTTCTGCAAGACTGTCATTTCTAGAAGAGTGAGCACCTTTGTACTCAAAAGGAAAAGAACTGTAAAGCAGCAAATGGCCATAGGCGCTGGTAATCTTCATAAAGGGCATTTGGTATCCTTAGTCTCGCCGACTGCAGCGTGGTTGGTCAGATATTTTGAATGCTGCCTCAGAAGTTAGTTTTGCAATGACCACAGAGAGTGACACAATTAATTTTAGGGAGATTTAGGCATAAGTACTCCTTTTACACAAATTACTATTGGTAAGTTTACATAATCCAAAAGCCATAATGAAAGTAGTTAGATTTTTGGAATGATGGGACATACCACTCTTGCATCAAAAAGTGAGGGTCAGAAAGCAATTTCCATACCAATAGAGTTGAAGACTCTTGACATACCACTGGTTCCTTCCTTCCTCTTCCACTTAACGTTACTCTCCACCACTGTTCCAAGCTATTTTCTTAGTTTAGCAGCTGGACATATCGTGCTCTCCCCTTTGCCTTGTGCCTCCCAATTCCACACAGAAAAAAGACAACACATCCCTTCACTGAATTATCATCACAGCTTTAGCTTGTTTTAAGGATATAGTTATAATCAAGGCCCTTGTTCCTGTAGGCAAGAACAGGTAGTTCTTGCATAGTTTAATAAAAGTCTTTAGATCTCTGATATCAAGCCTCCATGCATTACACCTCTTGATAGTAGATCCTTGTTTAATACTGGTCAGTACTAGGCAGAAGCTGACTACTAAAAGTGAAGTTTGCTATATTTCCTTATATATCAGCCCTAAAGAGTTCTACAGCTCTTACTTCTATCAAGTTCATAGTAAACTTTTCAGGAAGAGATGCTTATTCCAAGTCTGATGAAAAGGACTATCAGGTGTAGAGAAGTGTACCACATAAAAATCCCCTTTGTGTGGTTTAAGGCTAAAGTTTTGCTTGGGAGGGATCACCATACCTCTTTTTTAACCAGTTCGACAGCTGCATCCATATCTTTTTGACTGTATTTTAGCACATCTATAATAGCATCCACTGCAGCGTTTGTGGAAGCAGTAAAAGGCAGTGGTGAAACACCACTGGTCAGAGAGTCTGGAATTAGGGGACCTCTATCCTGTGAGGAAAGAAAAAAAAAAAATCAGAGTTTTAGCTAATTCAACATATTTAACTTAAGAAACCTCCAAATTGCCTCCATAACTGTTACCATAACCCTCCAAACTGCCTCCATAACTGTTACCATAACAGTTGCTATCTTATAATTTTGTAGAATTATGCAATTATTTGAGGTGTTAAATTGCCATCTACCAGTTATGACGGGCAGAAACAGCAGACGACATCACACTATGTCCGTCAGTAAACCAGGCACCAGTTTGGGAAACTGCTGTGTAGATCTCTATTCAAAAAACAATGCTCACATTACAAACCTTAGGCTGTACAGCATCAAGTTTAACTGAAGTGCTTTTCATCTCAGCAGTGCGATTAAAATAAGAGTTTATCTTATTTTTGTGGCTTCAGCTGCATGAGAGATTGCTCAAATACAGCGTTCTTCAGAACGGTTTAAATTCTCTTAAAGAATGTGCAACGCTACTAGTTTGCGCAAAAAAGATAATACCCAAGGACATGAAGCCCATCAAAAAGTTTAACTTTGATATCACTGGGTATCCAACCTCATTTCTAAGATGACAGTTTAAATAAGCACTTCAAATATTCCGTTATCCAAAGCATTAAGTATTCTGTTATCCATAGAAGCTTTGCATGATAAATCTTGAATGCAGAACACTACCTGACCCCTTCCCGCAAAATATCAACAAGAAATTTGATCTCATTTCAGGTATCCTTACAGAAGTTGTAAATGTTCCCAGAAGATCTAGTCCTTTCGGTTTTTCTTCGTTTTGAAGACTCACTGCAGGCTTTTCAGCTTCCTCAAGCAATCTGCTTAAATCAGCAACAGGACTAAAAATGAACAGATGCTAGCAATTGTGTTCAAGTGCTGCCTTTCTTTGTAAGGCTATGTACTACAGTTTAGATTAAATCAATACCTACCCACACTGAAGGGGAGCAGTCATGATATTCGTATTTGTTTCAATAGTACCAGAAATGGGTTTTCTGGGACTGTCTCTCAACAGAGGGTCAAACTTCAAATACAGCGACTGTTTCCTCAAAGCAGACTCTTTGAACTGAGGGGAAAGAGGTGTAACTAGCAGATTTACTGCTTTATAGCGTAACACTAACACACACAATCCTCTGGAGGAAGGGTGAGCCTATTCTTCTGTGGCCAGAGTATTGTTCTCAGGAGAAAAATTACGTAACAGACCTTGGTGCCCACAGGCTTAAGTCCTTATGTAACATCAAGTGAACTCAAAGTCCTTCGCTCACAGAGAAACAAAACGAATTTTTCAAAGCCAGCAGACCTATCTGACAGGGAAAGATGGTATGTAAACTGAGGGAGTAGTATGTGTCGGCCTCTGCCTTTGCTAACATAAATACAAACACAGTGGGATTAAAAAAAAAAACACTATTTCAATTCACTGTATATTCATAGTCACTCCTACTCTGGTCCAAAGGAAGGGGAAGAATAATTAAGCTGTATTAATTGAAACATGACATTCTGATAGACTTCCTGAAGAACTCTTAAAAAAAAAAAAATATTGCTTCAAAACAGTGATCCTGCACTTCCAAAGCATTATGTTCTCAGAGCTTTGGCAATCAGATGTAAAACATCACCCATCTCAATTTCACTACTGACAACAGAAATAGCACCTCTGCAAACTAAAAGCACAGGATCTCTGATGCTTAGCAGAACTGCTTGTAACTACATTCTCCCCCAGCCTTATAGAGACGTTTCTTTGAAACGGAATGTATACTTCTATGGTTAAATTCAAAGCCAAGTCATTTCACAAAAGTATCTAAGGCTTGACAGTTTCCTTTCTCTTCCTTTCCCCTTAGGCAGGAAGGGGAACAAAACATTTCAGTATCATACTTACCGATGAAGTTCCAAACTGTTCCAGATAGTCTATTTCTATGCCCATTCCTAGAACTGGAAAAGAATGATACAAAAGATGTGCAATATTGCCATATTATTTCACGGTGAAGCATCTACAGATAGAAACAGATACGTACAGGTAAAAAAGCAAATAAATCCCTCCTCCCATCTCATCAGCTTTAGTTTTCCACTTGCCAAGAGTCTTACACTTCAAAATGAAATTTAAAAAGGCAACGTTTTCTAAGGCAAATAAACTTGCAGCCTCCATTTATCCCCAAATGCATATTAAACTCATAGAATTCAACACACATTTGAAGAAATTCTGTTGTGCTATGGTCAAAGTGGCAAGCTCACTCTGATATTCTTCTACTTTACACAGTGCCCCATAAAAGGTTAAAATTGCCAAGTCTGACCATTAAAATCAGTATACAGCTCATAACTGCGATCACAGTTATCACAGCCATTTCTCAAGACATCACTGCCACTCCAGTGGTCAAGAAATTTGCTCATCCTTCCCCATAATGCTCTTACAAGCAATAACCCTTCCAGGTGAACAGAAGTCTTTGCTATGCAGTAAGTTTAAGACATCTGTGCAAGTGCAGAAAGATCACCCATCTGTTGCTTGCTGCAACAAGCAATCAGCATTTAAGCAGTGCTGAAGGCCTACAGTAAGCTATAAGACTCAAATGCAGGCAGTTAAACGGCTCTAACGTTCTCAGTTTAGAGAGCACTTAACATCAGAAGTGACTTTGAGGGCAGAGCATATATTTTCAGCACAGCAGCAGTCACTGAAGGTCCAAAGACACCATTTCTATTCCAGAATAAAGTTCATCTCTTAGGCAGCAGATTGCTAGCAGTCAGCTATTGAACTTAGTAGAATCCAGAGGAGGTTAGACACAATCTTCAATACATTTCCCACCTCTGCTACATTTTGTGAATTCTACAACCTCTTTAGGACAACAAAAGGAAATAAGAAGTAGTTTCAATTGCCAGTACTGAAGTAAGAGTAAATAAATATGGAGCAGTTATTTTAATAACGTCTTTCCAAGCCTATCCTAAAACTGCTCTTACCTTCTGCTGATGGTCTGAATTGCTCTTCAGGTTCAGTGCTAGCTGTCGGGTCATCTGTTATTGTCTCAGTTCTGTTGGAACTAAGTTTAATTTCTCCTGCAGGCATTGAGCTTTTTCCACTGTCAGTAGAAACTAGGTTATCTTGAGAGGGGACATTACCTGGAGACAACTTAGACGGACTCATTTTCTTCTCCTGTAGAAAAAAGCAATCCTTTTTATTGTTAATATAAAACATTTTACTTGCAATATGAAAATAATATATTCAGGATCATAGTAATGACCAAATTGGTTTGTCAAACTAGCTGGGCAGCCAACATAATTAAATCTCAAAAGTTCACAGCACAAACTACACAGTACCAAGATGTTAAGTATGGCTCACATTAGACAGGAGTAGCTCTTTAGAGTCTACACCCTTAGGTTTGTCCTTATATGCTACCGCTGATCAAAAGAGATACTATGCATCAAGCTATCAGTTTTGCTGCCTCTGATGTTACCTTCAAAAGAACTCTGTGCACAGTTGATATTCACTCTAAAAGTAGTGAAGATCCTTAAAAACTAGTTCTTACATGAAATATCAAACAAGGGATATAGCGGTGAAGTCAAGAATAGTTTTGTTCTGTTAAACTGGCCAAGAACCAGATCTCTTTTCTATACCTTACCATGGCTAGTTGTCCTAGAAGTTCAGCTTCTGTTTGACCTCCTAGCTTGTCTTCTTGAATTCCTGGCTTGTCTTCTGCCACACTCTGTTTACCAATTTCCCTATAGAAAAAAAAGATATTGCCAAAATCCAAGTCACCTAGACAATTCTTAACTGTTTACCAGATATACTGAAACACTGAACAAAATAAGTTTGAGCGCTTCTTCTGACGCAGTGCAGAAAGTTTCTAGAAGAGCGAAGATGTAAATTCACTGTTTTGCCTGATGGCACTTAAGTGACAGAAAGCTCTCCCTTCATCAACAGCAGTGCTATCCGGGAAGCAGAGAAAGTCACAGCGGTACCACAGAGGCATTTCACATTTTACTTAATACCCCTGACGTATTTCCACCTGTAAAGCCCAAATCACTTTAAGATGAGCTTTTTGTTTAAAAAAAGAACTAGGATTTACAAGGCAACCTGCTATTCTTTCTGCCAAAAGAACATGGCATGACTATTGGCATAAAGCTTCATTAGAAGTCCAATATTTCATTTACTGCTGACAGAATAAATATTATTTAACAAGTTACAAGTACGTCATGGTACAGAAGGAGCAAGAAAGCAGACACTTATTTCTGCCAAACGTACATCTCCTTAAAGTCTATTTCAGGCAAGCACCTGCCTATAGTAACGCAAAAAGCTGCTAACATTTAATAGTTACACTTTATAGGAAATAAAACACACCATCTCCCCTTCTCAAGTGAAGGGAAGAACTCATTCAATCCAGTGCCACAAAAACGCAACATTTAAGGGAAGCCGCAACATTTAAGGGAAGCCGTTTAAGTGGAGATAGCATTCAGAGTCCAAGACAAAGAAGAAACTACGAGTTCAGCCACTACTCTAACTTGCTTCAATCAGTCCTTAGTTCTACACTGTAAACATGGAACAGAACTGCATAGTCCTTCACACCGCATAAAGCACAATTACGCCTATTAACTCTCCACAGTCACAACTTAATACACAGTTCACCTGAAAGATAGCAGCAGCTACCTATCCTCCACATTTTACTTTAACTTTGGAAGAGGGAGGATAAAGAAACATTTGACCAAGGTATTAATGCTCTTCCCACACAAGCTTGTTCTCTTCCCTTCCTCACGGCTTAATAATGACTTTTGCCCAAACCTAGCTATCTCCAGATGTCTCCCCAAGGAGATCTTTGCTGTCACAACCCATTATGCTAAAAATTACAGTGCATGTCAGAATTTCACCCGTCTCTGAGGGAGAAACTCAAGGAGTTAGAGTCCATTTGTTCTAAGAAATAAGTCATCTCCTTTCTCACAGGAGAGTTCAAGGTGCTTCTACATTCAGTTATGCAGATTTACTTACAGACTTCCAAGATCTCTTTCCTCAAGAATCTCACAAGCACTTGGTGTGTTATCCTGCTCCACTGGAAGAGACTCCCTCCTTGACAAGGTACCATCCTGCTCCTTTTGCAGATGAGCTTTTTGAATGCTAGGTTTAGGGCACTTTGGTGAGCTGGAAATTTTAGAGCCTCCTCCAAACGGATTAAAGTTTGGATCATCAAGTTTGTCCCAGTCAAACTTATAAGATGCTTTGGGAACAGGAATTTCTTCTTCCACATTACTCACACTTTTCACTTCAGTATTCTCCGTTTTTGTTTTGGCACCAGGAGTTTTTTTGGAAGATGGCTTAATACCAGGTCTTTTACCTAGTCTCTTAGGAGGTGGTTTTCTAGTAGTGGTGTTATCAAAGTCAAATTCCAGTTTTACTGGTCCAGCCTTGGTGATACCAGGCTTTTCTGCAGGTTCCTCCTTGGAGATACCAGGTTCCTCTGCAGGCTTTGACTCTTCTGTAGAGCTTTTTTCTGCTACTGAAACATTCCGAAGCTTTGGTTCCCCAGTTTTAGAAGAACCAGTAGCACCAGAACTACTAGCATCTAAGTTGCCAGATAATCGTACAGAATGTGTAGGCACTTCTGTTGATCCTACAGAGTTATCTGTTTGGCTTACTGCATTGGAAGCAGATTTCACATCCTGCACAGAGTCACTGATTGCTTCCTTAGGAGTCAGTTTGTGTTTGCTAGACTCCAATTCTGTCGAAACAGATTCTTTTCCAGGGAAAAGTATGTTTTCCTCCGCGCTGGAGTTCTCTGTACTTGCTGTAGTTGAAGGAGAAGGAGCCGTATCATCCAGCGGAAGAGAATTACTACTTTTTCCAGAAACTCCCTCAGGGCTGCTAGATACAGGAGACTTTTGTAGATTTCCAGGAGAATTCTGCAGCTGCATTGAACTCTGAAAGGGATTGATGTCATTTAAGTTATCAAAGTCAATGTTGTAAGAACCTCGGCTCTTCACTGGCATCTCATCATCTGGGTAAGAAGCAGTGCTGACCTTCTCTGGCATTTGTGTATTTGACTCTCTACTTGCTTCAGCTTCAGGTTTTTGAAGACTTTCGCTGCATTGAAAGAGTCGGATCACACATGATTAACTACTTTTCAGATATCATTTCAAATCATGTTTAAAAAGATGATTTGCCAAAGTAGCTTTGTACGCTCTAGAACAGTTCAAATTTTTGATGTAGTAAGGGAGCTGACAGCAAAAGAATAGCATAACAAAGAATCAGTTGCCATCTAAACAGCCTGCGATTATGAGATGGTGTACACGAACCACAGGAAAAAGAATCAGTCCTTAAAGGCACTCAGTATTCCTAAGCTATCCATTGACCCACAGCTAAGTTCTCTTATTCCAGTCACCACTGTGACAGCTCTCCTTACCACAGTGACATGAAAATGGACATTTCCATTTCACTGAATAGTTTGAAATATATAATCCTTGGAGTTATCAAAAACAATCAGCTTAAACACAGACACAACTAGTAGCACATCCTCGTGGTGATTTGTCTATGAGTCATGACTAATAGGACTACCATCATGACTCACTTCTCCCATTTCATCCATTACTTTGTCTGTTCATCCTGGCTGATTTTGTTTGCCTGAAAAGCGAGTGCCAGCACTTCATCCATGAGGTCCTCCACGTCAGAACAGAATCTGGACTTAGATATTCTCGGCTCTATACAACAAAGCTGAAGAGCAAAGCAGCATATGCGAAAATAAACGACTTCCCTCTAATAAGAGAGGGAAGTAAGATTCTAACAGAAAAAAATAGGTTAAAGAAACTTGGTATACTCACTATTGCTGGGTATTCTACAAGTTATTGCTCCCCATGTTATTTCCCCAAGCTTGACTTCTCTGAGGCTCATCCTCAGACTACAAAGAGTTAAGCCATTACTTCCTGAAACAGGATTTCCTCCCATTGTTTTGTTCCTGTGCAAAGTAATTATTTGTGTGCCATTCATATCTGCTATAGAGCAGAACATGATTAAAAGCTGCTCAATAAAAATACTACTTTGATAAACCTGAAAGCAAAAGCTGGAGATAAAGGTCAGAAAGTTCTCACCGGGTTTGAGTGCCTCTTCCCTGCAACAGTTCAGCCCTAGACTTGTCTAACTAGTCAGGCCCCTCCCATTTTCTTTCAGTGTTTAACCTAATAAATGCCAGTTGAGAGCAAGCTGTATGCTTGAAACTTAGAGGGCATGTTTTTTAACTACTTCTCTCTAAAAGTAATTCAGCAACATGCAATTCTTTATTTTAAAATACAGATCTGCTTGTAGAAAGAGGAAAAGCAGAAAGGATATGCACAAGCAATGACCTGACACACAATTATGCCCCTAAAAACAATCAGGGGCCAGCCCTTAACTCACTTGAGCCGTATATGTATTAGATCTGCATTTATTCATGCAAACAAGTTTAAGCCATAGATGCAATTAAGCAAGTAGTTTAAAAAATCGTGGTGACTTGCTCAGAAGTAATTTTCTAAACTAGAATATACGTGCAAGTTAATAACTGTTGAAGTGAATCCAACCATTTAAGGGGTACCGAGATGTTAAATGAGAACTTGTCATCCACTATTTCCATCTTTCTCCCTTCTCCCCTTCCTAAATGCAACAATAGGTGCAGGTTGCATTTAAACAGGTAAACAGGTAGTTTAAAACAGAAGGACACACTTGTCCACAGAAGAGGAAGCTAAGCTCCAAGACTTCTTACCACTAGGCATCATAGACATCAGATGCTTACTTAAGTTTAAAATAAGGCTGAGAAATTCAGTAAGAAAAATATCCACCGTGAACTATGAAATAACATAATAGCATTGTATCATTGCTACACTATTGTAAACTGCATCTCTAGTGAAGAGGAGGCTGCAAAGCCTAAATTAACACTGCAGACTTTGTGCCCTTCTCTAGGCAGCTGCCATTGGCCACACTGGGACACAGGCTCCTAGAGATGCACGAGCGAGTTCTGATTTGGGATTGATGTCATTCACTTCAAGGTGCCTTTTTTTTTTTCTTCAAAATCTAAACACTCACTGACTCAGGGCGTTAATTCAAGCTAACCCTTCTGAAGACACATCCTAAGGAGAAAATTTAAAGAGATAATGAAGAAAATGTGAAGACTTGTCAGATTAGCTACAGATAGTCATAGAGTCTCGCATAAAAAAAACTAACCGTAGGAAACAGTTTTGTATTCTGTGCCTAATGTACTTCTTTTGTTTTAGATTTTATTTGTATCATAGTAGTCTTCTCTGCCAGTTGTTGCACAGATCGAAACAGAGCTCAGTAATCACTATCGCAACCAAGATAACTGTCATTACTTCTCAGAAAGCTTTAGCTTTGAAAAGAGTTTGTGCATCAAGTTCAGCACTAATACTGATCCACTTATGCAGTCTACGCCTGTTAGAAAAATTACATTTTAAACAACCAAGTTTAAAGCGAGGGAGAATTATATTGAGTATGTCCTGTATTGTTAAGACTACTAGCAGTGACATTACTTACTCAATATTGTTGCATGCAGATAAAAGATCATCCTCTGGGGCTTCCCTGAAATCATCAAGCGTAAAAGTAGCCTCAAGTTTGTCTGTCATGGTAGGACTTAAGATTTTTCGAGTCTGAGGATCTCTTAGAGGAGTTTGAAAAGTTACCTTGGGGGTGGGGGGAGGAGGAGGAGGAAAAAAGGAAGAACATGAACAAAGCAGTATTTTCAAGCTTCAAATAGCAAACATATTCAGTTCAGTGTCTGAGATCATGGAAAGGAAGAAAGCAGCATATAATCAACACAAAAGTAGATTTACCTTCATAGTTTTTGCCACACTTCTTGGTGGCAAGTTTTCTTTCTGTGATAAACGCAGAATGGATGGTCTCCCTGTAGGTTCCGGTGGTGTGAAGCAAAAGTCACAGTCTTCCGCTGTTAAATCATCATTGACGTTTTCGCCATTTTCTCCATTTTCTGCATTTAAAATCTGCAGACTCATTCTAGAATATCAACACATGTACAACAACACACCAGAAATGAGAGGGCGTGGCTGTCCAGATGCACTTTCAGATAGTCAAAGAAGCTGGAAGCCTGGCACTTACTAGCAGAGAAATATCAACAGCTGCAAAAGGAGTTTTAAAAGTATTAAAAATCCTCATGAAAAGTTAACTCAGACCACCCTGCAGGTATCTAAACACAGCATTTCCACAGACACTCTTCTTCCGATGAGTCTAAAAAGTTAACTGCTGATACCACACTTTCCACAGCTAACATACAAGCCTACTAAGCTGCCAATCCTTTACATGGAGCTGCATCATTTACAACTTTCTTCGTTCTCAAATCCTTAAGGCCAGTAGGGCCACTGAGGCGCAGTCACGTCTCTTATGATAGGGCATTTAACTAAGCAAAACTACAGCCTTTGCAAGCAGCAAACCATCATCATTTCTCTATTTTATTCATATGGCCTCATTACCACAATATACACCTGTAAATAGTAAAACAAGTGCTAGTTTAGTTAAGGTGTGCTTAGGAGCAGAGTTCTGAATAAAGTTATATAGAAAATAAAGTTATAAAGTTATGAATAAAGTTATTCAATTTTTCCCTGCACTGTCTGAACACATGTGCATTTTGAAAAGGCACAGAGCACTTAAGAATCCCTTGTCTTATAAGCATTATTGGTATGAAAACCCTGAAAAAAAGAAAACTTGTAATAAAGATATATATTTCTTAAACATTGCTTTTTACATTAAGCATACCTAAAGGTTTAGAAGACCATATAGGATGATCTAATTTTACTAGCATTTCAAGTGTGAAGAACTTAAACTAAAGCTTGCAGGACATCTAAGATTAAGGAAGAAAATAAGCTAGAGAGAAAGAACACATTTAAGTATCCCATGCAAGCTAGTATCTTATAGTACTTCAACTCAGTCCTCCTTTTATTCCCATTAGAGCCTCCTCTGGTGGCTTTTTTATAAACAGATTTAAAATCAGTAGTAGCCTCACCAAGCATTGTGGGGTTTTTTCGAACAGAAAGACAAAAGGCAGAAAAACCCAGAGGATGGAAAGCATACAGCAAGAATTAGGCATAGCCACTGCCCACCAAGGATGATTCCTTGATGGGTGCATAGCTACCCGTCAAACCACCAGCAAAGCTGCTTCTTCCATAAGAATGAACCCATTGGAAAAACGCACACAAGGACCTATGAAAGATAATCAGGATTGTCAACTGGAGAAGATGCTGGCTTTCTGGAATAGATCACCATTCCAAAAGACCAAAAGCTTTCTTTGAAATAAAACACCTAACAATTAGTTTTTCCATCCTTCATCCAAGAGCAGTCAAGTAAATCATCTGAAGATGACAAAATCATTCAGAAAGGTAACAAGAACATTCACCCTGAAAGTTTTACATCGTGTTTTCAAATCTACTGTCCCCGTGTGTTTAAATTTGTGAATTTAAGTCTCTGCATACATTCTCCCACTCTTATATTAATCATTACACAGATATTTGCTTTACTATCCACTGAACTCAGCTGCTTTGTCTGCAAGACAGACAACAGTAGAGCAGAGTTTTACACTATCAGCAATGGAATACAAACAATAGCTAAAGAAGCAACAGCAAGAAGCAGGTTATGCCTGTATTTGTTATTTCTCTGAGTCATATTTGAGCCAAAGTTGCTTTAGAGCTAAAAAATTACATTAAGAATTTATAAAACTTTAAGCGCAATCAGCTTCACTGCTTCCCTTTATTCCTCCAAGCTGAAATTGAGACAACTGATCAACACCTGACTAAAGAAAAACTAGATGTTTACCGTAGCTAGTTAGTTTAAAAACAAAGCCTAAGATGAGATAAAATTGAGTACCTTCCAACACAAACTCAAATGAGCATCCCCTGCTCATGGGAGACTTTAGGTTTATTGCATTGAGCTCTTTATGCACCGTTGCTAGGCCAAATTAAATACCTAGTATACTGACATGATGCACATATACCACATTTACCCACAATCTTAGATATTAGAAGCAAACTCCATTTTCTGGGATTCAGCTGTTAAAATATGTAATTATTGACTTAAAATATGTGCAACTAGAAGTTGATCTAGATTTTATTATCACAGTCTCGCTGGCTAGTAGCTGTGGGAAATAAGGTAAAAGGGAAAGGAAGGCTTTAAACAAAACAAAACAAAGAAATCTTAGTTTTTTTAAAGTGATGAGTGTCCAATGCACACAAGCCCATGTTGTAAAAAAAAAAAAAAAAAAAACAGCAAGTTTTCCCACTATGGCCATTTAAAGATCCCCAAATGAAATCACTTCACATCTTAAAAGAACATCAGGGCACAATACCTAAAATACAGTTGGATCCTCAAAGGCCTAAAAAAGGCACTGAACATGCAGGGCAAAGAGATGGAATTTTTGTGCTTAATTATCTTCTGAGATCCTCTCGCAGTTGAGCTGCAGAGCACTGGCCAATAGAGTAATTTAAAAATCAGTAATGTGCATGCCTAGCATTTCAAGTCAAAAATGCACGCGTTATTACAATTTGTAAATACTTAAATGAATGGAGAAACGTGCCCTGAAACTTTCCAGGCAAACTGACAGAGCTGACGGCTGTACTTTCTAGTGCAAACCTATCACTCCAAAGTTAAGCAAACAGTCCGAAATGGCGAGGTGCACCTGACCGCAGAAGTCACCCGACTGAGAAGCGTCGCCCTCAGCAGACAGACAGCTTGAGGGAGGGGAAGGAGCCCCGCTGTTAGCTAGCGGCAAGCTCGGGTGGGCGGCCCCCTCCCCACCCCACCCTCCGTGGCGGGGGGGTGTCTCGGTAGCACCAAACACCGCCCCCGCCCGGCGCTGCCAGGACTATGGAGCTACCCCCAGCCCCATACAGCCCCCAAGCTTATGCGGATGCCCCCCGAGACTCCTCGTCAAGACCCTCCCTCAAGCTCGCGGAGGCGGCCCCCCCCTCCAGACCCATCCCCCCCGACCCCGCGGAGGCGGCGGCCCCCCCCCTCCCCTCACCCCCACGCCGCCCCCCCCGACCCCGCGGAGGCGGCGGCCCCCCCCTCCCCTCACCCCCACGCCGCCCCCCCCCGACCCCGCGGAGGCCCCCCCTCCCCTCAGCCCTACACCGCCCCCTCCCGACCCGCAGAGGCGGCGCCCCCCCCTCCCCTCACCCCTACGCCACCCCTCCCGACCCGCAGAGGCGGCGCCCCCCCCCTCCCCTCACCCCTACGCCACCCCTCCCGACCCCGCGGCGGCGGCCCCCCCTCCCCTCACCCCCACGCCGCCCCTCCCGACCCCGCGGAGGCGGCGGCCCCCCCTCCCCTCAGCCCTACACCGCCCCCTCCCGAAACGTAGAGGCGGCGCCCCCCCCTCCCCTCACCCCTACGCCACCCCTCCCGACCCCGCGGAGGCGGCGGCCCCCCCCTCCCCTCAGCCCTACGCCGCACCCTCCCGACCCCGCGGAGGCGGCGCCCCCCCCTCCCCTCACCCCTACGCCACCCCTCCCGACCCCGCGGAGGCGGCGGCCCCCCCCTCCCCTCAGTCCCACACCGCCCTCCCCGACCCCGCGGAGGCGGCGGCCCCCCCTCCCCTCAGCCTCACGCCACCCCCCCCCTCAGCCCCACTCTGCCCCCTCCCCGACCTCGCGGAGGCCCCCAACAAGACTCCCCTCCCCCACAGCCTCCCGAGGCTCAGGGAGGCGCCTCCGAGACGGCGGGAACCCCCGTAAACCTCCCGCTCCCAAATCAGCGGGGCGGCCCGCAGCTCCCCAAGCCCCCCTCGACCGCCAGGGTGCCCCAGCCCGCAGTACCTGCCGCCGTGCGCTCGGCCAAGGCGCTGCGCGGGCTCCAGGTCCCCACTACCGCAGCCACCGCCGGCCAGCACCGCCTCAGCTGCCGCCACAGGATTTCAAAATTCAACGGCCGCCCCAGCCCGCCAATGAGGAAGCGGCATTCGGAAAGGTTTCGCCAATCGGCAAAGAGCGCTGAAAGGAGGCGGGACCAGCCGCTATTCCCTCGCCAATGAGCCCCCGCGGAAGGGTGTTTTCGCGGAGGGTGATGGTACTGCGTGGGGCATGCCGGGAAATGTAGTTCGGGGGCGCCATCACGGCGGCCCGCCGGGGTGAATAACGGCCGAATTCCTTGTTACTGAACAGCTCGTTGCTATGCAGGAAAGAACTGCGTAAAGCGTTTGCGGTTTTACTGGTAGTCTAGATCAGACTGCTGAGAACTTATGTACGTAAAGCTTCTTTTTAGGACGGAGAGTTGCGTCTGTAAATCCCAAGGTAAGTAATCCAGTCCTAGGGGGGACATTTAGAAAACTAAACTGACAGGGCAGGAGGGATTTGGGCGCTGAAAGGAGCGAAGAAAGAAGGCCGGGGCGAAAAACGCTAAAGGCCCATATGGATTTTTATGCATCCCAGCGCACATCCTGGGCATAGGCCCAGCTGTGGCCCTGCTTCGTGCTGGGAGAAAGCCAGGTGGCACGCGCCCTGATTTCCACACAAAGGAAAACAGGGCAACAGCTCGGGAGGGGAACTCCAGCATCCCCCTCCCTAGATGCCTACTGTGAAGAAATCTGGGGTTTGAGGCTGTGGACCAGACTTTGTACACAGTGGTCAATCTAGGTAGAACTGGAGCGTCCCAAGACTCAGTCCTGCAGTGAGTTTGGCATCAAGAGGAGTCCTGCATAAACTATCGTTGATACCACGAGGACTCTGTAGGGAGAGTGAATCCTGCCTATAGAGATTAATGTGGATCAGGTTAGAAACTGGGAAACTTTTAGAAGATTAAGGTCCATGTTTAAATGGTGGTTCTTTCAGAGATCCATATCGATAAATCACATGAACTATGAACTTCCGCTGCCCTCAGCACTTTGGCACGGCTGTCCCATGTAGCTGTTAAGAGCATTTTGCCTGTTTTCCCCCTCCCAAGAGAAAACCATCTGTCTCCTGTAGCCCCAAATCTACCCACAGCATTGCCGTTTTTCTACATCATCTTGTGAATAAAACCACAGAAGGAAAATTTGCTGCCTCACAATGTTTTATTATGATTTTTATTATTAAATGTCACGATCCATTCCAAAAATTAACACACTCAACATCAATTAAATTAGAGTTGAGTCATTAGGCAGTAACAATGAAATGGTTGTTGAAACCAATAAAGCTGGTAACAACAAAGTGTTTTGTAGTGAAATGCAACACACGCGATCCAAGTTCAATTTTATTGACGCAACAATCACTAAACCACCATGAATTCTGATCTCCATCAACAACACCCTCTGCCAGCCTCAGATTTCACGCTGCAGAGGCGGCATTTCCTAAGTTTCCTGTGACTAGTAGATTATAACGTTGCATGATGTTTCCTCTGCTCTCCTTCCTCAATTACGCAGTTTCCTCTTTTCTCTAAAATAGAAAAATATTAAGTTCATGGTTATTTATTACAGTGTGGAGGAGCAGTTGGTTGTTGTTTTCCAAGCGAAACAGTGATGCTTGCAGTTAATAGTTATTATTTGTATCTCAGTGGTAACCAGAGACTGCGGTCTGGCCTCTCCCTCTCCTGTGTTTGGAAGCTCACAGACATATCTTAAAAAGTTCTCTAATCACTTTAAGACCTCTTAAGATCTTAAGGCTCCTCCCGATCCTCCTCTAAAGAAAATATTACATAAAATACTCCAAGAAACCCAAAGAGAGTTGGAGCCCAACAGCCACATGCCTACTTCAGATGGACGTTACCCAACACCACGGGGCTTTTTAAACCTTAGAACCGCAATGCGCTGCTTTTGCCCGGCGCACCCGGCCGCGCATCTCCCCGTCAGCCGAGCCCCTTGCGCGGCGGCGGCGGCGGCGCATGCGCGACGCGGCCCGTAACGGCCGCGGGCTGGGCGGGAACTACCGCTCCCAGGGAGCCGCGCGGCGACGCATGCGCGGCGCGGCCGGTAACGGCCGTTGGCGGGGCGGGGCTGGCTCCCCCCGGCCGAGCGGGAACTACCGCTCCCAGGGAGCCGCGCGGCGGCGGCGGCGGCGGGCCGAGCCGAGCCGAGCCGAGCCGAGCCGAGCCCGGCGGCGCAGCATGGAGAGCCCGGCCGTGACCTTCACGCTGGCCTACCTGGTGTTCGCCGTCTGCTTCGTCTTCCCGCCCGACGAGGTCCGCTCGGCGGGGCTGACGGTGCAGAGCCTGCTGGCCGCCTGGCTGGGCAGCGAGGACGCGGCCTTCGTGCAGTACCACCTGCGGCGCAGCACCGGCACGCTGCTGGCGCACTCCCTGCTGCCCCTCGGTGAGGCGGGGGGCGCGCCCGGCCCGGCCCGGCGGCAGCCTGCGGCGCGGCGTCGTGTCTCCCTGTCCCCCCCCCCCCACCCCGGGTAGATGTGGTGGTGTGCGTCGTATCAGAAATCTCGGGATTACGGTCTTTCGGTAGAGGAGCCCCACAGCCTCTTTGTAATACACACCTTTGGAACTAGCTGGCCGCGTTGGAGTACGTGTGCTCCCAAAGCGATAACTTTTTATTTAACCAGCTGGTTCAAGTCAGCTTCCTTTAGCGATACAGTTCTGGTAAAAATAAGTGACGTCCGACAGGTAAGAACTTGCACCAAATTGCTTAGGCCAAGAGGCTTAGAATTTGAGTTGCCATCCAAAAATAAAACGGATTTGGAGGTGACCTCACCCGTTAAGATTAACTACAAAATTGAGGGATACGCGTTTACGTGTGTACTTGTTTTCTGAAAGTAAATCTTTTTCCTTGCAGGCTATTACCTTGGAATGTGCTTTGCTGCACCGGAAAAACATCTTTATTTTTTTTACTTGGCTTCGAAAGGATGGAAAACCTTCTTCTTTTTTGCCGTTCTCCTCCCAGCAGTGACCAGCGCCCTGGCATATTACTGGTCACGGAAAGGTTGGAATAATCATCCGTTAGCTCGGACGCTTGCTGTTCATGCTCTCCCGCAGTCGGGCTGGAGGGCAGTAGCTTCTTCCATCAATATGGAATTCAGGAGAATTGACAAATTTGCTACTGGAGCCCCAGGAGCCCGGGTGATTGTTACAGACACATGGGTGATTAAAGTGACCACCTACTGTTTACATGTTGCCCAGCAGCAGGACATTCATTTAACGGTTACAGACTCCAGACAGCATGAACTCTCACCAGACTCAAATATGCCTGTGCAGTTCCTCACCATCCGTGTTGCCAGTATTAATCCCTACGTGAAGGCATTTGATATTCGGTAAAGCAGAACATGCTACACCGTTATGTTATATGTATGTCATTTAATGATGTTAATGGAGTGCTTCTTGGCAGATCTGAAGACTTCTAGGGTTTCATCCCTTTCTTTTTGCTCCATGCCCAGTGCTCAGAGGTTCTTTGTGCGCAGTTCTGTCACTTAGTGCAGTGAAGAAAGGCTGTTTAGCAAGATTCACAGACCTACAATATTGAATCCACAACGGTTAATCAGAGGGACGTCCCTGTTTAGTCCTTTCTTAGGAAGAGAATTTAGTAGAGGTAGGAGGAAGTAACTGCAAAAACTTGGGTGAAAGAGAACAGGAAAGAAATGGAGAATCTTTAGTCTTCCATGTTTTGGAGGAGGAGAAATAATGATTTCTGTAAAACTGACCATTGCTCAGTCATGACTTCTTTTTCCCTCCTCCTGCTCAAAACTCATAATTTAGTCTCTGCTTGAAAGAGTTCTCACTGACTTACTGCAAACCAATTGCTCTTACAGTGAAGCAAGGAAGTAATTTAGGTTCACTTCCGATTTGTGTATCCTAGTAGTTGTAAATCATGGAAAATGTGCTGTGAATTGTTAGTGCTTGTTTTCCAAGGGGCCATGCTGTTTGTTTGTTTTAGCAGTCTGTCTACCTTGACAAGAATACAAGTTCTGCAGAAACTTGCAACAAACACTCTTGATTAGATTGGTGCTAATGTCTTCATTGTTGCTGTATCAGTAAAGGGCGTACACAAAGACATGTTCGTTCTCCTGAAGCTATTAATTTGAAAAAGTATTTGAGCGTGTTTGCTGTAGAGTCGTATGTCATGCAGTAGGCTGTTGGTATTACTAAGATTTTAAGTTTTAAATAATAGACAAAATTTGACGCAGAATAGCAAATACAGTCAGGTCTGCTTTAAGCTCATAACAATTTGAGTCTCTCTATACCAACAGTAGTATCTGCTCAGCTTTTTCTGCACTTAAAAAAGAATGGTCACAATTTGAAGGAGATCAGTCTTACGCAGTTTTACAGGGTTTGAGGGAAAAGCAACAGTTCATGTAAGAAGTAACTTTTCTTAACAGATGACAGCAGCACGTATTTAGCAGTAATTACAAGTAAGCAGATTACCAAGCTTTTAGGTGAACGGGTCCTGGCAAGCATGAGGAAGCTGCTGAGATGACTGTGTTAGATCTAGGCAAACAGAGCTCAGAATGAGGGTTAAGGTAAGCGTGACAGAATAATAAGGAGAGATTTATGTAGAATTGTGAAAGTGGTGACCAAACAATTTTTAAGCAACTAATGATTTTCTTCTGCAAGTGCTTCAGAGTCTGAGTGTTAAAACTACATCCCAGTCGAGAAAATCAGGACTTCCTTGGCAGTTCCTTTTGGGGGGGGAAAAAACCCCCAAACCAGAATTTTCCTTTGGTGGTTAAACAGAACAGCACCAAGAAGAGTGTTTAAAAGTTCTTGTAATAAGATTTGTCAAAAATAGCAAATCTCTACTTGAATGCAGTGGTACAGGATTTAAGGAAAGTGCGGTAGTACAAAATTCCCTTTCTAAGGGTATAGAATCATTGTATATTTCCAGAATCAGATTAGATATGGTGGAATCTTTATGAAAGGAAAATGCCTTTGTAAAGACAGGCCACAGTGCTTTCTGTGTTCCCTGTAAGTTTTTCCTCTGGATACAAAGGTCTCTGTTACTTGGAGAGATAGTATTTATTAGCAAACAACACTATTATCCTGCAGTGCTTAAAAACATGGAGACCACCTGGAGCTGAAGCTAAGCCAGCATTGCGTTGTACAGTATCTGTTCCTCGGGGAACTGAGTTGGTGGTAGGAAGAACGAGGAATTTCAGGGCAGTGTTCCCAGGGCTCCCTCATGAACGCTGTTAAATGAGTGGAAACATTGAGCTGGGAAGTCCTGAATCTGCAGTTCAGAGCTGTTTAGTCAAAAAATGTTCAGCCACAACAGAAATGTCTCATTGCAGGGTCTGTACAAGGCCTCATGTGCCACAGGTAGTCTGTGGGCCTCACTTAAGAGAGGTTTACTATAGCAGAAACAACGTAGTATGAAAACTGCCTCAAATCAAATTGTGAGTCCTATCCAGGAGCTGTTTGTAGCCTTTGTAAAATTTCAGCTTTTATCTATAATTCATAAAAGTACAGAAACTTGATATTAATTGACATTCTTCTGATATTTTTATGCACTGTATCTACATGATGTATGCCAGGTATGATACAATAACTAGCGTCTGTCCTCAGGAGTTTATAAACTAGAATTTAGACATAGTACAAATAAATAGGCATAAACAAGGCGGACAGAAAATATGCAGTATTTTACAGTTTCTGCATGATTTATTAGTTAAAAAAAAAAAAAAACGTACACTACTTTAGAAGCCTAGCTTTATTTTCATATGATGTTTTAACTGATCTCTGGTATATCCTATTGGCAGTTTGACACGGCTGTGAAGGATGGGCTGGATGTGAGGGCTGAACTTATATTTGTATATTTATATCTGCAGGTTGGGGTTGAGGCAGGAGGACAGCATGTTCTGCTGTCTAAGTTGTATCTGTCCTATCCCTGAATGCCACTCTTAAAGTTCTCGTTTGTCCCCTTTCATAAGTGTTAAAGGACTGTACTTTGAAAAAGAGCTCATGATTTTGGGATGTCAGCGTCTGGAAGTCTCACGTGAGACATTCTGGCTTTGATTTTAAGAAATATGTGTATGTGACTTTATTTGAATTAGTGGGACCCTGGTGCCCAGCTCCAGAGTGGGGAGGAAATGGATGAGAAGTGCTTTAAGTTGAGCATGCTAAAAATGGAAGCCAGTTTTAAACAGCTGTCTCCAGATGCCAGAATTAAAACTGGAATAAATGTAGGATTTCAGGATTTTTTCACCTGTGAGAAAATGCAATGAACTATGAATTTTTTTTTTTTTAGTTGCTTAACCAAATAAAACTCCAAAAGGCAAAAGAAAACAAAATGCTGTGCATTTATTCTGACCAATACGCACCAACCTCAACAGCTTTTCTGTGGATTCACGTGTCTGACATTAACCTCTATAATGTACTGAACGAGGTATTTGAATGGATAACCAAGGTAATGTTTTATTCAATCTTTTCTTCAGGTTGAACTCTACGGAGTACGGGGAGCTCCGAGAAAAGCTCCGTGCTCCTATCAGCAATGCAGCTAATGTTGTGATCCATCAAAGCCTCAGTGATTTATTTCTGGAAACTTTTACATCTCTTGTGGAAATTAATCAGACGTACCCTGTTCGAAGCACTCAGGTGAGATCTTCTTTCCATGCAAGATTGTAATAATTCTGCTTTTCAATATAGGTGAGCCTGTGATTACTGTGTGTGGTAACTATATTTGCTTATGGCTCACCTTTTCATTTCAGTAAACATGTAATAAATGTAGATCTGGCTGCTTTTTCTGTTCCTTCTTCTAGGAAAATAACTATATTGTGAGCATTAAATATTTGAGAAATGAGAAATAGCATCATGGAAAAAGTTCCTATAATAATTTCTATAAACCTTTTACCTGAGACGTTTGTAAACGGTAACGTTACATTTCCAGAAAGTTTATGGGAAGCTAGTCACCGTTGACTATGCTTTAGGCAGTTTGCTCCATTACAGCTTGCTTTTCTAGAAAGCCAGGTTTTGCTGGATCTTTTCTGTAACAGATTAATGATTCTTAATTGGGGCTCACCTTAATTATAAATAAGGACATGGAATACTTCCTTCGGTAATATAATAAAGACCAGGTCTCTGTGAATGTTTGTGCTGCAATCACAGTGACTAAAAGTCACTAGAAGCGTGACTAAAGTACTGTTCAGTATACTAGGGATAACTTTGATTTAACTAGCTCTGGTGACCTTGCAGTGAGGTTAGATAGATACTGTTAGGTTCCTTTCTCGGTGCTTGCAGATCTCCTTGCCTGTTCAGTATGCTTTGTCGTGAACGTTGTACAAAGCTCTTGGAGAGCTTTAGCTGGATGACCCATAGGAAGTGTAAGTTACTATTTATTAATGAGCAAAACCAGTTCCCTATATGCAATTGCAAGTTGATGTGATAAAATTAACTGTGGGGAAGTATCAGTCTATTCCAGTAACTTCCCAGAAAATTGTGCAAGGTTCTGGTCTTTGAAGACAAGCACCCATTGATTTCGGTAGAGCCTAGATTTTCCCTGTTATTTATGTCTCTTATTTACAAAGAAGGAAGATAGGAAGAAAACTTGCTGTAATAAGTGGTAAGAACTGTTTGCTTTGTTTATTTTTCTTGCTGTATATTGTATGTTTTGTGAAAAAGAGCAGTCTGAGTAGTAGAGATGGCTGCTTGCTTAGCTTATCCTGGCTGCTATGTACTGGAAACAGATGGGGCCTTCCAGAGAGACAGGGAAAGTTTGTTTTCAGTCATTTGTTTAATCTGTCTCATGCAGCAGTTGGAAGTCTTCTCTGTCTAAAGAGTTACTTTGTTCTCATTTGTTAGTTTGTGTTCCTATAAAATGCAGTTCTGGAGATTGGAAGCATTTGGTATCTTTCGGTGGGGCAGTTCTGCCTTGGGGCTCTGCCCAGCTCAGGTTCCTGCTATGCTCACGTGGAGATAACTTTCTAAGAGCCTTTGAAAAGCAATAAAAGAAGCCATTCTGTGCAGTTCATAGTGTTGACATTTTTTTCCTCCTTTAGGAACTGGAGCCGTGCATAGGGTGCATGCAGACTAACGCAAATATCAAGCTTATCAAGAACTGCCAAGAGCCAAACGAAGGAGAATGCCAGCAGTGCTACTGTCGTCCTATGTGGTGCCTCACCTGCATGGGCAAATGGTTTGCCAGCCGGCAGGATCAGCAGCACCCAGAGACCTGGCTGTCAAGCCAAGTGCCTTGTCCAACTTGCCGAGCCAAATTTTGCATTTTAGATGTTTGCATAATACGGTGAATAATATTTTGATACGTTTTAACTTTCAGAATTGAAATGTATTTCATAGTGGGTTTGGCTAAAGGGTCTGTTAGGTTGTTTCTTACACTTCATATGCTACATGGGTGCAAACTCCAGAGCCTTGAAAATGGGAGTCCATCATCTTTTCAGTTCCTTTTCACTTTTACCTTTATTCTTGTTTTTGACTTGCCAAATAGATCAGTTCTGGAATATGTTTCTTTTAAACATATTTTGCTTTCTTATGTCTCGGATGGAATAAGGGTATCCCATCAATGTTTTAGATACTATTCTCTTTGCAAGTTTTATCAGGGGTACTTTGATTTTTTTTTTTTTGATTCTTTAGTAAAGGGCTAACTGAGAAAATTGCTTTGATTAGGTTTCATTGATACTTTTATTATTCCTCGATCCATCTGTAATGTTCACGTTCATCCTTCTAAGTGTTCATCAAGCTGTGTTTCTTCTGCTGGTCCCATTCACTTAAAAGCAGGATTGGTTATGATAAACTAAGGAATTTAATTCCTAAAGATGTACAGCTCCTGCAGGGACCTTTTATTTCATTAATCTGCCTCTACCTTGTTCTTGGATGGATGTATTTATTTCAAACAACAGAAGTATTCAGAAATGTACCATTTACCTACTCTGCTAAAGGTGTGCATAGACTGTTGTAGTTAAATGTTCCTGAAAGCTACATTGCTTAGGGTTTCAGCACTCTTCAGGTGATGAATTTTTTTTTTACGTTTGAAGGGAATGCAGCAGACATCTGAACTGTTTAAATATTCAGAAAGAATGCTCAGCTATTTCAAAGCATGTAAGCTGTTCTAAGGGATACCCTTCCCACTGAAAGAGATGCCGGAATTAGATCCGTTCCCAAGAATGGCCATCGTTATTGAAAGTTTTTCAGGCTTGCACTTCAGAGGAACGATCGTAAGCGGTGGTCGCTGTTTCAGCATTAGTAGGGTACTGTTGCACGTTTCCTAATGTGGTCTACATCAGAGTAATTTGTAAAAAAAATTTTTGAAAAATGCTTTGATTTTAATTTAAAAGAGAGCTCCACTCCTGGGCCTAAATGCACTGCTTCGTGTCCCAGTTGTCCATCACACCCTTCAATGAAAATTAGCCTACTGCCTGGTGAAAAGCTTTAAGCTGCTGGAGATTGTGCGTTTGAGTTCATACACTGAAGTATGCACTGTAGTGGCTGAGATGCAGATATTTTGCCCATCTTAGAGGGGCAGTAATCGCTGGCAGAGAGGCGGGACAAATAGCAAGAGAAAAAATATTTTAATGTTTTGGTCTAGGAGAATCATAGGCCCTAATATTTCCCTCTTGTATAATAACAAGGATCTTACCAGTAAGTCACCGGTACAGATGACATGCCAGTGGTTAATTGAAAAAGTCTGAATTACTGGTATATGCAAGACTGCTTTGAGCAGAAATAGGTAACAGGACATTAACAATGGTACAAGTACTGAAGCACAACCATGAAAGATTTCATTACAATCTCAGCCTAGCTACAGGCTGTATGGTGAAAGCACCAAACTGTACTTAAGAGCCGGACAAACCAGGAAATGGTTACATATGCGGCTGCAAGTTGCATTCTGGAGACTCAAATATAGATTTGGCAGCATCCTATGAGCACTGACCTATAATTTATATATACACAAATATGTAGGTGTTTTCTAATATGCACTTAAAAGGCCACACTGCTTTTGTTTAAGGACACTAATCACTTAGGCAAATCTCAGTTGTTGCATATACAACCTTTACTGTGCAATTGTCTGTACTACCTATTAATAAGGGTGATTTTTTCCTATTTTTTCATTACTTCTTCTTTTAGATCATATGGAGTGAAAATGTGATGCTTAGCCTGGCAGTTGGGATATGTCTCTCTTTCCCAGATACATCTTAAATGACATGCCCATCTTCATTTGATTGGGATAAAATTGAGTCCCTGAATTTCAGACAGACTTGTTGACAAGTCTGAAAATCAATAAAAAAAAATCAGGTGATCACTGATCAGTGATTGAATTTAAAATATTTTCCAGTACCTTTTTGGAAAGTTATTTGTAATTTTGAAATGCTCTCTCTCTGCAGTGTTGTGTTTTTTTTTTTTTTTTTTAAATCTATGGTAGATTCTTAGTGGGCGAGGTGGTGCCATCTGATGTGCAGCTCTTCACTGTACAGTAGCCTTTACAAATCAGGATTTTATACTACTACTGGAGTCCACATAATGTAGCACAAATATAAGGAATATGGTCCTTGAAATAGTGCAGAAGGGAGGGCAGGATTATGGACTTGAGGCTCTGCCACTGACAAGTCATTCAATTCCTACATCTCTTTTCCTGCTTGGAATAAATATATCCATTTATTGTTAAGGTGTGTGAAGCTTAAATTGTAAAGGCCTTGGGAACCTTAGACAGACACATGTAGTTGCAGATGTTTTTGTAAAAGAAAAACAGGTTAATTGCAAACAGTATCTCATGTAGTAAGAGCTTTAGTCTCCCGATTGCTTGTGCAGTCCTGTTGTTTTTTTAAAGAAATCTATCTTCTTTGAAATGATTAGAAGTTTTCATTTCAGGGGAACTTTGCTTTTACTCATCTTAGTTCTTTTGCCAATATGACAGTGTAACAAAGTAGTATTCATAAATGAATGATACTCCTGCATCTTTTTGTGGTAGTGCTCTATCCACAGAAGTGCCTCTTAGAAGACTTAGTAATAATTACCAAAATAAAAGGATGATTTACATTACTAATGGTGCCTGGCTTATATTCCTAAAACAAGCATTTTCTCAAGTTCAGATTCTCAAAGTAGTGTGGCATGCCTCTAAGGTTTGTAAGCTTCTTCAAGGCTATGTTACAGAACCAACTTGTTAAAAATCCATATGAACTATCCTTTGTAGAGATGACAGAAGGAGAAGCCGTGACTTCTCACTGGTAATCTGGTATCATATTTGTGTTGCATAATTCACCGAATGTGAAATTAATATAATTTAAAAATAGGTGTTTGTCTTCATGATAACTTCAAATCATCATTCCAAAAAACCACTCACGTATGTATGGCTGTTTCTAGACAAGGTCACTGCTTGCAGTAAAAAGAAATACATTGCCTCCCACCCGATCACGATATTCTTCGTAAATATTATAGATTTCTCTTTATCGCACTTGTCTAAGGGAAAATGGGACATCACTGAATTTAAGTTCTGAGTGCCACTTCCCAAGAGGGACATGGTTTTGGTTTTCTTACTGTGAGATATTTAAGGAGAAATGAATATTCAAACTCTGACATACATTATGAAACACTTTCTTCCAAAGATATACTGAAGGTTTGTTATTTGTGGGGAGGTTTTTTATCCATATAGTTAGTTACATATTTTAAAACTGACTTTTATTTGGATAGCCTTTAAGCAAAAGGGTTACTGAATACATGCAGTTCCTTCTAAAACTGCCTGAATAAAAGTACGATTGATTGTAAGAAAGACTTCTGCTTTTCATTTCTGACTTATGCTTACAGTTAAGACAGTGCATGGGCAGAAATCGGACGGACTCAGCTGTGTATGATGCGTTAGCTCAAATAAGTCAATACAAAGTCAGACTTAAATTCTCCTAAAGGGGCACCCAACAATTCCTTTGCTAATTTGAATATATATACTATAATTTGAATGCAAAAGGGATGCATAAATGAAATAAGCTACGAAAAATCTATGTGTATATCTCAAAAAAACAAAACAGAACAAAAAAAACCCAAAACACCTCAACCCATTTCCATAAATAGCTGGGGTAAGGACTGGATCCCGTAAACTCAGTGGGGGAAATTACCAGAAATCCGTTTTACCGAGGAAGCGCTTACATATTGTGGTGGTGATTCCCTCACAAAACGCGAACAAACCCCCGTTTACATTGTGGCATTGCTGAGAGACGTTACCTGTCACAGGCAACAGACACAGCGCGCTCCGTTAGCCAGCGCTACCGCGGCCTGAACCCGGCTCCCGCCGGCTGGCTCCGATCCGCCCCTGAGGCAGCGCCCCAGGGACCCGCAGCACGGAGCCATCTTCCCCACCCCCGGGCCTGCCTCCCGCCCCCGCGGGTCGTGTTCCGGGCGGCGCGGCAGGCCAGGCAGAGCCCGCGAGGAAAACGGCGCCTTGAGCGTGAGGCGAGGGGCAGCCCGGGCTGCGGGACGCCACGACTCCTCCCTCTCACGGTCCCGGCGCAGGAGGCGATCGGCGCCCCCGCCCGCAGCAAGGCTTTTGACGGCTTGGAGAGGCTGCGCGTAGCCTCCCCTCGCTGGCGCTCCGGCACCACCCAGTAGGACGCCGCGCGCACGCGCACTCCGGCCGGCAGGAATCCCGCGCATGCGCGCCGCCCCATCGGGCCGGCCGGCTGCGTCAGCCGGGGAGGCCCGGCCGCGCCTGCGCGCGGCGCCCCCGCAGTGGCGGGGCGCGGCCATGTTGGGCGGGCGGCGCCGCTGGCCTCAGCCATGTTCCGCAGGCAGCGCGGGCCGCCGCGCCGCGCCGCGGGGCCGCACAGGTGGGAGCTGCGGCGGCGGCGGGAGGGAGGGAGAGAGAGAGGGAGCGCGGAGCGTCGTCGTTGCTTCCTCCGGGCGGGCGTGGGCGTGGGCGTGGAGGCGGGGGTGTGGCCCCGCTGCTCCCGGACGCCTGGGCCCCCTGCCGGTGGGGGAGGGGGGAAGGAGCCGCCTGCAGGCAAGAAACGTGACAGTATTGGCTTCTGTATCCAAAAGGCGTGATGTGGGGTTAGCGTTTTCCCTGCTAGCTCTTGAGAGAGCGCCGAAGGTGCCCGAGGGCCGGCGGGTGTCGCGTTGCTCTTTGCCGTCCGGCGGAGCGACCGCGGCCGGCCGTGGCGGGCAGAGCTGGGCTTTAACAGCCCAGCTGCTTGCCGCAAGCTCCCGCGTTAGCAGCGTCCTTTTGTTCAGGCGCGTGATCGGGGTTAGATTATTCATGCTGTGCACTAGCAACCGCCGGGGCTGCGGGAGCAGGAAACTCCCCGAGAGGCGCAAAGGCAGCGGAGGAGGAACGGGAAGGACACCCAGGCTGTTAATCCAGGATTAGAGAGACAGCAACCTGCCTTTCCTCCCACTCCTGTTGGCCTCAAAGAGCAGAGAGACCTCGCAACTGCAAGGGTCCGGCTATCGCAGAGCAATGTATCTGTCGCGTGGGGTCCTCAGGAGAGTTTCACCCTCTCGGGGGGCGGTGGCTGACCGGCAGGTGCGGGCTCTACCTTAGAAGCCGGGTCTTGTGTTTAGTAAAAGCTGTAGGCGTTTTGTTTAATCACCTAACATCTAACAGAAATTAAGACACCAAAAGGGTTGGATAACTTCTCAGTTATTAAGTAATCCTTGACTGACCTTGCAGTATTTGCAAGTGCCCCACTCCTTCTCCCCTACGTACTTCTCCACAGAAGTCTCTGGTAAGGAATTTCTGGTCTAAAAGTGTTTCGCCTTGAACATTTGACCTACTTCTCTCCTGTTAGACACACTGTTTTCTGTGCTGAAGGAACCTTTCTCTATTTTTGCCTTTTTAAGAAGTTTAGTGCTGAATGGAATGGTGCATATGTACGTAAGCTAGTGCAGTGCTACTAGAGGACAGTGCATGGATGTTGCAGGTGTCAGCAGTTCCATAAACACTGTTGGAGGCCCTCAGCTGTTTTTTTCCCCCTTTTTTGATTGTGAATAGAGGAAAGGAGAATTTTTTTTTGTTAAGTGAAAGTTAGCAGATTAAATTCTGATGTCTTAATTGCAATAGTCAAACACCTTCTCTCAACTGTTGACCTGGCTAGCACCTGTACTAAGTTAGTGTTTCCTGAGTAAGCTGCTGTAAATCTATAAGGCAAACTGATCAGTTTTGTAATGACAAGTGATAATAGATAGGTTGTCATGTTTGTTTTGAGGAGGTGATGTTCAGTGACTACCAACGAGTAGGCTGCGGGTGAGAATTATTATTTTGTAGTTTTGTACAACCTCCACACTGCTGGTTTCAAGAGTAGAAATGCAGAAACTGGAATGGTTCGGATTCTTTGGTGTTTGAGGAATATCCATCTAGACGTTTAGATCACTGGGTGGAGAGGTAAGGAATAAATATGAAGTTTGCTTAAATCTTCACTTTACTGTGAGGTAAAATCTTCCTTGAGGAATCCAGCAACACTTTGAATACGATTAAAGGAAAATTTTGTAATAATATGGAGCATAGAGCTAGCAAATATCCTTCTTATGTAAGAGTAGACCATACAGTTTGGCTAGTTGAAATTCGTGTCATATAATTTGCAAATATTCCCTATGAAAGGGAGTAATTGTATATTGTATACTGAGGCAGCAATTAGAAACCCTTTGTTGCTAAAATCTGTATTAGTAGAAAATGTCCCTTGAAAAAATATGCTGGTAACTTTTCTGCGTTGTTGATGCATATTTATCTGTGTGTGGGCAAACCCTGATGTTTGCCTCTTCCTCTGTCAGTGTGCTCAGTCTGTTCAGCTGTATCACACTTTTTAGAAAAATACCCGTTTTCTTTGCAGTCCCGTACTGAGGACAACTGGAGATGAGATCAAATTTTATAGGTAGGTAGTTTTAAGAGTATTTTGCTTTTCTTTTGGATGTTCTAGAGTGCAGGCCTCAGGTAGAAGAAGTGCTGGAGCTCTAGAGATATCTTGATGTCTGGCAGGAAGTAAAAAACTGATGAGCGTTTGGATATTTGCAAACAACTGATCATAAGTTAGAGAAGATGATGAAATATATACATACAAAGTGCCCCCAGTAAAACATGTGTATATATACACACACACACACACACACACATATGATTTGTACATCTCTGAATATTACATTATATAAGGATTATAATCTCTGGTGGCCTCTTTGATATTGCTTCAGTTAATAACTGGATCTTTTGAAGAGGTTGAGAAAAATAATCTTGTATTCAGAAGGCGATCCTATGACTTTAAGGTTATAAAAAATATTAGAGCTATGTTATGACAGTAACTCAAACTAGGTGTGCTAGGAGCATTTTTTTGTTTCTTTTTTGCTGAATAGAGGTATTCCTGCTCTGTGTTGAATCTTTATGTTGTGTAGTATTAAAATAACATTAAGCAGCATTGATGGTAATTTCAGCTGTTGGTATGAAACATTTTATGTAGAGTAAGATTCTAAACTGGAACTACTGTATTATTTTACGTTAAATGTAGAGGCATTAACATCAAAAGAATTGGAATAACTTTGTGGAAAGAAAGTTCTCACTGCTTCAAAGTACTACAGCATTATCCGCTTTTCATTAGTTAATGAGGAACCTGATGAGTTTCTCTTTACTCAGAATATCAGTGATCCAGCTAGTTGTTAAAGTAGGAGCTTCCTGGCTCCATTTTTTGCTTTACACAACAGAGCATACATCCTTGACATTGTGTTTTGGGAAGGTACGAAGTATTGCTGATGTCTGAGAGAATGTTAGTTCTGCTCATGAAATGGCACTTTTCTATTTCTTGAGCATCTCTACTGTCCTTTGCAACGTACTTTGCTCGTCACTGACAGCAGTGTTTAGACTGATTTTTGACCTCAAGTAACGTCATACACTGTGCTCTTTGACAGAACTGAGGTATTGGAAAAAATACTCAGCATAGCAGAGAGAAGCCTTCACGTTGGCTGAGCTGGGAATATTTATAGAGCCTATCAGCTCTGTGGCTATGATGCGAGGTTCACTTCGTGATTGTTTTCTTTCCCTGCAAGGTAAAACTGATTGTTGTCTCATGTCACTGCAGAAGGTGACTTAAGCTGAGATATTTTAATCTGTTTGACTGTACACTGAAATAAAAAAGGAGCACTCCCATGGCCAGTTTTAGTATTATAGTTGCGGAGGGTACTAATTTGCTAGACTATACTATCTTGATTTGCAAAGCTGCGCTTGTCCACTGTTGAAGTTTCTGTCAGTTAAATAACAACCTGTGGGCAACAAATGTTCATATAGAGTTCTAATTATTTTCCAGCTCTACGGTATCAGAAGACTCGAAGCCTCTTTCAAGTTGTTCAGACTGGGGAAGTGGAATTGAAGAAGGCAAAATAATGAGGATATCAGATAAAGAAATGACAAAGTGAGTATTGCGTGATTATTAAGTGAGTGTCATAACCATCTGATGATCTCCAACTACTTTACGTGCATTCATGAAGATTTGAAATGCCTTGGGCAGGAGGGAAGTGATTGTATCCGGAATCTTGGCCTCTCTCTCCATCATGCTCCGTATTTCTCACCGTTAAGTTGGGCAAACTGTTTCATATCAAGCCTGAAGGAAACATGAAGGAGAGAATAGCACAGAGAAGTTCTTCTCTTAAGAGCTATTTGTGTGATCATTTCAGATTCTCTTTCTTTTCAGGCTACATTGCATATTCATTGCAACTTTACCTGAAAGAAATACTGGACAGTGAAAGGAAAAATGAAAAGCGACGTTCTAGCCTTGGAGAGAGAAATGGCTATGAGATCATTCAAGCTAGCCTCCTTTATCTTATCCATCTCTGTTGTATTAAGTTTGGGGTTTTTTTTAAGTTTTTGTGTTTGCTTTTGTTTTTTTAATATTAGAAGGTTGTTGCACATATGCACGAATCATCTACCATTTTGTCTCCTGGTTACAGAACTAGCCATAAACTTCTAGTAAGGCAGTTGTACTATTGGTACCCTCAGATGATAGTTGACTTAGTACAAACCTTAGCAATTACGTGAACTTGAAAAGCCTGCTCTGTTCTAGTGGGTCATTTGGTTAGCATCACCATCACCTCTGTGAGCAAGTCGCTACCGTCTATTAGAGTATATGTGGTTCTAGAGTATGTGTGTACATAACTTACTGTGAAGCTATTACCTTGATTCTAACTTTTATTTTTAAGTTCTGTTTCAAACAATTCCACCAATCCAGCGGAAAGGGAAACCGATGAGGTGGTTCTGAGGAGAAGGCAAAAACAGATCAACTTTGGAAAGAACACCCTTGCCTATGACAGATACATTAAAGAAGTTCCAAAGTAAGTTGCACTGTGCGTGGCAAGTTTTCAAGTAAACGCTTATTTGTTCCTGACGCGTGTAGGTCAGAGTATGGCTTTAGTTCTCTTAAAATAATAATGACAATAAATGAATAAAACCTGAATCATAATTGTTTTTGTGAAAAGGAAGCCAGGGATTTTCTGCACTGGAGCAAGTTTAAAGCTAAACATAGCCCTTGACTACTCTTGTTGTCAGTAGCAAGCATGCTTTAAATAAATTCTTGATTAGTCAGCTCCCTGTGAAGTTTCTGGTCGTTGTGTTGCTAGACCAATATGGAGTTAATTGCTGTTGGGAAGTGACAGTTTTGAATGAGGATTGAATAAAGCTTTTCCTTTAACTATAGGTAAGGGCAACTAGTCTTCAGTGATTAATCAGTCACTGACTGAAATCAAACCCTGGATTTCTTCTGTTCTCTGTCATTCCACCTTGGGCTTCACACGGTCTGTGAATTGTAGCACTTACATTTGGTTTTTCAGTCAGCCCTCTCTGCTCGCTTCAGAATTATAAGGATTCAGAAACTACTCTGTAGAACATATGGATGTGCATCTGTGTTCTTAGTTTTGGATTTGAGGTTGACCTTTTTGTTTGTTTGTTTGTTTTTTAAGACTTAACTATTTATGGTTGTCTTACTTTCTCTGCATTTTACACTTAAGAGTCTGTTGTGAAAATTGTCTGCCAAGCGCAGTGGACACTACAAGCTAGTTGTTGAGCAAGGCTTAAGAGTAGCAGAGATGACTAAAAATCAACCACAGGTATTGTAAATGATTACAGATATTGCACAGTATTGTGATCACATCTTCAGGAACGCTCCCCCCCCCTCTCCCCACCCCAAAGAATCTGAGTGGCTCAATGGGACTTGTGAACTGGGTTTTTCCCCCCCCCCCCCCCCTTCGTCATCAGTGTGGTAGGACTGCAGCCAGCCTTATGGTTATACCTGGCACTTCCATAGCTTGGCTATAATCAGCTAAATTGTAGGTGGAGAATAGGAAAAGATGAGAACAACATTCAGGAAAAAGCATGGGATAAACTAATTAAAAAAAAAAAAAACAAAGTTACTAGATGGTATTTTAACAGGATAGTTAATAATACTGTTCCTTAGCAGGGATCTATTTCTGTTACAAAAGAGTCAGTCAAACTGTTATGGCTTCGTATATTGGACTGTGAAGCTGGGAGGAAGAACACTTGAAAGTAACGTACTTTGTATGAGTTAAAACATGATTATGATGTGTTCTTTCTTCCCAGGCATAAAAGCTGAGTACAGTATGGTATGGCTATAACCACGGGATTATTTTGTACTGCAGATATGATTTTAGTGAGGTCTCCAGTAATCTTTGGTTGGACAGGATCTGGATTTGAGATGCCATCCAAGAAATGTCACTTCCAGCCATTTGGTGATTCCAAACACCATTGTTACAGCATTTGCCCACTGCAGATTTAGTGAAAAGGCATACCACTTACTCAGTTGCTTGCATATTACCCAGAGGGTGTGGGTATGTTGTTTTTTAAATCTATACTCCCAAGGGACAAATGCTGTTCAGAAGTGTATACGCCCCATTGTAACAAATCGTGAACAACTGTAAAAGAAAAATTCACAGAAGATATTAAATGCGAAGAAACTGTCCCTGACTCAGGAAATCTGAGACAGAAATAGTTGGAGGCAGGGAGAGTACTGAAGGAATATCCCGTATGCTGCTTCTGTTTCCTATTTGTCCTTAGGCATTAGACATCTGCTTTTGGCAGCTGTCAGGCTGCTGGGCTGGATGGACCTCTGCTCAGACTCAGTGTGTTATTGTTAGTTGTTGCTCATGTGAATTGTTTTGTTTTTGACAATGTTTTAGAATATACCTATTTCAGTTAAGCTGTTAACATAGGAGTGTTTTGCCTCATAGTCCATTGACGTTTGCTTAATCTGATGGGCTGAGGATTTTCTGGAAGAAAGAAAATCATGTCCTGAAATGTAAACGTTACTGGTTTTTTACAGGAATCAACGAATACCAGGAGTTCATCCTAGAACTCCCAACAAATTTAAGAAGTACAGCCGTAGATCCTGGGACCAGCAGATCAGGCTGTGGAAGATAGCGCTACATGCCTGGGATCCTCCTGAGGAAACCTGGGATCTGCAGCCAGTGTGTGTATGGGTGAATTAGTCAACGCTCATCTGTTGCTTCACAGCAGGGCTCTGAATTTCCTCTAGAGCATTCCTTACTGGGAACAAGAGAGGGAATTGATCTCAGGCTCAGAAACGGGAGTCCCATTCAGTTTCCTCTAGCGCTTTGTTTCCCCCTTCGATTTCTGTTAGTATTCAAAATTTTCCTAATGTTTAGTCTAAATTCACTTCCAGTAAGGCACTTTGGGGAGGAAAGCGTGTGGTATGTCTGCAGTAGTACGTTCCCTTCCCTGTGTGTTTGCACTAGTCAACACAAGATAAAATTATTTTTCTAGGAAGGGATAGCAATAAGTGGAAACTTGTTGATTACTGTTCCTTGACCTTGATATCCTTTCCATCTTCCTTATAGTTAGACAGTGGATACTTCTTTCTGATGGCAGGAGAACCACCCTGCTCCTGTAATAATGATCTGTTGAGAGTCTGAAGTTTAAGATTGGAGAGATTTTCCATATTCTTCAAAAGACAGTGGCAACTGTTTTCAAGTTGGAGAAGCTTTTTTAATCTTTTAAGAACTTTGACTTTCTGTAACAGGGCTAGCTTCAATAATTAACACCTAATGTTTAACAAAGTTGGGAATAGTAAATTTGGAGGAGAAGAGTGAATGGAATTCTCTTAGCACTGTAACTCATGGTGTCAATAGCTTTAGTTGTGCTGTCCTCCATGGTGGAGGCTACAATTGTTTGCACCGTCTGGGTATTGTGTGAGATGAACTATTAACTACTGCAGCTTAACTCTCTTCTGCTGGGAGTGATGAGCTAGAGGGACAGTATTTCAAATCTTGATTTTTCTCTTTTAGTAGTACAGAACCTTCAGGCAGTTCCCAAGAATGGGTCTACAGAGATCAGGATGACTCTGGCTACCCAGTATTTGATGAAAAGCAGAGTAGAAGTGGATATGAAGATCAATACAAAGAGACAGACTATGCGTCAGAGAGGTATGAAATAAAGTTTTGTGACTAGTTAATTGCGATAATTCAATGCACGTTACTGTTACCATTTTTTTGTGGGAACTGTTTAATGAGGGGGCAATTATTGCTCTGTCTCCCCGTTTGGCGCTTACACTGTTGAATGTCATCCATCCCTGGTACAAGGCATTGAAAGTGGAAAAAGTACCAGCATTACAGATCTGCATGATTAACAGTAGAAAAAGGAGCCGTTCTTTCTGCTTGTCTGTTTATACAGTGGAGTACTGAGGTGTCTTTAACCAAAGATGACAAATCCTGAAAGTAGGATGTCTTCTTCAGAAGCAAGACTGACAGTCCTAAACTGAGTGGTCTCTCTGCGTGCAGAACAGCATGGAGAGTTTACAGTGAAGCATCTCATGCAGTTCTGTCTACCGAGATGTCTTGATCTCAGCTATGCATGTGGGGCTGGAAATGGCTCTGCATCCAAGCTCAGTGGAGTCTCACTGGCAATTATCACTTGATTCAGTTTTCAGAATACAGTCAAGAGGTTACAAAATCTGAGCCGTTTTCTTAGGTGTTCCTCTTGCTGTAGCTTGTGTGTCTTACTTCAGGGAGAAAACTCTTCTTCTGTTGCACGTGTCCTTGCTTTGCAGAACTGTGATATGAGTTTAAACACAGATGATGGGGGGAAAAATGCTTTCTTTGTAAAATCCTTGTCTTATTTTTGCAGTCCCTGTTCTCCCGATTCTTCTCCAGTATGGAAACGCAGAAAACGAAATAATCCTGACTCCTCTGCAGTCTCAAAGGGCAAAAACCATTATGTGCCTACGTACCACGCACTGGAAGGGTATGAAATGATTCTCTTTTTGGAGAGCCATACGCATTATGAACTGGCTTTTGGAATATTACTGAAATTGACCCCCTCTCCCTCTCCGCTATTTGTTAACAGCTTTAATTTAGTCTAAACATACTTGCATTCTAATGAGGAAAGGAAATCATGCCAGAATAACCATGGTGATAAGTATTTGCAAAGGTGAAGAAAATCTATTGTCAGAAGACGCAGCACAGCTTATTTTAGGGCAGATGCTTAATTCTACATACAAAAAAAAAAATCCAACATCAATGTCTTATCCTCGATTTCTAATGGAACCTCGTTTCTCCTTCAGAGCTTGTAACTATGACAGAGCCAAAACAATTTCATAATTATTTCACATAAGAATTTTGAGGTACTTGTAGCACTTTGAAACACCTCTTACATGCACTGTATTCTGCCTTTTGGCATGCAGAGTATATACAAGTGGATGAATGTCACGGTAAAGGAATAGAGCTCCACAAGAAAGCATGTGCACTCATCAGTCCATCAGTGAATACTGAAACTCACTGCCTGTTTAACTATTACCATTTTACATTTACTACAGATGTTACGGAAAATGTGTATTCATTAAGGGTTGTGAAGGGGAAATTTTGTGCGTTTTTGGCTACGCTTTTCCCTGCTTTACAGAAGGTGGCATGGGAAAAAATGCTTATTGGAACAACGAAGTATAGGTCACCCATCTGGAACTGGGTCAAAGTGAGATCAATGACCAAAAATGGGAAGCAGAAGGGCTTTGAGATGTCAGAATGTTTCAGAGTTCTCAGGCTAACACCTTCTTTATTCAGAGTTGCTTAGGAATTACACTAATCTTCTAATTGTTTTTAATCATATTTCCTTATTTTTTTTTTTCCTTTTCCTAGCCACTGTATAAAAAGTTTTCTTGTAAATGGGAAATGATAGGCTGGCTATGTAACAGAGAGTACACTTTAACTGTGTATGTATAGTATCGCCAAAACCACAAAGAAAATTGGAACAATGGTTTAAGGTTTGTTGGGTTTAGTAGCCTTTTGTCAAGAACCTTATTAAAAATGTTTATACAGGTGTGCTATTTTTTTTCCTTCTCTTTACTTAGCTCCCATATTCTCAGAAGAAATAAAAGGAACAAAAAGCTCCATAGCTTTAGACCTTTTTCCTTTCTTTCTAGTCTTACTGAATCAGGACATCAGGAGGCTTTTTCAAGGTATTCAGAGTGGGGAACCTCAGGTGAAAATGATGAAATAATGACAGTACAATATGGTATAGAAGTAACAAGGTAAATACCATAATAATCTTTTTTTTATTGCTCATGCTGTGAAGCTGTCCTTGGCTTTTTTAAACATCCCTTTCCTTCACTGTTTTCTTTAATCCTACTTTTTTTTTTCCCCCCTCTCCTCCTTATACTTCCTGCAGCTTATGTTTTGTTTGGTTATTTTTGTTCCTTGACTTGGCTAGTGTCAATCTGACTCTCTTCTATTCCTGCTGCTGCTGCTTCTGCTATTAGGTAGTCCTGCAAGATGCTGAGCTGCTTTCACCCTTTTTTTTCTCTTAGGGAAAGCTGTTGTTCCCAATGGTTGTTAATCGCCTCTTACTTGCTAAGCCTAGCACCTGAATACTTCTTGTCTTTGTCTCCTCAGAGATGAAGCTGTTTTGTAGCTGACTACAGAGGTGGTTATTTGTTTTTATGCAGTGCCCAGGTTCCAGCCAGTTGTTCTTCAGGATGGAATGATCAGAAACAGAAAAATTCCAGGTTTCCGCATTATAGCACAACATGCGGAGACTCAGACTACAGGCTGGAGAGGTATAAAGAGCCTGTCCATCAGGGGCTTTTTTACATGTTAAGTTAGAGGTGTGTTATCTTACTGTTATATTTCAAGCCAATATTTTATTAGGAACATGTATCTCTACTACTCCTTTTAGGGATGTTTTGGGCAGTATTTTTTTTGTGGTAAAGCTTTGTCCTTAATGCTCTGTCCTTGCAAACCGTAGGCAGCATTATAAAAGGCAGTCTGTATTAAATAGCAGCTTGTAACTATATTCGGTATAAAAAGGTTACCATAATAAAGTCAACAACTTAGTAGTTTTGAATGGAAATAGAGATACAAAAGCGGAATATGTGGGTTTTTTTTGTTTTTTTTTAATATCTGTAGGCTTAAACTTTGCAGCAGTTTATTGGAAGGACGTCAGTCAGACTACCCTGAACGGGGATGGGGAAGTGCAGGTGTTGAAGATGAAATAATAAGGAAAAAAATCTAAACTGCAAGGTTAGTTCATGGTGTCTACTTACTTTACATATTCTGTTTCAGTAGCCTATATGCGGTCTTGTTCAACAGCATCCAGCTGTTCAGTTTAAGTAGATCAGAGTTTCTCTCTTTATTCCGCTACTTTATGATCAGTATTTTCTGTCATTTTCTTGTCTTTAATGCAGTACCTAATTAAAGGATGTAATACTTTTGACTTAGTAAATTTAAATGTTTATCTGTTCAGCCAGAAAGCATAAAATTTTTTATCTTAAAATACAATTAAATGTGGCTTTCTTGTTGAAAGCTATTCCAGGAGCAGCTTTTTTGCCTGTTTTGTGGTGAAATCACAACTTTGCATTTGCAGCCATAGAATTCAGTTAAAAATTTATTTTGGGCTCTAGACTCCTTTGCATTAATAGCATGGAAAATATCTCGAGTCAAACAGCCTTTATTAACAAAGGTGATCTTTTATGCGATTCAATTAAGTCTTTGTTGATCTCTTTGATGCAGACTCTGAAATGTTGTGCGTATGGTATACATGTCTTTTTAACAGTCATTTTGGAATATTTTTCATAATAAGGACAATGAAAAATTTGGCACAGAACTAGTATTGTACTAGCTAGGTTTTGTCGAATTCTACTGTGAATACAATGAAAAAGCAGTTAGGACTTTACCAAAAATGTGTATTAATAGCAGTTTTTCTGCTGACTTCATTGATCCTATTTTAAACTAAATTCTTTATTAATATGAATAAGACAGTATGGGTTATTGTTTTTTAAAGTGCTAATTCAATATTTGAAAATATCTAGTCTGTCTTTGTATATAGAAGTATCAGAGAAGAAAGACTTTCTCCTGTGATACAGTGATTTGAAGGATAGGGATATATTGTGGGTTCAGCAGAACAAGCCTTGGACGACTGATGCAGTCTCATAACTTCTGCACTGAAAGAGGAAGAGATTTATCGTCAGCATGTGTATAATCAACACAAGGTGAAATGTGCAGGTAAAAGAAGCATGCTTCTGCATTGCTATTCGGAGAGCCTTTCTAGTCTTTTAGGTAGTGAACTGATATTTATCTGCTTTGCAGTCAGCTTTGTTCTATATAAGGTTCTAATAAAGAGTGTAAATGCTCAGTGGGTGCAATCACTCACTCTAATTGGAAAGCTATCTTTGTGACAAGTTGAATGTAGAGAGTGAATTTAATAGCTTCTCTGTGGAGCAAAGCATAGATTTCCTGGCATGCAAAGATCGGGGTTTAGAGAGAGGCAGTTCCTGTCCATTTTGTTTTCAGGTGTGACAAACTCTAATGCTCAAATGGCAAGAACTTTTTGACTTATCTGAGGAAACGGAATGTTGTTTGAAAACCAACTTGTGGATTCCGTGATGGAAACCCCCTGCCTGTTTGCTAAAAGAAAGTTGCTAATTGGATTCTTAGTCTCAGGCAGGAAAAAAGAAATTTGGCTGTTACATTCAGAATGATGAGACATTTCTCTGATTGCTTTTTAAGGGGAGGGGAGAAAAAATTAATAAGTAGAACACTTGTGATGTGACCAGAATTTGTTAATTGCAATTGAGAGAAAATGTGTTTTGGGCAGTATTTAGGTGAAGATGATGTAAGGGATTGGGAAAGGCTCAAATACTTCGATTTATCTTTGGCACATACTTTAACAACATCAGTTATGTAATGCTCTCATTTTGGCAGTAAGTTATGTTCTCAACATGTTCCTAATATCCATAACACTTCCTGAAATATGGACAATTTAGCTTTGTCTTTTATACTGTGCTTTAAGTTCACCACTTGCAGTGCTCTCTTCCTTTTGCTATTCCTGTAACTCTGGCTTAAGACAGTAATGTGGGGGTTTTTTGCGGTTAATGATTACATATACTTATAAAAGGCTGTTGTGTCTACCTTTTTATTTAGGTTTCTCCAGAGCTTTAAGGATAGATCGGCTTCTGCAAGCTTTGCCTTGAACGTAAAACCTCAGGTTTCATTAAGCCTGGGGCTAAGATGATGGACGTTCCCTAAAGCTTTTGTGAGAATATTTCTGCTTTATCTGAGTTGGCAGATGCCATGTGCGTCATATTGTAAAGGCTACTTCAGTTTTTGGATCCTGCTGTTGCCTTTTGGAGATCGTGCTACTTACAGTGCACTAATGTTATGTTGGTGTATTGGTCCAATATTGAGTCAGTGCGAAGGATGCCACCTCTCAAACCACGGAGTTAAGCCCTTTTTCCTGTACTGGACCAGAATTATGTATTCAACCTGAAGAACTGCTTCAGAAGAATGTAGATAGTTCCACCCTTTCCTCCAGCTGTTGAAGACAAACTCCTTCTAATTTTGGATGGGATGTTCATCCAGTTGGTTTATTTTCCATTTTCAGATAATGTATATTAAGCTAGCATCTGTCTAATCCTGGTGAGACAAGAGAAAAGGAAAGGTTTATCAAAAGCAGCCCCCTCTCTTTGAGGGGATGAGTGACTTAACAGCAACACAGCTTAAATATCTGGATTTTACTCTTATGCCTGTTACAGCCTGCCCCAGAGAGCCAAGCTGCTGCTGAGAATAAGGAAGGATGAATTCAGTGGCTGCTGTTGCTACAGAAATAGAGGAAAGCAGCACTACTGGAGCAGGTAGCTGCTCTAGGGTATGGAGTGTCCTGGCTGAGGGCTACTATGGTCACCCTCATTTTATCTTTCTAGCATTGTGCTCAGATGCTCCAAGTGAGTGCTGTGGTTACAGTGGAGTTTAGACAAGATTCGTGTATTACAAGAAACTTTTACAGTCCTTATGATTTTGTTTGTTTTTTGTGTTTTCTGATGTAGACTGTACTAAAATACAAATGTATTGGGAAATGTTAGCATTGGGAATTCTCATTGCGTTAGTGTAGCTTTGGCATTGCTGCACCTTGTCTCCTTGCAAGACCACTGCAGAAACTGTGGCAGTTATAGTGATGACGCACGGCAGCCTTGCTGTGGGACCAGCAGTGGACCAAAGGGCCAAAAGACTATTGTGCTGTTGAAGTCGAAGCAAGTTGCTTCCTGACAAACTACTCCCAGTGTCTCCCAAAACATAACTTCTACTTGTGTTGCTCAGACCTTTTTCAAGTTAGTTTTGAAGAACTGCTGTGCTGGTCTGGGTTTCCAGACGTGTTACAAAATGTCCAAAACATGAAGAAAACAACACTGTAGAAAATACTGTTGCAGTGTGCAGGAGCAGTAGGTTGCCTTCACCAAGAACTGCCATGCGTGCAGAAACTCACGGCTGCAGTTAACCATCACAGGTTTGACAATTTCCAGGGAAGATCAAAATTTCTGAGTATGAAGGGGGGGAAAGTGTGCTCCTGCCTCAACAGATAAACGTGAGCCTTAGTTACAGCTATCGCTCAACAGTAAGAATATCCTTTTTGCTGTGTGTGCTCTGCTTACACAAGCACAGGAGGAGGGCCATGCCTCTGACTACGAGTCAAGTCAGTTAATGCCTTGTCGGGGTGAGGAGAGCTGCCTGCAGGTTGGTGACTTCTATCCTAGATGCTTCCTGCAGCTCTTGGCGCTCATCCCACCTTACCTAGGGGTTCAGTAGTATCGTAGCACAGGGATGGCTCACTCGCATGCCACAAAGACTTAAGAGCATGGAATGTGTATACAAGGAACAGATCTGTACAGCACCTTTTAAAGAAGTAATATGTAGAGCCTTGTTGTTGCAGTGTGCATGTTTCCATGTATTGTACGATGTTTATAAAGAAAGAAATGTTTTTAATCTTTGGCATATTGTCTTTATGCAAAAGAATTAAAGTCTTTAAAACTGACGTTTTTATTTAGAATGTACTGGCGTAGTAATGTTTTAATTCCTGTTAGTATTGTTAGTCTGTTGTCAGTGTTTCATTATAAAAGGCATGTGTTGGTTCAGTAGTTGTTCTTTAGCCCTTGCTTGTTCTGGGGGAAGGGAGGACTCTGTTCAGAGATGAAACCAAACTCTTGAAGGGAGTCTACAATACAGCTTGGGTTGTGTCCGCCACCTCAGTTTAAATTCATGACAAGATGTCAAAACACATGTTCAGTGCATTGTAACCTAGTGAAATGGAGCAGCCGAGGCCCCAGCACCCGTTCTGCGGCCAGAATAGTGTCCTCTAGGTGAAGATGGACCTGATGGTTGGGAGCAATAAGACTCCTGAACTCCCAGCTCCTGAAATGCGGTGCCAAAGCCAGGGGCAGAAAACGCTGAGCAGTTTGTGTGCGCCTTCCTGTGCACCCCCAGCCTTCAGGCAATGAAGGCTCGGAAAGTTGTTATTTTTAAAAACCCTGCTTGAGTTCTGCTGCAGGAGAGCTCCCCGTTGTTTCCGAATTACTTTTAAGACATTTCGGTGTGTTGCAGATATCACAGATTTAACAGGATCGTGCCATGCCTGTGGAAGCCACAGGAATTTGTAATGAAAACATACGTAAGGAAACTCCACGCGTCAGCTTGGAGGCACAGCAGCCTCATGGCATAATCCAACCTCGTTTAATATGGGCATCAAATACTATTTAGCGCCAGGTCGCTTTACGCGTTTCGGGTTGGCCGGGTCGGGGCGCGCCAAAGCGGCGCGGCGTTCTCCCGCCAACACGCCCCGGGGGCGGGGCGACGGGCGGGAGCGGGCTAAACCACGAGAACGAGGGGTGGGGGGGGGATGCGCCGGTGTGTCCCGTTCCTCCTTCCCTCACCTCACGAGGGGGCGCTGAGGGGGGGAGGGTGGTTTCTCCATGCTAGAGCGGGGGAAGGGGGGGGCGGCCTTGGGGGGCCGCGGCGATTCTTCCCTCCCCCGCGCACCTATGCGCAGTGGTCGGGCCCGCGCAGGCGCCTCGAGGAGAGGCGGGGGCGGAGCCAGCGGCGGCGGCGGGAGATGCGAACGGGCTGAGGCGGGAAGGCAGGTTGCGGCTGTCTCGCTCCGCTCCGCGTCTGTTCCGCGTGAGGGCCCCGCACCATGTCCTTCCGCCAGAGGAGCCCCCACGGCGGCACCGGCACCAGCCGCAGGTAGGGCCCCCCCCTTCCCCCTCTACCCGAGCGGCGCGGTGGCGGCCGTTGGGGCTCTGCGGCTCTTTCCTCGCCCCCCTCGCTGTAGCGGCGGGGGCAGAGAGGCGGCGAGGCGCCCCGGGGAGCGGGGGTCGCCCGCCTGGGGCGGGGCCGTGCCGACCTCGCGCGCCCGGCCGTTAACGGGCGTCGCGCGCCGGTGCGCGGCCGTTAACGGGCGTCGCGCGCCGGTGCGCGGCCGTTAACGGGCGTCGCGCGCCGGTGCGCGGCCGTTAACGGGCGTCGCGCGCCGGTGCGCGGCCGCCATGTTCGGCCCTGCCCGCGGCGCCGCGCGCTGCCCCCTGGAGCTTTCCGCGGGGCCTGAGGGGCAGCAAAGCCGGGCCGGGCCGGGCTGCTGCGGGCCAGGTTGTGGGGGGCGTTAACGGTTTCCCCTTTTGTAGAGCCCGAAAGCCAAAAGCTGCGGCGGTAGCACGGAGCCCGGTTTGTTGAAGTAAAGCTGGTGAATAAAATATGATGTCTGTATGCGATGTTGTTTCAAAGATTACAAAAAGCTTACTATTGCGTGTTGTCTTTACTTCGCCTGCTGCCAGCCCGCAGCCTCCACCTCGCTGGTCCCAAGGAAGGAAACGTGGAGCAGATGGAAAACGGAGAAAGCAGAATGAATTAGATTCGTCTGTTTTTGATGAAAATGAATATAGGCCTTCTGACAACAGGCTGGACAGGTAGGTGATGCTTGCGTGGCATGTAAGTACTAGAAACAAGTCCGTCCTCTTTTTCTTCATCAGAAGAAGGTGTCAAGTTAATCAATTTAGTGGTGCTTAGTTCCTGTTCTTAGTTTGTGCCTAGTTTTTTCAAGTCCTGTGCTTTTGTACATCATTTGTAGATGTTAAATAGCTGATTTTAAGGAGGGAAAATAATCTAGCCTAGTGTTCTTATCTGGAGCCCCTTGTTATCAAGAATAAGTAAAAGTATTTTTCATTTTTATGTCTTGCATTATATTATTCATCACTTTCTATCCTATTCTATGCTTGTTTATTGCTATTTATCATGAGCCCCTATCATAGAAGCTGAGTCATACAACCAGAAGTCAATCTGTGAGACTTAAGCCTTGTTTTCCTGCTCCTCTGACGGGGTTTAATCACCCTTTGCAATCCTAGCGGAGCAGCAGATGCTCCCAGCAGATACTGGGCCCAGCCCAGCCTTCTATCCAAGTGTGAACTGGTACATGGGGATGAGGGTCTGGAAAGAGACAGTTAAGTTGAGCTGGGTCTGGATGGTACCAGGGTTGTCACAGAGCAAAATAATCAAGAGGAAGCTATAGATCCTCTCACGTTCCCCCTATTCCCTATATACACAGCACAGGTACAGAAACAAACATGTACAAAAGGGTATGACAGACTGTTGAGGAAAAAGCTGAGGTTGTGGGACTAACCAAGTACTTTGGGATGCTTCTGCCAATAATGCATACTTTTTGACCGTGGGAAATCGGAATATAGTCTGCGTTCTCAGCCAAGTTAGAGGTCATTGCAAGCAAACGCTGGAAATCCTTGTAGTTTGAATAGATATTTGCAAAGCGACCTGTGCTGTATTTTTCTTTATTTGTCCTCTCCACATAAAGAGGACTTACAATTTGAATTTAACAAAAACGTGAAAGTAGTAATGCAAGCCTATTTCTGGTCTGGGAGCAGGGAAGGATTTGGAGCAGGTTTCAGTTCAGATGTGACTTAAACGGATTCCCTGACTTAAAAGGACTTTTCTGGGCAGAATCCTAGTAACTCTCCAGAGTACTTCTAAATCTACTGAAAAAGCTCTAGTTTGTAGGTTACGGTTTTGAGTTTGTACTTTGAGAAAATCAGTCGTCAGGAGGACAAGAAACTAAGCTGAAACACATATTTAATAATCTGAAATTAGGCAGCTGTTGTTAGCTGGAAGGGGATATAAGCTCTTCCCTCTGCCCCCAACAACAGCTTGAATCTGCTTATGATACTAATGTGCTGCAATAAAGACAGTTGTTAAGTATCTGCTGGCAAGGTCAGAGCAAATCTCAGTTTGCAGCCTAAAAACTGAACTTCATTTTTAGTGCATTTGCCTGTTCTTCAAATTATCTTTTTATATGGGAAAGTCCTGGTGCTATCACATAGCTTTATCTCCTTAGCTGTATAACTTAATTCTGTGTTCTAAGTTTTGTCACTTTACTGGGTCTGCAATCGTGAAAGGGTAAATAAGGGAGTAAATGAGTTACGATGGTATTTCATGTATTTTTTTCTGAAGGAAAACAGCTACAATATGGAAAATGCTGTAGGCTAGGTTACTTGCTACGTTGGTACCTTTCTACACATCTGTATGTAAACTTAAACACCCTACCCTCTCCAAGCCCAAAGGGAGACCCTGCAATGAGGTTTAAGTTTAAAATGGTTACGTTTTAAAAGAATTACACAAGATTCTTACAACTAAGACTGCTGTAAATGAGTATGTGAAATAACTATTAAGCTGAAAATGGAGGGGAACGTGGGGAAAAAAAACTTAAAATAAAATTTTAACGTAGAGGCTCTCTTCTCAGTTTTACAACACCGGAAGGCCCTGGACCCCTTTCACGGTGTTCAGACTGGGGAACTGCAGTGGAAGAAGATGAAATGAGGACCAGTGTTAACAAAGAAATCGCAAGGTACCATGGGTGTTTAAGACAAAGTAGGAAAGGGAGGGGAAACGGTACTAGTCTTGCAGAATCTGTATTGACTTGCATTTTAACTTCATAATTGTAGTAAAGTCGGAGACTAATGTAGGCCTGACAGCCCCATATAGTAAGTCCTGCTTTTAGGCCAGCTTTGGCTGGCCCACTAGGAGTCATATAGGAGTGACATTTTAAAACTCTCCAAAGGTTGTGCTGTATATTACTGAATGTCCCCCTTTTGGAAGAATCCTATTCTAAATCTCTTAGATTGAGTTACTGTGAGTGTCATTTCACTGATTGCTGTTCTTGTGTATAGCTACTATAACAAGAATTTTAGGGAGAAGACTTGGGAAAAGTAAATTTTGAGAGTTATGGAATAGATCTTTCAGTTTTTCCCTAAATGGAAAGATATTTATAGTTTGTGCGTTGACTTCAAGGTTATTGCTTAACTGAGAAGTGAAATAAACTGTGAGCTTGGGGGAGGGGGAATCTTATATTTGCTTTGTATATAATATTAACAGTATTGCTTTGAACTCTTACAGGTATAGAAGAAAACTCCTGATAAATGAATTTTCAAGAGAAAGAAAGTCCTCCTCTGGAAGGTAAGATAAATTTCTGTCTTAGTTGAGGGAAATCCTGACGATAGGTCTCAATCTCACATGTGCCCTGTTGCTTCTGAAAACCCTCAGCTTGAAATAGTTCATCCTAAGTCTGCTCTAACATGTTAATTCAATTCAATAAGAACGTTATCAACTGCTTTTTAAAAAAAAGTTAACTTTTCAGCATCTATGTATGTTTTTGTCTTTGACGATCTTTGGTTTTCTAATACTCCCAAATCTACACTTTTTTTTCCCTCTAGTTCTGATTCAAAGGAATCCACTGTAACAGTAGAACTTGAGACAGATGAAGTGGTTTTGATGAGAAGACAAAAGCAGATAAACTATGGAAAAAACACAATTGCATATGATAGATACATTAAAGAAGTTCCTAGGTAAGGTTTTTGAATTTCTGGAAAACTGTAAATATACAAATATGCCATACCTGTTCTTTATAAGCATGTTAACAGACTAAGCTTGGTACCTGAGGTATATTCAAATGAAAGGCATCTGCAAACGTGATTTTTCTGAGACATTTCTTCCCCACACCACCCCCCCAAGATGATTGAAACTAATGATATTATGTAACTTGACTTGGATTTTTTTTTTTTCCCTGACTGCTCTGTGCATGAGGAATGTCACTTAGAACTTTCTCATGTTGCCGAAATGAAAGTGAAAGCTGTTTTGGTTGTAGTTGTGGCAGTCAACTAGAAGAAATGAAACTGTATTTTTCACAGGCAGTTTTCTCCCTTCCTAAACTGAAAGGCAAAACAGAGCCTCGTTGCTCTTAAGTTTGACAGGTATATTATTATATGCAGAAACTGCATGCTGAAATTTTCAGACTTAAGATTGATAGTCCATTTTTATTTAAACTACCCAAAGATGGAAAATCTAAAATGTGAATATATAGATGATAACCTTTCACTTCGGGGCTGGAATTGTACCACTTGTGGAGTTTTTTCTCTAAGTGATTATGTTACTTATTTCAGAATGTGTTGGGCTGTAATCAGGCTATGTAGCAGGCAACCAGTCTTAGAATTTAAAGCTATTTGACATGTCTGTGTGAAAAGCATTAATGAATTTTTCATGTCTAATATGTGGCTAGGTGCCATCGTATACCAGGAGTTCATCCCAGAACTCCAAATAAATTTAAGAAGTACAGCCGTAGGTCATGGGACCAGCAAATTAAACTATGGAAAGTTGCGTTGCATTCCTGGGATCCACCTGCTGAGGAAGGATGTGATCTACAAGAAATGTATGTATTGAGTATTCAAGATACCTTTAAAGAAACTAATATATACAATCTTAGGCTTGAGGGGGGAGGGGTTAAAAAAAAAAAAAAAAGACAGCCCTTTTGGAGACCAGTCAGTGATCACTGAATGCTTTCCCTAGCTGCTTGCCTACACTGAGCGCTCTCTGGAGCTATTCATTTCTTTTGCGGACAAAATATGTATTGACTGACTTTTGAGTTTTTTGGATCTAGTTGGTGGGACTGGACTTAGCTAGTGTCCATGCAAGGACATGGCTGTATGTCCCTCATTTCTTTAGTGGATTTCCACAGCGTGAAATCAGAGAACCTGCTGCAGTGCTCTCTAAAAGGAAGCACCACACCTGCAGGGCAGGCTAGTCCTTTCAGAACAGTCTGCAGACTAATTCTAGAGGAACAAAAGTGACTTGTGGTAGCAGCAGTGCTGAGGAGTTTGCCTGACGGACTTGCAGATCTCATGAATATTGAGCTCAGAACACAGCGTACAGGAACATGCCTTATACTTTTCTCTTTTGTTAGTTCAAGAACGGGGTATAAGTTTCTTGTTCCCTGAGCAGAGGGGAGGAAAGAAGGACTAGTAAAATCACCTCAGGGTCGCATTAAATTAAAAACATCGCTATGAGAATTCACAGTCCAGGCTAGTGTGATCTTTTACTCTAGAAGATTCAGAAGAATGTGACTTGTTCCTTTCATCTGTAGGAACTAAAACTGATCAAGGAGCTTGCAAGATAAAATAAACTGGAACTAACCGAACGAAGGGAGAGATGTAACTGATTTTCCAAGAAAAAGAAATATTTTTGTTGCTAAGGTTTTCTTTTCTAATGAGGACAATGATAAAAATCAGTATGCAGCAATGTGATCTAAAAACAAAGGGTTAATTTGGTTTGCTTTTTACTTGCAATTGACATGAAAGGAGTTAGTTGGTATTTTAGCTTGAAGCCTACTGTGTGTACTGTACGTTGCTGTTGAAACTATCCCTAGATGCTGGGATCTGGTTGTGTGTATGATGGCTGTTAAATTTTACATTGGAAAACAAATTAGTGTCATCTCAGGGGAAAAAAAAACTCCTTGTTCTTTCCATGTTTGCCCTCTGTATTGAGGCATTGCTTGAACGTTGGATATTTGTGTTCAGCAAGCTGTAGTATTCAGTCTCAAGACTTAGTCTTTGTGTGTTTTTGACTGTGTTAATTAACTTGCTATTCTGTTTGGTCTCAGCAACTTGCCACCCTTGTCCCTACAATCTCTGTAGGTCTCTCTGTGCTTGTTCTGGCACCACTTCTAGAATTGCACCCACAAAATGCAATAAGCTTACTGTGAGAAAACTGAATTTGTTCTAAGCGATATACTTTTGAATTATTTTACAGTACTCCTGTTGATCTTGGTGAGATGGAGACAGAATCTATAGGAAGCCATTCTACTGAATCTCAAACGAGTTCTCAAGATAACGATGTAAGAATATCTGTCACTTGCATAATTTTTTTTTTAATCAGTCCATTACTTATAATTGTATCCAGAGTAGCCTGAATACATTAGAGCCTCTGTGAGCTGCCAGGTGTAGATGGAGACTGTTTATAAAGCGGAGTGATTTCAAGTCACAGGGGAACTCACAGAAATATTTTCCAGCTATAGCCAATTTTTGTTTGTAGTCCAAGTTCAGAGAGAACTTAAGTGATCGGCTGAGATGACAGATACCTCATTCTTCATGGCCTACGAAAGAGAAAGCATCTGTTTGTTTAAAGCATGCCACTTGTGACCTGCAGTGTACAGAAGAAGTACTTCTTTTTAAGATTGTGATATCGAATGTTAAAACAGGACATAATTGGTGTAACTGTCATGGCACACTGTGACTTGTTGAAGTAAGCTATTTTTATATCCAGGAAGTGTTTTTCAGAGCTGGGCAGTAAACTTCCATAAAGATTCAGTAATGTTTTTCTTAATGAATTTCTTTCTCTGAATATTGAATCTGTATAATATTGCAGTGTCTGAATACATAGATCCTTTGAACATAGTAAACAAATCTTTGAAAGTGTTTGGATGGGCAGAGAAGCCTTCATTTAAATTCTTCAATCTTATACTAGTCTTGTTTTTTTTCTGTGTTAAAGTGTTTGTAAGCCTCTGTTACAGGGTAGGCTAAATGAATTACAGAAGTGAAATATGTTATCGCATAACTAAGTTGCACTTGATGACTAATTGCTCACTGACTTTGTATTCCAGGACACTTATTCTGGCACTCCCACAAAAGTCAGACATGTCAACTATCAAACAGAAGATGAATTTGACTTGGAAGCGTGTTTGAGTGAGCCGCTTAAAGATCTCAATACTATGAGTTAAGTAGTGTTGGGCAAAGTGTTTTAGAGGAAGTTTATTTTAAATTTGAGAGGTTAGCCTGATTAATAAACTGGGTGTTGTCTACTTGTTAATAGTATGAAAGCTTGAGCAAAGTTAAGGACTGTTCTCTAAGCTGTGGTTGGTCTATGTATTCTCTGGACCAAACCTATGTAAAAATAGAATTAAGTTGTGTGACTTCTTTTTAACTTCTAATTTATGTTTTATCAGACTTTTTTTTTAAAGAACTTTTCAATAGAAAAATAGCCAAAGGCAATGCTGTCCTCAAGTAATCCTAAATAGTTCAGTAAGAGCATACTGTTTCTCCTGTAGCTGAGTTTGTAACTTCAGTTGCCATGTCACATCAAGAGCAAAGTAGGGTGATGTTGTTGACCATCGATATGCTACTTTGTTTTTCCATGTGGCTCTGCTACAAAGATTTATCTGTAGGTAATACAGGAGGCAGCTGAACCATGCTGATGATTAGTACTAGCAAACAGAGCCACTGCAGTTAAATTTAAGTTTAAACTGCCTTACGTAAGAAAGAGCAGGTTCTTTTTATTTGCAAAAATATTTCCGAAACAATGGGAAAGTAAATACTGTAAGAATCTGGAGTTCCATATGGTAAAGCCCAGGTAGAAGTGATAGTGCTTTAAGAAGCAGTAGCCCGAGAAGTCTGTAAATAGTCATGAACGTTAAATGCAGTCAAGAAAACGAAGTGCTTAATTCTTTTTAACTTGCTGATTTTAAATGTAAAACTGTTGTAAATGATAACATTGTACAGACTTTCTGTTTTCAGCAGAAGATGTTTCTATTGCTTTTTGTATGGGATGTTGCTGGAAAATAAATGGATATGTGTTTGTTTATGACTCTTAAACTTCATTTGATATTAATTACGTTCTGTGGATAACAAAATGCTGGTAACATGCTGAAAAACACATACCTGAGACTGGTATTAATACCCAGGTTTGCATATATGTTTTTAGCACCATCTTCTGATTGTCTTTGAGGGCACCTAATACCTCCTTGCATGTATACAGGCTGCTGTAGTAAATTTAAGGCTTAAAGTTATATGGGTAAGCCTACTGACCTTTTGCAGACTCCTCAGAAGTAGTTTAGACTAGTAGTTGTCCATTGGCTGACTAGCAAGTTCTGTTATCCAGAACACCTGCTAGAAGAGCTAGGTGGAAACTTCAGTCTTGTTTGTTTAACAGGACCTTTTATCAAGGAAAGTCACTTGGATTTATCTTTAAAATGGAGTTTCTGGGTGTGGATGTTATGTCAGGCTTACCAGAGACACTTCTCAACTTTCAAATGAGTATCTTGGCTATGAGGAATATTACTAGCTCTCTAATCAATCAGGCACCCATAAGATTCTTATCTAAGATCTGGTGGGGAAACCTTCAAGAGGAGGCTATGGCTGGGATAAAGATGGAGCTGCGCTCTGTTAAGGAGATGGCCTTCCTAGCAGAGAAGTCCGCAAACTGAATAGTTCCTCTTGCTCACTGCCCTGAGGGCCTTGAGCTTACAAACAGAAGAGAGCTACATATCTAAGAGAAAGTTTATGGGATCTGTTCAATGGCTCGTAGTTCTCCTCTGATCCCTCTGTTCCAAGTTCTGCTTTCTGCCCTCTCCCCAGTCAATTTTCTTGTTCATTTCCTGAGTAGGTTGCCCCTACTTTTCTTAGCAGTTCTGTTGTTGAATACCTAGTGGTAGCTTGAGCTACAAAGTCACTTCAGAAATTTTTTCCTATATCTCCTTCAATAAAGGTGGTCTTAAGGTCAAGCCGAACTCTTCTGTGACTAACTAGAATCTTTTCTAAACTGGAATCCAGACAATTGCATATGAAGTTGCTTGGGAACTAGGTCAAACAATGACTACTTAGTTGTTTGTTTGTTTTTTATGGTTAATGCATCTAACTTGAGTCAGTCACCTAAAGCTTAACTTAAATGGCACAGAGACAGAACTGTATTTAGTACCACCAGTTACAAACTGTATCAGAAGAGTTTTTTTGAGGATAAATGTATTACTTTCTGATTGTTTTGAAGATTATTGATGAGTAACATTCAAGGCAAATGAATAGCTTTTTTGTTTGCTTCATAAGTTTGAATATTAATCAACAAAGAGTTCACACAACTGACTGTCAGTCAAGAATAAAGTATTAATATTTAATGACATGCTGTTTTATCCAGTGTGAAATGAGGTAAGGCAAGAATTCTGTAGCAAATCACATATGGTGTAACTATAAACTAGTATTTCATAGGTCACTTACGTCACCTTGATTCTCTCCTCATAAGCTTGAAGTGCTTGACACTTTGCAGTAATAATTGGATCTAGATTTTGTGTCTCAGTTCACATGTTATCAGGAGATACCAGGTGCTTTTGCTGGAGACCTACTTTTACCTGCCGTGGTAACGCTCAAGCTCTCTAGTTCTGTGTTATCATACTGTAATAGCTTTGCAAGTTATTAGGTGATCAATGAATTATCTTCTCTGCATGCTCTTCTTAAACTCATGTTATATCAAAACTTGACGCGATTAAAGCGGCAGAACTTCTCAAGGGTATATCTAGGCTATTCAGGATAACCTGAATGAAATTAAGTCCTGGAGTACTAACAGATTCATATAATCTGATCTCCTGGATAACGTGGGCCGTAAAATGTCACCTTAAATAATCCTGTAGTGAATCAATTTTCTCTGAGATGGAGAACCAGAATGAGGCACTGTTGGAGTCGCTGCGCTAAGGGAGAAAAGATTAGATGAAACTTTTAATGGGAGGAGGAGAAATCTCGTTAATCTTAACGTCTGTCTGTGTGTCGGAGTGCATGGTCAAGGCCAGCAGACTGAGAGTGGAAATGTTCTCTAGATAGCTGGCCAAGTTGGGTCAGTGGAATATTCAAAAGATTGCTTAAAGGCTACCTCCAAAGGATAAGGATACTTAAAACTGGTTTCTCGTTAAGAATATTGAACCCAGCAAGTATCCCCTGAGATAGATCTGAAATGTGTGCATCTTCTCTAGTTTATTCTACAGAAACCTGTCACTGTTCTAATCTGAAGAACGTCCACATCTGTGAAAACCACTTTCTATGGAGCTTTTTTCAGAACTTCACCAAAAAAAAAAAACTTTCTTTATAGGAAGCATCTGGCTAGGGTATTTGAGACTTTGTTATATTCATATGAAAAAATACTTCAAAACCCAATATTTTTTAGTAATTCAGGTTCTTTTTGGCAGTCACTAGGATTCTGTGACTTGTGTTCTTGGGGATCTGTATCAGTGAAGGAAATAGAGGACCCTTTTTCTCACCAGAAGACTCAAATATGGGGAGGACGTGAGCAAAACATCTTGGGGAACCATAGTACCTTTGTACTTGGCAAACGCTTGGGCAAACACCTCAGCTGAGTGAGTTTTCTGTTGTTAGAATGAAACGCATAAGAAATATTTCTCCTCTGGCAAATGTCTTGGGACGCTTCTGAGTTTCTACAGCGTCTCTCTTCAGTGGGTAGCTTATATGTACGTTTAGACAAAACTAACTAACTGGCTATCACACAGCCAAGATTTCCATCACAGGCCTTGGGATGTGATTATCTTGTTCCCAGTATTGCGTGCAGCCTGCCTCCTGACACTGCTGTTACAAATGCTTTCATATACAAGAATCATCCAGTTGAGAATAATGATGCTTTTCCACCCTACCCCTTGCTTATTCACCAGCTCCAATTCCCCTATGTAGGCATGGATGTGACCTTATTTTCAGGTCTTTTCTCAGTTTTCAAATTTTGGAGATTTTCCATTGTGCTGCACTTGGTCGGTTCGTATTCCAGCCATGTGCTGGAATGGGTCATTCTTCTACCTGCCAGGTCTATGCTATGTTGCCCCTGCCTCTGAAGTATAAGGTCCTGTGGCTGTTCCTTTTTCTAGACATTTCTATATATTCATCCTCTGTTTCTCTAATGCGCTTTGGCTAGTTTACAGGTAACTTATTTTTGCTTGGCTGCCTTAAAAGCAGACCTCAGGTGAAAGTCTGTGCTGTTCAGTATGCATTCTAGCGCAGGGACTAGGTATGTGTGAGTAGACAGGTTGAGCCTAGTAATTTCTTTAGGCTGGACTGTGTTCAGTGACCGTTCCTAGAACGGGCTCACGTTTTGAACAGATCTCAAGACAGACGGGCATCCATACTGCTGTCTTTAATTCTATGAGTTATTCCCCTTCTCTTCAGCTACTTAGAGATGGTTTTATGGATTGCATCTAGCTAGGTGGCTAAAGAGAGTGACCACGCTGTTGGAATTTTTTTCCTAAGATGTTGGATTATCAAACTGGAAAACAGCTTCGTTTTGTTGTTGGATAAAGCCCTCTGGTGGTTAAACATGGGATAACTTTACCCTTTAAGGGAACGTCTGGTAATAGAATCTTATGTGAAATAGCATTTGTGCATTCAACCACATAACTTCATACAACGAAGTTTACTTAAGATGGAGAACTGGCAAGTACCTCTGTCAACTTTAGATATATTAGGTTAAGTTTTTAACTTTTTTTTTTTAATGTAGGCAGCAGAACTTGTGAACCCTGCTTTCTTACAGATTCGTGCCTTTTATTTTATGATTCTCTTACTCCCTTCATAGCAAGAGTCCTGAATCCTGTTTCAGCATCCTTCATATCTTCATACCTTCATGCCTGGCTAAGTGAGAGCAGTCTTAGCCATGGCTAATTTAAAGCTACATCTGTGTTGACTGGATAGGTGGTGAATCTGTGCTGATAGGATGGCAAGTGGAGAAGGTTAGAGCTAAGCTGTCCCTGCTTTTCCTTCATGTGGGCATTAACTGGGTCTTCCTTCATTACTTATCTGTTGTTTCATAAGGCTTAAAGGAAAATTACATCTACCCTTCTGTTAAATATAGATGAAATTAGAAAGCTAGTTCAGAAATTAGGGGGGAAAGGGAGAGCAGCAGGAAAAAGGACTTGACAATACAGTGATTTACGTCTCTTTAAGGAATCCAAGCTAAAACTTACTGTGTTCAATGAATTCATTTCTGAATCAGAAATGCACATGAGCAAAACACTGGTGAATGGATATGTTTACTAAAGTTATTTTCAGGAGTCAAAACGATTATCTGTTTTGTCATTGTTGCTGATATACGTAAGACACTGGTATAGAGGCAGCTTTTTTGTAATTGTGCTTTAACGTGGATCCATGCAGAAGTCTTTTGGGGGATGATCAAGTGTGTTTTATTGAAATACCTGGACGGGTGAAAGAGTTGTTCTGAAAGAGATCCAGACTTTCCTGAAAGATCCCCCATCCTCCTGTGTTTGCTTGAGATGCATCTATATAATTTCTCAGAACTTGAGAAGACTGATTAATAAATGTTTATGTCTTCCTTTTTGGGTGCTTTCTGACATAAATATGAATAATTTTGGAAAAATAGCATACCTACAGTTGAGAGATTGAAGGTTCTTTGGGCAGTGTTAGAATTTAGTTTTATTTATTTTCAAAGAAACCAGTGTACTTAGGGTGTAGTATAAATGATAGACTGGCTAGGAGAGAGAGCCGTATTGTTGGGCAGAATCTATCCAATACATCCAGTATTTAATTCTGTGGTGTCTGGGTAGTACCTAAATACAAAACATACAAGAAATCAAGATCTAGCATCTGTCAGTTCTGGCCCCCACCAGTGCTGGATTACCACCAGCGCTGGTTTCTTCATTCTTTGAGCTTGCCATTTAGCTCCTTTGGATTGTGTTTAAACACAATAGGAAACTAATTTATCCACAAAGGTGCTGATTCATGCACTTGAGAAATAAGTTAGCTTTAAGTGGAAAATTGGAGCTTTCTTGGTGAGTTAAACTGGGGTTCAGCTGTCTTATGTTGGGAGTTACCTATTTTTTCGAGACTCTTGAAAATTTTCCTGGAAGGTATTGAAAGGGCTGTAATTATTAGTAAAAACAAAAGTCCTCTTCTCTGTTTCTTTAGAAAGCGCCTATTCTATTTCTTCTGAAAAATTCTTTGTCCTCAGAAATACGAGTGCAATATAGGAGTGAAGGTTTGTGTCTGCTCTTTCAATCAGCTTTCACGTGCTAAAATCAAAGTAACTTTGCAATACTGCAGAGGGCAGTAAAAGTGCATGTTTAATTACATGCACACAAAAGAAATCTCAAGAGTTGCTTTATATTTGTTTTAAATGCCAGGAATCTAATTATACTTACTGATTCTGACCTTAGGAGCAACCCACAGTTCCAGTAAAATCCCTTCAAGTCTGTCATCTTTCACTGTTCTTTCCATTTCCAGTTTCACTTGATCTTAAGCCCATTATTACAGGGGATGAAGGATAATGGTAACTTAACAGCAGACAGGGAGAGAAAAAAATGGAATTTAGGCAAAAAAAATCCTCCTGACAAATACTACTAGCCTGCTTACATTTGCAATCCTTAGTACTGTACAGTGGAAATATCTGAAAATGCTTATTTAAATTGTTTTATAGAGATAGTTTCCTTGTGCAAAGAATAAAAAACTCATTTTTTTCCCTGAGGTTTTGAGGTTTCCCAGGGAAAACTAATTTCAGCATTTTGTGCCCAGTTAATGTTTTCAGAAGCTTCCTTGACAGCTCGTTAAGTATCATCAGGTTATAAACTGCTCTGTGATGAGCAGTGCATAAGAATGGAGGATCGCAATGAGACTTTTGCCTGTGTTTGGTGTAAAATGCGAGATTGAATCCATACTCTTTGACATACTTGTTAAGAGTTTGTTTCTCCTATATCTAACAAATCATCAGATCAGTGCAGTAAAAGGCTTGCGATATGAATTTGAAATTTTACATTGAAGCAAGAGCACTGGATGTGAAATCAAGGTAGGGAGTTAGCAGTAACTGAAAAGAATATGTTGGTAAGGCCATTGTGGATGACACAAAGAACGCATAACTGAGAGAAGATACAGTACTGACTAACAAAGACAGTCTGAAGATGCGTTAGGTACTAAGTCTAGGAACAAAACTGCCAATTTAATAAAATAATAACTTACTTTTTTTTCCTAGTATTTGACCATAACATTTCTTCCCCTCATTCTCGTCGATTTTAAGTGCACCATTAGGACAAAGGAAACTGTCAGGAACAATCTTTATGCTAGACAAAGTATGACATGAAGAGAAAAGTATAGAAGTGAGACTTTATGAGACTTTTAATCTATTATTTGTAATGGAACATTCTTACTTCTTCAGATTTTCATCCCATTAAAATACGTCTCTAATGAAAAGTTGATATAAGTGCTTCCAGTCTTTACTGGATGCTGTGTCTTTTTAATTTTTGCTTTCTTGTAAGATGTCAATGTTAAGGTCAGCAATAAACTGAAAGACAAATGTTTTCTCTGAATAATAATCATGTTATCGATTAAGCGAGACATAATGCAGTTTTATTATTGAAAACTAAATAAACGGTGGCTGGATGGAATTACAGGCTTTGTGAATCTTAATCTGGGCTAGGTGAAGATGGGCTGTCTTCAGATAAAGGTGGCAAGCGCTTAAGCTAGTTCTCTGGAGAGCATCTAGAACGGGGCAAACTTTTCATGTGAAAAATTTCTGTATATCAAACTTTTTTTGTTTTTAATGGAAAAAGAGAAGATGCCCCTCTAGGAAACTCAGAATCAAGTCCTTGCTCTGCCTTTCTTGGAGAAGGCCGTTAAAACAAGGTCTGTCCCATCCCTGCAGGCTTTTAACTCTTCTAACATTAGGGGTCATGCGCTCCTTGTGGTCAGACACTATTCCCCAGGAACCTTCCTGGAAAAAATATCATTGGAATCAATGTGCTTCTACTTCAGTTAATTTTTCGGACAATAATGCTAAAATATTCTCCCCAAAAAACTCCATAACAAATCTAACTTTAAAGCTATAATTTTTAGAGTTGAGGTGGATTCAGAGTAGCATGGAACAAAATACGTTTTGTTTCCTAGCACAAGTCTGTTTTACTAGGACTACAGGTAGAATTTGGGCCCTGTGGTGCAATTCAGCATAAGATTTTCTTCACATTAGTGCAATACTTGAAGATCACTATTTTTAAAAAGTTATGAAAATGCAGTGTTCATTTCTAAGAACAGAAATCTCACAAAGGGACTTCTTTCATCGAAAAATGCAGTTCTTGCTTTCTTAGCCTCCATTGGTCTGGTTTTGATGTATTCACAAAGCAAACCCATTAAGGTGTGTTCTACAAAGCAAAAACAGTATTGATCAGGAGGCAAACGTGTTCTTGTTGGTGGAGTAAGCATGTCTGACTATTAACTGAACAAAGTAGATCCTCTGTTTGACCTTTGTCTGCTGTAATACTATTTTAAAGCTGAGACTAGTATTTTGCTTTCAGTCTGCTTATTGCTGAGAGTTGTACTTTTCACAAGGATGTAGATATAAAAGGGATGATCCCTTTAAGACTTGCCTGATAGGTTAAGTCAGGAAATTCATATCTCGCACACCAGGCAAAAATATGCTAGCAACTGCTGGGAAAATGACAACTGCAGTGTCTGATCGCTTGTCAAATCAATGAGGCTTTTCTCTCCTTTTGGTGAGAATTTATTTGCAGGGGTTGGTGAGCTGAGAAAATAAGATTCCTGACCTAATGGTCACCCCCATTGGTATCTCATTGTGGAAAATACTCTCTGCTGCAGTCCATTCAAGTGATTGGCAATGACAGCTTGGATGGATATTGTCAGTTGACAGGGCTTTGCACTCTTTCTGTTTTAAAAATGATGCAAAAGATCCCTTCCCCAGTGGGCAGCGCCACAAGTTGAGTTTATGAATGAATGGATGAATGCATGCTTCTCTCCTGTCATTTGCAACAAAAAATATTCCAATCCCATCCCTGAAATGATATGCTAAGTAAATTCACACACATGCGTTTAACACTCAAATGGTGCCTGAAGGCAAGCTGAGCAAGTCCTTCCGAACGCCATGGCTGTATTTTTTGTAGTCATTAGGAATTTCATGGAAAATGTAAAACTGCCCATTTGATATGGAAAATCTCCATGAAAAATGTGAAATTCCAGTGTTTCCAGCAAGGTTTTGCTGACAGCTCATGCATGGAGAATAGCCTGAAAGACATGCATGCAATTAAGGCATCCATATAGCTGAGCGGGAGAGAACACAGGCAGTGGGGGATGTGGCCTTTGCTAGGGCCAGCTGGTGTCTGCGCCTGGACTCTCTGAGGGCACTAGACCATTGAGAGAAGAGGGAGAAAGGGAGGGGGAAAAAAAAAAACACAGAAGCTTCAGAGAAAATCCTAAAGCTCCTAGGTAACCTTATGCCTCTTCCGCCTCTCCAGATGCTATTAGATGCAGTTTAGCGTGTGACAGAAGTTTATTGCTTTTGCATACCTGATAGTAATGATGCAAATATCAAGTATGCAGAGGTACTGGGGAACTTAGCCAGGGAACCAGGTGCTAGGCTGTGAAGATGAGAATGAATGGTTTGGGAGAGAAGGAAGGGCATTTAAATTTTGCTCGGTAATTGTGTTAGGCACGCCCCACCACTGCTTGTTAGAGAAGCTAATGGCGAAGAGACAGCTCTGTGTCTCTGAGTTTCTTTGCTACATTTTTGAGTGGTTTAGCTCTATCAGTAAAGGCTTAGCTAATTATCCTACTTGTTTTAGAAGAGTCATTTCTGCATATAAGCTTGAAAAACCTTCAGCTGTGTGTTGAATATGGAGGGTAAAACTGAAAAGAGAGGACTGCAAAGACTCTCCTGCCTTCCTCCATTTCCATTGCAACAAAACGGCATAATGTTGCAGGCAGCCGATTCCTTGCTTTGCCGTGCGGTCATTTGTCTGAGAAGTTCCAGTCCATTCCTTGCACCAGCCTGGCCTTATAGCACTCTTGTGTCCTTAGCATTGATTTAACCAACTTTAGAAAGGAAGGGTGGAACAGTTTGCGAGCCCAGGGCTGCAGGTTTGCAGAACAAGTGTGTTTATTCTCCAGACGTTCCCTGTAAAGGCACCTGCTGCCAACATTCATGTGTCACGGGTGGGCCTGAGACAGGGCAGGCAGCGCGCAGAAGCGTGGGGCAGAGCGGTCCAAGCTAGCAGTGATTTGCACTCCTGCGGACAAGTAGTTCAGCATAGCTCTGCACACAGAGTTGCTTGGATCTGCAGCAGCACGGCTGCGTTATGCTGCTAGGCCGCTCCAGCTTCTAATGCTGCTCCACCAGCCTTTGGTGGGGTACCTCTGCTCCGTCCTCGTTGCCCCGTGGAGACAAGGACTAAGTGATGCACCCCTCAGGCACAAACAAAGCGTCTAACAGAACTGGGAAAGAACCAGGTTGCCCGATTCCCAGGCGTAATGCCCTGACTTATCTTTCTCATTTAGGAGCTATTGTACAGATTTCTCCCAAAGCAGATTGTGCTCATTCTTCCTTCTTTGCTTGCACTGTTCGGGAAATACCTCTTGTGTGCAAGTTTGGGAGAGAAGGTGGGGGGCAGGAGAGAGGAGGAAAATGAAGTATCGGTTGGTGTTGCATATGAATGTAGAACAGAGGTCCACTATGTAAACAGGAGACAATTTGAGGAGAGGCTGGCAGTGGATACATTATTTCCCTGCTGCTTCTGAAGCATATTTAATAAAAGCAAAACTGTGCAGCCACTGAAATATCCCATCAAAATAAAGTCTCAGATGGTTGCCCTCTCACAGCTGCACCATCAAAGGAATTACATTTAAATGTTTTGTTTGGACTCTCCCCCTTGCCCCCCCTCCCCAAATCCCTGAACACTCACTCCCACGCACATGGAATATTTAAACCGAGTAGCGAGAGCATGAGGGTCCCGTAGCGTGAGCCTTTGCAATTACAGCAAAGAAGGAAGGTAAGCAGCTTTCACTGTGCTCCAAATCATTTGCTTTGCAATCCCAACAAAACTGTTTACTGATTGACTTAACCAACTTTTTCCAGAAAGGCTTGGCCAGCCTGTGAAGCGGTGGTGCTTTGTTTGTAGAGGTCTGTTTGCTTTACAAGACTGCCTGCAGCACAGGGAAAATGGAGGCAGAGGGGACCCCTTGTTAGAGCCTGCCTGCTAAGACTGCAGTTCAGCATATATCCTTGTTCTACTTTTTCTGGATTTCTTTACTTCCACGCCTTCTAGTTTTTAGCTCCATCGCTGTTTGTGTTCTTTTGAAAAGGCAATCTTTTGTGGCCAGAGAACAAGTGACAAGACAATGCGGAGTGCAGAAGGGGAGAGCGCTTTGCAAAATTAGGCCAGAAATTACAAGACCTACCAGGTATTATTACTAGTATAAGAAAATTATGCACAGTACCTGACAGCTATTTAAGGAGAAGATGCTAATTGCTGGAGAGGTCCTTAGGGAAAAAAGCAAATCCAGACACAGAGCCTCCTCTCCTTTGCACGGTAACATCTCCAGTAATGTTAGCCCTATGTTGCTGCTAGTTTGCAAGTGATATAATATGCCATGCCTGATAGGTTAGTATATTGCCTGTCTGGGTGAAGCATGCTCATGCCATGCTCCTTTACTAAAGTCCTCGCATTTTTGAAGGTGATCATTTTTGATCACCACAGCTGTGTAGGGCTCTGGTTTGCTGTATAAATACGGTATGCTACTCCAACTGTAGTTCTGGTATTGACCAGGATTTGAGTGTATTCACACACAAAACCATTTACTCTGAGTAGGTGGTGGTTTATATATGAGTTAGCTGGCCAGTTATTAGTGTTTGGCAGTCTATTAGCGCATCTCAGCTGCTAAGACAAGTGTTTCATATTGATAACTTATTTTGTATTTTTTCTCATTTGGCCCACAGAAGATAAACTAGCTTCAAAAGGCAAAAGTCATTAACGCCTCAAGAAAACACAGCTCTGTAGTTCTGTAATATGAATATGGACTAGATACCCGAGTTCTCCTCTTCCATGAGGAAGAGGCAACATTTTACCAACCATGGCCAAATAATGAGACTAGACCTGCTTCCCTTCATCATTTACACAAACTGGACTGGAATAGCTCCTCACAAGGCTAGTCTGCAGCAAAGGTTGTGTTATTCTGTAGAAGAAATAACTGTTCTCAGATAAGGTCATTTATATTCTGGGACAGAGCCTAGATTCTTCTGTTTAAAAAGAAAAAAAAAAGGGGGCATTTTTGCTGTTGCTCCAGTGGCAACAGCCACAAATAGATATACCCAGAACCAGCTGCACCAGCCAAGCCTTTTTGCCTTGATTAGTGGGCAGAGTGTGGGTGAAATGATAAGGAGTGCATGGCAAATTGAAAATAAAAATGATGCATTGTTCTATAATTCAGAGACTTCACTTTCTGCATATGTGCCCTTCGTGCTGTCGTCTTTTCAGGGGGAAAATATTCTCTTTCCCTTAAAATGCTGTGGTCACTCAACCATGGTGAATGTGCTTGAATCTTAAGATTTATGATCACAATCCTGTTATCTGCAATGTCAGGATGATTATCCCAGCAGTCCTATGGGATCAACCTAAAAATTGTTGGTCAAGAAAATTATTTGTTAGGAATTACAGCAGGAAGATGATTTGTTCTGAATTTGAAACAGACATAGTTATATGCAGCTGCTCTGGCTGGTCCCCCCTCCTTTCCCATGCTGTCCAGACAAGATGAGATACAGGTTCTTGTTTCTTCTGTCAGGATTTGCAGGCTGACTGGAAGAAACTCACTTTCTATTTTCATTTGTTTTCTTCATTTTACTGCCATGAGTATGCAATAACTACACTATAACTTTAATACAGCTGAAATATATTTTATCTTCTGGGTCCGAGGATTTACTCTCTTGTATTTGGGTGGGTGTATTTAATGGAGTAGACATAAAATACTGAAAGGTCTTTTGTGTGTAGAAATCTGAAGAAAAGCGTCTCTTTGCCATCAAAAGCTTACTACTGACTGAGTTCTAATCTCTTTAACCAAACAAAAGACAAGCCCAGTGACAACTACGATAGTTCTAGCATGGCTTCTTAAAGCTTCTGTCAACTTTCTGCAACGCTTTCGGAGAGAATAGAAACCGGCCGTCAGCGCAGTGGAGTATTTAGCTTGAGAGCATGAAAAATCGTGACGATTCTTTGGCTATTGGAAATGTCACTTTTAACCTTTTTAAAATAATAATTCCGTTAGAAGATGCCTTCTCTCTAAGCACTCTCTCCCCACAGCTATGTCTACACCTCATACTAGAAAATAGCTTCAGTACTTGCGTAAATTTGAACAGGTAGCTAGTCCAAGAGACTTTGGTAGCTAAAAGTTATGTATCCATAAACGCTTTACAGACAACTTGTTTGGTCTAAGATCTGTTGAGCAAAATGGAAATCCTTCCACTGACTTGAAAGGGCTCCTGGATTAGGTGTTTGGGAAGGCCACAAAGCACAGACCTAGGCGGATAAGTAAGTCAAGTTCTACTGTACTAGCTTTGCTGCCTCCATCTGATTTCCCATTCTAGGCTACAGCAATGTGTTAATTGTGCTGGGCTTCTTTTGCTGTGGACTTGCTGCATATGGTTTTCAAACATAGGCCCTTCACCAGGCATCCAGTTGTCCCATCTGGGCCTAGATTTGATGTCATTGCATCTACAGCTGTATTCTCACTGTCTTTCATCTTCCATGAAAAGCTAGGGGCAAGATCAGGGTGTCTGTGAGGCATCTTATAGCAACTGGCAAAAGACTTTTGGAAAGCTCTGTGAAATCTCTGAAAACTTGTTCCTTCATCCTTTGCAGTCGTATTCTGTTGTGAGAGGAATGCAGCAGAGCAGACTTACTGTTCATGTTGCACAACCACTTAGGACTGTGTTGTGCTGAAGGTCACAGCCTGTCACAACTTTCACAAAACTGTCACAACCCAGCAGAGCTTAAAATCTGTTAGATGCTCCTGCATTCTTACACTCTTTACTGATCCTTCTAATCTGGCTCTAATTTTCAAACACATCTATTAGGTGGAGTGGATAGAAGAAGTGATTCAAATTCAACAGCTGAAGCAAGTTCTAGGTGATCTCCAGCATCACTTGAGACTGTCAGAATCTTCAAGATGAAGCCCTAGCCCAAGGTATATATCCTAAGCCAAGGGCCAGGCTGGATTCTGTTACCTTAGCAGGTAGCATGTTATTCCACAAGTATTTTGAGGTTTAATTTGGTGTGAGCATAAGCCTGTGTTTAGGCTTCAAGCTTAGGATGGGACAGCGTCCTCCATCCTCATCAGGTGAGAAACGGCTACGTGGTATGCAAACCAACCATATGTTTGGAAGAACTACTTGTGGGCACTTTTCCTCCAGCTTGTGTGAGAAATTTCCAAGGTGTGAAAGCGTGACGCAGTTTTGCCTGAAGATTGTGATGTTTAATGGCGAGTGACTTTGGGGCTGTTGGGCCTTATAAAGGGAAAAAGACTCAAAGAGAGCGATGGAGATGAAGTTACATGAGAAGGGATGAGCACTTAAACAATTCACTGCTGCCAAAAAAGGAGTACCCTTTATTTTCCTACTTTCCCCCCTGCCTCATCTCCAACCAACCACAAGATCCTGCCACTTGTTTTGTAACATCTCCTGTAAGACCAATCGGCTTCTAGATCAGTGAGTTCAATTAGCTCAATGAAGGACGCATGAAGAGCTAGAACCAGTGCCAAAGCGAAGATAGGAACAGGTGGAGAAGAGAACTTCAAATAGGCTGGATCTGTGTGTAGAGGCAGAAATTATATTATGGCAAGAGCAAATTTAGCAGCTTGTCATGGTGAGGGAAAATCTTGCTTTTCTTCCTTCTGCTTCCAGCTGTGCTTTCCCTTCTTGTCCCTTGGGCCTGCTCTGGCACCTGTTGAGTCAACATGTTAAGCAGGCAGAAAACCGCATAGGGAATAAAAGAAAAGAGTTTGTGTCTCTAAGGGATTTGAATCAGCTCAGCAAAGCGTCAGTATGAGGAACAGATAAGGAAAAGGGAGGAGATTGTACCCTCAATCTGTATGAGTTGAAGGCGCTATGCAGTATAGATGCATATATGCTACACTATAGACAAACCACAAGGGCCTAGGCACAGGCTAACCAAATGCATATTGTCAGGAATATCACTTGGCACAAGATACCGCAAGATGGTAGGCACACGTGCAGGCAGTTAGCTCACTCTGCTCCATGCTAGCAAGCCTGCACTTAATGGTGGTCTAGGGGAAAGTGCCATATGACATAAGAACATGAAAATAGCACCTAGCTAGTATCCTGTTGGGTCCAAGAAAAAAAGGTAAGAATGAAAGTATATTCTGAGATTTTCCCTGGTGTGCTCTCTTAGCTTCCAGCTATCTATAGCTTAAAGGCTTCTTGAGCTAGAGATTATGCTTTTGTGTTCATAGCCCTTGGCAGACTTTCCTCCTGTGAATTTATTTAATCATGTCTTTGAATCCATGAAAACTTTGGCAAGATAATTTGAGATCTTTGGATAAAAAGAACCATAGTAGTATAAAAAGAGGTCTAGCAGAAAACACCAGTATTTTTACAGTATGATGAAAACTTCCTTTAAATAAAAGTTTCAAATATTTTTCCTAAAAAATCAAAACAAAACTAAAAAGTAAAAATATTCAAATATCAATAAAATCCATGTACTACTACTTGCAAAAACAGTTATTCCCTCTTCTCTTCTTCGCCTTCAATAATGAGAATCTTGTTATATTTATGCTTTCCCTATACCTGCTAAGGATTGTTCCCCATATCAACATTAATTGTTTATCTTCCTGCTTTGAATATTATCTATGCTGGAAATTTAGCACTTACGATTGCTGTTAGAGGTCTATGCACCATTGTGTAATGCTGTTGAGAACATGTCCCATTGACATAGCTTTGAAGTGCCAAAATCAGCCAGCAACCACCTACACTAAGACTCCCAGCGGTTACCAATGCAGGGGAAAGCCAACTGATATTATCTATAGCAGGAAACACTTTAGCAAGCTCCCCTAGCCTAGACAGGGCCTCTGGAGTTGGGATGTCTCATTGGGGTCCTCTTAGCAGGTAGGAGCCTGCTGAGGAATTTTCACTTTAGGCTTCTAGTTTCAAACTTGTGCTCTTCTGATGGAAAATCTTCTGTGGAAAATTTATAGAATTATATTTTATGGACTTGCACTGCAGTGATTGGCACCTTTCTGCAGTTACTCAAGTTTCTTTGTCTTCCATTTGCCTTCTCTTTTCAGGATGACTATTTAAACACCTAGGTAGTAGTCAGACAAATTTACTAGTTGTGTGACAGTCCTGGAACCAGGGCAAACTTAGTTTCACATATGCAATTTCTGTCTTATTTTCCTGGAATAAAACACAGAATAATTTAGGTCAGCAGGGACTTCAGGAAACCATCAAACCTCCTCCCTGCTCAAAGCAAGGCTAACCTCAACATCAGAGCAGGCTGCTCAGGGCCTTGCCCAGTTGCATTTTGAATATCTCCATCATGGTGAACTTTTTTTCTCTAATATCCAATTGGAATTGACTTGCATCTGCTGCCTCTCACCCCTGCACTATGCACCAATGAAAATAGCCTGGCTTCATCTTCTCTATAACCCCCATCACTACTGACAATAGGCCATTCAGTCCTTTTCATCCACTGAGGAGAGGGCTCAGCCATTAAGCAGAGTGCTCCAGTCCCATCCCTCCCCATTTCTTTTGGGCTTGCTTTCATTGCTTGGGCCTTAGGGGTGGTATTCCTTGCACTTTTCCTTTTTTCTGGGTCCCACTGACATTGCAGTTTCTTCAGGTCAACGGAATTCTACCTGGCTTATTATTTAGTTTCAATTACCCTCGTACGGAAACAGTGTTTATTTGCTTTATTACCACTTGCAGTGATACTGGCCACGAAGCAAAGACATGAAGCAGAGCCCCTGCCTTGTGTAAGAGGTATGAGACCTCTGCACTCACTCCAGTGCAGACGATGAGTATGGCAGCTACGAGCAGCGTGGAAGTGATATAGCCACATCACTGCTCTGGCAAGTGTAAGCTGAAAGGCACTTTAGATACGGGTCCAAAGGTGTTATAAAAATTTGTATGTAATCCCCTTCCCTTTGAAGGCTCTAATGGCATTGGCAATGCTTCCTATTATGTTGAAAGTTCCTGGATATTTTTCATTAGTCACAGAGCTCTGTTAAAGGGTAGAGCTGAGCCTAGGATTTAGGGCACTAACAGATTAGCTGGTGAATTTTGCCAGGCTGGGGTAAGAAGCTTCCACTACCCGTTTGTCTGCTTCCCCTTTGGGCAGAAAGTTATTGCACATCCAGCAGAGGTTTGAGAAGGGAAGTGTGCCAACTTCTCAACCAACCTGGTGCAAAGCCTGGTGCCTTAGTTACCCTCCCATCCTTGGCAGTTTGCAGGAAGACACTGGGCTATTAAGTGGAGCGGCTCAGGACACGTGTTCCCATCTGCCAGTTCTCCTGCAGATGTGCTAGCTGCCAGAAGAGGGTGGAGCAGACAGTTGGGAGCCGTAGCATTCTCAGCAGTGCAGTTAGATCTGCCAGAGCTTGTCTGTCAAAGCCCTGGGTTGGATTGTCTAGGCTGTTACGATCTGCCTGTGGTTCTCTATCTGCCAGAGCCTGTCTGTCAAAGCCCTGGGTTGGATTGTCTAGGCTGTTACGATCTGCCTGTGGTTCTCTAGCGCCCAGAGCAGATTTATCCCAATGCCTCAAAGAATCCTCTCTAAAAGATTAAAACAGAGACAGATTAGTTCTCTTCTGCAGGAAAGGAAAGCAAAGTCTTGCACTCAAGACAGCTGGGTTGGAGTGCAAGGCATTCAGTTCAAGTCATAGCTTGGTCCCTGCAGGCGAACAAGAAGCAGAGCTCTGCTGAGTGAGAACTCCCTGGTGCGATTTGCATTGCTCTTTTCCATGTGTTCAGTAAAACCAGAGCAAACCTGTCCTTGGGCACTCCTTACTTTGGTTTAGTTTCTCACCAGATTAAAGTAAACCGATAGAAGTCTGGTTTTAATACGCTGCAGGAACGTCCATTCCTCCCCTTCCTCCAGGGTTTGTATTAGTTTAATGAATTGGTTTAAATTAACATCTAGTTACATTGATGCAACTCTTTCATGTAGATGAGGCCTGAGGCTACTAGATAAACAAGAGATGAGGTGAGAGAACCTTTAAATTCTTCATAGCCCAACAGAAACTTTTAAGAATTAATTGAGATCTATTTTTGGCTTATTCCTACCTTTTAAAAGAAACTATAAACCGGCTAGCATGACTGTTAGCTTTCGGACATGGCCAGGGAGTGGGTGGAGAAGAATACCAGGAGGTTATGAATGCAGCTTTTGGAGTTTGTACCTGAGACTGCCTTCTCCCAAAGACTGGGGAGCTGCCAGCAAGCTACAGATGTGCAGCATATGAATGGGTGAAAAGAGGAAGTACAAGGAAAAGCTGCAGGGCTAAATCCCAGTCCCATTTAAAGTCAGTGGCAAAACTCCACTAAGATTGGCCCTTGGCCCTGAATTCATTTGTTCTAAAGTTTGCTTGTGCAATTGATAATCTGTGCTGCTGAGCAATAACTGCTACAGGAAGGGAAAACTGAAAAGGAGGCAGTGGCGGCAACACAAAAGCTGTAGAATCCATCCTGACTCTGCCTGGACTCAGCATTTCACATCATGGTTTCACTATGTGCAGTGCTGCAGGGCAGCATCCTCCTTGTGCCAAAGCCACATCAAAGTGTAATGTGTGGGGCAAGATTTCAGCATCCCAGGGTAGCAGAAAGTAACAGCCTGAGTTGCCTGCGTAATGAGCAGGAATATGGGCGTGCGCTGTGCAAAGGCGCTTTCTTTTCAAAGGTGTTTGGGGAAACTAAATCCAGTCAGTCATATGGAGTGATTTAGAAACTTTTACTGTACAGAGAAAATGCACATGACAGTCACACGTGACTTTTACATACTAGTGCTTCTCCCAACAAGGTAGATAACACGAGCCCCAATTATGGATGGGAAAACTGAAGCACAGAAGAGAAATGACTTGTCCAGTGTCCCATAGGACAGCAGAGGCATAGCAGAGGCTATTTCCCTTGCTTCAGTCCTGCCTTGTACTTTATAAGACAAAACTGACCTCTTGCTTCAGGCAGTAAGTAAATATTTAACTAATGCAGATGCTTTTTTTAATATCACAGTATGATCAAAAGGAATTTTAACTTGCACCCACAGACCAACTTCTTTTCTCTCTAACAGGTGCAAACAACGTGGATCTGGGATGACTGGGACATTGTTTTGTTCCTTGCTGTTCATGTTGCAATGAGGGTTTTATAATGAGTCTTCCTAATACATCTGTTTTCCGGAATCCAATAATCTGAGAAGTATTTCAGGTGACATTTAAAGATAGTTGAAGAAACTGAAAATGAAGCATCAGTATGATTCAGTTGTCCATAGCCTTGTTAAGTAGTATCCAGAAATAAGGGTGTTTTAGAGCTTTTTTGAGCTCTAGCTATTTGAAATTTTCCTTAAAAAAAGGAAATCAAGCAAGGCTGGTTGTGAACACTCTGGGGAGGTTAATACTGTCTCATTTTGCTGCTCTCGGTGGCTCATATCATTAATTTAAAGGAGATATAAATCTCATGTTTGTAAATGAACAGACATCTCCTGTGGTTGTTACACTCATCATCCCTGGTTTCTTGTCTGCTATTTTGAAGCACCTGATGCTTACAGATATTAGGGGATGCTGCACAAGGCAAATTCAGGATGGTGTAAAGTCCACAATTTCTGTTGACAAACCTTTGCTGCCTGCTGATGGGGACAGTGGCTGGAGGAAGGACAGGGCTCCCTGTTTTGGCACCAGAGCTCTTTATGCCACCTCAATCTGTTATTTCAGCTATACTGTGGTCAGCTATATTACAAAAATTAGATATCCTGTGTATACATAATTTTAAATAGAGGCAACTGCCTCGAGTGTGGTGATTTCACTTGTCAATAGTACTGCTTGCATACCCCAGATTTGGGAGCTTAAGTAGGCAAAAAGACATTTTAGTTTTACAGTTCATATTTCCTCCACTGACATCTCCAATATGACAAGCGAAAACAGAGAGCTGAGTCTCAGCCTTGACCAAGAGATCCACATCTCTTTGAATGACTATTCAAACTTGTGAGAGGGACAGGATTTCCAGTAAGAACTCCCATCTTGGGTTTCTAATTTAATCTTCCTCCTAGGCCAGCCCTAGATTTCTTGGTTAGATGCAAGTCAGAGAAGAGGTGATTGGTTCTGCTGTTCATGAGCAACCTGGAAGAGATCTTGTCACAAAAGTTGCTTGGATACATATGTGACAGGAGAGAAAACTGAGCATGTGATTTTAACGTTACCTATTTCTCGACTCTTGCAAGATCTCAGCAAAGGTTCACTCAGCCCTTCATACCTATTATGGTTCTCAAAATGGTCCTGGTGGAGTAGAGGAACAGTTGTCATCTATTTTATCTGATGGCTCTTTTTGGGTGGGTCCTATATTCACTAAGAGAACAATGAGATCAACTTGCCAGTTCCACCCAGGCAGGGTCTAACTCCTGAGCTTGGGACCTTGGATGCGGGACAGAAAAGAGGCCTGAAAACAGAAACAGAGGTATGTGTGTACAGTCTCTTTAAAAAGAAGGCTGAAACTGAGAGAGATGTGATTTGAAGAAGCCATTTTGCTACGATCTAGATGATACTGTTAAAGACAGTGTGGCGATCCAAAAGAGCCCCTTTGAGAGCGAGGGGCTATGATGCCCGAATGGCACGGAGAACGGCTGTTTGGCCTGTACCATGCTGTAGCTGAAGTCAGTCACTTCTTGGTTCTCATGTCCTCCTTTGTACCAGGCATTTCTGCCGACCTTACATCCATCAGTATTTCTTCAACGTTGCTCTGCTCCCTTTCCTCAGACTCACTCATTAGAAAGTCCTGCAGCCATTTGAAGCACTCAGGGACTTGCCTTCCAGCTGGAGACCCAAGGAAGTAAGCGCCTAGGCTGCAAGGCGGTGAGGAGACTGCCAGGAAGTCTTTCCCACTACAGCACATTTCACCTAGACCTGAGCACACAACAGCTATTTTGAACTCAGCTCTTCTCTGCCTTGTGGCTCCACATTTGAGAAGCAGTGACCGGTCCCAGTATGAGCGAGAGGAACTATTACAGCATGTACTGAAAAGTGCCAGCGTCTCATACCTCTCTACCAGTCAACATTCATGCCAAGGCATGGCAATATCTGTGGTTAACTGAACTGACTATCTGGTGGGTCCAGCGGACAGGAGGTGCTATTTCGCACAAACTTATCTTCTTCAGACTTAGAAGCTGCTGTCCTTTCAGTCTCTCTAGCAAACCCTCTATTCATTTTTCCCATCACCAAATAATGCATCATTCAGTATTAAGACATGGTTTAAAAGATAGACATTTTGCTTTTCCGTGAGTATTTTCCCAATTATTGGCAAATGATAGCAATTTTTTGTCAGCAGTCAAAAGGTTAAAAACTTCCCAGCGGCTCCATCGTTTGATATAAAACTATGCTTCCTTTCCTGTTAAGTCTCCTGAGCTCTTAGTCAGTTGTCCAAGAAACTGCTGAATCTGTCAATCTTCTGACTGACCTATCATCTGAACTGCAAACACTTCTTTTTTCAGCTTTCCCTTTGTCTCATGCAACATAAATTACAAGTGATGTAGGGATTAAGGCATTTGACAAAATGATATCAAAAACCAGTGGCTGCAGAAATGCCCCTCCTTCTGTTCAGTCCACAGATCCTTCTGAGATGACTTTAATTGTACCGTTTTACCTTTCTGCAGCACCTCCTTCCCATGATCCCTGAAGACCTGTAAAGGTACCTATTTCTGAGCTGACTGCTGCCTTCTGAGCTAAACACAGAATCAGAGGGTAGAGAGTGGAGACATAAAGGAGTCTCTCTCTTCTGGTAGTGGGTTCCTAGCTACAGACGCCTCAATGGTTACATCTCAAGCTTTGGGGAACCGAATAACCTGTGAAGATATGCAGCTAGAGCTGATGGGGAGAATTTGAGAACTGCACTTCTTGCAATGATTAAACACAAATAAATATCTGATAGATCAAGAGATTAAGAGGAACACTGGGTGAGGATTGAATGCTTCACCTGTGAGTCACTAGGTTAAATCCAGCCCAGATGACTGAAGGCGCTAACGGGCAGCTACTTTAAAATATTGTGTACTTTCACATCTTATTCGCAGCAGGAATCATGTGTCACCTCACGGAGCTGAGATCTAATTCTGTCATTTTTTGCTTTTTTTCTGATAAAGCTTAAGTGATTTCAGTCCAGTTTCCGAGGAGCCCAAAGTGCCAGTTCTACACTTAGGGCTGGCTATCTTGAAAAAGAATATGAGAACACAGAAACGGAGTTAGAGTCCTACTATCTGCACTACCGAAATGTGGCGGTAACAGTCCTATAGGAAACAACGCTGGCGTTTCATAGCTCCCATTAATAAGGATACTGCATTTGGTTTATTTGGTTTATTTAGCAGTGTTATTAAGGATTTGGAAGAGTGGATAAAGGATCTGTTAATGGTATTTCTGGATAAAATGAAAAGGTGGGGCAGCAGGGATGTGCATGAGGGCAGAAGAGTGAGACTACTTCCAACAGCCATGGCGAGCGGGGCAAAGAGAGAGGTGACAGTCACTTGGAAGACCGCAAGTTGGTGAATTAGTGTAGTGGGTACAGCTCCCCAGAGTCCCTGCAGTGGCTGCCACTCCTTTAAAGAAAGAGAAGATGGTGGTGGTTCCCCTTTTACTGCATGTTTCATCTTCTCTGGAAACAAAATTGTGATTTATCAGTATCCAGGAAAAGAAAATGGAGGTCTGCCTTGTTTCTGGGTTTGGGAAGAAGGTTTCACAGGTTTTCCTGTGTGTTAGATCAGCCCGAGGCAGGTAGGAAGTACAAAAAGATGTAAAAGGCCAGAATGGCAGCAAGGCAGGACAGTGTGCGTGGAGGAGTGAAGGAATGCTTGAGCAGGGGCGTTGGACTAGATGATCTCCAGAGATCCCTTCCAACCTTGGCCATTCTGTGAATGGAGCCCACTCCTCCTGTCACTGCTGCTCCCTGTCCAGCCTGGACTCCTGCTCAAAGTCCTTTCTGCTCCCTCTCATTCCACGTCCCACAGTGCGGCTTTTGAAGGCAGGATCTGAACAGGAACAACAACTTTGGCACATCGCTGCTTTCTCTCCATAACTGGCAGGTGCTTCATGGGCTCTGCCCTCCAAAACCATTCTTGCCATTGAAGGCCAGACTCTGTTCATTCTTTGGGCTGAAGCCCTAAGAGAGGTGGACGTCTTAACTCCCACATACAGCTTAGCATCTGCGTCACAGGTTCTCGGCTCACTTAAAAACAGCGGTGTAAAAGTGCTTAGGGCTGTCTTGGGAAAAGCTGACTGTTCCTATCCCAGAGCAGTCCCACAGTGAGGATAACATTTGTTCCTGCTCTCTGCTACAGGCATTTTCTGGGAAAGGACCAGGGTATGTTGGGGAGAAGAAGAAGTGGAGAGGACTGTAATTTGGGTCTGTTCGTCTGGACCAGAGGAGGCAGTGGCTCCAGGCAGCTTAACATAAAACCAGGTCGCTCCTGGCATGACAAGGGCTGGTGTCAATTTTGGTGAACATCAGGAGAGGAGGGGAGGGGAAAGGAAGGAATGAACGTCTTTTTTTCCTATGTGAATCTAGCAGTATTAAGAACGGAGCCCGAGGTGGGTGTAGAGAAATGCTAATCTAATGAACATCTCAGTGTGATCCTGAAACACTCTTTCCTCACTATTTGACTGCCTTTCGCTCCCACCTCCTCTGCTTTTGTGCAATAGGAATTGCTTCTCACAGAAGGCACTGACCAGAAATAAGCAATTTTCTTAGATATCTTTATTTTAAATTTTGTTATCCCAAGCTGACTCAGGCTCTTCTTGCTCTTGAAGTGTGTAACCTAATAAGGTCAGCCCTCTCAGCTATTGATTAATTCCTTTTATTCAGTATAATGGACCAATTCTGGAGCAATTTCACCAATTTCTACTTATAACCAAAAAAAAAAAAAAACCTACAGATCGGGATACCAGGGTGTGCAAAGCTTCCGTTTGTTCTCCAATATGTTGCCTCCTTCTTTGTTCATCTCTTTCAAACTTTGGCTAATTCATTAGAGCATCATCTGCCTTTCTTCACAGTCAAAGATATCAGTGGATAAAGTTGTCTTCAGTCAAATTATAGCATATTTTCAAGGTCCTCTGCAACAGTTGGAAATGCAAATCAAAATCTGACGACCTATAGCTTCTGCGGTACCTTATTTTGCATTGAAGTTTGAGTGTTTTTGCAGCTTTTATTCCTTCATACACTTTAGGTTCCTTACTTAGTTGCAAATGAGGGGCAAAATCTTGCTGTCAATGAAATGTCCAAACACATGCAAAGGAAGCTAGGGTGACTAGACATAGAGGTCAAGATCCATCTCTAAATGGATCCATCTCTAGGTGGACTAAGATATTCCCTCATATAGTAAGCAGGCAAATATACTAATGGTTCTCTGTCATTTACTAACAAAATTATAAAATAGATTTTCTTTACTTTTCCATTCATCCTAGACTATTTTGCTGGCACCAGCCATCCCCCGTTTGATGTTCTAATCTACCTGTTCTCACTACCTAAGAAAAGTGAAGATACCAAGTTTTCCATGTTGTTCTTTATTTAGCCTTTTAGAGTCAGGGTTAAACTCACGGCAGAATTCAAGGCTTTGCTCCCTGGTAAGTCCTAGGAGGTGGGAAATATTTCTTTTCTTGGTGACATCTATGCTGCTAAATAAAACAAGAGCAGGCGTCATTTTCTGGCACCGCAAAAAAGTGACACGGCCGGGCTGTGTCTGCACTCTGTTGCGGTATGGTCCTCTCTGGGCTAATCGAGCTTCAGAGTACACGGACCAATTAAGCAGTCCTGATATATCTTCACTATATATTTCTTTCTTTATATCACTCAGGCAGACCCTGTATCCCTCCACATGTTCACGTGGGCTGATGCATCAGTTGTCTTCTGTGTTCTGGCTTTAAGTTGCCTTCATCATGTGTAATATTCATATTAGTGCCACAGAATGACCCAGAGCATGTAACAAAAGCGCTTGTCTCAGGTATTATGACATTTCTGTGGTCAGTTATTGTTGAAAGAAAGGTTTGATGAGGGAGAGGATTTTTTTCAGGATTGCTAAATATCTCCAGCTGCTCTGAAATTCACTGGAGTTGTGGGGACTGACAGGCTTGAGAATTGGGTCTGAAGAAAGTACTGTTAAGCACTCTGCTGTGCAAAGGAAGAAAACGGGAGGGGATGGGAAAAGTGAGATAAGGTTTGTCATTTAAACCTAAACACAGAATAGCCTCACCTTATATCTTTAAATCTGCATCAATTATAAGGCCTTGTTCACTTGCAAATTTCACTTTAAGATCAAGAATCATGCCTGGTTTGTTTGCCATTCCTACAGCCAAAGACAAGCTTCACTTATTCCCTTTTTATTTTCAATGACTAAGGCTGAAAGAGCTAAATTACATTTCCTCCCCCCCCACCACGGAAACCTGATGAACCAGTGTGAACCTGCACCTGAGAACCTCCGGGAACACTGAGGATTTGGCCACACAGATCGGACAGTTGGATGCTTAATTGCGTTCTGGGCACAAAGCCTGCTTGAATGTGCGTCTTTTATTAAATGTGTGGGAGGCCAGCACAAAAATTAGACCCCATTAACGTGCCAAAAGGAAGAGAGCGGTGCATAGGCTTTGCAGTGCTTGTCTCCACTGCGGTGGAGAGCGTCAAACTGCCTATGCCAGAGACCCTCTGAAAAACGGACCTTGAATGTCAATCTGGAACTCACGACCCAGACATAAAGATTTGCACCAAGTGCTGGTGGAGACCTGAATGAGTAGTTATTTATGGAACTGACCGATAATGTTGGTGCCAGGAGAAAAAACAAAACAGCTTGAACCAGAGCTAAGAGAAAGAACCTGAAAGCATGGGAGGCGGCCAACAGGAGCATGGGCAGAGCAGCTGTAATAGCTGAGGTGTGTTGGGAGCCTGTATACCTGGAAGGCAGATACTTCGCTAAAAAGGTTCAGGCAGAGATGGGTGGTGAAAACAGGATTTTGTTTAAGACAGGGAAATGGTGAAGAACAAGGACAAAAAGGTGTAATGGGATGAACCCAGGAAGTGAGAATTCTTGTTTCATAGAAAGGTTGTGATTTTTTCCAGTTTGTGGAACGATCAGTTTGGTGGTGTGACACTCATTCTAGATCTATGTTTGAACTTTTCCAGGCTTAGCAAGGTAGAAAATGATTTGGAGCCTTTTCCTGGATGGGGATCTCTTTACTATTCCATGCATCTCTGCACAGAACATGAATTGCAATGGATGCTGCAGTCTGTGAAAGTACAGCTGTTGCTTTTACAAGGAGTAAGAGCTGGGCCTCTCTGTAGAACTAAAGTAGCCACTTACGCTTTATGCCCTCCTCCCTTGTTTTTTCAGTGAAGACGCATTGTAGTGCTGATACACAAACACCTGCAGCTTGGATCAGCCATGGAAAAAGCATAGCACGTTATAAACAGAACATTTTATTACTCTGAGTACCAAGACTTTTTAAATCACCCCCTCATTATATTTTGCAGTTGCAATCCACTGAAGCACAATAAGCTGCTATAGTTAACGTCTACTATATCGTGCGGTGATCACTTAGGATTTGTAACTTCAGTTTGTCCTTGGACTCTAAATCAGAACGTGAGTGAAATGCATTGAATGATCCCATTAATATAAATAGCACTAAAGTTAAAGCAGGGTTCTGTGAAAGGACTTTTGATAGACTGGCTACTGTCGCCCTGGAGTCAGCAGGTGGCATTATAGAACAATCAGAAATCACCAAACCTTTGCTGTTTCCCACTTAAAGCCTCAGACCTGAGCCTACAGGAGAATGAGCATGAAACCCGCCGGTTCAAAACACATGAAAACACACAATGAGCAGTTGCCAATTAGGGCCATGGCTATTGTCTGCTAAAGGTCAAGTGTTGGCCTTGCTGAAATCTTTCAGTACTGGCTCCAGTGAGATTGGAATTTAATATATTTTATAAAGCTTGAATGCTTACTTGGCTCTGCACAGGGCACAGCCAGCCTTTCCTTTCCCCTTCCCCCATGTTCCCCAGGCCGTCAGTACATGCTGGGAAACCTCGAGGAGGGAGTAACCTGGCGTTCTGACTTTTTAATCTGTTACCACCTCCCTCCCTGTGGGTATTGTGGAAGGAGCGAGTTGTTGGCAGGGAGGTAGAAAAGGAGGTGGTTTGGCACCGTGGGCAAGGGGAAGGTGTTTGGTTTGTTTTACTGTCTCCCAAGAGATTTTCTTTACAACTCTGGTGGTACATGTTTTTACAGCTTACTACTTTTAGTATCTGTCACTTGAAAAGAATAGATGGTCTAGATACAGGGGAAAAAACACATGGGCAAGCTGCAGCATGTAGCCCCACAAAAAGCAAACTTTCCCATGAAATACCCTAGCGATAGAGATGTTTCAGGGTGCCGAACAAATTGTAGGTTAGGGAAAACTGAAGGCCTTCTGGCTAGCTTCTGGATCCAGAGGCAACAGATGAGAGCATTCTCCAAGCGTCTAGGGTCTGCTGCCAGATGAGCCATCAGTCTAATGACCATGCCAAGGCACTGCACTTTCCAGCAGCCGCAGCTGTCATTGCTGCTGCACAGACAGAGCATTGCCCACGGGGGCTCTCGGTGACGCGAGGGTTTTGACCCGCACAGAGCAGTCACAGAAGATGAATCCCCTCCCTCCATTCCCTCTATCAGATGAGCTACTGATGTTGGTGCTTTTGCCCCTCCGTTTGGGGCCAGAGTTCATCAGAAGGGACGGTGAGTCCTGCTTCCTGGGCCACAGTAATTAGGTGACTGTGGCTAACAAGCTGACAAGTTCCACCTCTAAACCCCAGTGCAAGAGCTGAGCTTTGTCTCTGCCAGTGGCAGAACTAGGATAAGATCAGGGTGGTCCTGGAGAGGACCTCGTCTTCCCTTTAATTACTGGTGACAACAGCCACAAGGCTGGCTTTGGGCATTGCCCACATATTTACCTAGTCACAAATGTGAGACGGGACTTTGCTGAGATGCTTTGTTATGGACATTGGAACGAAACAGGGCCATGGCCAGGCTTACTGGTTAAGCCCGTGGTTTTAACATGCTAATCCCCAAGTTTGAACTACCTGTAGTGTGGGTGTGTGGGTGTGTGTGTGGTCTTGAAAACTTACCAGGCAACTTGCAAAAAAAAATTATTTATAATATTTGCCCATTTGTTGCCATGGTGATGGAGTCTGGGACAAAAGAGAGATGTTCCAGTTGCCCCAGGCCTGTGAACAAACAGAATCAGAGCGATTCGGTTAGACTGTGCTGTTAATTGTAACCAGAGAACACAGTAGTCAGCCACCACGACTTGACTGCAAAGTGTTCTTAAAACCCCCTTTTATGTCTTGCCCCAGCAAAATGACATCCTCTAAAAGCCGGATGACAAAGAACACTGACAGCTGGACTTTCATTGTGCCAGACTAGACTTGGCCCATAAATTAAGCAAACTGAAAATCTAGTCCTGCTCCCTCAAGGTATTCGTTTTCTCAACTTTATCGATAACCTGGCCTCAGCAGATCTTAAACGAAACGTTATCTCGGCGCTGCCAGGACTTGTAGGGAAGCTGGAGGGGGAAGGCAGCGCTGCTGACTCCCACAGATAACAGGTGGAATGCAACAGTCGCCGCTTTTGTCTTCTGTAACCTTTAGTTAAAGCTCTCAACTGCTGCCTGACTCTTTGCAGTCCCAGACTACAGGCTTTGCTAGAGCAGTGCAGCTTCTTGCCCGCCCAGACAAGTGCACGCACAAGAACTCTTAAGTCATTGCCTAAGTTCCAAGTTCTGACATCATTGAAAAAAATGCGTACAAAATCCTATAAAAACCCTTCCCCCATCCATGTGGGGCACATAAGGATGCACACTGCTGCTTCCTTGGTGCTGAATATGGGCTCAGAAATTAATTGTAATTGTTGGTTCTCATTCTGTACATGCACAACATTTGGCATGAAAAGCGTCTGCATCTTCTGTAAATCCCTCTTCAATTATGTGGAAGTGATGGGTTTAATTTCAACTATAGCTGCTCCTAGCTAGCTAGCTTAAAAATAAAATAAAATAAAATAAAATAAAATAAAATAAAATAAAAAATAGAAGCACCCAAAACAGTCATAATAACTTAGTCCTGTTCATTTTTAATTTTGCTGCAATACAGACAGAAATTTGAAGCCCACTGTCAGAACGACCAAGTCTGTAAGGTTTCAAGAGGCTCTTAGGTCTATGTCTACGTGGCTGCTCTGAAGAATATTTTTCCTATCTCAGCCTATCTATTTCTTCTTGTAAGAACCCAAAAGATAACGTAACCTTCAGACGAGGTCCACAATCATGAAAAAACCAGTACATTGGTTTCATGACCATAAGGATGCCTAGGCACAGTACTTTTACAATACAGACCTTGATATGTAAAATGGATTTTTCAAGGATCGAAAAGGCAAGGGGTTAAAAATGTGCCCAAATTAAATGTGGTCTTATTGATGTAGTTTTAAATACACAGCTTGTCAATATAAAGAAAACAGGAGCCAGCTTAAAGTAGTCAGAGATGTAAAAATATTTACCAGATAAGGCTCTGACAGGGCAGAACATAGTCTTTCCTAACACAGGATTGACTCGTCTTGCCTTGTTCTTTCTTACATTAATTTGATCTGTGATCTCAGTTCCTGTTAGAAATAACTCTAAATAGTGATGATCTTCTAGGCCATTAACCAGACATACAACTAAGCAAAACCCCTGCCACTAGCAGTCTACCTGAAAAAAAGGCATACATGAGAGTAATGCTTAATAATAGTATTTTTTCAGGGAAGAAGGCACAAATCAGCCTGCTGGAAACATGGTTCTCAACAGGCCTTTCAGAATCATGGCCCAAGCATCTACAGCCATGGTTACATTGCATTTTCACATGTGTTCAGTTCACCTTTATAAATAATTTGGCGTCCTTTCCACCAGCATGAATAACGGATATTCCAGAAATAGACCTTCTAACAGGGTGTCATCATGAGTTTAGTTTTCACATTAGCCTCAATCAATGCAGAGTCTGAAGTCCCGATCCTGCTGCTGGGACCATTGCTAGTGCTGGTGAAAGGCTGCGTTCTCACATGCAGATGCCCTGGAAATCCTTCCTGGAAAAGAGCAGGCTGAGCCCTGGCTGATGGTCTTGATATAAAATTGCAAAGCATGTCTTTTAATTCATAAAGTCTTCCACTAAGCTGACCTATAAATAAAGCCCGCATAGATACTGCAGTATTCTTCACTGAGGAAGGAACATGAGAAAAGAGCCCACAATTTTATTTTAAGATTTTCTAGTTTAGTAATTTTGTACAGCATGTAGGTATTGTGATAGGCAATGTATAAAGCTGTAAGATATGTGGAACACTCAGGTTAGAGACCGAAATTTTCTGTATTAGGAATCCATTATTTATCGGCTTTCGAGAAAGCATTATTTAATCCCATTCACAGTCCTGAGTAATTAAAAGTTGAAGGTAAAGCTATCACTGGAAAAAAATGATGCCGAGCAGGAGATCTGCTTCAAATATATTCCTAAGTAGTGCTAGAGAGCTTTTATGAAAAACAGACCGTAGGATTTCCTATTGTTTTATTTTTGTCCTGTTTTAGAGACTGAAAACTGATGTCATAATAGGGGAAAACTTGTCATTGACACACATTAAAATCTGAACACAAAGAGAAGACCTTTAATTACAGTTATATGGATGCATATATCCGTAATTCAATAAGGGGAGAAAATGCTGAATTAAAGACATTTTTAGAGTTACTTATATGCATGTCTCAGAAATTCTACCTCTGTTCAGAGAGGCACATACTGAACTGCAATCAAATTACTATGTCCAGCTCTGCAATTTCAATCATTCATCCCATTTATAGGGGTCTTTTTGTCTTGAATTAGGCAAAATGTGAGCCCAACAGGAAATTAAGCGACCAAGCAAAATCAGGAAATTCACTCAAGTGGCTTAGCCAGTGGAATGCCACTGCTATCTGCAAACTAAAACTCCAAAGAGAAGAGGTTGAACTGCAGTCAGATTTATTTTCAAAGTGGCTAATGTGTTTTTAATTTGTACAAGGTTGGTAACCAGGAAAAAAAGAGACAGGCAGAGCCTTACATTGCTGTTCTGAAGTTTGCTTTTAATTTTTTTCACATAAGGCCTTAGCATACAGACATATATCATATAAACACACATGTATATATAACGAGTTTAAAAATGCGCTGCTTGTAAAAAAAAATTAAAACAGCTATGTTAATGACAAACTTTGGGATACTTTTCTTGTCATAAATCAAATATCTGTGGGCTTTAGGACATTCAAAACGAACTGAAACAGGAAACATACACTCAAAAATTGCAGTTGTTCCTCCTCAAAGAACATATATGATGATAGCTCTCTTGGGGGAAGGAAAATTCCTTCAGCTGTTTACAGTGGCCTCTCTCCATTTGGGATCTGCAGTTCCGTATGTATGACATTTTAACTGATTTTTTTTTGGACAAGTGAAAAATCCTTGGTTTACAGACCCCCCTCCCCCCCCCAAAAAAAGCCATTTCTTGCATGTATTTTACAATTATTATTTTTACATCTACTTAAAGTAGCTAGGAAGTCTAGTGATGGTCTAGGACCCTGTTATGCTAGGCACTGTACCAACACAGAATAAGAATACGCTCCTTGCCTGAAGAATTGCCAAAATAAGGATGAGATGAGAAGAGAGAAATGGGCAGCGATGAGGGAAAAGAGAGCATCTGTGCATTGCTCAGCATGGTTAGCAGTGGCTCGAGCACACTAGTTGCAGGCTTTGTCAAGCTTCTGTAGATCTCAAGAGCTTGTGAGGAGAAATGAGAGGAGATAACCGTATAGCCTTGCAGGTATTTCTAGGGAGTTTCTCCGAAACCTGAAGACTGGCACAGGAGAAAGCCAAGAGGTCTGCATCGAGAGTTTAATAAGCAAGAAACAGAAGTTCAGTGACTGATCTTCGTTACGGATTCTGGTGGCTCTCAGTTTGTTAGATACATTCCAGTTTGAAATCAAGATGTATTTTTTCAGTTGTAAATATGCAATGCTGCTTAATGAGCAACGCACTGCACTTGCCATTTATTTAAAATAAATCATGAAAAGCTTCTTTAGCTTCAAGAGGAAACTGGAGCCTCCATGTGTGCTAGGTTTAGGCTGGAGGGTCTCACCGGCTCTTGCTGAACCTGATATCTGTATCAGAGTCTTCCTGCGCAGTCCTTTTTAGGAGTAAGACTTTGTGCATGGCCTTCACCACGCTTGTAACACTACTGGTTCAGTGTTAAGGTAATGGCTAGAATCAAATCTAACGTCTCAAAGTTGAAGGAGAAATTATCTCTCCTTCACTTTCCTTTTCCCAACACAGTTATCAACTCATCTACTCTGTGTCTGTACACGCCTGTCTGTCCTCGCTGTAACGTATTTTAAACCAATTGGACAACTTTAGCTGAATTTGGAAGGATTAGAGGCCTCAAACATGATTAAAGTCATACACAATTTATGGAAGTAGCCGACCGGATAGAAGAGACCTCGGAAGTGCTTCCACAGAAGGCAAAGCTACTTGATCAGCTCCCATAGTATTAGACACCAGAGAACACAGAAGAAAAATTGAGGCCTTGCACCTATCCCAGCTGCAGAAAAAGCTTCGGTCAGGACTTGCACCTTCGTCAGTCAGCCTTGAAACACATCCAAAAGACACCAGGTTTCATTAAAACAGATTTCTTTAATTTGTTCACTCAAACATTACCTTTTCCCTTCAGAGGCACTGTGGACTGCTCATAGTTTCAAATACAGAATAGTTTAAGCAAGTGCTTTGAAGTGATGAGGAAACCCCTCTTTCTACAAGACTGATGGATGTATCTTGCTCCCTGCCACAGGGTTGATGGGGGTCAGAAAGAAATTTCCCTCCCAGTCAAGAGAACTGGGACATGAAAGTGCATTTGTCTTTTTTTTTTTATCCCCTTCCTCTACAGCCAAAGGCCTGGTTGACCTCCTGAATCATCTGGGCCATCGTAAAAGCCTCAGGCAATGGTGATCACTCTTGTTTTCTCTTTGTAGAGCATAGGTTAGCCTCTTCAGAACTAAAACACTTTAGTTGAATTGAAACCTGTGGGCTTAATATATAGGCATCATTGCTAAATGTAAACGCCTGCAGTGAGTAAAGGTCAGACTAGGTGATCTTATGGTGCAGTTCCACAGCATCTGGGGGGCTGCAGAGGCAGAAGCTGCCTTTGCTTTAGTGAAAGGTACAGATGGAATAGGCCACGAAGGACTTTGAACAGAAAGACACGGAGCATGCGTTTGTGGCTGAAGGACATGGCTACAACAACTATTGCAACAGCATACTGAATAGATATGAGTGAGATAAGATTATATTAGTCAAGGAGAAAAGGGAAAGAAAAATAAAAGTTCTATTTAAGTCACTCTGGGCTTGATCTGTCATTTACGTATCTGGAATGGGATTTCAGAGAGACAGGCTACAATTTTAGTTTGAGCAGAGGAGGCAGGTCTGGGAGTATGAGTAGAAACATGGCATTTGAATTTCCATCTGCAGGGGAAATTATCTAGAAATATAACACGTAAGAGAAAAACCTTCAATACGAGAATATACCTGATGATTAGCATGCACAAACTTATGTTAAGAATTCATGTCTAAAATCTTGGGTATATACCACTCTGCCTGGTTGAAATGTACCATGAAAATTTGGCCCTAAATTTGGATGTGATCGTTAAAATAGTTCCTCCTTTATCTAACCACACTAAATTTAGGAATGAGATGACATGAAATAAGCAGATTACTGGTTTGCAACATTTGTTCACAAAACCACTTTATTTCCCAGGGACATTCAATGTTTCAAAAAACTTTGTTTCCTATAAGCTGGTAAAAGGTATTAAGGCCTGACACAATGCCTCTGCCCACTGCACATCTTGTGTACCACTTCTTATCAGATTTTGAGGTAGAACAAAAGAAAATCATATCTGTGAAGGTATAAACAATTCTTACACTAGGAAAGTGCTTTACTTATCCAGGATTGTTTCCACTGGACTATAAATAAAAGCTAGTTTGTTTCTTGCTCCCTCAAATTTCTGGATAGGTGATGACAGAAAAAGTACCAGAACAGTGATAACTACTATCTCCTTAAAAAAAAAATCGTAAAAAATGAGCAGCAGCTGAAATGGCTCATATGGAAATACTATATTAAGCATGGTGAAACGTATCAAGTGAGATATGTTGTGCACAGTATATTTTAAGTACCAGTGCTTGTTAATCTAATTTATTTGTTGTGATCCGTGTTTCCTGCGTCTTCGTTTGGAAACCACTAGAGAAGTTTGTAAGATTTGTGCAAGCCCTGTCCTGACAGAAAACATGGGAACCTGAGAACTCAAGTAGCCCTCATGGCTGCACCTGGATGCAGCTGTCCCAGGCTCTTTTCAGGGAAAGCCGAGTTGGGGAAGAGCTAGGGGCTGAAAAAAGGCTCCGTTTGGAGGTGAATAAGCCATTATGTAAAGCAGGCAACTGTAGGGAAGGTCTAGGGAGGAAGTCCTATGTACTGATGTTGTGCAAAAAGAACAAGGCACTTGGCGATGTATGTAGGAGGGACTAGAAACTTGAGTAGGCAGAAGATGCTTTGGCTGAACTCTTAGCAATTTAGAGTTCTCATGAGTGGGGCTGTTCCTAGGGAATTGCAGTGAAAAGCAGAATAATGCTGTATCGGCTCAGTACTTGGAGCTCGATTTGCCCTTTAACAAATTTTGTGGCTAATTCATACCCTGAAAATGAAGTATATCCTGGCCAGATGGCTCCTTTTAAGAAGCAGGCAACTGTGTAGCTGGAGTAGCAGGCAATGGAGGTGAACCGCTGGGTGCAGGAAAAGGCAGCAGCCAACAAGGGGCACAGGACGGAGTCACCCTTCCATGAAATTCAATAAAACCTGATCTGGTTGTGATTAACTCAACTTTTTCAACATCCTTTTAAGAGTTCACAAGGAACGTAATGTCCAGCCAACTTGTAGCGGTATATGAGAGACTCCTGACTCTAATATCCCAAGATGTTGACCCTCTGTTCCAGATTTAGATGCTGAACACTGCTTTGCTTCTCAATTCCAGGCTATTTATTTAGCATTCTTACTGCTTGATCTTACTTGTTACAAACCCTTGAACGTAAGTTAAGGAAAAGCACCTCATAAAGAAAACAAATCGGCTTGAGCAGTCAGAGCAAGAGGTTAGTATTAAAACCACCAACTGATAAACATAGTTAGTGGCAGAACTTCCTCTTATGCCCAGAACCTGCATGCTCAGCTGTGAAACTGCTGCACAGAGAGAATGCAGAAGTATAAAAAGCATCTTTGATGAGGCTCACTATGCTCAAACATCTGCTGAAAACATGCAGGATATCATAGGACCCCTCAACACATAAACTGCGTCTCTTGTACCTGCTCTACATCGGACTCCAAAGTCAGCTCAGTTTCTTTTTCCTCACTCAGTAGCGTGGAGACCCCATGGGTCGGGAGATGGAAGCCAGATTGCCTGCTCGCTTCCTAGGGGGACTGCTAATTGACCCTGAGGTAAACAGGATCAGCAAAGGCTTTGTTTGTTCTGGAATCTTTCTGACAGGCCTTCAAAAATTTAACTTGTCTTCTGAAGCAGAGGCCCTATTTCCATTGTACGTATTTCATGGTGAAACAGATGAATGACTAATAATGATTGCGACACAAAGAGAAATACCATGATTTGGAATAAATTCCCCTGAGACTTGCTATCAACATCTTCACCCATTTACCTGTGTTGCTTCTATAAGTCATTAGAAATGACCATCGTAGGTAGCAAATGTAGGTAGCAAACTTTTGGCTTAGTAATATTAGCTAAGTAAAAGAGTAAAGAATGATTAGTATGCGAAGTAAAATATTTTTCTGATCAATTTGAAATAGCGTATTGGAAATGCCCATCTGAATTTATGAGCAACTGTGCATTTTAGAATGTCTGAACGATCTTTGCATTTTAATTTTTTAAAGCAATAACTAGATCATATAGCTGTTGGGTTCCTTATCTGCAAATAATAATTTAAAAAGTACTGAGCTGCATAGTCTCCTCTTTTCCTTTCTGGATCTTAGGTGGTAATTTACCCAGACTGGCAGCAGCTTAGTACCACACACATGGTGTTAAGGTTTATCTGTCGTTTTTGCAAAGCCAACATGTAATTCATGCCCATCTCCCATGTTCTCACTACAGAGAGAAAAACATTTCCTTTGCTTCCTGAATGACTGGAGCTAGGAGCTACGCATTTTGAGACGGGATGTAAGAGGAACTGCTGTTTCTATATGGAAAATAGGGATGAAGTTGGACCAAACTGATCCTATCATCCTGTATATGTAGTGGAGATACGCACATGCTTACTCCAGTACTTTGGGTACATAAAATAACCCATAAATTGTATCTTAGAGCCATCATGCCACACATGAGTTCCCATAGGTGAAAACCTCCTGAAGGTAATTCTGATTGTCTCATTGCACCTATTTCTGTCTGTGCTTTATTGTGAAGACAGCTTTGCGTTACTATCTCTTTAGGTTTTTTTTTTTTTTTTTCATTTAGAAACCTGTCTACATTCACGTCTCACTGTTTTGTTGGAAACAGATGGCTCTTCCTGGAGACACACAGCTGAGTGAACAGACATCGACCACTTTAACATGTGATAGCATGTTTGTAATTAGATATTTAAAGTGCTAGAGAATTACTGCTGAACCTTGTCATGGGGGAAATTTGGGTCTGTTTCCCAAGATCTGAATTATAAACTGGATCCCTGCCAGAGTTTTACTCTTGGGTATAAAATAAGAGAAGACTATGGTTGAGTACGGAATGCTATTTATTAAAGCTGCCACCTGCCCTGTCTCAGATATGATTGTTTACTCCTATGTCCCTAGCTTTTGTGGACCCTTGTGGTTGCACGTGGCTTGCCCCTGTGATAAACAGTGGGAAGTAATCAGTTGATCAGAGGAGGTACTACCTCTGCAACATCACTAGTTAAGTGGGCTTAGTTCCCCACCTATTTTAGGGCTACAGATGGCTGAAAGCAGCTCCACCTCATGAGATCAGAGTATCAGCCATTGAGGCAATGGAAAAAGGCTGATAAAGCTGGAGAAAAGAATGGAAGGTGATAAAAGAAGATGAGGGGAGAAAGATCTGAGCGCTACAGAAGAGGAGAAAGAAGACTTGAGAGTTATCTAATCCATCAGGTAATTTAATTACTGCAAAGTTTTTACTTTAGCTGTAGTATCCAGACTGTGGAACTTGAGAGCAGGAGCACAGATTGCTGGGGGAGTGAGGCTGTAGTCCTTTTCACATGCCTCCTCCATTGCTGCCGCAATGGCTGTGAAGTAAACAGCTGCAATCGAGAAGCAGTTTTAGAACCATGAAGTTCCCTCTGGTTTTACCTCACTTGCAGCAGAAATAGTGCAAGAGGTTGGAAGAAAGTATTGTGGCTTCACTGCAACATTAATATTTCAACACTATGAAAATGGTTTGGAAAAGTTGAAGTTGTAGGTAAGGGCAAATCTAATTTTTGCATTAAAATATCTCACCTTAGTCTGTTAAACTCCAGTGGGTAGAATACTTAGATACAGTGGTTGTGAAAGATAAAATTACACTATGATTTTTTTTTTTTTTTTTGGTTTTTACTAAACGGTTAATTCTAAGTTTGGATAAGGATTTAGCAATAAAATGCTTCAGGGATAAATTGTTTTCAGTGGGGAATTCTGTGTTCAAAACTGATTACAGGATGGAGCCAAATCCCTGCCAAAGATGTGGATAGGATCATGAAAGCAGATGAACTACAATTTCCCATGTACTAGAATTCACAATAAAGCCAGAAGCAAAATGAGCACAACTAGAAAGTATTTCAAGGGCCAGGACTGAACTATGGGAGAGAGCGGTGTACTTTTGTCTGTGGTCTTTCAATCACTTCCAAGATCTTTCTAAAGAAAGGTAAGTGTTGCTCTTCAGAGAACTAGTCTGCTAATTTAAATATTCATTGTACAATTTCAGAAAGGTACCTTGAAAAACTATTTGAAAAGATTTCAGCCTAAGGTTTATACAAATAAAATAAATATGCAAATGGCTTCAAGAAACCAGGTACTTCAGGGTTTGCGTAAGATGAAAAGGATGGGATGAGAGTGGTGAAGAACAAGCAGCAAAACCTAGTAAGGTTGATACGATGTTCGAAATACAATTAGTTCTAAATTATCAGCCTCCTAATGAAACTAGTTAAAATTTAAAGCCTGGAAAATACGCAAGCACAAGTAAGGATGTCCCAGGAACAGAGTTATGATTTAGACTCTGCATGGCAACGTTATCTTAGAGGCTGAATGCAGCACCATTTTGTAATTCATCAGAAACTTACAGGATGGGGACATAAAGTCAACCAAAAAACTTCTGGGTAAAAGGAAAGGTGAGGGAGTGAAACACAGCCCTCTGTTAACTCCATGTGCAAACACTAAAGAACAGGTTGCAGAAGGCTGAAATAGCAGATGCTTGTTAAAGGGATGCAAAGAGCTTGTTAACAGTTACCATTAACAAAAAATACCTGCACCGCAGTAACGTCAAGCCTGCAGGCAACAGTAAATCAGGGCTGGGTTTCTCATCACGGGGATTATGCACCCACATAAAGCAGCCTCTGCCCTGACAAGTGTACAAGGTAATTGCTCCAAACACATCCCACTTCCTCGCTACAGCTGACTCATAACCGCTTTTGAAAAACTCTCATAGGAGCATTTCTTGCAGAATAAGAAGCAGATGTGTGGTTCTTTTTTTCCCCTGGCCTCCCTTTTGAAAGGAAAGAGAAAATGGCACCACTTCCGCCTCTCCGTGGGGAGAGGCCGGCCCGGGCCCTGGCCCTGCCGCCGACGAGGCCGCCATGAGCTGACAGGGGCCGCGACCGCTTCCCGCCCTGCTCCAGCGCTGCCGCCAGCGCGCATGCGCGGGCCGCCCCACCGGGCGTGCGCAGCAAGGCCGGAGCCGCTCGGTGGAGCCGCGCGGCCTCCTAGCGGCTCCATCCGGGGGACGCGCTGACGTCATCGCCCCGGGCAAGGGGCGTAGCTTCCGCGCCCCTCACGGGCCCGTCTCCGCATGCTCCCTAGGTAGCCAATGAGAGAAGGGAGTAGCCCTGCCGCAATGCCTTGTGGGGGCTGTAGTCCAGTGTGCCCTCCCCGCCCCCCCTCCCCCCCCCGGCATCACAGCTGCGCGTCCCGGTTGGGAGCGGGCCCACCCCCCGCCCCTTGTGGGCTGGGGCCAACGCTCAGGCCGCCCAATGGTAGCGCGGGTCAAAGGGCAGCGGGCGGGCAGCTCGGCCAATGGGAGCGGGCAGATGCCGGGAGGGGGAGGAGCCTGTTGTGTTTTGTTCAATTGCCATTGAGAAGCGTTGTTCATATGCGGAGGGGAGGCGGCCCGGCCGGGCGCAGGTACGGGCTGTGGGCGCCCTGCCGGGGTGGGGGGGAGGGTGAGGGGGTCGCGAGGGCAGCCGGCAGGTAACGGCCGTTGGGGGCGGCGGGGGGGGGGGCGCCAACGGCCGCGGGGCCTGAGGGCGGAGGGGCGCCCTCGGGCCGGGGGGGACCGGGCTGGGCCCCTCCGTGAGCCGTGCGCCAAGGAGCTGGGCCGGGGGGGGGGGCGAGGCCCCTCGCGGAGTGGGGGGCGCTGCGGCCGGGGGGCTGCGGGGAGGAGGTGCGGGAAGGGATGGGGGGGGGGTCACCCGCCAGCAGCACCCCCGTGCTGCTCTGAAACTGCTGGTTCCGATCCCCATCCACCTCCTTATATACGTGCGTGAATATGTACACATGTATATTTATTTTTGCCGTTGAGGCTAGGGAGACATGATCCTTCGGCAGAGGCTCGAGGTAAAGGTTAGCTCTGTTCTGCCCTTCCATTAGTTTCAGAGTTCGCGTAAAAGCAACACGGGAGCTGCCTAATGCACTGGTGGAAGGAAGGCTTATTAGCATTAATAATTGCTCCTCGGGATGGAAATTGACGTTTGCTGTGTTTCAGTGCTGCGCCTTGCAAAACGGAGCTGCCGCTCCAGGCGAGGGCTCTGGCCTGTACTGCGCGTTCCGGGAGGGGAACAGGCTTTGGCGATCGTGGAGACACGAGCTCCGGGCAGGCAGCCTTTTGTGAGATGTAGAAAAACATGTTTGTGTGTATATATGTACATACCGAAGTGTTTGGAGACGGTTCTTCCTTCTGTTGCTCAAGGATAGAGTTACGTCAGAGTAGGTGCATGCTTGCAACAATAGCTGCTTGGCAAACTGCTGCAAATGTTTTTATTATTCCTGGTAATAAACTGTGCCTTTTTTTCTTTCTCCTCCCCTCAGCAATATGAAAGTCGGTTTCTTATTTATGGCTTAGAAGTATAAAGACTTGTTGGATTAAAAAGAGCAAGTTTGAGATTTAAGAGTAAATATGCTCTCAGGTTGTATTATTCTAGCCCTTCCAAGGGCAGTAACGTGGCTTTGTTCTGATTATTTGACTTATTAAAGGTCTCCTTTCCTGTGCAGCCTGTGTTGAAGGCTAAATAAAATTGTGTACTTGAAATTTTGGATGCCGTTTAAAGAGGTCACTTTGGGTCTCATGAGACAGGCTGGCTGTTGCAGATGATCCTCTCATTTAGCAATGCATCAGTTATCTTGACTCTTCTGGCAGAGATCTGAAAGTTAAGCCATTTTCCCTTTAGTTAAATCATGTAGCCATCATAACTATTCAGAAAATAGCTGTTACAAAAATAGTGCTTTGTAGCAGTGTTAGAACTTTTGGGTTGCTCGGCTGAGAGTGGCTTGGTGAGTCAGACCAGATAAGAGACTGGCTTTTAATGTGCATGCTGAGTTCTAGGCCTCAGGATGAGTTGAGCCAGCTGGTCAAATCTATTTTCTGGTTCACTGTGCTTACATTAAAATTAGCTCCTGAGAACAGTTATTACAGCCTTTACTGTTACATTGCCTTCAATTCATATGCCTCGCTGCAGTAAAATGTTTTCGTCAAAGCCGTTTTTGGCAACAACCAGTAAGTTTGCGTGTGGTGTGGCAAGCTAAAATGTTTTTGGATATGTTTTAGTTGTGAATTATCTGTTTGCTGCAAAGCAGACTTATGAAATCTGGAATACAATGTTTCCTGAATAGTAAAAACTTTCCTAATGAAATGTGATTTTTTTGTGATCTGGCTTTATTAGTGATATAGCGTACGTGATGAAGCCAGAAGGGCTTCTATCTTTACAACTATTGCACTTCTGAAACTGCCTGGAAGACTTGCACTCAGCGGCAAGAGATTTTGTTTTAGCTCCCTACACGTGGCAGCTCAAGCAGTTTAAAATAAGCTAGGCTCTATATTGTTAACATGGCGCTCCTAATTTAAAAAAAAGAAGTTTACAACAGGTTTATTTGAATTTCTGGGAAATATTATCTGCATTAATCTTGATCTTTTCAATGATCTGTGTCTTTTTGTCAGTAACAAGAGTCTACTCTTCCATTATATGGAACTATATAGTAGTTATTGGACATAAATCTAAAATACTAATCTGCAGGATCATCTCCCTAATGCTATCGTTTTAGGGTATTCTGTGTTGTGGTACTCTGGCTGGCCTATAAAGGCTGTGCCAGCCAGTTTGTAACCCGCAGATTTCTTGAGAATGTAAAGTCATATAATTGGGTGTTTTAAAACTGGTATAGTAGAACTTCTCTGTTTCCTCTTGGATGCTAGTTTTTTGCAGGGTACTATGGTTTGGGAGAATTAGGAGGCTGAAAGAAGACAGATTGTTTGTATTCTCAACTATCTGAGTTAAGCTTTGGAAGCTTAGTATATGTCATAAAGCTATATTTATGAAAATCTAATTGACAGATGAACAGAAAGCTTGACCCTGAGATCATTTTCATTTTATTACATCTGATTTAAAAAAAAAAAAAATAAATGCTATGTAGGATTTCTTCTTTCTTATAGAAATTCCTCTACAGTCTGGTAGCCATTATTGCAGCACCCTTTTTTTCCTCTCTTCTCCTTTTCCCTTCTCTCTTTCACCCCCTTCCTCTTGTGCTGTGCTCCCCCCATCTACATTCCTTTGTGCTAACAGTGATGATGGCAGTTCTAGTTGCCTCCTGTGGTTTGATAGATTATTCCCTCTAGAAACATGTGCACTTAAAACTTTCCAAAGTTTTTTTTTCTCCTACATTTCTGATGCTGTTTTGAGAGTTTTATTCTAAGAATTTATTCTTTCTGTTTGTGCTTTGAATTTTCTTAGGTTAAAGGTTTAACAAGACTTCTCACTAATGGAAAGTGTTAGTATTTATATCTTGACTTACATTTCTTTTTGCATATTTTGGAGGTGATAATATACACAGCAAATCTGCCTTTTGGCAATGGTGAGTTTCCTTCTCCCCTGCAAATGTGCAGGCGTTGTGGTTTGTTGTGTTCTGTGTGTGTTTTTTTTTCTTTTTTTTAACCCTCTGTTTACTTTAAATTTTCATTTCTATAACATAAACCTTTTGGGCTATTTTTAGACTACTACATTTCTGAGGTCTGATATTTATGTAAGAATGGTCTTGCAGATAAATGTTCACAAAACCTTAACTGGTCTTTAGTCTTATTGCATCAATGTCCAAAATTAAAAATTTTGAAATACATCATAGAAGAACATGTAAGAGGCTCCTGTCCACTTCCACTATTTCCTCCAAGTTGTTTTGAACTCCTCTATTCTTCAGAAACATCTGTTGTTTTTTATGTAGAATCTAGAAGAAACAAACTTAATGGTGGGGACACACACCAAACATGCAAAGTGCTATATGAGCACTTCTGGAGGAGACAAGGTTAATGAACAAAAGATAGCTCTTTTCCTAGCCTCAAATTTCTTCCCTAGAATTAGTGAAATGGGCTATCTAAGCTATGTAAACTCCTTGTAATTCAATGGCTGGTTTTTTTGGTAGGCAACCTGTTTTAGTTTGACTGTGTATACCTGAGAAGTAGCCATTTATGCTGACAACTTATTTCTAGACATGTCATGAAGTTTTTGTGGTTAACAGTAGCTTTGCTGTCAGTGAAATACTGTAATCCAGTGATGAAAGAGTTGATGCAGAAATCCAAACTTTGTTGTTTTCTCTTAACTGCAAGCCCTCTGCTAGAGGGATCAAGACAGTCAGATTTTCAGAAAATGGATTGCCTTAGGGATGTTCTTTAAAATGTCTGTTTAAAAAAAAAAAACATTTTTTTAACTCCCCAGTAGACTTTTGTTTTTTTACAGTCTGTGGTGATCAAACTGGATATTGCAGCCTTATGTGATTATAGAAGAATCTGATGTCAAGGTGATCGAAAATCAGCTCTTCAATATTGCCCTTTCTACCTTTTGTGCTAGTTTGTTTATGTTGGTTCCGTTTTGGAAATAACGTTATCACTAAGCTGGCAAGAAACTCCTAAACTGTTCATGTTTTGTAGTGGGCAGAAGTAACTTCTGAAGGCAGCATTTCTGTTACTGTTTAGGTTGCTGGTGTGGGAAATAGACAGGGTTGTTACTAAATGCGTTATTTAGCTTATGACTGTTAGGTTACTGATAGCGGTATTTTATGCAAATAGTTTAAAATTATGCTTTTAAAAATATAAAACACTTAAATTATTTTTAAATGCGAAAAAAATTCATTCGGTTATAAAAATAAAACTAGTTTACTTTCCTCTCCTTGAACTTGGTTGTAACTTATTGAAACAATATCATGTATTTTATAGTTCTTGTGTGTTAGAAATAAGATTGAGTCCTACGATTAGCTAATATTAGCACTATTCCTCTGAATTTAGTACTGCAACACTGCAATTTCCAGTGAAAAATTAAACTCTAATGTAGTTAAGTACTGGAAAAATACTTTCAGGGATTGGTCAAATTGTAGGACTAGAGCTCTGGACCAACTCAAAGAGCCTTGCCCAGTAACAATTGGAACCGATTGCTCTTCCACAAGTGTAAGTCTGTTTGTACAGATAGAACTAAGAGTGTGAAATCAAACAATATTTGCCTAGAGCTGATGTGAGAAGTGTCATTTGCAAAACTGTCTCAGTATACTGAGATGTGTGTCACTGTGGAAAAAGCATTTGAGAAGGGAGAAAGCCATTTCTCCATTTATTCAGCTTTTATTGTTAGAACCCAACTGGTCCAGCAGAAGGTTTGGTGAGAATTGCTACAGCATTGTCTACCCTTACTTCTGTGCTTTAGACTACTTGAGATCTGCAGTGCTGGAAGGCAGGGTCTGCGCTCCCTTTTTCTGAAGAATACCTGTTTTTTCTTAACAGCCACTGTTTGGGCAGTTGGTTTGGTGTTGATTTGTTAATACATGTCTCATTGGCTTGTGAAAGATTGCATTTGCAATTTAGTGATTTTTGTTTTAAAGTTGGGGTGTGCCAGGTTTTGGGGGAAAAAAAAAACACACACTCTCTCTCTCTCTCTTTACTCTCCAATGAGACTTCAGACAAGACCGTGATAACATTCTTCTCTTCTACCGCCTCTTCCCTTGAGCCGTGAATGGGAATAATAGGAACTTCTGCTAGTGTTATTAACTTGAGGTCTCTAATTTCCATCTCAAATAACTTAGTGAGCAGCATTAATGCCTTTGAGGAGTTTGGATGAGGGGGGAAAAAAAACTTAATTTGTAGGGTAAATGTGTTTAACCTAACTGGGCTGTACAGATTATTATTGTGACATCTTTAATTTTTTGCTATGTAGTTTATGTTGATGCAAATGGTACTAAATCATACCTTTAGTACTGTACACATAGTACACATTGTGCATCACCTTCATTGTGGCTGCACGCTTTGTAGTAATAAAGTATCCCTGACTAGCTTGCATTTTATACAGAGTGGCTGCTAGTGGATGCTGTGTGATGCTTGACTTCTTAATTCTGTCATTCAAAGTTTGCTTATAGGGCAAATCCTTGTTCTAAAGGTGCTGCTATCTTTAATTCCCCCCTGCCTTCCCACTGAAAAATGCACTTGTCTTCCTTTCTTCAAGTACTCAGTTGGTTTGATCCCTCATTTTTAGAGGTGTGGAAGTCCAACATGCCAGTGGCAGAAAGCCCCGTGTCCTTTGGATCCGTCAAACCCTGTAGCTTTGTCAACTTCCTGAGTCCAAAAGATGTCCCTAGTGTGCAAAATATGAAGAGTGTGTTTAAATTTAGAGGCTTAGGCGTGCTGTAGAATGTGAATCAGTGTGGAGTTGTGTATCCATTCAGCCTCAAGCACGTTCCCACATTTGCTGGTTTCTCTCTCTTTTGCAGCTCACTCTTCCTTATACAACACATGGATGGCTGAGGAGGTTGCAGGTAGCTTTTATATCACTGTGTGAGCCAGCTTTGCTTTCACAATATAGTAGACTTCTCTTCTGTGTTTAGGCGCTTAGAATCTGTTTGTATGGCAAGGTAGTCCTTTGGCAGTTAAATTATACAATCCTAATTTAAAAAACGGAACCAGAAACCTTTTGGCTTAGTTATGCCAGTCTAATAGTAGTGGCAAATTATTATTCATGATATCCTGTTTGGAATTGGGTGAATTGAACATAGTAGTGCGTAAACTTGCCTTACTACTGCTGCGTTGTGGAGTTTAATGTGATGCAGTATTTAGTGAGAAAGGAGTAGCAAAAACACCATCAAATAGTTATTTATGTATGTAAATTGGCTAAAATACGGGATTTATTTCTTGTTGTGGGGGAGGGAAAGGAATGGAAACCTAAAGCCTTATCTTTTCATTATTGTTTCACTTCTGTGACTTTTAAACAAAGTTGAGGCTTGATGAGTTTGAGAAGCCTACCTAACTTGAGGGCTTAAACTTAAGTGCCATACCTTGCTGTAAGGGGCTGTTGAAAGATAAGATATAATGGCAAAGTTACTATTTAGAAGAAGATATTACTGTCACTGGAACATATGGATAAAGTTTAGCGTGTTCACTTCTCGGAACGTGTGGTAGTCTACTTGAGTTAGTTATGTGTGTACTTGCTTATCTCATCGTCTTCCATTAGCACTACATCCTGAGCAGACCTGTCTAATATTTGAGTAAGAAATTGCTGAACTCCTGGAGAGTAGCATGGACTGTGATTTTTTTTTTTTTTTTTTCTTCCTATTCTCTTGCTTCACAGATCTAGTCAGAAGGATGACATTTATAGCTAATCAGAGGGGTCCCTGGAAAACTATTTCTAGTACTGGAAATACTAAGTTGTTTTTCTTTATAACAGCTTGTGTCTAACTTTTTATGACTGTTTTACGCTTAAACTGTTCCTCAGAGTTCCTTCTTCTGCAGTTTGGTGACTTTAGATCTTTACAACTTGAATGTGAGCATGTAACTTAGGTTCTCTCAGCCACAGACTTCCTTGTGACTGACTGACTGTAGCTAGGGCCGTCTGCTTCAACTCCCCATCTGTAAAATCTAGGATATGTTAGTTTTCATTTTGGAGGATTTAATTTACATACACGGGAAGTCTTAACCAAGCTGAAGGCTGTAATTGTAGTAGAAGGTGAATATATTTTTGTGAGGACACATTGTGATACTGCATCAGTGAAAGCTTTTGCGTCATGTGCTGCAATGTTTGTTACAGGCTCTTAGATAGCTCAGGAAGCTGTGTATATTCAGCCTTCTGATTCTGATGCCCCTTAGTCAGAGGAGAAGTGTACCACAGTGTTGCTAGAAAATTACTTACCGTAAGAGATAATTTGGGTTGATCTGTTTCTGTATGAAGAAAATATGTGGCAGCTGTGGCTATTTTACTCTGCAACAAAAAGAGAAAAAACTGAATGTGCGAATGTCAGGCTAAGAATCCTGAAGTTGTAATTTGCACATCAGAAGGCTAACTTCTAGCTCATTCAGAATACACATGTTCGGTAAGAGGATAAGCAAAGACATTACAGTAGCTTGAAATGGAGATAGCCCTAAGGAAAGTAGGGCTGAGAAGTGTGTGGGTTAGTTGAGTCCCTTGCCCCATGACAGGCTTACACATACTTAATGTGATTCTTATTGCTTGACTAGTTCTCAAACTCTGCTTTCTTTTCAGCCCAGCGCTTAGCTCAGTATTAAACATTTTTGGGTGTAAAACTAGACATTTTCCTTGTTGTAGTTCATGTTTACTCCCTAACTGTGATGTATGTGAAGGACCGCTATTTTTACCCTATGCTATTCTTTTAAAAATATTTGAACTAGTATTTGTCATGTTCCTGTTTCCTGCATGTTCCGTTTTTCCCTCCTCCAAACATACAGCCTTGTGGTACTTCTGGCCTGAATAAACCTAGTGTATCCAGTTCTTCCTGGGAGGTCATGGGTTTTTCAGCTCTAACCATTCTTGTTCTTTTCTAAACTCTCCAGTTAGTTCACATTGGTCTTTAAGCGTGGTTCTTAAAGGCCCAGCTTTGTCCTCCAACTGAGGCTTTTCTGTATTGAGTGGAGTAGAGAAACTGTTTCATGTGCCCAGGAGCTGACATTCCTGTTTGTGCACCCCCATACATTTGACTTTCTTACAACAGCTTAGTGCTTGTTTCATGATCAGCTTGTTGGTCCAATGTAACCCACAGCTTTCTTCTGAAGGACCCATCTTGCTATTTGCTCTGTTAATTATTCCCACCTGAGAGTACTTTGTACCTGTCTCTATTGAATTGTTTGGGGTTTTTTTTTTTTGAACAGATTTCCAGTTTCTCAGTTATGCAGAAAGTTAGTTCTATCTTACGGTTCTTCCCAGCTTTGTCCACTGTATGACAAGCTTACTCTGTTTTCCACCATCTGTTGCTGGTAACAAAATCAGTGAACTGAACTGGGCTCCTGTTTGGTACGTTGTCACATGCTGGCTAAGCCCTTGATAACTGCTGTCTTGGTATGGTTATCTGACAAGTTTTGCATTCGCTATAGACCGTTTTGCTTACATCAGAAGTCTTTTGAAATTCCAGATATATGAACTCTGTAGGTTCTGTCCTGTCCCTAAAGCCTGTTACTCTATCAAAGCAGAGTTCTTACTTGACACGTGATTCCTAATGAACCTGGTGGGTGCTACTCATCTCCTTGTTACCTTTTAGCGCTTGCAACAGTGTGTGAGTGTTTGGTTTTGTTCGTTTTCCTCCTCCTCACAGAATTCTGCTGAAATCTGAGGAATTGGGAATGAGTAAAATCAATTTTGACTCTTTACTTGTTCTGAAGGCACACCTAGAGTGAAGGCAGACTTAGCTTCTGAAACTGATGTCCAAAATTTTTTTTAAAAAGTTCCTGATTACATTCAAATTTATGATATAGCAGCCTAAATCTGTTATCTTGCAAATAATTCCAGGTGTTGTGGAGTCACTCTGAAGCCATCAGTCGTTACTTTGAAGTTAGGATTGTTTTAAACACCCCCTTCTTAGGATAAGCTTCCTTCTACATTGCAAGCTAGGTATTGAAATATAACATGATTTTTATTTTTTCTTTTTTAGGGTACTTCAATTAAGTATTTGTTGAGTCTTCTGTAGTATCAACACTCTTTCTGAAAACTTGCTTCTCGTGACTTCTCCCCTACCTCACTGCATCACAACTTGATTCATGTAGAAAGCTTGCCCTTCACAGAGAAAGGTTTCCTTGAGCTCTGTCTCTGTCATGTTCTGTAAATACTTTTCACTTGTTGCTCCTCCAACCTCTGTCTGTGTAAAGCTTCAAAATATTTGCATCTTCACCTTCTGGTAATTTCCTCGGTCTCATTCTGATCATGGCACTGATTACAGTGCCTACATGTGCAGCAGTTTATGCTTATGCCCCAGATATGTTCAAGTGCAGTTAAGTACTGCAGTTTGTCTAGAAAAAGTTCACTTCCAATTTTGATGCAACTAGCTACAAGTTGTAATAACTTGTCTTATAACTATTCTTAGGCTTTTCATTATGTGCTCTAAGGAGACAGACATCTGTTTTTCAAAATCATGCTGGAGTCTTAAATTCAGTGGGAGTTTAGTTTGATAATCCTTCTGCGAAACTGCCTAATACTTGTTACTAGCATTGTAGTTAAGATTACTTCAGTGATCGTTTTAACCGACAACGTGCTTCCAAAAAAGTAAGGCAACATCTCTTGGAGTTGAGGAGTTAGAGGCGATGTGAATGGTAAAACGTGCATTGAGCATTGCTTAGAACGTTAGCACTTGTTTGCATTTTGCTATGAGAGGAAGTATAGTTGCTTATTTTTAACTTTACAAAAAAAGTAAAGGGCTTTTTGTTTGCTTGTATTTGTGTAATGCCATATCTTTAAAAAAAAGAATTGCACAGTAACTCTCAAACTGTTAGGACAGAAGTAGCTTCATACCATTATCCCGGATCTTCATTTCTATCTATGGAATGGTAGGACTGAGAAATAGCCCCCTAGTCTTGCTAAGGAGGTGGTGGCTGGCATGGAATGGGGATGCGATTCCTGTCCTCAGGCTGGTGTTTCTTCGCTTAGCTTCTAACATCTTCAGCTAAATTAATTATTGCAAGCTCCTTTAATAATCAAAGATAGATGATGGGGATTGTACTTTTAGGATGCAGTGCTGGTGTTTGTTTAGCTAGATGCATCCAGCTGCCAGTGATATCTGTTTGTTAAGACTATATTTAAGAAATATGTGTAAATCGATGAAGCTTCACCACTTTCTAATGTAATAAAATATAAAGCTTTAGCTGCTTTGGGTGGGACCTGAGACTAAACTTCATGTACCTGCTGCTAATCGGTCTTTTAAATCAAAAATCAATTAATCCATTTGATTTAATATTGAATCTTCCAAACAGTATTTACATTTCAAATAAACTTAATTGAAAGCAAAATAATATTTGACTCTGATCATCCTAGCTGTCTGTGATCGCCCTTTCCATGAGGGCTTTGAAAGTGCTAAGAAGGTGGGGAAACCTTCCCTTCCCCTCCCTTACTTTTCAGTCGAACATGAGGTCTGAGAGATCACATAAAACCAAATCTCTTTCTAAATTCTGAACTAGTTATTGAACTTAAACTGAGCCAAACTGAAATGGAGAAAATACTTTTTGCACCTGCGGAAAAGGCTGCAGCTGTCAAAAGCTGGTTACTGTTACAACACTTCTTGGCTCCAGGTGCTCAGCCACTGACTTCCTTAACTCAGTGACTTGGCTTTTCAGAACTTCAGAAAACATTTTACTGCTTTATACAAACTAGTATACCTAAATCTTGGCGTGAGTGAAACGTCAGAATCCCAGATGTAATTTCAGAGGCTTATTTTAAAGCGTGTCTAAATAAAGCATACTTGTTATCAGTGTTGAAAGTTCATTTGAAACATTGAGAGCTTTCACATGAAGAGCTGAAAGGAGAAGCTTGCATCTCTTACTGTTGACTTTATCAGATAAATCTTTACTGTTTTGTCCTTCAACTTGGCTAACAGAAGCTGATCTTGTCAGAATGCGGTGATCTGTAAACATAATTGCCCAAGTGGGAGGACACAGATTTCCCTTCTAAACACTCGTAGTCCTGTCTTCTCTTGGACTACGTTGCCTGCAGATGTATATGTTTGACTTACTAGCCAAGCAACTTATCTTCTACTGTTTAAAGCTGCCAAACTTCTGTCTAGATCAGTGAAGATCAAAACAGTAGCTCCCATCCCCGTTTCCACAGAGATGACTGCCTTGCACTTTTGACCGCACTAAAAAACGATTGTTCTGCCCTGTGCAAACTGAGGTACAGTCCATAATATTTGTGCCCTGATCAGCACCTTGTGTCCACTTGCTTCCCATACAGAAGGATGTTTTTTGCATTAAAGCTTTATACCCTCTACTGTGAGTAGACTCCATGATCTACAGTCCTAGTGACTTCTTTGAATCCACTTTGGCATGTGAATTTATCCTTAGAGCTCACTTGTAGAATTAGTGACTCATTCATTAAACATCTGATAGTGTTGAGGTAGTGCACAATGAAAGCGCTGATCTCTTTCATTAAGCAAGAAGGTCTGAAAATAACTTCTTTCAGTACTTTAAAAAAAAAAAATGAAATGGAGTTCATTTTTAAACTATTTTTTTCTGACCTAGCGTAACTGTCTTCTCTTATGTGATAAAACTTCATTTGTCTAATGAGATTTCTTTTAGTTCATGTAATTGTTGCAAATGGTTTTTCCTCAGTACCTACTGCAATTCTGCACCCCTTAGTCTGTGTCTTGACCCCGAACACAGCACTTCCTGAATCCAGCTGTTCAGTGTGCTATTAAAGAGTGAATGCATAGACAAAGAAAGCGGTTATCTTGCTTTTGGAATGGCCTAATGAACTAGGAAATCTTAAGCTACATAGCTCAACTGAATTTATTTTTATTGAAGTAGCTTAAGCCTGGTGAGAGGGATGTCCATGATGATGCTTCAGGCAACATCTGAAATGAATGTTGAAAGTGCACACAACATGAACTGTCTTTGTATTTTGTTCCCTGACGGTTGTGGATTTTGATTTCTGATCTGCTCATGCTTGGAGCATATTTGATTTCTTTCTGAGGGTTCATGAAAGATGTCAAAAAGAAAACCAGATTTGTGTGTAATAAAGCAGTACATATGTAAGGCAGACCTCTTCAAAGATTTCACCGTTAGAAAGCTTCTGGAGATGTGCAAAAGAAAGTTGGAAACAAACATATGCTAAGTTGAGGTAGTTTAGCACAGTAAGGATAAGTCACTAAAGGGCATCAGCAGCAACTTTTTCAAGTTACCATTTAGTTTTGCTTTTTGGTATTCATAGTGTGATGTCTGAGACTGCTTATGTTATTTAAAAAAAAAAAAGTGCTTGATACTTGAAAGCTATGTGGCCTTTTTTTTTTTTTAATTTGAGTTCTAATGGATCATGTAACTAGAATGATGTTCTCTCTGTGTACCTCTCTTTAAAGGTCTTGAAGTGTTGTCACCTACCAGGTGAATTAAAATTTTTCTCTTGAAGGTTTCTTGAGTAACAGATTACAGATGTTCAGTTATGATTGAGAATAAGTTTGGGCCATGGAAGGGAACTTGACTCGTCTGTTAAGCATGATATCTTATATCAGTTCAGCGTGCTTCCATGCCCTTTCAAGATAGATGATATAGCAGAAAGCTTTAACTACTGTATGCAAACCTGTAAAGTGTTACTTTTGCCTAGATCTTTCTGTAATTTGCTTTCTTTTGTTAGAGTCCTTTTGAGTTTTATATAAAAATATGTAAATAATAGCTGTCATAAGCTGCTAAAACAAGAATACATACTACATAAATATACATGCTCATTCAGTAAAATTACACAACAATCTTCTGGAGAGTTATTTCGAGGCATCAAGAATTGGAACTTCTCTTACTGCATTCGGTTGGTGTAGTATGTAGTTCATATTTAAATATGAAGTGTTAGGCCAGTAATGGGGGGGGAGGGGGAAGTACCTGTGTGTTTACAGAACGCTGCTTATAGGCACTGAAACGTATGGTTATTTAACACATGAGCTCTTCTAAATTTAGCAGTATCTTTAAATCACTAGCTATACTAATTACTGAAAAAATACTTGGACTACCATAGGCTCTTTGTTTTTAAGTTTCCTAGTAGTCACAAGCTAACGCTATGGAGACTTTCCCATGTGCCGGTTATACAGCTCATTAGAGCCCTGCAATGCTATGGAGTAGCATCTTAACACAAATGCTTTTCACCTGGCCTGAGGCCTCCAGCAAGAACATTCCGTGCTCTAGGATCATAAAAACAAACTTACTAGTTGGGCTTTTTATTTTAAACAAGCCAACCAGATGTCTGAAACCCTTCAGAGTAAACCTGAAGGGAAATGAGGAGGTTTATTACCTGTGTGTGTGTTTTGGGAGCAGGAGGTATGGGGGAGACTTGCGTAATTCTTCAACTCCAAGCCCATAGGGTTTAATAATATAATAGTACTTTAGTACTGCTATTAGTTGAATTTTTCATGGGGGTGTATATGCAGTAAACATCACTATTGGTATCCTACAGTTTAGGGCTCTGTGCTATGTGCTGTCAAGCCGGAGTATCTATGGTGTGTGTCTTTTTTGTTGTTTGTGTGTGTTTTTTTTTTAAGGGTGTGTATGTGCCCCTTGTTTGTTCTCATTTTAAGGACAAATACAGAAAAGTAGGTGGTATTAGTTCTTATTTTACTTTTTTATCTGGCTTTTCTTCTCTGACTGATGGAGTAAAGCAAATATCACAGTAATAAAGCCAATTAGTTTTCACCTTTGTATTCTCCTTCAGGGCCCCAGCACAAGCCTTAGAAGAATAAAATCTTGTGGGCCTTATATAACCTGGATGGTATGCTTTAGTGGGAGCATGGTAGATTTAGGTTGGTGGTATGTATAGTTCTTCAAACACTGAACCGATAAGTGTATGAATTATTATTTGTTAGTGAATCTGAGGGCTTTTTTATCTTAGAGGCTTTGTATACTAAATAAATGCTTCCTTTGGAGTATTTATAAAAACAGTATATGGAGCTGGAAATAGTCTATGTAAGAGAACAGCCTAAGATCCAAATAAACTTGTTCTCATGATGTCATGGACTGAAAGTTATAGAAATACTCTCAGCTGGTGACTGTCTAGTTAAGTAACGCAGGACAAAACCTAGAAGACAATAATATTTAGTTTAAGCTAGTTTACCATAATTATGAACTAAATGCATTAATAGTCATTATTTCAGAAGTAAAAGCAAAGGGCTTGGATTTCAGGTATAAAAGCCTCGATAGGCCGGACTTCCCGTCCCTCAACACGATACAAAAGTAGTTTTGTGCTTTCTGCGGTAATGCTGGGAAGAGGGAGAAAAAAAGAGTTTGACTTGCATGTTATGGGGAGCTGAGTGGTTGCAAGCTAATGCAGATAGTCTGTTCAAGTGGAGCTCCATGAATACTAGGTGTAAATATCCTTTAACAAAGTTGATGAAATCCTTGCCTGTTGTTTAAATGGGGCTGGATTCTTTTAAGGAAGAAAATGTAAGTGACAAAACATCTTAGATAAGACATGAGGCACAGCTCATCTCTTGTCCTATCTGACAAAGATACTTGGGGAGATGCACGATAATTTGTCTGTAATGTGAACGGGATGTCTTTCTCAGTTGTGAAAGAGGGATGTAAACCTGGGAGATTGCTGAGGCTTAATATTGCTAACTTGTATCAGTATGAGAAGCTGGGTTCTTATACATCCTTATCTTAAGGATGCTATCAGGAACCTTCCTGGAGTCAAAATTGATAATAAGAGACCTAAGTTATGAGGAATGCTTAGCCTCTCTGAACTTTAGTACTCTTATGGTAAAGAGATGGGTAGTTTTATAAGTAAAATGTTCTGCTTCCATTTGGAAGCTGGAACTTTGCAATTTATTGTGTAGCTTTTTCATATGGTATAAAATACTAGTTTTACAGTTTGTAAAAAGCTGATCGTCTGGTTATGCTTGAAATGACTAAGTTGGGATGGGACAGGCAAAAGATACTGTGTTAACTTGAACAGTTGTGTGTGATGTTTCAGTTTTTGAAATGCTTCCTGGATGCTGCAGAGAGTGCCAGGAGGCAAAAACCAAAGTATCTTCCATTTAAAGTCTGCTAGCTGGATCTGGAGTTAGTACTGCTGGGGTAATTAGCTGCTTTGGCTTGCTGAGGCAGAAGCAGAGATAATATTTTAAAAGACCTACTTATCCAAACTGGAATTTTGACTCTAGCTAATTCTTTTTTTTTTTTCTGCTGGGATCTGGCTGAGTAAGTCTTTACAGGATTGTTGGCAATAAGGGTTCTATACAGTTCTTTAAGTGAAAAGTAGGGAATAATGTGAAGAAGTGGAGAAGAGGGACCTTCTTGTTATTACTTGGTTATATGAGTCCTGTAAGCAAAACTATGGAGTGGGTTTCATGAAGAAACCCCCACACACTCATCATATGGGGAAATCATTTGAAATCTTGTGATCTTTATCCAAGATGGGACTTCCAGAAACAGAGGATAAATTGTTAAAAGTATTTAAAACAAATGTGATTTTTTTTTTTTCCCAGTGAGATGAACTGTTGATGGAACATTTTGTCCTGCAGTATGCAGGGGAGGAGGAGTGGGCTGGAAATGATTCTGGCAGCCTTTTTCTTTTAGAGCCAAGAAGAGGCTTTTGAATTGGCTTTATACTCTTAATCAGAACTCTTTATCACTTTGAAAGTAGGTTGTTAAGTTGGATGAATCTCTGCCATCCTTTAGTTGGTGGAGGTTTTTCCATATTTTTAGTAGTCTTCCCAAAAAAGACCCCAGTGACATCACTAAGATGATGTAGAGTTTGTGACATAAATATTTCTTTTCTCTCTCTCCACCCTTTCGCAAACATTTTAAAGGCATTACTGCTTGTAACTAACTTCTAAGAAATGAACCGTCATTTCTTTAGCAGTACTATGGAGATGGAATAATAAATCTAAACTTTCTGCAGATTTCAGAATATTTGTGTCATAGAATAAAGCTTTAAATCAGAGATAGTGGTGATACTGATTCCATCAGAGCTCAAACTGTGAGAAGCGTTAGCTTTGGCTTGCTGATGCGTTTGGAGGCTTTCTTATATATTCCATTTATTTTATTCTTTTACATTAACTTTTAACCTGTTTTCCAGCAGCTAAAAATAGCTTCCCCAACATGCCCATGGTTTATGGGATCTCTATAAGATTCTCTCCCAGAACACAGGGAGAGACTGAGGTCATCTTTGTTCTGCATGTTTATCTTGGATAGCTCAGCTTTCTCACTCTTTTTTTTTTTTTTTAAATCTAATCAGGTTCCATAATGGATGATGTGCTAAGGGAAAGATGGCCATAATCTTTCCAGACCTCATCCAGCTCTCTTTAAAAGAGGTGTTGTTATTGCCTCAAGACATGGAGGGCCTCCGTGTTTGGTGAGCTTGTGTGCCTGGCTCAGCTGCTAAAAACTGTGGAATCTTGATGACAGCACAGATGTGTATCTGTGGAGTACACCTATATTATAGGTTGTAGAGGAAGCAGGGAACGGGGTTGGAAGGGTAGGCACGGCTCGACTGCACTAAGATCCATGCTGTGAGGCAGCTGAAGAATGCAAATTCAGCAGGATCCACGTTGCCCTAGCAGGGATGATCAAATGGTGCCTATTATGGAAAATCCAATTAAATTGAAGTGTCAAGCAGTTTGAGAGGGGTTTGACCTGATAAGCGTAAGGGCATCATAAGGAGAGATTGAAAAATAACGTTGGTTGCCTTTAACCAATTCTGAGAAGAGCGCTTGGTGAAAAAGTACGTAGAATAAAGAGCTTACCATCTCTGTGGCTACATTAAATACAAACCGCAGCAGTGGATCTTGAAACAACAACAAAAAGTGAAGCTACTGTGGGGGATTTTTTTTATAGTGTATAGAACTTGCAGTTAGGACGTGTTGATGGCCAAGAGCTTGTATTAGCATATTGTCAAGCCTTACAATAGTGACATTTTAAAATAATGGCGTAGTGAAGTTGGAGAGTGATTCTTAATCTCCTGTGCCCTAACAGGCAATATTAATCAACAAAATGAGAGAAGCAATTCCTTTTAGAGTATAAATGAGTGAATTGGGGTGAACTGAACTTTTGTGACTTGGAGGTAAGGTGCTGAGGTTGAAGGGGAGATTGCAGATCCCTGTAAGCTTTTAACAGTTTACCTAGTCAAAGGAGCATGAACTGAAAAGGCATAATAGGAACAAAATGTGTTCCAATCTTGCTTTGAAATGGGAGATCTAATCCCTAATTATGGGAGAATCTTCTTGGCTTGGTGTGAGAAGTGCTGATGTCAAATAGCTTTCTCGTGTGGCTTTTTTCTTTCTGAAGCTATAGTTAGTCAGGGACTTCAGTCAGCAGCTCCAGCCTCCCACAGCGTGCCTGCATGAGTGTTTGTGTCCATTTCTTCATGGTGAAACAGGCTGGGGAACTGATCCAGCTGGAAAACAACCTTTACTAGAAACAAAACAAAGTGTTGTGACTTTTTCCAACTAGAAAAATTCCTTGATCTAATTCTCTGTGTAGTTGCACAAACACTTGTGCTGGCATACCGCAATGGGTAACAAATAGCCAGAGAAGAAAATGGGAACATGTGTTGGCAGTTGCGCATGGCAGAGTGGTGGCAGCTGAGATGTAGCAAACTGCAACCTAGAATAACTTTCATTTATAAGAGTCTGGTTATGATAACATTTGAATCCGTTTTCTTTTAAACATCAGTCATTATGTCATTATTAGCAAGAGGCATGGCCCAGTAGGAACAGATTGGCGGAGTGAAACAGTACTACTGGTGCCTGCAGTGTACGCACATTGTGGTGGTGTGCCTCAAACTGGTGTTAGTGGAGGGCAGTGTGCTGAACACCTAATGGTGGCTGGAGTGCACCTTCTGATTTTGTTCCAGAGCAGATTCCTTTTGGATGAGACTGGTCCATGATGTGAACTGAAGTGCAGTAAAGGAGGATGAGGAGGGGGTGCACTTCCAAAGCATGTTTCTGCTCTGAGCTGAAACTCGTACTTTAGACTTTGTGCCTGGTATGGAAAAATAGAATTTCCTCATTGGATGAGCAGAAGGAACTGCGAGCTGAGAGGAGGACTTATCTAGCCAATAGGACTTTTTTTTATCCCTGTGGTACGTGCTCCATCCCGTATAGTTCTTAAATACATACATTTAAAGAAACCCTTTCTGGATGGAAATCTTGAAATCTGTTTCTTGATGGAAATAGAAAAAAAGAACAATGATGTCAGTAAACATAGTTTCTAAAATGAGAAGCAAATTATTTAAAAGCTGTGTTTTGCTGTATTTCAAAAGAGATTGGAATACGCACTGTCAGAAGAGGCCAGAATGGTTACAGCTCTGGTATTTTCTATATATAATAGGGTCTAAATATGTGGATGATCATTGTACGGATCAACCTGATTTTGAAAGTGCCATGCTACTGTGATTGTGAAGTCTTTCCTTCCCTTTACCCTCTCATGCAACTGAATATCTTGCTTCATTACTTAAAGACTAGTATTCTCGTCTTTTCTCTCCTTACTCTTGTTCATATAATGCAGACTTCAAATTTTTTCAGTGAAACTAGGCAAAATATAACTGCATTATAGTAGTCTGTTAACAGACCAAAAGCTTGGTTTTTTTCCCCCCTTGTTGATAGTTTTATTGGATTTGCTTATTTTTTTTCTCAGTAGAGAAACATTCAAACTCTTGTGTCCCTTCTATGCAGAAAAGGAAGCAAAGGAACAGGTGAAAAGACCAACAGGTGTTGATAGTAGCCTCTTAGTCACACAAATCTTAAACCTTAAAATGAATCTGAAAGTCTCTCTGCCAAATTAGTATGTTACTGAGTTTCGGTATATTTTCAGTCCGATGCCATCACACAGTGTACAGTTCCTGACTTCCAGTGAGCCTGCCTTCTAATTTCTAGATCTAGTTTCAACTTCACCGGGTTTGAAAGAGACCTACAAGTCCCTTTACATTACAATACATTTTGATCATGCTACCTTAAATAGTGCTTTGTTCACACGCTTGCCCTTGGACTAGCATTTCATGAATCACTTTTTGCATGGCAGATGTTTACATTGAAAAGGGTATATGTAATTTTTAGCAGTGAGTGTATGGAACTTGAGTGGTTTTGACATTTGACTTAGTGGCTTGATCTAAGTTCAGAACAAGATTTGGTAAATATTTCAAGTCTTTGGGTGCTTTCCTGGAAGATAAGATACATTCAGTAGAAGCAGATTTCTCTCCAGTCTCCAGATTTCTAGTTAGCCTTACTTACAAGGTGGTTGGCCATTTGTGAGCATCCTGTCTTGTAGCAAGTGAAGCTAGATACCAGAATGAGGACAAGGGTGAGCAGAAGTTATGATTCTGAGAGTGCTCTCAGGCTAATGGAGGTGGTTATATAAAAGCTTTTATATAAAAGGTGAAAAAGTGTAGTGTTAGCATATGAAATCATATTTGAGGATGTACTTGGAGGCAATAGGTTTAGAAAGATAATCAGACCTTGCTATTAATACCATTAATATCTTAGTTTTAGATGGGTTTAACTTGGGTCATGGACCCGAGTGACTTTTTCCTTTGTAACTACTGGTAATTTAAATAGCTGATTAGTAGCAGTGTGTTTTTAAAAAAAAAAAAAAAGAAATTACACATAAGTTCATTTTGATTATTTTCTGCTGTTCCTTTTTACTACAGGCTTTAAATCCTATCAAATGAAAACAAACTTTTGTTGCTAACATCAGAAATGTTTTTCCCTAGGATGTCATTGCTTTGTTTGACTTTGGATGTATCTATGTGTCTTTTTGATTATTTTTTATTCTGTAAAGGTAGGTGCAGTCACTAAATACACTTGACCAATTTAAATTGTGAACAGGAATGGTTAATACATACTGATAGTCGGCATGAGTTGGGGACAGCAGTGCTTGTAAGGCAAAGCTAGTGAGGCAGAGTATAGGAACAGGAATCTTTTTGAAGGTGATGTGAAGAAATTACCATTAATACTAACATAGACTTGGCTTTGAAAATGACTTATTTAAATTTATTTTTTCTTTTCTTTTAGAACTGAGTTGGAGTTGAGGATGGTAAGGAGGAACACTTACTCTAGTAAAAGTAACCAGCTAATAGTGTGTGGGTGTTCGTGTGCGTGTGTGGGATGATGTCTTTGTTCTTAGCAGACAGTGAGGAATAATACCGTAATGGTTATGGGTTACTGATGCTGAGAGTACAGAGGGAGAGAAAGAATTTATATAGGGGATGTTTAGGACAGGAGGAGGCAGCTAGTGAACCTAGTGCTTTTGATTTTAAACAACTGCTCCCAGAATAAAGATATTTAAACCTTTGTCAGTGATGTTTTTGCATGTTTGTTAATTTGTTCTGCTTGCAAGTTCAAGATCAGATGTTTACTGACAGGTGGCAATTATATTCCCTGTGTGTGTGTATGGTTTGTTTTTTTTTTTTAGTAAGTTATGTTTTATAAGCAGTTAAAGACTTGGAGAATGGGTATAGCACTTGAGCTACCTAACGTGCCACTTCTCTTTTGAGAAAGATCTAGTGACAAAACGAAAGGGTAGATTCTCTCTTAGAATGGCAAGCAATGCTAACCATACAGAACAGTATGGTAAGTATTTGCATGCTTCATGGGCTGTTCTAGTTCCCCTAGCTAAGACTTTACTAGTAGCTTAAAGGAGGGGAAAACTTGCATCTTTGTCTGAGACAAAAGTTTCTGGGTGGAATCAGTCTAATTGTAGGAAAGTGGAAAATGTCATCTTTGCTACATACATATGATTTTCATTCTCCTTTTAGAGAGTTGTGACCAATGAAATTTCACTAGGAATATTGCTTCATGAAAGGAGCCCTGTAATCTGAAATGCTAAGCAGCACTGGTCACGTTGTGAGCGGTGTGCTTGCACGTGTGGGTACGTGTCAGTGGTCCAATTATTACAACACTGCAGTTGTGATGTACACAAGAATGTTTCTGACTTTCTTTTTCTGCCCCAATTTTACAGAAAAGCAGACATGATACACTGACGGCATTTGGAAATAGACTTTGGCGATAAGATGGAAGCCTAAATCTTGAGACTTTAAACCCAAACAGAAATGGCTCATGAGTATTGAAACAAGACACCGAAGAGCCTCCAACACTTCAGTGTGAGCAGTGGAAAAGGAACAACTACCATGGTAACACTAATAACAGAAAAGCTGCAGAACCAGAGCTTGGATGATCTGACGTGTAAAACGTACAATATTAATCTGGTAAGGATATGCCAAAATAACATGAAAATGTGCAATGCAAAGTAGCTTAACCCAGAAATACACACCAAATTTAAGATTGCAGATGGACCAGAATTAAGCCATTTAAACTGGGATGATTTTACAAGGTGGGTGAGTGTAATGCACTGTAGCACGAGGCTCGCCTCACGACATGGTTTCATTGACTTTAATTGCAATTGCAAATGAAAATGTTCAACTCTTCTGCAAATCAAACTCGAGGGATCAGAGACATGAAAAAACGAGGAATGTAAGTTTAATGATGACATGTCAAAGTATTGCTCAATTCTAATTCTGTTATTTTTTCTTTTCTAATACTAAGTAACACTAGCATTTAACGTGGGACATGTTGAGCTACTTTACAGTAAACTCCTTTATAACCTGTACTTCAGTTACAGTTTCTTTATTTTACTCCACAAGCCAAGACCAGGTCAATCATATACTGAATGAGGTAGAGGTTGTATATGAGCAACACTTAATTCTTGTGCGAAGTGTTTAACTCTTTGTCCATATTGAAGAAAAGCACCAATGTTTTCTGTGCACACATGTAAAACCTGGCACAAAAGTAAGGGTGTCTGATATGAGATATTAATCTGAAGGGTTTTTTAAACTGAAACAGTTTTATGAAGAGCTTTTCTAATAACTTGCATGTTTCTACAGTCTTTGCCTGAAATATGTGCTGCTCTTGAAAGGCATATGTAAGGTCTTGGAAAGATGATATCTCCCCTAATATAGAAATGCATGCTCTCAGCTTGTCTTTATTTAACTAAGTTGGTGAAACACTTGACGTGCAGGTTGAAGGGGAATCTGCTGTATTTTTGAGCTGATGGCATTTCTATTTAAATTCTAGACCCAGCTGTGAGTAGACAATGACCTGTAATGGTTGCCTCCCTAAAAGTGTAGCAGCAGCTTGTAACTTGTAATGTTTGGGACAGATCTGCATAAATTTGGACGCTGAGGTATACCTTTTCTGGTATTTACTGTAGCTTTTGGGCCAGAGACTTGTAAAAGCAGAGAAGGCTGTATTATTGCTTTTACGCTGCATGGAGTCTATATAGACCTGTGACCCTAAATGTACATGTTCTTTGTTTAGCCTAATGGCATGCTGTTATGTGTTGTGGGTTTTTTCCTTTTTTTTTTTTTTTTTATTCTTATCCTTATCAGTACTTCAAAGTAAGGCAGGGAGAAGAATGAGCAGATGGAAGTGGAAGTTGGCAAGTGATGTGTAGTTAGTGTGTTTTTTTTTTTTCCTTCATCCTCTCCTCCTGACCCTTAGTGCATTGTAAAAAAGTACTTGGTTTGAGAATGCTTTAGTCAATGAAGAAAATGAGTCCTGAGGCTGGGAACAGGTTCTACCTATACACAGTGGCAGCTTGAAAAAGTGTGGAAATCATGAAGTGAGGTGTAGAAATGCAGGACTGAGTATGCAACTAGGTCATTTTAAAAAGGATTCTCAGGAGCAAATAAATGGCTGATTTACTAGTGGAAAGAAGTTTACCTTTATTAACTTTATTCGAGATCGTTACTTAAGGATTGTGTTGAATTTAAGATGTGACTTAACTAACCCTTTCTCCAGATGCTGGAAAAGGTTGTATGCCCACCTGCTTCTCCTCCCTTCTTCCTCTCTCGTTATATCTGGAGGATGTTTGGTAGAGAACTGAAGGCTTGGAATTCAGGCCTATTCAAACAATGAAAGTCACATCTCTGTAGTGGCGGTGGAATACTAACTCTAGCTTTGGTGTCCACAAGTTGGGAAGAATGGCAATGCGTTCAGAATTCCTCCTCAATTTATTTGAGAATTGGAGAAAATCTTAATCTTCAAAATCTTAGATTTAGTTTATGTCTTGAAATGAGATGAAAGAAGTTATTTAACTTCATGTAACTTATTCTGCAGATAGTGAGGAGAGTACTGGCTGTTAAGTTTTTAATGTAGTAGGGGGAGTGTGTGTACAAAAACAGCCTAAGTTATTTTTGTTACAGTTAATTTTTTCTAACAAAGAATGCTTAAAATTAGCAGTGTAAGTTATAATAACACAATGCCTGTTATAGTAACACAATACGTTGTTGGGCCCAGTTATGGCCCTCCTCCGCTTGCCTAGTTCAAGACTGGGTGCCCTTTTGAGTGAATGCTTTGACCAGGTAAAAATTCCAGCTCTGTCTCATTCCACAAAATCTGATCCCTTTTGAGCATAATCTCACCAAATGCAGGAAGAGCTTACTTTTGGAAGAGCACTGCAAAATAGACCCACCTTCTTGCCTGAAGGAAACCTAATTTCATTCTTGAGTGAAACTTATGATTTCGCAGTGTAGTGTCTCTTAAGCTATTTTAGAACCTGCTTTTTCCTGGAAAGTTTTCAAGATGCATCAAATCTTGCTCTAAATCCATTCAAAAAGTAGTAGCTGGTAAACAGACATTCATGACCTGTTGAGTCTATTATTCTGGAAAATTACCTGGTTGAATAACTTGGCTTTGTGTGAAAGGAGGTTTCCCTCACACAGAGGGTAACAGACTTCACTCTCAAGGTTCTTACCAATTGCTTTGTGAACTCTGCTTATCTTTTCTCAAGTATAGTAATAAAAAAGGGTTCTCCATTCCGGAAACTGCAGGTAGACCTTAACGCAGAAGGGAATGAATGGGGCAGGTGGTGTCTAGCCAATCCAGGAGAGCTGGTAAACAGTTTTCAGTGCCCACTTACAGTAATATCTAATGGCCCGTACGAGACCTTTGTGTTCTGCATAGATATAATCTCTCCCACAATTTACAACTTAGTAGAGCCTACTCCAGTTTGGATTTTAAGATATCGTTAGAATACGCTATCATATAATGTTTCCAAGCAGTCTTAGCTTCAGTTGTGGAAAGCCAAGTACGTACCATGACAGAGATTCCTCCCTTATTTTCTTCAGGCTCCTGTTGGAAATCATGCACCTTCCTTTCCCTCTTCTGAATGTGATGTCATATATGACGTTCTTTTAATTACCAGGATTTTTGCCTCAGTTGCCAAAGAATTAGCATTTGCTGTAATTTAACAGAATTCTGTACATTTGATCACTTATGAGAACGAATTGTTATAAGTGATAAGAACTTTTTGTTCTACAAATTGTTCTGACTGCTTTTCTGTGGAACTGAGCACTGACTTCACTAGAAGCTAATCTAATGTGGCTGTAAAGGCAGGATGGCTGTCTGTGTTGAAGAACATGGCAGTCATGCTGGGTAGTACAGATAAGGTCTGAATGTATGGGGTCGTTCCCCCCCCCCCACCACCCCCCATCCTCTTTAAAAAAGCTCTCATTAGTTTGTAACTGGCAAAGATCCGATGGTTTACTCTCCAGTTGGGTAAGGCTTTTATAACGTGGTTAGAATGCAGATAATCAAATGACTGTGTTTTATAAAGACTTTAAACTAAATGGATCTTTTATCAGGTCCTCTTTACAAATGTCTAAGCATTCATCTAATGTGGCCACGTGGGATTGATCTGAAGATTTTGTTACTTCTAGACATGAGATCTTAACCTGTATGAATAGTCTCTAAACAAGCCTAATAATTCTTTTAAGTCATTCTTATTGTCCTTTTTGTGTGGTTCAAGATACATTGCTTTAAGACTGTCTGACACGGTATTCTGTTCTAAAAGTGCATTTTTCTTAACTATTATGTGATAGTTGAATAGACTAGTATTGCCCTTAATTTGGGAATAAATTGAGGAGAGAATCCCTTGAATAACCTGCCAGGTCTCTTAAATCTATCAGTCTGCTTATCCTTCAGGGAAAGCTGAAATTAACTCTTGCTGTTTTGTCTCAATGTGCTCTTATGTTACGTATGGTACCTTACTAGTTTGTTTGAGTAAACTATCAATACTAGCTTTATTAATGCAGGTAATCTATATAACTAGCAACTGCAGTTATAAAAGGCAAACTAGTAGGAACAGCAGTCACTTTTACCGCTGTTGTCAGGTTTCATATTTCAAGTCTTTTAATGTCCATGGGATTTGCAGTTTTGTTAGCCCTTTCTAAAACTCTGGGTTTCTGCTGTTTACTTCAGAAAAGTTTTTTCTTGAAGCTGTAAATACATCCACAGTTGCAAACGTAAAGCATGAATCATAGCAATGGCTTGTCTCTTATATGCAGACTTTGATAAGCAAGATAAAAATCTGATTGCTGTCCTGTCCTTTCGCCAGTACCCTCGTTCCCTATCCCAAAACAAACACAGCAAGGCAATATTACCGTAGATTAGCACTAGTATCTTAAGTGTGGAGTTCAAGGATTCAAAGTTGTTACTTGCACACCATCTGTTCGTATGTACCACAGAAGAAGAGCTTTGTAGGCCAAGGATATTTGTTTAAAAAGTGAACTTGTATCTGGAAAGGAAGTCTATATACAGTGCTACCTCTTTTTGGCTATACAAATAAAACAAGCTTGTTCTTGTTTTAGCAATCTTCTTCCCCCGTTCTGAGGTGGTGATGGACGATAAAGAGCAATCCTTGGGCTCTGATAGGGCCTTACATCTATAAAGTAGTTATAGGAGACTGGGTAGCAAGATGTATTCTGTGCCTGAAAAATCTGGACAGTATGAGAATGCCTTTTGAATATTGCTTTTCCTTTAGATAAAGTAAATTAAAAAAATGGAAAACTTCCTGCTTACGGCCTGTCTTGATATGCAGGAGCTACTGACTGAGTTTAATCTTAAATTCTGAAGGCCTTCACGTGGAAACCTTGTTCTAGGCATGACCTCTACGTTGCTTATCATTAATAAGACGTTACTAGTAAGCCCATGTTCTAAGACACTAAGCCGAGTTCTAAGACTGTCTCATCTTTTGCAGGTATCACGTTCTTGGGTAGGAAAGTTAGATTTTGTATGGCTTTTGTACTTTAAGAAATAAAACGTTTTGATGTTATACTTAATTTTAAAAATATAAAATGCTAGTGAAGTTTGCTTTGAAGACTGTTCCATATTGGGCCTTCAACAATTTGTATATTAAATTTAGTTAAGGCTATTTCTGTCTCTTACTTTAAGGTAAAGTATTCTACTCTTTTTTCCGAGATTGAAAATGTAAAACCCAATTGTCAGATTTTAATTTTCTCTCCACTGAAATGAAAATTGGATCAAAGCTGTTTCATTAAGAGTGAATTATTTCTCTTAATTCTGTATTTTGTGTGAGCTGTTGTTGCAACTCTTGAAACACTTTGATACCTAGTGATATATCAGAAAACATTTTCAATTAAACCTTTGAAGTCTAACTATTTTTTTTAAATGCCAGCTGTTTAAAAGCATCTTCGAGATACCCAACAAAACCCAGTCCTTTAACGAGGATATTAGATGCATAGGGAAACTGAAAACTGCATGCATATTCCTTGAGGTGCGTGCTGGCTGTCTTTCACACAGTTGAAACTTTTTTTTTCTCTGATTTCAGTACTCATCTGAGAAGTTGAACAAAAGTGGCAGCTTGTTCCCTTTCGAAATCAACGGTAAGTTCTTCACAAACCTTAGGCACGTTTTTACTGAGGTAATTGGTATAGTAAGCAGCCTTTCTTTTGTAAATAAGGTGAGGGGGATGGAGCACGCTGTTGTAGAGCCTGCTGGTTTAAGCTGGTCTTTGAACAATACTGGGAATAGCTGGTTGTTAGTTTTGTACTTGTGATCTGCTTTGCATAGTAAAAGGCCTTGTAACGTTTTTTTTTTGTTCAGTATCGGCTGTGGTGTACAGATGCACAGCAATTGCTGTTTTTTATGCTAAGCATCTCTTTGCAAACCTCTACTAGCAGACAACTCTAACCTCTTCACACACCTTCTTATATGCTTTGCCAAACAGAATATCCTGCATGGTGCAGATTAAGTTGAAGTCCAGTGTTTTGACGCAAGCATATAAGCCTTTTGATCCTGTTAGAATGACAGTAAATTTTACTTAACAAAAATAAGAATGCTGCTTATTGATGTGCAAAAAACTTTTAAATCCCTCCCCTAGTAAAACAGTACAAAAACTTTGCATATTTTGTGTCTTTTAAGCATGGTAGTCTCTTATTTGCTCAATGGGACTCCTCTTAAAATGTTATTCTTAGTTTGTGTGAGGTTCCTGAGGGAAATGATATTTTGTATAATACCTTATTTGATAATATGTGAGCAATTATAACACTTGCATAAAACTCTTGAGTTTTTTTTAATGTAAACTTTAAATGCATTCCCTCAACCTTGGAGAAAGATTCCTATGGATTTTTAAAAACTAATGCAGTCCAAGCTAAGTGTTCCAGCAGTAGATAGAAGTTTCAGACAATATCTAGATCCTATTGTGTTGGTTATTTTACTTGCATTGAATTATGGATGGTCCCTGCCTTGAAGAGCTTACATGCTTAAGGCAAAGCACAGTATGTGGTTGTACCCATCTGAAAGAATGGAGAAGGAAGGACAGAGGAATTCTAATAAAACATGTTGTTTGAATAGGCCAGCTGTCTGCGGAGTTAAATGATTTTGAGACAATAGGGTGTTCTCTAAATAAGGTCCAAATAAACAGGATAATCCATGACATACTTTGCTGGCCATGGAGCATGTACAACTGTTTGGGTTTGTGACTTTTGAAGCTACTCAACACATCTTTAATCTGTTGGTTATTCTCAAACTCTTAGCTTGTAGAGCCAACTCTCAGAAAATAAAAATACTAAATATTATACCATATTCTAGATTCTTAAAATATACTTAGGGAGAATTTGATGATTTAATGTTTCAAGTCTTCTCTTAAGCCTAGGATAACTGAAACTTACTTGGCTAATTGGTTTAAATTAGCAAATTTTCTAACCAAGCATGAAGCACTGGTAACTGGCCAACAGTTATGCTGCTTTTCAGTTTGCAAATCCAAAGTCTGTTGTAGTTCCTCTTACATTTTATTGTGTAATGTGGAGGAACAGCTGTAAAATGTGCTAAATATTCTCAAAGAAAAGCTTCACAAAGGAGTGAGCGGCTTGGCTGGCAGGCTTTTTTCTAACCTAGCGTCAATTCAGATGAGAAGTTGTGCGTTATTGGCTATGTCTGTATTCACAGTTAAACCTTGCTGGAGGATCTTAAAGGCTATTCACTTTATTTACACCTTAAATTAGGATTTTTCAGACACTTTGTGGGTATGAGCAAAAAATGAAATCATTTGCAGCCTGAAATAACTCTATTGTTTCTAATTTAAAGCTTTTCACACTGTAGAGCATGAATGCCTATCTCTTTAAAACTTCAATTTCAGTGACCAGCGTGTGCCTTTCTTTAGGGAAAGACCTTATCAAAAGGACAGCAGTCTATAAACAGTTTATTTTGCTCATATATTTAAAAAAAAAAAAAAAAAACCTCCCTAGTTGGTTCTCACAATGCTTGTTAATCTGCTTTAGTTGTACCTCAGGCTGTTCAGCATTACAGGTTTTAACTGTAGTTATATGGTGGTCTCTAGAGAAACAGATGAGGAAGTTCCTACTGCTCACTAAGAAAATAGTGCTGTAATCTTCCAATTCATAGGAAAAGGCATTATTAAAGTATTGAAATGTATACTAGAATGCCTGGAATGTCTCCTGAAATACTTTAGTCTTCACATTTCTAGAACTTTACCATCTTTAAAGGGATTTTGTGGTTATGTTGTGAAAATTTGATTAAGACCTGGGTGTTTATGGCTAACACTTATAAACTTGTTTGATTAGTGGTTTTGCATTAAACTGAATTTAAACAAATTATCTCTTTCCTTCCCATCTTTCACCTGTATCTTTTTATTTTTTTATTTTTTTAGAAGACAGTCCTTGGAAAGCTTTAAATGGGGGTTGCTCAATCCAGACTGATACGACCAGGAATTCAGCTTACCCTTTCCCAGTGTGCCCGTTCAGTACAGGCACGGCCAATAATGGTAGTCTGCAATGGCAGCAGGAATCTTCCAGTACGTCCATGGTGTCGGGATGGATAAGTGAATTAAACCTTAACGAAAATTCAGGTCAGCCGTTGGCACCACCAACAAAACGCCATTGTAGATCCCTCTCTGAGCCGGATGAGCTGGCTCGCTGTCGCTCCCCGTGGAAACCTGGCAGCTCGAAAGTCTGGACTCCTGTGTCAAAGAGACGGTGTAATAGTGGTGGTAGTGCTACTTTGCAACGCTGCAACAGTCACGGAAGTGCGACCTTACAGAGAAGCACAAGTATCAGTCTGCCACAAAACATACTGTCGCTAAATAACGTCTTCACTATCACCAGCTTCAATACGTCACCAGTACCCAGACCTTCCTCGGCGAGCAGTGGTTTTGTGGACAGTAGCGAGGGAAGCACAAGTTCGAGCACCCGCTGGAATTCTGGAGGGCCTTGTGACTTTAACCCAAGGCGGCGCCTCTCCCTCTCCCAGGAGCACATCACCGAGACAGGGAATCTCTTGCCTTCAGCTAACAGCACTCCCACCTCCACACCCGAGCTCAGTCGGCGTCAAGGCTTGTTGAGATGCCGCTCGCAGCCTTGCGTTCTGAATGAGAAGAAAAGTCGGCTAAAGCGCAGACGGGAGGAGGATGTACGATGGAACAGGCCATCGTTAGACTTTTTTAAAATGACACGGGTGAGATTTTCTTTTCCTCGGTGTGTGAAAAGAACTTGTTACAGAGAGGCGGTTTCTAGATAAACCAAATTAATTTGTAGTTGTTACAGCTTTGTTTGTGTTCTAGTACTGGCATCTATATCTTCAGCAGTACAGCAGGGCTTCTCACGCTTGTCAAAGCCATGCCTTACAGCCCGCTTTCTGAAGTACAGTCTATTTGATAAAGTACAAAGAGCTGTGAAAAGATGCTTTAAGCAGAGGCCAAAAAAGGGCTTGTTTTGAAAATGCAATAAAGCATAGGGAAGAAGGTAGACTGGGTAGCAAAAAAAAAAAAGTTAATACCAGTGAGTTAACGAAGAACAGCGTGCAGCCATTTTTAAGTTATCGTGGTGCAAATCTATTGGGTTAAGCCTCTCCTTAAAAGTGTGAGTAAATCCGTAAAGCTAAAGAAGAGCAAGCAGAACCCTACCTAAATGTATGTAACCAAAGAAACTGCTGGTAAGCTATAAGTGATGGAAGTAGTTTTCTAATACAGCAATTCTAGATGTGCCCGCTCAGGAGGGGTGTTTTACTCTCACCAGAACTCCACCTCTCTCCACAGCTGGGAGTAAAGATGTTGGTTTAAAAACTAGGTCTTAATTTTAATTCATGTCTGTACTCTGCATGTAATAGTACATAGCTCACTTTCTGTATCCATGGGGGTATCACTGCTAAAGTTTAAAGCTGAAGCTGCTTATTTAGTTTCTTCAGAAGTAGAGCTGAGAGAACACTTGGGGTGGGGGGGGGGTTTTACATTCGCACAAATTCAGTCTTCTACTACCTGCTGCATCTTCAGTAGGTACCGGATTTAAGGGTTGTGTGAATTTTCCCTTAAGATAGCTATGCCATGGTGGGAAGGAGACAGTTTGCAGAAGTAACAATAACAAAAGTAAGTGAAAGATACAGTTTCACAGCAGTGTCCCCACATTTGAAGCCTTGTGCAGAAGGAAAGCTGAATGGAGTGGGACTCTGGCTAAAACTTCTGATCTCTGGTACTTGGTTATTGTTAGCTTATACACAGAGATGCGTGGCAGAAAAATTAGTAAAATACTGGAACTGGACTGTTGATTACTTCCACTTTGCTTAGCTAAAAGTCTGTGTGATGACATCTCTCTTCCTCCTGCAACTTTCTAAGACAATTTACTTTATAAGATTTAAGTGTTTTCTTCATTAAAGAGACTGCTTTTTTGGAAGAACTGTAGGATATGCAATTAGGTGACAAGCCATACATAGTGATTTGCTTGCTTACTGACAAGCTTGGTAACAGATTTCTTTTCTGGATGTGACTGGACGCTGTTCTGGGTTTTGGTTAGAATGCACGTTTATTGGTTAGTTAATCAGAGCTTACCTGTTCCTTCATGTTAATCACTGCAGAGATTAGCTTGCTAAATCTACTCCAGAAATATTAGTGAATTTGCCTTTCGACTGCCAGTGTTCTAATGCAGGTTGGTTGATGTTTAAACTGAATGTAAAATTTGGAGATTTCTGCTTTCTTGGCTAGATGTGCTGCTTGCGTTCTCCGAGCTTTAAAGATACAGTATTTTAGGCAAATTCATTTTTTCAGTTGTTCGGCTTAGACCTAAATAAACCTTAGTAGTGCACCTGGAGAAGACTTAATATAACCCCATGTATATAGATAAGTTCCTTAGCTCTTTAGATTTGCTGCTGCGTTAAAGAGCACATCTGACTGTAGTATTTGGGCATTGTTAGTCACTTTTTGCCATAAGACGTATTTTGAAAACCCGTTTTCATGGTAAGCTGGGTAGTTTGTGCAACAAAACTCATTCTACATCATCTGGACCGGAAGGGGTTATTTTCAGCTCTTTCGTTAGAATCTTCCTTTAAAGATGCTAATGTGTATTTAATTAAAAGCACAAAGTACAGTTTGAAAATATATTATCTTTTAAACAAACTGAACTTTAGGGAGAATGTAGCTGTTAAAAAGAAAAACTGGCAGTATTTTAAGTAAATCTTCAGTAAGATCTGAATCAAGTTTTCAATAAATGCTGGGAGGTGAAGGGGTTTGGTTTTGTTTAGAGAATGGCACTTTACTAAGCTATTACGTTCTGTTAGTTTTTTCTTTAGCCTACCTTCTCCTTACACCCTAGATCTTAACAAACATATATGCTTTGAAACTTCCAGTGTTGTGGTTTGAAATATATTTCTCTGGAAGCATACTTCCTGAAAATTACTGCTGCGCAAAATATAAGCTAATACTAGAGAAGACTTGTTTTGAAGTGTCATGCAGTGAGATATAGATGTGTCCTATATCCACATAGTTTACTGAAGATCAGGATTACGATAAGGGGAAGTTCAGTAAGACCTCTTTCATGTATTTTGAAGGCTCCTTATTGTTTCTAAAAATAAATCTCCTGTGATTTCAAATTCACTTGTAAGTCAGTTTATGAAAGGCCGATGTGAAAACAAATGTTTCCAAGTCTGAGGATATTTGTTCCGAGCTTACTGCAAATGTTTTGATGTCCTCAAATGTTCCTGAGAGTCTTGGAACTTGTGAAGTATGTGCCTTAAAACAGGTCAGTAATTAGATAATTAATACTGATTGTGGTAGATTTGAAGGTGCAGGAAAGAGTTCTTGCTTTACCTGGCAGTGGTGTGTCTGAGCCGTGAGAACTGTAAAAGAAGAGACAGTCTTGAGTGCAGTTCTGTTGCAGCAGTTTCTCCCAACAGGCTGGAATTTTAAGAGGTCTGCCCTGAAATGCTTGCAAAAATTGTTTAAGGTTTCTCAGGTAGTAATTCACTCGAATCGGTATTTATCAAAACTAAGTGATTTACTTTAGTCTGAAGCAAGAGCTATTCTGTGTGAATGCAGTTCTTGAATAGCAGTGTGTTCAAGGGAGACGTAAAGAAAAAGGGGGAGACTTTTTTGCATCAGTTATGTTTCATTATTTTTTTTGCCAGTTGAATTCTTCCTCCTGAGTTGATGCTGCTTCAGTCCCTACTAATTTGCTAATATGAAGGCTAGAAAAATCAGTCAGTCTAAATCTGAAAGCCAGGCTCCCATTGTTAATACTTTTAAGTATAAAATTCATAGAGTAGTTTCAGATTAGTAATGTACCCTGAATTGCAGTATTTGTTTACAATTTGTTCATTGCTGTATTACCTCTTGAATGTTCTGTTTTGTACCAGTCTTTAGAACAAAGGAGAAAGAATCGAGTGGCCCTTCGTGGTTGAAACAGTTTCTGTCTATGTACCTTGATTCTCCTCTGCTACATACCTCTTTACTTGATGCCGGCCCCTCTCTACTGCAGATGATCTGCCCTCTCAGGGAGGAATATGCCCATGCCTTAAATTTACATGGAAACATCGACATTAATTTTAAGTAAAACAAGTAATTCATGTATTTAGAAGTAGGTGGAAGTGATCAGGTAGACTGCTATATACCATTGTTTGACTCTAACATAGTGTTAAATTCTGGAAGGCTTTTTTTTCTGGACCTCAGGCTGAAAATATACATTTAGGCAGCATCTGCCTTTCCAGACCATGAAGACAGCTGTAGAAACAAGTGGAAAAGATTATAGTAAGTGATAACAAAACGTACTGACTCTCTTCAGACCTTAAGGACTCAATGCCTTTCTCTGCTCAGTTATGTATGTTAGAATAGCTGTGTGGGTTGTAGAAGAATTGCAATTAGTATCTGGACCTGTTCAGTGTTTGTTCAGTCTTCTGAGCAGAAAGCAGGCTCTGGTGAGGAGTATTGGTGCTCCTTAAATGTGGCAGGAATCTGATCGCCCTGCTGCTTAAGATACACGTGTGGCAAAGGAAAGATTCTTCAGACTCGTTGCCTACCCAAGTAGGAGGATATCAACCCTTTATTGGAAAGTTCCTCTAACCCTGAAAACTGTTGAACTATTGAGCTATATATATGTGTGTTAATTTTATATATATGTGTATAAAAATATAAATTTTATATATGTAATGTTCTGCTTTATGTAGAGTTATGTCAGTCGATTCTTTTGGCAATAATGAAAATAGGTGCAACAAGTAAAGAACAGCCAACTCGTGCACATTCTTCGGTACATAAGCAAGTTTTATTGCCAAGATGCAAATTTATTCAATGTTTCAGCTTGAACTGTTCTTCAAAGCTGGACTAACGATACCTTGAAGTCTGAAGTCTCACTACTGTTTAATACCTCCCCCTGCAAAAACCTACCAAAAAAAAAACCTCAGTATTGTGCTTTAAAAGGAACTTCTGTTTTTAACATGTCTGAAGAGGCCTTCAGTCTAAGGAATAGTTTCAAATATCTAGTGGTATATTATCTGATGTGTTAACACTAGATACTTTTTGAGTGAGAAAAGATTCAAGTTGCAGTAGAGTAAATGTTGCTCTCTAGCCTCTTCTGTTAATCACTTAATTAAAAGTTAGTTTTCTTTTAACACTTTTCGGCTCAAATCATAACCTTCTTTAAATGATAGGGCTGTTGAAATGTCTTTCATGTTTATCACTAGCTGTTGTTACCGTTCTAAATTCTCAAATCAAGGTGTAGAAGCAAGTTTCATTCTTAGTAAGATTTCAGACGCTTATGCCCCTCCTTATCCACATAAAGTAGATCAGGCCCTTTGAGATAGTGATATATGTGTCTTTGTACTCTTAACATTTAACAAATAAGGTGTGTGTTATATTGGGTTTTTTTTGGTAGCAGTGCCAAAAATGTGCGCTGTGCTTTGTTAGAGACCGTGTTGTCAGCAAAACTGCTGCTGGACCTCTACGAAGAGCAATGCTAATTTGAATAATAAAGCTCAAAAAAATAGAAGAGACTAAGACAACTTGAAGAGTGAAAAGGCTCTTTAGTCAGCGAAGGAACTAAGGAACTGAAGCTGCTTTGGACTTCCTATCACTAGGTGCTTTTGCTGCTTTCGACTTGAATGGGTTGAAGGGACTTGAATTTTACAGTAGTGAATTTTCTTGGTACTGAGAGAGATCCAAGTGCCACCCAGGGTCAGACCAAATTCTGTGCAGCCTGGCGTCCTGCCTAACAGAACAGATGCTGCTTTGAGGAGTGTGCAGGAACAATGCGTACATAACGTGATACTTCCGCTGGCGTGTTGGCCTCGCTTCTGCCGGTGTGTCTTAGGGACTTTAAAGTGTGCATCAGTAGTTCAGATTCTCATAACTACTGAGAGATCTAATATCTGATAAATCTGTTTTTAACCCTTTGTATTTTGGACCTCTGCAATACCCCATGACAGTTCAGTAATTTTTGTAATCTGAGTTTAAGCTTTTATATTAGCAAGATGCTTTGATAACTTTTGGTCCTTAACAGGATGTTGAACTTAATAGTTTATGCTATATCCTTACTGACTTTATGCTTCAGCCCATACAGTGACACAGTGGATTTGCTTGGCAAGAAGGGCTTCTCGTAGAAGATAGCATCAGAGATGTAAAGACTTGAACACTTCTGCCAAAGCAGCAAGACTAGTGTCGCTTGTGGAGTAGGAGTATTAGGATTAGAGAGGGGACTAGTCAACAGTGATTTCTGCACCAGTTTAAAATTGCACACAAAGTAGGGATGGATGGTGGGGATGTAGGGGGAGGAATAACCTTCCTCGAAGGGTGTGATGGGGGTGGGAATACTTTATAAAGAGCAAAACACATCAGGAGTGCTGTGACTGAGCTTAGATTGCAGGAGATGACTTCTGATCTCTCTTACTGAATCTTTGCATCAGCTTATTTTATTTTTACTTTATGTGGACCAGTTTACAGAAGCTAGTGTGAATAGGTATTAGGATGAGATGTCATACCAATGTTGTTTAACCATCTAAACTAAAGTAACAAATACACTGTTAGCCATTTGAAGGTTGTTAGGCATTCATTTTTATTTCTATTAAAGAAATAAAGCAGAGAGCACTATTGCTCTCTGAAGTCACTATAGTGGTCACTATGTTTGCAGGTGGATGTATTAGCTGTACTGTGGCCTCACACACTTTGCTTCACAGATTATTTTGATTAAACTTTCTCCCTGATTTTTTTTTTGAATTTTTATTTTCTAGGTGTGCCCTGTTGGGCACAGTAAAAGTGGATGAAAGTGAACTATTACAATATATAATCTCGGTTCACAAGTTGCACAGTGTCACTGCTATAGATAGCTCGAATATGAAAGTAGAAAATGTACATGTGAATAGTATAGTGAAGTAACTGCTCTCGTTTCCTAGGTAGCCTCACTTACATTAGACTTTCTGCAAGACTGCTATTTTAGCATGCACCAGATAAAAATATCAATGAATCCCTTACAACGCTAGCAGGGTACCCTATGAGTCAAGCCTAGATTGGCTAAAGTAGGTTAAGTATTGGCTTATGAAGTTTGTCCGGATTGTGTTCTCTAAATAGTGCGTTGCTTTAAATAGTTTGAGTTGCTTATGTAAAGCTTGTCTCTTCTAGCCTCCTGTCAAAATGGGAACAAACAGGTTATTTGAGGTAGAAGTATTTGCTGCTCGTGGTTACAGTAGAGTCAGCATAGCCTGTTCTCTGCCTGGTACACTGCTTCCATATAGCACAATTTGGAGAAGATGCAAATGAATGGGAGTTGCAAGTGTACTCGATAAAACTCTTAAAAGTATTTCTGTAAGAAGGTGTAGCACAGCATCTCTTGTCAGAAACTAGATGATTTATTTTGCCTGCAGAGAGCGCTTTGCAATTCGGTGATGCAGTGATACAAAACCACTCCTTCTAGGGTAAAACGATTGATAGATGTCCTTGCACTGCATGCAGTATGTCTTCGGCACCCTTGATGCCCTTGTTTTCTGGATTATGATATGTGGAAAGCGTAATACAAACGAGCTCTGAGTAGTGAGGGATTGGACTGGGGTAATAGAGATCAATAAAATGCAGCAAGTGTTAATATGCAGCACTATCTAATTTGTCAGTAGCTTCTCTTAAAGTAAGATTAAGGACGGAAAAGAACAGCTGTAAATGCAGCAGTTGAGCCAGGGACAAAATCTTGATTCTTGTCTGAAGACTTGATCCCTATTCTTAGAGGAACCTTTAAACATTTGAAAAACATAAGTTAATGCTGGCCTACCTTTGCTTTGAAAAAGAGCTTTGGGCCTTTTTTTTTTTTTTAACATGGTAATAATTTGTGTAAGTGATCATAAATCAAGAAAGGGAAAGGTGATTATTTATATTTCAAAAGGTGTAAAGCAATTTAAGCTCAATGGTCTTGGTCAGTAGAAAGGGGCTAAGCTTCAAAACTGTTCAGGTAAGTAAAATCAGTGATTTAAAATCCACTTTTTGTGATTGTAGATATAAATTTAATCAATTTATAGCAGAAAGAAAAATTCAGCAGTGGGCCTTAAGGGAAAACGTACTTCTCCTCTTTGCGTGTACAATGTTTTGCTAAGTTCAGGGTACCAAAGACTTCACCATTTGCAAAGTCTAATTTTTTTTCTTTAAAGGCAGCTTTGAGTTGAAAGACAAATGTCTGAATGAAAATAGGTACAGTAAACTGCTGGTATGTTTAGTAAGGTTCAACAGTGTGAAAACGGGCCTGCAGGATTTTGAATAACGCAATGCAAGTCAACTTCATTCTCCTAAGGCTTGGCCAAGCTATTACATTTATTCTACTGTATGAGTTCAGAAGCTAGAGAGTAAGTAAAAAAAAAAAAAAAAAAAGGAAGACCCTATTTCTCGCCAAAGAGAAGTAGAAGGTTAAAGCGTTTCTTTCAGTGCTTCTGTAACTGCTCTCCTGTGGCAGTTACAAAAGGGAGAGACCCCTTGAACAAATTACAGTGATGGCCAGTGACAGTCCCAGCACCATTCCCATCAGTGAAACAGTACAGATACTCTGGAACATTTTGTATCAGTCTCTGGATAGCAGACATGTGATAAACTTCAAGTATTATGGTAAGGTTGTAGGTTAAATCGGCTCCTTCAGAGCCGAGTGATATGCATCTACTATATAGTATGACTATGCCTTCCATATCCTCAAGTTCAACGAAAAATAATGTACAATAGTTTGAGTTGAATGCTGCCTCCAGGGATGTGGCTTTCTTAGCAGATAAAGTCTTTTTGTGAAGCAAAGGCAGTTTTGCTTAAGACACAACGTTTATTCAGACTCACTTTAGATAGTGGCATTTATTTTTGGATCTTCTTACTGGTATGATAACAAATAATATTTTGTGGTAATGAAACTTAAATTACTGGTCTTCTGGTTAGAAGAAGTGTATGAGAGCTCTTATATCCCATCTTTGAAAGCAACTTCTACAGGGGTGGGAGGAAGGGTAGCAAATATGACAGCTAGAGATCAGGGGCCTGTGTCCAGTTGTTGTTTTCTCTTCTGTGAACAAACATTGTGTACAAACGCACTTTCTCTTTCCTGAGATCTTTTTATCAGAAGAGTTTAGAGGAGTTACACTTGAGCAGTAGCTTTCGCTGTAAGAAACAGTAGTCAAGGGCTAGAACTGTAATGGGACTTCTTGCAGAGATTTCTGAGGACCTGCATAGACTAAAGTCTCAGACCTCCCTTTCCAATCAAATAGTTGGATTAATTTCTCTCGCCATTAGTTGTCTCATTAAATAATTTAAATATATTCAAAGTCCTGTAGTGAAATAGGTTAATCAAAATTAAACTCTGTTGGAAAAGCGGTGAACAGTTTCAGTCATTAAAAAGCATTGTTTACTCTTTTTTGTGAAGTGTTATACAGATAGTTCTTTCTGTGTTGAAGTTTCAAGCTTAAAATAACTATTATCTCTAAAAGTTGCCAAAAAATATTCTGTAACCTGTATTGCATGAGAACAAAAATCTCTTCCTGTGATCTGTAGTGAAGATATGCAAAACTAATAAATGGACTTGAGCTCTAAAATTATGCAACCAACCAACCCCCCCTCCCCTTTAATTTTAAGCCTCTAAAACAGAGGTGTTCAAAATGATATTTTCTTTCTATTCAAGGGGAATGAGCAGTAACTGGACACAGAAAAGGTAATGTTGATTCCTGACTTGAGGAAAGAAAGCGTCTCTCTCGGAGAGCTTGATGCTTCTGCTTTGTGCGCTACTTTTGAAACTATTGAACTTCAAATTTGTTCCAGTGCTTACAGTTCACGTAGCTTAAACATACCTTTAGCTGTTCCTATTCTTCTGGACCATTTTAGTAATGATTTGAGGCATCTAGTTTCTGTCTCTTGCTGTGTCCATTGCATGAGCAATGTTTAAATAGAAGTAGGGTGGGGGTTAGTCTTAGGGGAGGTGTTGGACTATTATTGTAAAGTTTGAATTTCTGGCTTTAAACTAAATAATTCACTTAATTTAAAACGTTTTATTAACTTTATGAATCTGTTTCCCACTGGGCTTCGTGCTATTATCTGATAGTAGTTTGTTCCGTTAAGAGTGTGGATTTTGTCACTTCAGGCTTAGTTGTATGCTTTTTTTTTAAACTCCATCCTTCTAAATCTAAACAAAGGAGCTGCATGTCTGTTGTGTGCAAGTAATAAATGTAGGAAAAGGCTCTCAGTTTCCCACTTCAAGGTGACTGTGAACAATATCAGTTAAAAGCTCTTGTTCATAATAGCACTGTGGTGTTTGAAAGCTAATATGTTACAATTTTTATAAGCAACGTTCTCCCCTCCCCTCCCAGATAGCTCATGATATGAGATGTTTGAGAATCTTGGAGTGGGAATTATCTGGTTATTACACACTAACTCATATAGTAATATAATTAAATTTTAACCTCTTTTAATAACTAACATATTTAAGCACTGTACCAGGTGGAATCATAATTACTGCTGTATAAATAGCTGAGTCTTTCACCAGAATGTGTAGCAGCATTGTCTAAATAAGACCCTTGTGCCATGACTAATTGTAACAGGGGACGGAGGAGGAAATGTGGTGAGCTTTTAAGTCTTCATGAATCTTTATGCTTGCAGTGTAGTGTGATTGAGTAAGCTGTAAGATTTTCCTGTCAGAGCAATGCTAACTTTAGAGTGCAGTTATTACAAGAGCAAGATGTAAGAGACCTTGTTAAGCCGTAAACTGCGATGACAAGGTTGGATCTTCTTTGCTTGATGATGCATGCTGAGTCCAATTAAAACTAAATTCTTTTCCTAAGAGAAGGTAAGAGTATCTAAATTGTTCAAAAAGTTTAAACAAAAATAAAACTAATATAAATTAGCATTTCTTCATTTGAAGTTACATGTTAGTTTAGATAGTTAACATGGTTCCACGGGTGAAGTGGAACGTTCTTACCTTAAACTCCCCAAATGAGATGTTAAAACTTCAATTCTTGTAAGCTTCCTCTAAATGCTTTTTTTGAATCTAGGATATAGTTGAAATTGAGTCATTTTTCCCCCCTTACACTTCAACAAAATTATTGTTGAAAAAGCAAATTAAACCTCCCAATCAGCTCTATGGAGAAGAGCTCTGTGACTGTGCTTCTCCTTTGGTTCTGAATTATGATCCCTCTTTCATTACTTGCTTCAGTTTTTCTTATCCTTTATCTGTCTTGCTACTTAAATGAAGATGTACTAAGGAAGAAGTGCTAACTGCAAACCCTTTGTTCTTTTCACGTGCACTCTTGTGAAATTCTTCAAGTGTTTGGAGAACCCAGATTAATTCTTACTTTGGTATTTTCATGGTATTTTTAGGCAAATGCCAAAATGCAGCCTTTTGCTGCAGATTAGACTCAATTTCACTAATTGACCAGTAGCTTTGGGGGATTTTGGATGACAATGTTTGCTAATACCTTCTCTGTAATTCTGACAAAGTTTAAATTTCTGGATGCTTTTTTTACATCTCAGTTGCTGTATAGCACACCATTTTTCATAGCAGTACCCCTAGTGAAATAGTAGTTCTTTTTAGATGAGGAATAAATAAGGGTTTTTTTTAATTTTTTCAAGTAGGCATAGATGATGCTTTGTCTTCTCTGAAGCTATGCTTTCTTGTGATCGTCTTGTAGCGTGTTGATGTTCTGCAGTCATCCAGTCTGCTTTAAAATCAAGTATTTTTGTTGTTGTAGCAGAAACCACTTTAGGAAGCATTTGTTTCCCCCCTTCCTACCTCCTTCCCCTGCCACCCCTGTGGTTTGAGTTTTGTATGATGGGGACTCAAAGGAAGGGAAGCTGAATTCCTTTTCCTTGTTTTTCTTTTCAAATACAATGGTGACTACCACCTCTGTGTGAAATGGGCATTATATTTTACTAATAACTCTTTGTCTCAAAGCAAGTGAGTCATCTTCTGACTGCTAAGCTTCAGAATATGACAGTCCTGAAGAACTTTCCATAAGAGGGAACAATAACAGATTTGCGGGACTGCTAGTGAATAGTGGATAACTAATGTCCTGCTCCCATTAAGGTTTAGCAATTAACAGGTATTTTACCTTTTTGTAGAATGGGTTAGAAGAACACTTTTTGTACCCAATTTATAATTTGATCTAATAATGAAGTCTTGAATGACAGCTTTTATACTGTGATAAAAAAGCAATGTGAATTGCTTTCCCAAGGTTACCTATTGGGTTTTCTGCTCACAAAGTTATTGTGAGCTTATTCTCGGGCAGCGGAGATTAAAGTTTAATCATATATTAAGGTGGGGACTCTTCTACCATTATTGTAGTTTAGGAGTTGATTATATGTTCTGAGTAACTGCTGTGTGCATATGACACTAGTTTCATATTTTATGTCGATGAGCAACAGAAATATCCATGCTGTATCAATAGTTACTTGAAACTTGAAGTAGAGTTAGGGTTACCTAATGAACTTTATGTAACTTGAGCTTGGTTTAAAAGCATTACAAGTATTTTTGTCAAGCTGGAAGTCTCCATCTGGTAATAATAAATTTCTGCTCAAAAGTCTGAAGGTGCTTAAATCATTGGAGCTCACTTTTTCTATTTCAATGGAAGTGAGTCTTGCCCATAGCACTTCATGGCTGTACTAAATATATGCGTCCTTGTAAGTCTGCCCAGACACCTGAGGATGAACCTACATTTTTTTTCAAAGTGGTCAGAGATGTTCCAGGTTTTAAACTCGATGATGATTTCACCTCTTCCTGTCATGAACAGTGTGAGTGACCTAGGTTTCCAGAAATTTGGTGGGTGCAGAAGGAAGGAATCTCTATTCGGTCAGGGTTCCATTTCAGATGCATTGGAGCTTGGATAATCCAGATCAGATTATGAAAAAGCTCTTTTACTTATGACTCTAATTACTAATTAATGAAGTCCTTAATTTGGTTAGAAATACCTGTTTTTAGGTTGAGCGGTACTAGAGGGGAGGGGGTGTGTGTGTTCCCCCCCCCCCCCCCCCCCGGTCTTGTACCTTAATGATCTTGCTGTCAGGAATAGGTTTAATTTTAAAGCTTTCATACCACAACATAACTGCGAACTGCCTTCCAATCCAGCAGAGTTGAGCAGGTCATAAAGTTTATTAAGAAGTGGCCTTGTGGTTTCTAACCACAGCAGAACATTTTCTTGACCTAGTTATTTTCTGATGACAGATTGTTTTTCTTACCTTGAACATTGTTGTCTGAACGGGTTAGTCTGATTTGTGACACAGGAGTTAGAAAGCCTTTGAGAGTTTGTGCCTCTGTGTTACTATTGCATCTGGATGCTGTTCTGCCCAGCTGTGTTCTTTTGCCGGGGGCGGGGGGGACTTAAGTACTTGGACTTGAAAAGCTTATTAAGGTAACAAGTCTTGGGCAAACCTTTCCATGGGCATGTAAGGCTTTTTCTTCTAGAATGACTCTTAAATGGTACTGGTCTAAAGTATGCAACTGTTCTACTGGTAATCAGCATCTTGATCAAGTGGCAGTCAAGCATCCTTACAAAATATGTATCTCTGTTTCCTAGAAACTAGGAGGCTAATACAATATCTTGTGACTCTTTCTGCATAGTCTAAAAATTTATTCCACTCGTATGTTGCCAGTTTTTTTTCCCCATTACTGGATCCGTATGTGCGGGCATGCGCTGTGTGTTTTGTAAGCAAGTTATACCCTGTTTTTTGTAAGACCTCCTACCTTGGAGGAAGGACAACAGAACTGGATTTTGAGAGCAGGAGTAATTCTTCTTATATTACTGTGTGAGATGAGGGCATATGTTGAGTTAAGGAGTTTACACAGCTTGCCATTCTTCAGGTTCTAATTTTTTACATTACTGTTCTGAAATTCCCTTTTGGCTTTGTTTTGTGAGTCGTACACAAAGCTCCGCCTTGCTTTGCCACTTTCTTTCCGGTTTGGGATTCTAAAATTCTTTGGTCCGATGTCAAGACTGTTTGGATTCCCTTGTAGCAAACGATTGCCCAGAAAACTGGCTGTGCCTCCTTAAAACTGTGAATGTTAAGAGTAGGATCTAGCTGTGCTCGTTTTTGTCGTGGCAAGAAATACCCTTCATCTACTGGAAGGATCCAACAGACTTGAGTTCTTCAATCTTCCTTTGTGTGGTGGCATGACCAGCAGATGGTTGGTATCCACAATTCCTGCACACAGAGCAGCTTACTGAGCTTACTTTCCACTACTGCAGAAGCTGCCTGGTGCAATTTACTGAAATATTCCCTAAGTAGCTAGGTTTGGGACCTAGTGTCCTTGACACGTGCAGGGTGGAAAGTGGCCCTAGCATCCTTGAGAACCAAGCCTGAGAGTATTAATCATCTAATCATCTGTGGGGAAACTCCCCCACATTCTTAATTTAATTTCTGTATTCCTCCCTTCCTGGAATCCTACTGTAACAGAGGGGTCCTCCTGCTATGGAAATTCTCTAAAATGTGATAATCCTTATCGTTGATTGAAACAGCATTAGTTATGGAAGGAACTTTTTTTTTTTTTAAACTAAAACTGTATTTCCAGGATGACTGTTTCTCTATCTTGTAATATTACACCAAGCCGATTACAATTTAATATAGTGATTCCGGCTTTTTGTGTTTTAGCCCAGGCTCGAAAAAGAGAGAAGCCCCCTGGGGGAGCGAAGGTATTAGTCTCCCAGGTAGGATGTATGGCACAGTCATCAACCAGATGATGATGGCAGAAGGGTACAAGGATCTCCCAAAACAATTTTGCCAAAAGTTCTGTTCCCAAGCAGAACTTGTGGATAACTCTTTTTCTCCTGTAAGTTAGTGCTTTCAAGCTATAGGTTAAGAAAAGAGCATGTTTTTGTACTTCAGGAAGGGGTGGTGGGATGTGTGGGTAGAAAGGACTATTATCCTCTACAGCATTTTAGTTCATGCTCCATGTCTCTGGATGGCTCCCAGTGCCTGCCTCTGCCGCTTATTTCACCGAACAGCGCTATTTGTGAAACTCCTCTTGAGACAACCTTTAGTTTCAAATGGCTTTTTAAGCATGAATACTATTTCTTCAGGTACAGGTTTGCTGATACATGCTTGTTTCCCCTGCCTTGAGTCTAAGGGAGCTCACCGCACACCAGTGAAAAGTTCGGCATAGGCTTTTGTTCTTCTAAGTAGTAATGAAAGCAGCTGTCAGTCATGCAAAGCAAAAATCAATAAATTGACACACTTCAACTAATAGGGGCAATTTGAGGTGTTTCTCTCTCCCTATGACAGAACATCATGGTAACTTGTTGGAGTGGCAGGAATTGACCTAAATAAGAAAGAGATTCAAACTAGTGCTTCAAGGTATTGCTTGCAGAGCATAACGAGTGACAGGTTTGGGACACTTTGAATTTTTCGTGTGTCTATAAAAACTACTTTTTTGCTTTGATATATTTTACAGGAAATTTTGCAAACACTACTGCTTGACTTTTCTAGTTGCTGTCGTACTTGGTATTTTTTTCCTCAGTTGTGGTAATCCTTCCCTTATTATGAAACAGACTTCACATTATGCATTTCATGGGGATCACTTGATGTTTATCCATTCAGAGTAGGGTTCAAATCGGATTTTTTTTTTTTTTGGTAACAAAACTGGAGTCTGTAATGCATGTTAGTAGTGTTATCTCTAAACGAAGGCAGAAATAACTCTATCTGTGAAGTTCATGCTTGGAAACTGTAAAACCAAGGGTTTCTTTTACAGGAAAGGAAATGAAAAGGAGTAGCAGGATGTTAAAATGCTTTCTTAGTGAACAGTCACATCTGTAATAAGATCTAATCCATAAAAACAAACCTAAATGGAACTATTAGCAAACTATGAATGCTGTACTCAATTCCCTTGATATTAAACCTAAAATTTAGAAGGGGAAAGATCAGTCATTTAAATGCTTCAATGTGGTCACAACGGTTTTGATTGCCTTTTGAACAGGCTTTGTGTATATAGAAATAAGGCAGAAGATGGTGCCCTTTTTCCCTAAAAAGTGAGGTAAAGGGCTTGAGTATCACTAACTCTATTAAGAAGGTTTTTTTTACTAGATTTGAGTTGTGTGGTCCTCTTTTTTTTTAAAGTTTTCTCCAATTGAAACATTACAAGCCTGAGGACCAATAAGCAAGACATTCTGGACTGTTCTCAGAGTTGAGTATGCATGAATGATTATTAGCTATGTCTCTTCTCCACTTTCATCTTCTGGTTTTAATGTGCATTTTCTGTTTCCTTTAGGAAACAGGGTCAATGCAGTTTCCAGTAAATCATGAACTAAGTAACTTAAATGAAGTGACTAGGAATTAGTAAATTTAAGTTTTATCCAGTTGTTGCCTTTTTTTTAATGAGAGACTGTAAAAGACTCTTGGAGCCTCACTTTCGAGAGCATGGAACAAGTTCCTTTCATAAATGTTTCCATGTGTTTTTCTCCAGTGACATCTCGCTTGGGGATGCTACTCTGTCACAAAGGCTGTTTAAGTGTCAATTCCTTTTTTTGTTGTTTTTAACTGTTTTTAAAACAGCTGTAAGAATATTTTGTACTAGGCTGCTTTCACCCTTCACTGACCAACTTGTGTTCAAAATATTTTGATGATCTTTTTAAATACACTTTGAGATTTAAGATGAGCTTGTTCTTGTGTGCTCACCTCTTCCTCCACCCCCAGTTTCTCTTCCGCAACAGTCTTGGTAAGATTTAAATACTGTAGCAGCATCAAGATCTCCAAAAAGTAAAAGCTGTCAGGTATGTGGCCAGACTTACTAAAACTAAATCCTTTTGTTGTTCAAAAGGATTCCATGTGTTTCTAGGCTTCAACACCTTGCAAAGGCAAGTGTACAAACCTGAAGTTGATGTGGCTTTCCTCGAGGAATAGCACGTGAGCACCAGCTATTACTCATTCCAACTGAAACTGGACTGTAGTGTTCATTCCCAACATGACTGGCTTCTAATTGATGAGAAGAATAAGGTTGTAAGAGTAATCTGTCAAACATAAATGATATAAGTAGTCATGAATAAGTCAATGTGTTTTCTAGCACTAGTTCTCTGTCTGTTTCTGTGCAGTATGTTACTCGCATGTGTAGGTGTTCATAGAGCAGCTATGTAGCTGATTACCCTTCTCTTTGCAGGGCTTTTCCGAGGTAGTCTTCCTGTGAACCTGTCCTAGCTCAAATTCCTGTCTTGAAACACTGTAACTTTCTTCTGCCTTGGGTCTGCTTTTACTTTAACCCATCTCCTTTTACAGCTCTATCAAATGGGTGGCTGTAGCCACTTATGTTTTCATCCTGCTGTGACCTTCCAACTGATGAATTCCTCCGAACGCGTTATGATGGCAAGACCTTGCACTCTTCTATAAATGTCACCTATGATATCACTCCAATTTCAACAAAGTTCTTAATTCCAGTTAGGTTTATAATTCTTACTTATATGGCTGATGCCATGCTTTAGTGAACCATGTTAGTGTGACTTCTCTTCCCTCCACCCCCTTTTTAAGTCAGTTTTCAGATGTATAGTCTTTCACCTCATCTCTCTGCAGTTATTTAGTGTGTCTGTTAGGCCTTAATCCTATAGGAGGTTCTAGATATTGCCGCAGCATATATTTGGCAAAGTCAGTGTGTACGCTTTTAGCTGGCTATTGAGATAGATGGCATAAGAGAATTGAGAGCAGGTTTGTGTGCAGTGCTTGGGGTAAACATGCCAGTGCTGTTAAGTGCATAAACTAGAATAGCTATAGTTCTTATAAAACTACCTGATAATGATGGCCACTGGATATTAAGTAGACTTTTAAAAAAAAAAAAAAATTATTCTTACATTTTGTACAATAAGCTGTTGAGATTCAAATACTTAGCTTATTTGCAAGGGAAGCTCAAATTAGTTGCTATTGGGGATTTTCAGCATAGACTATATCTTAACTTTCTTTCACGAAGTGATATGTCATAGTGCGGTTTTGAAGAACTAACACTCTTTGTTTAGGAATAAGGTGTAACTTCCGAGACTCGTTGCGTCATGCAGTTATGGGCTTGCCACTCTGCACTGACTGAAGTCCAGTTATTTAGCTCCGTTGCATATCCTGCCGTGGAAAGTCTTTGATTGTGTCAATGAGAGTAAATAATATGTTAAATGTTGCGATGAGCTGCTGTGCTGAGGGTTGATTTTGTGTTTGTGATCTCTTCAGCTCCAACGGGCAGAAGGTGTGCCCGGGCTGAGGTTTTTCTCTGGAATTATCTTCTGGTTTAGTTCTGAGTTTTTTGGACAACAGCAATAGGCATGTGCAAGAAAGTTGAAGTAGTACTAGTAATTCAGATACAACATTCAGAGAGTTTTTAAAACTGTTTCAAGTCTCCACCCAAGAAACTTCCTGTGAGATCAATACATGCAGATAAGGAGGTCCTAGATTTTAGAGTAGTCCAGAAAACTCAGCTTTTGTGGGCTTTTTGATCAAAAAGCAGACTTCTTGAACTCAAAACATGGTATCTAAGCACATATCAAAGAGAATAACTTGTTTCGGATTAATACTTGTAAGCCTACTTCAGTATGAATGACTTTTGGGGATCTTTTTGGTGGAAAAAATAAAATTGGCTTATAAAAATGTAGCTGCAATCTTGATATAAGTTTATGTCACTAAAATTACAGCAGTGAAGAATTGAGTGTGGAAGGAAATTTCCTTTTTACAAAGAGTGGTTTTAGTTTGCAGAAAGAGTGGAATTATTCAATATTTTAGAAGAATAACCAGGTGTAAGCTCTGCCACGAAAGTCTCTAAAGCTTGTTCCTTTTTGTTGGTGTGTTAGGAGAAGAGGGGAAGGACATATAGCACTAGTTTGTAGTCCTTTGGTTAGGATTTGATTCCAGAAAAAGCCCGGTGTGGGGGACTTTCTGGTAATCAAGTGTCAGATGATTGAGGTTCATTCTTTGCCTTTTGAAGCAAAGGATTAGTGAATTTTTGTTAATTAAAAAAATAATTCTTTATTGCAGAAATCAATCCTGTAATTTTCATAGAAGTCTATATGGAAGAAAATCAAGAGGAGTAAGCGGGATTAAAGTTTTTGAGTATTGCCAATTATTTCTTTAGCTAAAGAGTGGGAATTGGCCCCCTTTTTCTGAGAGCAGAGGCAGAAAAGTAGTTTCAAAGTGCTTTTCTGAAGGTCCTGTAATCTCTGGTGGTGTTGAGTAATTCTCTAATCTGTTTCCTTTTTATATATGTATAGAAGAAGGAGTTAAGAAACAACCTACTCTGAGAATGTGAAACATGAAAGCCTTATATTGTTTCAGATTGTTTTAAGAGACACACTAGTAAAAATTGTTTCCTGAAAGTTTACTATATGAGTAATTCTCTTGTACGCTCTCTGAATTGGGGAGAAACAAGTCCAGAGCTTATAATAGCATCTACAAATACCTTACAGATTCTACCATAGATCCAATAATATACTAGTGGGTTTGCTGGCCAGGAGGCAGCTGTGCTCCTGCGCTGTGTTGTCTTTGTGGTAGAAGAAGGTGATGTATTTTTTTTAATCTGAGTTTAGGAAAAAAGGTGCAGAGAAGATCAGTCTAAGTGTATTAATGTCTTAATTTTAGACTTATCCTTTTCTCTGATTTGCCCTGCTCATGGGGAAGACTTACCTGAGTTAAGCTAATACATGATTTAAAAACAAAAAGTTCCTTTAAATTTGTAACTATAAAGCTAGATTTTTTTTTTCCCATTAAAAAGGACCATATAGAGCGTTTGTGGCAGTGGTCCTATCTGAAAAATCTATATTAGTTTGGTTTCTCTGAGTTATGGATAATGTTCCCAAAGATCAGTACATGAGGTGAAGGAGAATGAACCACTTGTAGTACACTGAGAACTTGAATAAAAACCCATCAGTGTATATGTACTGAACTAACTTATGGAAAAAGGGGAAGCCTTTGCTACAGAAATAGCTCATTTCTGTAGAAAGTTAAGGACTGTGACTTTCAAGTTTTAATGTTTCCCATATGCTTGCTTGTATGATTATCAGACTTTGAAATGAAAGCACTACAGAAATAGACTGCCCTCTGTTGCAATGGCCTGCTAGCCATGGAAATTAGAGGTAATTATTTTCAATGTTACAATAACAATTGGAGAATCTTCCTTGCTTTTGGTATGTTCTGTTACTATGTCAGCAGCTATTTTTAATAACTGAGCAGCTTTGTTCAGGGAGTGAAAGAAATGTTAGTTCTGGATCCTGCGTAGAACTTGAATTTCGTTTTCCCTAACAGTGCACCGCAGTTGAGTGAGTGGTTCCACTTATTAAAGTAATTGTAGCAAGTAAGAACATTGACATATTGTAGAAGACGCTTGCTCATTTCCTATGTGAGAGCAAGGGAAAACGAGCCAGTTCCAAACCTCCTGCTCTTCAGAGATTATGAGATTAAAGGTATTAGTTTGGGGTGGGGGGTGGGGGGGCAAACTTGTAGCTGGGCAACACAGGATTAAGTTCAGACTCAAGCATGGGTTTTTGGTACTGGTAGGTGTTGTAGCTGCTTTCTAGGTGACTGGCTGTTGTCATGGTTACTGCTCCTCTGCACTGCTCCCGATATTGGAGATCCTACCACAGATCGCATAGGGTTGCTTTGCCATGTGAACATATCTGCTGCCTTGTCGTATCTGACTTTCAGGAAAATACTTTGATCAGGTTTCACCTGTCTAGTTTTTATATGCAATTAAATAGTTCAAGTAAATATTTGCATTAACAAGCAAATAAGATGGTACCTTGGAGATTAGGTCTGTTTTCATAACAAGGTGGCAGAGAACAAAGTGCAGCTCCTGAAAAGTGGTTCTTAACTCTGAAGTGCAGTGGAAGGTAGTCTGAGCTGAAATGTAATTTCTAGATGGGAAAAGTCAATAGGGTAAATAGTGGAATATGTCTCTGTATTAAGCTTAGTCTTCCTAGGTCAAAAAATAGATCTGCCTGACAGTGTATATGTGATGACAGTTCTATAATGACTAAACTGGTGCCCTGACTTCTAACAGTAAAACTGCAGAATTGTGAAGAGCTTATTTCTTAGCTCAGACTTTATTGCAGGTTCAGCTGCAACACTTATTAGAAACATGAGCTGAGGTAGCTTTCCATTAGGCTTTTTCTTAAATTGCAATACTAATATGACACACTTAATCTACCTATAGCATTTTTAAAGAATCTTGAACTTTCTACTTTATTTAAAAAAAAAAAAAAGAAAAGGGGAAAAAAGCTACTAACCTACCTCATTCAGTTCCCTTGGAAATGACTTTTCCCCTCAGTCTGTATGCTCTGAATTGTACGTCCAGTTCTTTAAATGCCTCCAAGCAGCTTCGAGGAGACACTTTCAGTACTGTAAGATGGAACTGTTTTCTCCTTGTCTTAACCAACAAGCACTAAGCATTTCAATGGTTGGGTTCTGTGCTGGTAATTCATTATTAATGTGGCAAGTTTGTAAGCTTCAACCAAGTGTCTGAGTACTAAGTGTTCAAAAACTTTATATATAAATTGATGAATGAATCTAAACTATAAACTGATTTCAATGAGAGCTAACCTTGCTGCTAGTTCATATAAATTTTTCATCTGAAATCTCTTCTGGGCCCTTTAAAGAGGGAAGGTAGGAGGAACAAAAATGCAGACTATCTCAAAGTAGGAAAGGAATAGGGATTGATTTACTTCACTTGCAACTTCTCTTGTACAACTTTGTCTTCCTCTGACCTAGGACCGTTGCTTCCACCTGGGTGAATGCCAGTGAACTCGTTTGAACTGAGCTTGTTTAATTGGATTCTGCTTAATTAATGCAAGCTATATAGGACAGTTTGACAAAGAACATCTTTAGACCTGTCAAGCCTCCTTCTCTTGTAATGGGAGAACACCCTCTAGTTTTATTTTAAAAACAGCATTAACGTTCTTTCACATAAATGATTTTGCAATATCATTAGATGAAACTTAAAATCTTTGAAAAGTCTTTTTTTAATCATACTGTCAGTTTGACAACCCCATATTTTTAAATGGACGAGTCTTAGCAAGGCCCCCATATATATGTAAGAATGAGTCAAGGCTCACCTGTGCAGCGGTGTTATCAAGTGAGGAAGGGTGTAAATTTTGAAGCACAATGACTATTGTAAAATAACTCTGCATGCAGACACTCTTCTTGGTGCCTTTTTCTAGTTCAACAGTTCTGATTTTTTTGATTTCTGTAGGTAAGCCCTTAATAAATCAGTTTTCCTCCTTTCAAAAAAAAAAAATTTGAAAGGCATATTTTCGTATTGGGGGCTTGCAAAAAGGTACCTCTTGGTCACTTCAGTTGAGTAGTTGCTTAAAGGTGAAGCATCTCTAGCGCAAGGGTGGTTCTGATCATTATTTTTATGATGCGACAAGAAGGAAGTGGACCAAAATATAAAATTTTGAGTAAAAGCTTTGGAGACCTTTTCAAAATCAGTAACTAATTTCAGCATTTAGACTGCCTAGCATTCCAGGTGTCATTACATAGTTTGCTGTAATTAAAAATATTGAGGAATAGAAAACTTACTTTTTTTGTCTACTCTAAGTGTCCATATTTTGATGGTAGCTTTCTCAACAATTCTGCATTCCTGTGATAAAATTATTAAAGATGTAGCTGGAAACACTTGATGAAGCATTCATTGCATCTGTACAGTATTGCTCTTGAGTAACTTTCTTATAATTGACTTTTCTGAGAAGTGAAGGAATATAACGTAAGCTCTACAATTGTTAACATCCAAATACCAATAATAAGCCTTTACAGGGAAAAGTTGTCTACTCTTTTTAACAGAGCAGTGTCATAATTGGACATGCATATTTCTTGACTTTTAAGCCTGGAAACTCAAAATAGCTCCATAATGCATGGAAACAATGTTAGAAAACCCACAAAGATGAGCTAAGAAGGCTTGTCTCTGTGTATTTCAGTGTGGATGTGAATTGATGCCCCAAGACTGCTCTGTGTAGCCTGGAAGGCAGACCGAGCCTGTCAGGAGTGAAACTGCTGCCACTAGAAGCGGGGGAGAAGCTGAACATCTTCAGTTTGTCATCACTTGCCTTTATCAGCAGAAGGGATTAGTTTTCACTTTATTTCCACAAGGACGTGAGGCTTCTTGTGGAGGATTCGGTGTAGTAGATAAAGAATGTGCCTCCTGTGTCAGTGTACAGGGAAGGAGTGGTAGAACTTGCACTTCAGTGGAGTCAGGTTCCCGTAGGTACTGGGACTTGGTTCAGTGTCTCAGCGCTTGGATGCTGTAGCACTTCAGTGAAATCACTGCTATAACTGTGGAACGTGCTTAGCTTATGCTGTCCATTTTCTTATGCAAGAGATGGACAAGTTTATCGCAACTCAAAGCGTAGATGTGTTTGGACCACTAAACGCACTTGTACGTTTTCTTTACCCAGGATTTTTGGAAGTGTGTGGTATTTTTAAGACAATGGGACAAGCAGGTTAAGCCCTCTAAAGGCACTTGGAACTTTCCTTCTGGGAAAAGTTTTTGCAGAGTCCAGATATTCCTAAGACAGACTTGTTGATATGATACTTGAATTATGCACCTTGCTTCTTCTAGACTAACGCACATGTTACTGTAAAAGGTAGGAGGTCTTTGCAATATTAGAGTAAGAATACTGTGGCATAACTTACTGAGGAAAAAACACTGTTCTAAACTTCATAATGCTGGGCATCTCAATTTAGTGTGTTAAAATCTGTCTTTAAAAAGGGTAGGCATTTTAAAGATATTTAGATTGAAACGGTAGTTTAAAAACTAAAATGATATGAAGTAGGAGTCTGATTTACAGATAGTACAAAAAAATCTTATTTAAGATCTTGTGGCAGGTGCTTTGTGGCTTAACTGCCATGTCCTATTTTGCAGAGTTTCAAGGTTACTCTCAGCTGCTATGGTATCTGCTCAGAGTGGCTGAAATCAGATGTGCTTGAAGTATAGTCAACATAGAGCCTCCTCTTAAAGTCCATATCACGATGCGGACTTTAAGATTTCAAAGTGGTTGAGTACTGCTTTAAGTGTTTAGTGTATAGTGTTTATTCTGTTGAATGCTTAGAATATTTATATGTACATGTGTGCATATGTACATATATATAAATAAATAAAAGGTGGGATAGCCCTTCTAATAAATGCATGCATTACTATAGAACCAAGTTTTTTAAAGTGAATTTCCAAAACTTATTAAAATTGCATGTCTCAAAGCAAAAACTTTTTTTAATCTTGCAAAGTTCATATAACTGGCATAATCTTATGTGGTTTTGGGCAGGGAAGCGTGCAGTTGTAGTGCTAAGTGGCTCTTAAGCTTGTTAAATGGAAGTACTTTGTGTGTGTGTCCTGTATTAGGTCAGGTAAATAGGAATGGATTAATTGAATTTAATATATTAAAAAAATGCCAACTACCTGAACTTTGCAGTGGAATGTTTTTAACTTTTACAGTTCTAAACTTACTTCAAACTTATAGTATGTACACTTTGTTAAAAATACTGTATTCTGCCTTTCACATTTCAAAACAACTTAATTCCATCCCTTGCCCACAGTTGTAGTCAGGGGATGACCCTGGTAGCATTCAAGCACCACAGTGAAGTGGTAAAAATTTTCGACCCCCTCTTTTGCTGAGCCCAAGCTATTTTAACTGCAGAAAGCATAGACCCTGGGTAGTTCAGTAGCAATTAACGGTCTGAAGTGGCTTGAGTAAACTGAAAAGAATTGAATTGATCCCAGTCCTTCAAAGAGTTATCAGATTCTTCACTGAGATCCGAAATACTTGGTTGCTGCCTTATCACTGGAAGGAAAAAAAAAAAAAGTTCGTATTAGGTTAGCGAGGGGTTCATGCAGAGTTGAACTCCTCAAGCCATAAGGACCTGGATGTAAAAGCTAACACTCGGATGTGCATGGTGGTGTGGTTTGCGTGTGTGTGTGTGTGTGCATCCTGTAGGGATACAGTCTGACTCAAAACTGATTTTACTAAACTTTAAGGTAGATTTAAATCTGGTAAAAATGTCATGCTTGACTGTTTAAGTGTGCAAAAAATGCTTGCTTATGTAAAAGAACACTTGTGATACCTGGAATACACCTCCATGTTTTGAATCTGGTCAACTACAGGCTTTGAATCCTACCTTTTAGCTGAAGTGCAGTATAATACCAACCTCTACATGTTTGCAATGCACTCTGAACCAGGATGTTTTTGAAAATACAGCAAATGTGGAAAGTGAGAAGCTGTTGGAAACTGTCAAGGAAGCTTGCAAGCATATCACTTTGTTGGCAGAAGCATTTTCTGAAGGCTGATACCCCTCCAAATTAGGAGTCGTTAACACTGAATAAGTTAACACAGGTGACCTTGTCAGCTAGAACTCATATGTTCGGTCTAACTAGCTTCAGGAGACAGTTGTGTGTCTTTCTGTTGAAAGAGCGTATAAATTTTATGGCCTTTCTGTACTTTCCCCCGTGCCCTGCTATTGGCAGCTCTGATATGGAAGCATGTTGCTGAGTTATGAGGACTGAAGTAATACTGCTCTAAGTGGTTAGGGGTCCAGATCTTACCGAGGCCAAAACTTTCTGTCACGCAAACCTTTGCTCTTTTTTCCTGTTAAGATACGTAATGAAAACTGCCTTGATTCTCTTGGAGCTTTATTTTTAAAATTGGAGGGCAGAGACGAGTTCAGGACTTGCTTGCGGAATATTAGCTACTTAACCAGGAGAAGTTGCAAGTCTTAGTTTCTGATTTTGCCAAGATGTGGTCTGGTATAGGTATAACTAGACTTAGACCACTTTAACATAAGCTTATTACACAGGACATGGGCTGAGAAAGGGTTTCAGTATTGGAGTTGTGGGTCGCAGTTGCTTAGACCTCTCCCTACCAAAGACTGGAGGGGAGGAAAGAGATCCTGCTATGCATTAGGAAATAAAAGGAAATAAAAAGATAAAATTCTGGCTCTTTTTGCTGTCAGTCTTCTCCAGTTGTGTTCTGAGACCGCATAATTCTTCTGTGACTCAGTAGTCCCGCCTTACTGTGTAGTTGCATTTAAGCACGCCTGTGCTAGCTAATAAAGTATACATTTTATAAAAAGGAATAAGGTAGGCCACACCTCCCAAATATGTATAAAAGCACATGGTTATATCTAAAATGGATGTTGAGTGCCAAGAAGAAGACAAGCGAGTGTTCTTGCCCACATGGAAGTTGGATGCTCTGGTACGATGCTTGCAACAAACTGCATTTTGAAAATTTCCAGGTCTTCCCATTGCAGTCCTAGTTCATCACCAGCATTAATTTGTTCTCATGTTGTACCATGTTTTGCAGGTCATGCAACGGTCTTAGGAAATTGAAGTACAAGTTGCAAGCTCTTGGTTTTTATTCTTAAGCATACTTGGCAATCACGCCTAAATTTTACTGCAATAGTTGCAATAATATGTTGACTTTTGTCTGTAGTTTATTTGGACACCAAAAATAACTGCGGTTTGGGATTCTGTCCTTTGTAACAGTTTTGACTGAACTTCTCTCAGTTGAGATGGAACGTGGCATGTCCAAATAGCTCTTATTTTTTTTTGGGGGGGCTTTCCCCCTTGAGAGGGACAGACCACTTTAGACGTATCTGGTGGCAGCAGCCTGGCAGATGGGAAGCAATGGTTGCTGCTAAGGACTACGGAAGTGCTTTTTACCAGGAGCAAACTCCAGCCTCCTGGCTCTCATTCTGGCAACAGTCTGTTTCTGTATCACATAGTGAAGTAGCCCTTCCACCTGCCTGGCAGTCTGTGGCATTTGCATTAAAGTGCTGTATCCTGTTTTCTCTGCTGAAAAAGTGGTAGTCTGGAAGGAAGCATCCCGGGGCTACTGGTTGGACAGCATTTATGTTGTTTTTTCTTCACGTTCTGAAATTACATGTCACATAATGCTAGAGCCCTTATACTGAGTGCTTGAAAGTGTTTTGAAGTCCTCAGAACTTTATTTTTTTTAGAACCCACTAAAGCAGCTGTATGCTTGTGTATTGCACATTTGTAGAGTTTAATTTTGACCTGTGCTACATGCTGGGATGTATTCTTCACTTTGCAGCATCTCTCCTACTTTCTGGGAATGCTTCCCCTCGTTGTGCTGCAAACTCTAATAAATAAGCTTATTGTTACTGCCCTTCACAACAGGTAATTTCTACGTATTTTAGATGAGTTTTCTGCCTTGCTCCAAAATAGAATTTCTTAGTCTGATATAATTAAGCTTTCCAATATTTGTGCTGGTGTTTTGATTAGAAAGGAAACTTGCATGAGTCATGAGGGTACGGTGAATGTATTGCTGCTATCGAATGCATTTCTGAGAACTTAATCAGTATGCAAGTATCCAAAGCATTGCTTCGCTCCGAATTCGAGGCAACCCCTCCACTTTCATCCCTCCTGTCGCGCTGTGGAGGCCACCAGCGTGGCGTCCCACACTGAGACCAGACTATAAACGTGAGCTTGAAGAGTTAACTTGAGTTTTGGGGGAGCTTTTGCCTGGGTGGCAGCTGCAGCTGGAAACACCTCCTCCTCTCTGCTGAGGCAAGGTGCCTGCAGCAGCCGCTTGTGCTTTCCATTTCCCCCCTCTCTAACAGCGGCGTGGCCTGACAGATCGTGCTTGTTACGAAATAGCCTTGGCTCTAACGAGGGCGAAACTTGGCAACTATTGCCCAGAAAAAAAAACGCTGCCAGGAGTGTGAACGCTTTTCAGATGGCTTAATGCAGTTAATGATCAGTTATTTTCCAGATAGTAGCATTCTTTATATAGAATACATTGCCCTTTGCATTAAAAAAAAAATAGTAATGTACTCAGTCTTGAGCTGATGCAGTATATATGTTGCCTTCAGTTACAAAACTATCTTCAGTCAGTGGCTTTAATTTCCAAATGATGATTAGGAGGATTGCCACAGAGTAAATGTTCAGTATGATCCTCACTTGTGCTGTGGATCCCTTTTAAATGGGTAAGGAAGAGGGAACTGGGTAGAAGTTTGTTCCCTTGTTTAGGCAAGGGTGTACTAGAAAAACAGATGGTGCTAAAAATAGTTTATTAGCAAGCTCTAAATATGGCTTTGTGATTTCTTTTGCTTTATAAATAATGCAGCTGTGAATCCTGCTAGATATCAATAAGTATTGAATTAACTCCAAAGTGCTGAGCGTTACAGAACCTTTTGGCAGCTTTCCAAGCTTGGTGTTGCCCTTCATTCATAGGATCAACGTTTAATTTCTTTAACGAGGGAAACCTGAAGAATTCATCCTCTTTGAATGGAAACATAGACACGGGGGAGCTTGAATGAGTAGCTACAGGCGAAGGCATCCCATTGGAATGGAAAGGGAGCCGGGCTTGATGAGTTCCTGCTAGGTCGCAGCCAGGATGAATCTCCTCCTTTCTTTTCGGCAACGCATGAGCAATCAAAGGCTCCCTTTTTATCTATTGTTGCCACGGGGGCATCCATTTAAAGTTCAAATTCCAGCCGGCTTGGGAAGAAGGAAAGGAGATAGCGGTAGCCTGGGCTCAGAGATGATAGTCAAGCATCAAAAGTGAGCTGAAGACAAGCCAGCACTTTGTCCTCTGACAGCAGAGCCCCGGCTGGGGCTACTTGGTTTTGAATGGGCGCTTGGAGGTTTTTAGGAGTTGTGAATGAAAATGCTACTGAGGTAGCAAGCGCAGAGAGCAGCTGGTGCTTTGCTTGCTTGGCCTCCACAGAGTGGATCCTAATGTGAAATTAGGCCCAGAATGGCATTTAATGAAGTGAGACCCTGTGCTGGATGTTCCCTGTGCTCTGCTGGTAAGGGAAAGTCCATGAGCATAAAACTTGAGGATAGTGGAGGAAAGGAAATCTCATTAAGGATAAAGTTTTAAACACTTCCCCCCCCCCATTTTTTAATAGCATTCTATTGCAAATGTTTTGCAGATAAAATGGTTGATCCTGTCAGTGATGAGCATTATCTTGCTCTGTATCTGACCTGAGACTGGTCTTGTGTGTTTACAGGATTTCTTCCTGTAAGCAATGTACTGAGGAGAAGAGGTAGTTTAGTATCTGCTGCGGATTTACTTTTTGGGAAGTTCCTATATGTACAAGTAAGAATTCGTTATTGAAAGAGCTGATGAGTACCAGACCAGCTGCGTTTGACATTATGTGAAAAGGGGCCACCTATTAACTTGCAAGCAAGGTTTCAGCTAGCTGAGGGTATTTTCTTTTTTAGTTTTTACTCAGTGTGTGTGTGATAAAATTGGATTATGTGGGAATTATTAGTGATATTGTTTGGAGTACAATGTAATATGGAGTTCCAAGAGCTATGGTTCAATGTTATGTATTGTACTTACAGTTAATGTGCATAAGCTGCACCAGAGGGTTCATAGAAAGGCAAGAGAGCACTTTTCTCAGGTTTTACCATCTGGGTTTAGGCAGGTGGCAGGGAGGGAATTGGATTCCCCCTCCCCACTCTAAATTGCAGGAGGTGATGGCTAGCAGAAGAGGATTTCGTGATAGGTCATCATTAATCAAGAACTTTTTTTCAGATCTCTTAGCAAAAATGAAATCCCCTCCCCCTTTTTTTTTATTCATGAGAAAATGAGTTATACGACTTTGAGTTTAACTCGATGTGGTTTGGGGAGAGAGGATACTCTTAACATCGAGTGCTCTTAAGATAACATGGTAATCAGAGTTCTGAAGTAGTGAATCTCCATAGTACCAAAATGGAAGAACTCCTTTCATTCTGAAACTAGGCTCTGATCTTCTGTACACTGAATATTATCTATTGTGAAACTTCATGGTAAGATAGATGTACTTCCCTTGCTTTTGACAGTCACTTTCTGACTTGTTCACCATCTCCCGAAAGAGACCTAAAACAAATTGATATTCACCTGAGGTTTTCCTCTGCAGTGAGGTTTTTCATAATCGTTTTGGAAAGTCTTAAGTTTAACTGTCACTTCGTCTTTTTGCTAGTCTTGCGTTATACAGATCAGTTCCTACTGCTGCATGTATATACTTGCACGTAAGTGTGATAAAAGCGAAACACATCTAAAATGTGTGAGAGTAATGAACTGATTTAATTTCATCTGCATCGTTAGGGATGTTAATTTGTTCTTCTATTGGATTTTTTGGGAGGGGGAAATATTGACTTGTTTGCTCTTTTTTCAAATATATGCAAACCTCAGATGTTTTTTAATGCTATTAGAAGTAACCTTTAATAGAGTATAGCTATATAAACAGGTGTTTTCTGGATAAGTGATCTGGGAAGTGATTGTTCAGTGTTAAGGTTGAGTGATCAGCTTCTTGGTTAACTGCAGTTCCTATATATGAAAGTACTCATTTGCGTGTACAATGATAGTGAGAAGTCCGTCTGCAGAAGTAACTTAAGTATTGCCAGAAATTATATTTTAAATAAATGGAACGTCTGAACAGTTTCATATTTTCAGTTTTCCTTATAGTAGGAACTGTGACTTAAACTTAAAAGGCTTTCATACTGTGCTAGGAAGCTTGCAAGTTGATAGTATAAGCTAATTTGACTTCTTTAAAACAAGATGTGTGTAATACTTGATTTATGCAGACTCTGATTATATTAGAAAACAGGAAAAACTGAAGTTGGACATACTCTAAGAGACTTGGTCCAGTTTTGGTGTCATCATAAATGCTATAGCATTTTTGTGTTCACTCTGTCTTACCTAGAAGAGTTAATTTGCTTGCAACTTGCTTGTCTTCGGAGTTGGTGCAATGTATTTTGAAACTAAAGTTGATATTTTTCAATGTCACTGAAGGATAAAGGACCCTATATACGTTTCCTTTATAGAAACTGTATTAAGGATCTAGTGCTGAAGTGTTGTGCTTTCAGCTTTGATATTTGAACTAATAAACTAACTTCTCCAAACTGTGTGTACTTTTAATCGGAGTTCAGCACAGGTTGCCTCAGTACTAAATATCTGTAGCAGACTTGTCGCTTCATGTCAAGAGCACTTTTTGAGCCCCGCAGTTTCAAAACTGTTCAAAATAGTCTGTGAGATCAGATACGAAGCTAGAGAAATACAGTACCTATATTAAAGAGATTGAAGAAGAACAGTGCTGATTCTGTTGTGCTTAAAACACGTTGTGCCCAACTTCACTCGTCTCTGGAAATAATTAGTGGCTAGAATCCACCTACACTTTGAATTATACTTCTACAAGAATTTATTGTTTAAAAAAAATGTGGGGTTTTGTTTGAATTGAGCAGAACACTCCTAGTGCCACTTGAACTTTGCGCATGTATGCGCACGCATATCTATGTGTATTTGTATGATAAGACTTTTAAGATTTTCATCTCCGAGTGCTTCTGTAGTGGGAAACTGGTTGGAGGAAGGGGAAACCGTTCCCAAGCTGAGGTCCCCATCCCCCTTCCTGGCAGAGGTGAACTTTATGGCGCAATTATAGGAACCCTTAAAATGCTAGTTATGATAGAGTGCCAGCATAACCCAATAACATAGGTGAGGCTGACATCTGTCAGTAACTAATGAGGGCAGCCTTAAGATCAGGATCTGGAGTTTACTCTTCTAATTTCTTAAAAATTTAACCCATTGTACTGAGTTAATATGTAACTTGGGAAAAAAAAAATAGCACTCTAGAATTTTAAGAGGAGATGGTACATGGGTAAACGGTACAAAAATTGGCGAGTATGTGATCCAGTTACGAAAGCAGTTGTCAACAATTCTTAGCAAAGTTATGAAGGAATAAGACCCTGGCTAAACTGCTCAGGAATGAAAGTTCTCTGTAAAAATAGATGAGAGACAAACGGCAGGAAATGAAGCCAATTTGGTCACGTTCTGAAGCCACGAGGGTCAAATCCTGTCCTGTGTTGCAGTGGTGCCTAATCATGAACTTAAACCATGTTACTTGAGAACAGAATTTGGCGCGGTAAAGTGAACTTCAAAATGTGGTTGATTGTTAGGAGTTTTGTGGAAGTACAATTACAACTTTCTCCTTTCTTGAAAGCAGCTAGCTACAAATCTAGGTATCTAGTAAAACTCTCGGGGTTTTTTGCGGCGTGTATATGTAAGCTTTTGTTTGCATTGTTCCAGAGCTGATTACAGTTGCTCAAGACTGTTATAATTTGTGTTGGAAGAATAATATGGTTTGTGTAGGTAGTGCGTATAAGTTACGGGTAGCTACACAGGTAGCTTTCCTCACCTGATCAGAGGCATGAAACTTTCCTTCTCTTCAAACCCAGGGTGGGCTTGGTTTTTGATTCCTCCAATGTTGGCAGACAGTACTGCAAGCCATCATCCTCTTGTTAAACAGTGTTCATGTCCTGCTCAGAGATCCACGTTTCAAGCGACTGTGGAATATGTTAATCTCTCTGTACGAAGGAGCTTGTGTGTGTAGCTTGATGTTGAATGATGCGAGTGTGGTCTCGTATTTCCTAATTTAAAATGCAGCAAATTGGACATACCTTTGTAAAATGTGTTTGGATTAGACATTATTGAAACCGAGTCTCTACAATGTCGTTCTTTTGTATTAGTGAAGCTAAGTTGTGTCTTGTTTCCAGAGCCTGTGTTTCTTTCCTGAAAAGAAAGGTTAAAAACTTCTTAATTGGAAAAGATGGACCAACTGTAGCAGAAATATGAACAGTTTCTGCTGGGGTAGAACATGTGGTCACAGTGTTTCCCTTTGTGCCCTTCTACCGCAAAAAGCGGGCTTATTCATCATCTTGTATGAAGAAAAATGTACGCGGTTATTTCTTCATCACACCATTACTTATTAGTTCACCTTGCTCGTGTAAACTTGCTAGGCTGAAGTCTCTCAGGTTTGTGCAGTTCAAGCATAGCAGTGGCCCAATCCTAGATTGTCTAGCTCTTTGTCTCCAAGAGGTATTTGAGGACTAACGTTGGAGGTATTTGCAGGGTCAGACAGGAGAGGTGAAGATGTGCAAAGACACGGTTGTTTGCCTTAAGGCAGGGCAATTGCTGTGATCCTGGGAGAGACCCGAGATTGTCGCTGCTACCTGAGCAAGAACAGAGCTCTCCTGCACTGCTCTTCCTGCTATTTCAATACCCTTTTGAGTCTCTTTCTTATGGTACTTTCTTTCCCTTTGGGGAAAACTGTGGTTAATAGATCTGTGCATTTCAGATGAAAAGCTGCTGGTGTGTCTACTAGTTGTCTTGTCTGGCCTAGTCATCTTTCTCCTTGGCCAAAATCTTCCACTGTATTAATCAGTTGCAGAAAGCAAATGTCATTATGTTGCACTTTGTTTGATGCTATATTGATCATCTGCCAGTGTAGAACAGTTAAATCTACCATGTGAACCTCTTCTACTTCAGCTAATGGAGTAATTCATAGCATCTGTAGGTATTTATTCTTTCTGGACTGGTGCTATTTTCACTTAATTACAAGCATATGAAATAAGTAGGCCTAATGGTTTTGTAATGTAATTCCACATATTCCCACAATAAGAAGTTGCGTGGTTTGTGCTTATTGAAACAGTAAGTGTAAGAGGTTGCAGTTCACAAATCCAAAGAATTGGAGAAGGTAAGGTACCAACATCTTGATTAGAATTCCACACTTTAAACTTTTAAAATGCGGTTTAACATTGGCCTGGGTTATGTATAAAGGAAAAACTGTCATATATGTTCACCCTCTTTGTGAACTGCTATTGAATCGCTATCGAATCATATTCTTTACTGTATTACCCTAAGTATTGCATTATCTCACTTAGCTTCCAATTTTCATCTTAAAGAAAAATCCTAACCCCTATGATGAATATAGTCCTGGACTTGCAGGAAACTCAGGTACCAGGGGTTTAGCATTTTCCACAAGTGTCTGTTACTCCTATACTAAACTACCATAACTGACCAAAACCTGTGTTGAAAGAAACAAATGTAAAATGGTGGTAGTGTTTTTGTCTACTTAGATTCAGTATAGAGAAACACCTTTTAGACTGAGATGCTCAAACTATACTTTAATTAGCTTAAATTGCTTAGTGTCTTATGTATGTTACTTAACACAGAATTTTAGCTGAGCCCGTGTGCACAATAAGGACAAGGAAGGTTAGCTGAGAGATTTGATGGGCCTATGAGTTTTTTCCTCAGTTCTTTGCATGATCTTTGCAAGCAACTCTAAGAACAAGATGCTAATAAAATATCTGATTTGAATGTAGAATTTGAATGTAAAATTTGGCTTCGTATGTGGAATGCCTGTCATGGATCACTTCTTATGTCTTTGGGAGGGAGGAGGGAGGAAATAGGGTGTAGAACAGAATCCACGGCAGTTTTAATCCTGCTGTACTTGAGATCTGCCATGCTTGCAACTTCGCACATGGCCACTTTGAATGCAGTGCCTTTCGCAAGATGAAATGCAACAAAAGTGATAGATACGATTTAATTGAGTCTTATAAAGTTTCCCAGCTAAACAAGTAGGCTGTTGTACTATTCTGAAGGCTGCTGCATGTGAATCTGGCCCTAAAGCCCCCTAGCCAGTGTAGGTAATCAATTTGCATGGCCTGCAGTCTCTTAGGATGGATGCTGTCCTTCCCTGACTCTTTGCATAGTACCTGACCAGTTCGTAGGTATTATGGCAGTTTAAATGGTACGTATAACTTTAAAAGTGAAGTTTATTAGAAATCCAGTATTTTTAAAGCTTTGTTATAGGCACCATTCTTTCTAAATGTGGGGGACTAACTTGATTGTAAGGAGTGGTTGCCTGGCTGCTAGCGTGTTAACTGAATATTGTTTAATTCCCCTGCTCTATCAGCTCTCCTCTTTAACCACAGGCAAGGTACTTGGTCTTTCTTTGCCTCAGCTCCATATATGAAGAAATAAGGGAGGCAAACACCGTAAAATGGTGGATTGCTGAACTAACGGATGCGAGGAACTCGAGCGCTGTTAAATGCCAGCGTATACTTGTTTGCACACATCTTGCATGGTGTCTGTGCTTCTCTTGCCATGTGTCCATGGTGAGCCATTGCCCAAAAGTCTGTCCAGATGTTCCTGATGTGTCTGCTCTTGGTGCTGTCTAGGACTGTAGAATTGCTTGCAGCCGTGCAAACCTCTCGGAAGCAAAGTTGTTGCATCTCTGCAACAACTCAACAATTTGGCTCAACTTCTCTCTTGTGGGGTACTAGTGAAGTGGTAGAGCATTTAGCATGACAATTAGGTATGCGTGGTAGTGGTAATGATCTAGTAAGCACAGAACCATGTAACACAAGCCTAGAGTTTAAATCACAAACTCACAGTTAAGGTAATTTAATTTCATTCGAACACCTGATTGCCTAGATCTCCTTCACTCTTTCCTCTTAACAAAAAAGTCACTTTTTCCTAAGTCCTCTTCATAAGTGTGTGTGTGTGTTTTTTTTTTTTTTCCCCCCAAGTGCTCTTGCTTTCTATTTCATAAGAAATAGAAACACATGACATGATTTGTGTTGAGGACTTCCTGGTCATTGCTAAAAGCAGCTTATACTTAAGTAGCACTCTCTCCTTTTATCTTCCTCATCTTACATTTGACAGCAAAAGTTGGTATAGGGTGGTACTTCATTTCTCTGGGGAAGGGGTCAAGATTTTTACACTTGTCTGCAGGTTTTCAGGTCTTTTAGAGGTTAAAGACCAAGACAGACACCAGATTTTTATGTTAGCTCTGGTGAACCACTTAGAAATAAGCCAGTGACAAGAAAAACAGTGAAAACTATTCGCCCCCCTTCTCATCTTTGTCCATTTGTTTCTCTTTTGTAGACCTTTACAAGAAGCTATTCCGGTAGTTTCTATCGATTTGTTTTTGATATGCTGGATATCCTTGTCTCCTGCCCCTCATTCAAGAGATTATGAATCATGGGGCCTTGTTTAGGGCTCCTGGATTGACAGTGATGCTGTTTGGTCCAAAAACATTAACGTGCTGTCAAGTGAGCCTCCTGTGCTAGCTTGTGGACAAGCCAGGTATGTCTGCGCTGTAGATCTGGGGGGAAGGAATAGAAAAATACATAGTTAAATTGAAATTCTGTGGAGGCCGTGAACAAACAGTTTTTGAAGACTTAGGTGACAAGAGCGAACTATTTCTAGCATCTTTGTTACCTTTTTCTCTGGCATCATTAGTCTTTCAGAAGCTCTGGCGTATGTGAGTATAACTAGAGAACTGAGCGTTTCACTTAAGTATTTCTCTCTTAGGACAAAATTTTTTCAAATAGCACTAAATAAAAAGCTAAACTAAATCACCAGTTCTTACAGCTCATAAACAAAGCTTATAAGGATTCAGTGGCACAAGTTAGAATATAAGCATAAAAATCTAGGCCAATAAATAGATCAGCTTTCTTGGTAGACTACACCAGAAAACTGCATGTTTAAATCTAGAACAGTCTGGCTAGTGGGAGATGAAAGCCTGTTACTCTGATGCTGTTCAGCATCTGATGTGAAACACGTTGATGTCAGTTTACTTCTCTTCCTGGGCATCTACATCTAAAAAATTAAAACTACCTTTGAAGATATAGCAGAGACAAAGTACTGAACAACTTTCATTTCAAGTCATAGCCGTACTGCTGTGTGTCAGCTTGCATTGATTTTTAACTGGGTCCTTGGCTTTCCAAATATGACTTCCCTTCTCTGGCTATGAAAACTGCAGTGGTAATCTTATCTCTGATGCAGAAAGTGGTTATTACAGTTAAATGTCTAATTGCACAGCAGAATGATAGAGGTTATATTTGCTCTTTCACGTTCTTATCTGGGATTCCATAGTTTTCCTACTTCCTATTCCTTAAAAGTGACATAAGAATTAGATTTTTTTAATCCAAAAATATAGGTCTCATTTTCAGGAAAATGAGAACTTTAAAGCTATGAAAAGTGGACGCCATGTTCATCCCCCAGAGTGAATTCAAACGAAGGCTAAGTTTAATCCATGAAGGTATCAGGAATTTGACAGGGATTTCAATTCTGTTTCTATGGAATATATATATAGAGAAACGTTTGTGTTAACTACTTTGCTTTGCGACTTGATAGAAGGAAACATTCTGACTTCATTTCAAATATCTAGTTTACGGATATGTAATGGTTTTTGGTTTAAATTTTTTTTAGGCATTCTAATTTATAAACTTAATGCCTATTGAAGTCTTTGATTCCTCATTTGAGGAGGGAGCAATTCTCTCCCAGGCAACTTTGTTATAACTCTAAACTCAGAATAATGCTTTAGAGTATATTAGAGAGTTCCAGGCATAGATGAAGAATACTATATTGTTTTCCTCCTGTCAGCTGTACTTCATACTGAGTCAGCATTTCTTCTTGACTGCAAGCTTCTCCAAGCCGAAAGACTGAAATGTTCACAAGATGCTCAGTGCTGTGCAAGACAGTAGAGACGACAAGTCAAATGGCAAGAGCCTTATTCCACAGTGAGGTTTATAGCAATGCAATTCATAGGCTTTAAGTATACAAATAGAAAATCAGCCAATGTACAGATCTCTTTTGTAAAATAAGCTTCAATCTGCTGTTGCCGTTACATAACTCTTTCCTTACATTTGTTCTATGTATGTATTGTAGAAGATGCAGGGATTAGGAATGTGATTGAATCATTTTAATGTACACAACCAGCTTAGATTTATAGCGATTTATGACAGGGATTGGGCATGTCTGCAGTTTGAATTGTCACAGGTAATAATACAAGTCATTAGATGCATAAACAGAAAATTCAGTTTATTGGGAGTGACACTCCTCTGTTTACATCTGTTTATGGTAGGATGTGACATCACACATACGATAGCATGTCCTAAACGTACCTCAGTGTGGTGTTTAGGGCCAGTTTTCTGTGGAAGTTTATTCTTCAGTTAAGTTCTTCCTTAAGTCTCCCTCTTAGCTTAATAAAATGAAGGATCTGCTCCACGTGAGGAAAGCTGCATCACCCACTCCTTCGCATCCCTAGAGGACCTTAACAGCCAAGGATCCCTACGTACGAGGTCTGTTAAAGCAGTATCTCTTGCGTTGTGTTGCGCAGTGGCAGGCAAAAGTCTCAGGGTGGGACAGAGCAAGCCAAATAACTAGTCGGGCTTTCTCTAGTCTCATTTGTCTGCTCAGTTCCCTCTCCTCCAAGCGTGCGGCTCCAGGGAGCTGCCTGTCTCGACTCTGTGACTAGCGCTGGGCTTCTGGTGGCTCCCGTCGACCCCTGCCCCGAGTGCCAGCTGCCGCAGCTGCACCTTCCCAGCACAGCTCTGTCTTCCACCCCCTTCCAAAGCTGAGGGGGGAAGATGGGTGTATGATGGGGGCATGGGGAAGAAGCACGAGAACTGCTGCTCCCGTCATACACTAGGTTTTAACATACATAAATGACTCAGTTTTCCCATGACTACTGTAGCAAATGCTCTAGTTCTGTTAGTAAAACAAAAAAACCACCTTTTTATTGCTTTTTATATCCGCAAAGTGATGTATTGCGGGTTTTTGAACTAGAGGTTTGGTAGAGTGCAGACATTAGCTTCCTTTCAAGCTACTTTAGGCCTTTCTTGTTTGCTTTGTATAGGAAAGGTCTAGAGAGATTTCTTTTATTTCCTTCCCCACCATTGTCTTCTCTACAAAGTTTTTTTTCTTTAATATTCAGACATTTTATCGCCCCACTTCTTTTAAAACCAAGTTTCTTTTTTTTTTTCTTTTTTCCATTGCACAAAGGAATACTTTTAGCTGATTGAGTTCTATCCATTGCCAACTGCAGATTCTTTTGTCTTGTTAGTCCAGCATCCTTTATAAACCGAGGACCATTGAGCGAGTACTCCCGGGCTCCCCACTGAGCCTGATTGTGCTTGAAAGGTGTGGTACTGTACCAGTGTAACATGTAAAGCTGCTGTTTAGAGGGCTTGAATGCATTGCAATTTCTACCTTTGGCTTGTGAAAGAAGTGGGATTGTGCTGCGAGATAATAAATCCACCTATTTTTAGTTTGGTGCGGTTGTGACAAGTGGGTGAACAAAGAACCAGTTGAATGCGCTTGCTGTTGTGTTGAACCCAGCTAAAAGTTCCCATTCAAGAGGCTTCGGCACAGTACAGCTAACAGGCAATTTTCCATTTATGTACACAAACCTTCTAGAAAGACAGCTGTGTGGTTGGATTAATTTCCAGCAGCAAATTGAATAAAAGATATTTTAGAGGGGGACTTAGGAATTTCTTTCTAAGACGTTGAAAGCAGAACTTTCAAAGCTTTCCTTTATTTGATCTCTCTCCTTCCCAGTCTCTACTATAAGTTTTAAAGGACTGAAAATATTGTCCTCTACATGGAGATGCACAACAGGAAATGTGTCCTTTTCAAAGCAGTCTGGTACAATTAGGATTCAGATATTTAATACTATCTACTTCAAAATATGCTTTTTAGCTTTTAACTAAATACGAGAGAAATTCACACCCCTTAGTCATACAAAGGGGCTCAAACGCTTGTGCCAGCGTTATTTAAGTGAACTGTGTAGAAATGTGTTGTGGAAACAGGAATGTATTGTGTATCAGAACTGATATTTTTCTCATGGGTAGAAATTTGATGATAAAGCCTTCTGACTACTCAAGGTTAACAATTTTGTTGAAGATAGTCGCATTAAAAATAGGATGTGGGCTTTAACAAAGGCTAGCTAGCAAGGAGTTTAGTGAATTTTTCCTGATACAGCTATGATCACCAACTTTTTTCCAAAAAGTTGATCTCCAGATGCAGGTCTTGGAGTTCCATAAAATCAACTCCTGAAGGAAGCCTAGTTCATGTTTGTCCAAGCAAACTAGATTATCCTTCAGATCCTGCTGGCCTTTAACCTATGAATTATTAACTGTGTAATGTATATTATAAGAGAACACTGTCCGTTAATTCTAACGTAAGGGTAGCTGATGATACCAAAATTCTTCAGAGAACTGTGCACATCATGGGCGTAACAAATGGCACCTCTGACCAGTAATGAAGAATCTGCACTGAAATGTTTTCATTTGGTGCTGACTTGGAGATACTGTTGCAATGCCTTAGGTATGGTAAGACACTGATGTTGAACCACCCTCACTGACCAGTGCTGCTTCTGACACCTCAGTATAGCTGTGCCACGACTCAGTTCCAGAAGTCGCAAGTGCTTATTTTGCTTTTCAACTTTTTTGTCTTGCTTTTTCACCTCTACTTGAGTCTTTTTTTTTCTCAAATGAATAATCTTTCTGTGTAGATTTGATGTGGACATGTCCAAGGAACTGTATGAACTTCAAGACAGTCTGTGGGGTTGTCTGCAAAAATGTTCCATATATCACTGACGTAGGGGTCAGGCAAATCACTTCACCTCTTCTTCCTCATTCCCTCTCCTTCATCCAGTCGTACGCAGACAAGGCTGGCTAATTTCTAAGTTCTCTGAATGTGGGAAATGTCATTTAAAAGCCACTTAACAGGTATTGGTAAGCTGCTAATGTGACTGCTAGTATGCAGTGGTAGAAGGATTATCCAGCGTTCTGGAAGAACGTGTGGAATGTACTGTGAATGTTGCAGTGTTCCCATTTCATATGAATATATCAACAAATGTAAAATGCTTAAGTGAAGAAATGACAAATTATGAGGGAAAAGCTGAAAATGGGTGTGGAAGTGTGAGGGCTGGTCTTGTTTCTTGCAGATTCACTTGTAATATACAATTGCCATGTGTATGTGAGACTGGAGTCACTTAACCTGTAAGATTTTGATAGCCACGCTTTCATTCTCTTGGCTCTTATCATCTCCAAGAGAAGCCCTGACTGCTTCACCCTCTTCTTTTGCTGTCTGCTCATAGGAGGTGGACTTTAGAAGCGTCTCATTCATAAATCAAACTTCTGCTGTCTGCTAAGTGTTTCTTTTGGATTCTAATTAGTCAAGGCTCCCTTATGGTTATGTTGGGAGCAGAGGCATTTTATTCTTGTATCTGAGAGGCAGAGGTAGCACGTGGATTAAGGTTTTCTTTTTTCCCGTTGCTTAAATAAAGCTGAGCACCCCTCTATTTTTAAGGTACTTTTTGTTTAGATTTAGAGTTCTCACATTCCTGAATCACTGTCCAAATGGTACCCAAATGTAAGACAAATGAAGCTGTTTGGCATTGGAGTTACCCACTTCCAGTGGAAGCTTAGATTTTTCCCCTTTGAGGTTATCCAAACGTGCCAGTTGCTGTGCTACAGACTAACCATCTATGAAGCGAGGCCCGAGGGCTCCGCAGCTACACCCTTGGGAACTTGAAGTTAATTCTTGACAACAGAAACAAATTCCTCACGAGAAGTGCAGTGCAGTTTGAACCGAATGATGTTACCAGATGCTGTGTTCCGGATTTGCCAGAAAGCTCAGACATCAAATCAGACACTTGGAGTTTCTCACTTAGTTGATTAAAGCTAAAATTTTAGACTTTTCTGCATAAACAGGGGACTGAAAATAATGCCACGAACTAGAATTCATATGTGCAGAATATCTGTGCAAAAACAGATGGTGTAGTAAGTAAACACCCTTCCTTCCTACTTCCTTGTTTCTTCATGCCCCATACTGTTTCCAGGATTACTTTAAACAAACACGCTGCTTTAATTCTGAGTACACACTGTCAACTTGTTCAAGAATTTAGGGAATTTATTCTGCTCCTCCTGTACAGTCATGATTAATATAAGCATGTATTTTTTTTAATTGCAGACTTTAAAAAATTCCAAAAGTCTTTGCTCCCTTGATTATGAAGACGATGATGATGACACACAAATGAAGACAATTGTGTCATCCCCATGTGACTCAAATGATCTTATGAACATCATCACCCCTGGTTCCAGTCCAATGAAAGAACAGCTGGATGAAGTGAGGCGTCATGGGTCATGCCAAGGTAGCTTCAAAGCAAGGAATTATAAGAAAGCAGCTGCAGTATGTGAAAGTGATGAGGACACAAGTGATTGTGAGAGCACTGAAGAGGGCATCTTTCCTCTAGACTGTGGGGACTTGGACCTGGAGCAGATTGAAAACAACTGAGACTCAAAATTGTGTGCTAGAATCAGAGTTGTTCTAAATTAAAATGATAGAGGATTACCTTTGCCATGCATAATCCATGTCCCTGAATCTCTGTATTGCCTATCTTGGGCTTGTGTTAGAAGAAATGTTTCAGGTGGGGGAAAAACGTGAACCATTGTTACCTGTTTAGTCTATTGATCAGTATGTGTATGACGACGACGACAACAACAAAAAAAAGAAGTAGGAGGTTAAATGTTATTTTGAACATTAAGGAATAATTTTGATTAAAAATTTCCTAACAGATATTTTGCATTTTTATGGCTTTTACAGTTCTGGAGAAAAAGCATCTCTATTTTGAAATGAATTTTCAGAAGGGCATTCTATAAAACTAAATCTGTCTACAGTGATTCTGGTGCGGGTATATGTTTCTTTTGTTAAAGAGCTTAATGTGAACAGTGAATTGCATAATGAAATTGGTAGTAAACCTTCAGATAGAACTCTTAAATATCTGGTTGACAACTGGTCCAAAATACTTAACTGCCATCTTTGACAGTGTCTGGTTGAAAAAACTTCATAACATGTACAAATGTTCTTTTCATACATTCAGGACTCTTTGATCAAAATATGGTAGTAACCTTAAAGGTTAACATTTTCCATGATTTTACTACTTGAATTGTTTTCTAGCCTGAAGCGATGCTAATTTAGGTGGGATAAAACTGCAAGGAGCTGCCCACCTACTTGGTCATTATGTTTTCTGTGGTTCAAAAGAATGTACAAGAGCACTTGAACTTTTAGACAGGGACTTTGTAATGATCAGTTCCCCAGGAGGTGATCCCTTCAGCAATACTAGAAGGAAACTAGTCCTTGAATTAAATAAAATGACATTTTGCTTTGCATTTGTGTCTGGTTATGAATTTTACTAACGGAAATGAACAGTCCGCAGCAGGTTCTGTATCACAGTGTATGTGTAGGATTGGGTGGAGGGGGAGGGCAGACTTTTGGTCATCTGAAAAGAAAGTGAAGTCAAGTTAATTTGGGGAGCTGGGGATTAACTTGCCCTGGATCCCAAAAGTGTGAATACATACACTGCAATCATCTCAAACGTAATACTGCAGACTATTACAACACATACATACTTTGTTCAGTCAGCTACAAGGGGGAAATTAATCTAAAAATGATTTTCAATTGCATAGAAATAGGGAAGCTTAAATTATGGCATCACATTAGTCTGCTTAAATGAGCCAGCTCATACTGTAACTTGTGCCATAAAACTAAAATATTTTAATATATTTTATTTTAAATAAGCTTAAAACAGTGTGACTAAAATGAGAAGTGAGTATCTTGGGGCATATGACAAAGGCTGGGGGAAAGTATGACACAGCTCTTGCCTTGTGATTTGGGTCGGCCTTTGATCATAATGAGAATTGGCCTTGAATTCCCGAACCAACTTATGTATCTTAATATTGATAGAAAAGTTAAAAAGCCTGGGTAGCTCTCTTAGTTATTAAGTAGCTTTTTTGTTGGTTTTTTTTTTTTTTTGATTCATACTGCATGTCTGACCACTGTTGCTGCTGGTCATATATAGATACTGGTTTACATGTATAGTAAGGTACAAAAGCACTGAAGAGACTTGTTGGGTTCTTGATGTGTTAATACATGTTGTGTGGGAGAAAGAGAAGATGCTTGCTGTGGAGGAAAAATCGAATGATTTTTCCTTTTTTCTAAATGAGTAAATGGAGGAGCTGCTATTGGAGCAGGGACCTCAGCTCTTTCAGAAGTTCCTGTTAAGAGTGTGTCTCATTACTCCCTGCTACATAGGAGAAAATATTTGTGTATACAGGTGGTGGGATGCAAGTGCACAAAGTTACCAGAAAAAATTGTATGCACCTGAGAAATGCTTTCTACACTGTAAAAATATTAGGTTTCAAGAAGTACCAAATGAGATACAGCCAGTCTCCTATGTGGACAGATGGGCCACGTGCTCTAGCGTGGTGATCAGACATGGTAGGTAACAGAACAACCAAGCTCCCTCCTGGACTGCAATTACTCGTTGCAGAACAACAGTCCTCTTTGTGTATTCTTAATTGAGCAACAGAGGTAAGTTAAACTGAATCAACTGTAATGCAGGGATGTAGCGAGGGCCACTAGTGCAGCTGGGATCACTTAAAAGCTAATCTACCTGTTTGAAAGTGTTCCTGTTAAAGCTGTAACGGCATTGAATGAGAAAGCTGATGTAGCAGTCCATTTGGTTCTTCCTTTCCCCCAAAGAAAATGAGCTCTTGGAAGAAGTAAAAGAAGAAAATGCTTCGTAGGGCATAAGTAAAGGAGGCAAGATGTGCTTTGTCAAGAAAAAAAAAAATACTTACCTTTAATAACGGGTTCAGGTTTTGTTAAAGATGACAGTGATAGAACAAAGGCAAGAATGGCAGACCATACAATTTTTATTCCACTTATGAAATATGGTCTGGCTGTGATTCTGAGGAATGGAATTACCTAGCCTCAAAGGTAAAGTTCTCTAGCTCCCTTCTGTAGCATTAGTTTTAATCGCTCTGAAGCCAGAAGATGCATCGGCCAGGAAGGGGTTTCCAAGTTAAGGTAGGTGTGTCTGCTTATAGTAACACAGAAGTCTAATCTCCTCCTGGTAGCTGGCTGTTAAAACTCTAAATAGCCTTTTCATGGTGTAGGAGGAGGTGGAAGGAGGAGCGGTTTTAGATAATGAAGAACAAGTTTCAGGAAAGTATGAAGTAATAATTATCTAGTTTAGCTTCTTGGTGGGTGAGCAGAAAAATAAGTAGTTGAACAGCTGTGCAGTAACGCTGGCAAATGAAGAAATCTGCTGAAAGGAATCTGTGCACTTTATCTACAGACCCTGATACAATCCCATGTGAGAACCAAAAGTAAAAGGAATCACTGATTAAAACTTGTTTCACGTGGGGAGGTTTTGGCTTTGCATCATGCACAAGACATGAAGACCTGCCCCAAAAGAGATTTTTAGATGACAGTCTTGGCATCTTTGTTACAGTCAATTATAGGATGGAATCCGTCCGTAGTGGCTGCTTTAGGCAAGTATACAAGGCTGTTTTCAAAAATGGAAAACATGGTTTTAGAGACTGAATTATATTTAGCATTGGGCTGAACTAGTCTGCAAGCATCTCTGATCTGGGAGTGGTTTCCTTCTGTCTTGCACCTAGTGTCAAAACAGAAGACGTGAGGTTGTGTGAGAGTTATTCTAGGTCACTTATCTTTCATTTTTATTAACAACCTGGATAACAAAGTAGCATGCATGTTAAATTTGTAGTCAACAGGAAGCTGGAGAGATGTGAAAGATAAGATAGCATTAAATTCAAAATAATCTTGGCAGCTTGTAGGAACAGTGTGACAGACAGGAGATGGTGGGGAAAGACTGGATCCTTTTCAGTCAGGTGCTAAATGTAGATAGGGTTAAACTACACAAATCGGGGGGGGGGGGGGGCGGAGCAGCTGTTCAGCATTCTGTCAGCAAAGGGATCTGGGAGATAGTCTGGCTCTTAGAAGAAAAGCAAGCTTCAGGCTAGGCTTTATGAATGGGATTATATTTGGCAAGACACATGAGATAATCCTGTGTTTCACAGGAGTACCCATGAGTACTTGAGATGCTGCCCTTATGACTGCAGTGTCCAGTGGAAAGCAGCATGACTGGCATCCTGAAAATGTGGGAAACCATGAGGCAGCAATGAAAGAATGTGAGTTTGAAATTACATGGTAGACTGAGCTTAAATTGTGGCTAGAATGAGTGAAAGTTTCTCCAAAGGCCTAATATAAAAATAAGGGAAGGGAATCACGGACAAGATGCATGAAGAGATGGTAGCTCTTCCACAAATGAAGATGGAGTGACATCGGAGGGGCAGTGTAGAGCTAGACTTCGAAAAGGTTCAGGAGAGAACAGATTCCTAGAGATGAAATATAACTCTGAATGACGAGAGAGAACTGTAAGCCCTCTGAAAAGCAGTAGAGACAGCAACTGCTGCAGGTCTCCCTGTATTGGGAGAAGTGTTGGCACCTTGGCGGGCATCAGCTGCAGACCGTAGGTGCGTTGGATGTGGGGTGCCTGTGCCAGGGCAAAAAAGCCTAAAAGAGCTATCATATGTGATGTCCTTTCCTTACTCTAAAGGGAGGCTGTTTTTTTGCTTCCTGTGGAAGCCCCAGCAAGCAAGCTATCAGCTATCAGCTGGGTGAGAAACAGGCAGAAGACGTGTCCTGATGATATACAGGGTAAACTCTTAACTGCATGTTCCCAGGTGTAACTCAGTAAATAGTTGATTTTCTCTCTGCTGCAGCGATGAAGTTAGAGTGCCTGGTATGCAGGAATATGATGGGAGCATCCTGGGGGCACAATTTCCATACTGAATACAACTCCCTACTGAAGAAACCAGGGGGATTAGTGAATCTGGCACTGGAAAGAATAGCTAGCGAATGCTTGCTACCCCTATTGCTCAGAATGAGATCTAGATGAGATAACTTCAGACTAGGCAGTCATGGAAAAAGGTATTTGCTGGATCTCCTTATGAATCTTGACCTCGTGAAATCGTTTAGTAATGAGCAATCATTAAATATTTCAGTTTCTGGTCTCCTCGACTGTACTCGCCTTTCCCTTGCCTTTCCTTTCCTAAAATATATAGAAAGGGATATTTTTCACTTGGTTGTGTAGAAAAAGACAAACTGGGGTGAGTGAAATGCCAAGCACTGAATGAACTAGAATGGGAGAGCACTTCAGATGGCTGCTTGTTTTCCAGAGACAAGGCATTCCTGGATGGCTTGTGGCAATCCTTTGTACGATGGTGATAAATACCTGAGTAACTGCACTCCTTTAGTCCCCATCTTGTCTGACTTGATGTTCCTATATTTAAGGATCGTAATAACTTTTCTAGTTCTGGAACAGCAGCAGGAGCTCCTGCTGAGCTCTCTGTTAACTGTGACCCTCTTCAGAGTTGCCACTTGCCAGCAGGCAGGCCACTGTGTTGCTGGTTTGGCCAATAATTACCTTTCTGAAGTGCATAAATCCATATTTAGATGTATGCAGGGCTATTCTGGCAGGGTGGGCCAGGTTCACCAAGCAATCCAAATCTTGCTTGACTACCTAATCCTTGCTATTTACCTCTCTACTAATCACAGCCAAATCTGTCCTTAGCGAGGTTGCGTTTACTTTTGAATTGCAGATAAAGACATTGATTAGCTGTTGGGTATGAAGCTAGTTTCTGCTGAAACCTCTGATAACATACCAGTTTAACAAAGTCTTTGTCAGTGATTGGCACGTATCCCCCAAATAGTTTCTCTTACTCTGTTCAGTATGTGCATGTTGCACACTGTACAGTGTTAATTTTCAAAACACCGTTACGGGTACCCAAGTATAGATGTTCGTGCTTGCACAGTGGACTTGCACAGGAGTACTCATAGTTTCATTAGGGATTATCCAGGGCAGCTCAGCTGATTCCCTGGGGTGTTTTCTTCTGGTCTTCTGCCTTGCTCTTGCAGGAGATGAGCTGGCTGGGTTGGTGGCACGTCTTGCCACGTGCTCATGCTGCCTGGTTCAGAAGCTGAAAGCTGCTGTTTCCACCACGTTTCCATGTGCCTTCTCCTCAGCGTTACAAATGCACTGGCCTCAGATAGCCGGGATCTGGGACGCTGCCGCTGTGGCTGCTTATTCTTGGACCCCTTGGTAGAGCTTGCTAGCTGTTCAATGCAAAAATTACAGTTTTAGAGGAGCACTGCTACCGTATGCTGAGCAGCCCATCCTGGTGTGTTTTCAAAGTGAATTTTGACATCGGTTGTTTTGCGGTTTGTGTGTAATTAACTTTATCCAAGCTATTGCTCCCACCGCCATCTGGTCAGCATGATAATCACACATACACTGAAAGCTGGTATTTACTAGGGAAAAATAAGGGTGCATTCACTATCTGCAGCTTCTTGCAACCATTAGCAGCACTGCTTGCGTGTGCTTTTTGCTATTGCAAAATTACTTGGAGGTCTGTCCCGTGAGTGATTTGATTCCAGAAAATATTGCATGAACAGTATGGAGACAAGTTTAAAACTTCCTTAAAGCGGCATTTTATTCTTATACTGGTAAAACAAAAACTAAACCATAAGATTAAATGCTTCATGATGTCTCAGTCTGGATAAAGACATGCAATGACCTGATTCTGGTAACGCTTGCCCGATATGAGTGAGGATATAAATTGAAAGTGAGGGCTGTTCTGTTAGATATTCAAAACTTTTGCATCTCACTTTCCAAACCAGGCTCAGCTAGACTCCTCCCAGGAGTACTATGGAGTAAGAGAATTCTTCCAGGACAGCTAGCTAGGCCGGGGTGACCTTCAACTGTCGTAGCTGCCCCCCTTTCTGCTTTTTCCCTTCCTTGCTCCATCCCTTGCTGTGGCCGCCATGTGTCAGGCTGGGATTTCTCAAGCACTGTCTGAATGGGTTTCTGGGGAACCCCAGAGCTGTGGCTCAGGGTTAGATGCCTGCAGCAATGAAAAAGTCAGCGCTAGCCCATGCACGTGGTGTGTGTGCAGTAGCAATGGGATTGCTCATCAAAATTCAGCACTGCCGACCACACCAATCTCAGGCGGACAGGCCTTCCTCAAAACCCATTCTCACATACTTCTCGAGCAGAAAAAGAAAGCTCTGGGAAGAGAGGGATGCAGGGTGGCTCTGGGTTACTTGCAGCTTTTGCTTTTTTGCAGTTAACGAGGCTGCAGGCCAGCATACAGTGACCTGATTTTGCTGTGTGACCCTGCTTCATCCTTCGAATGGTTCGTTCCACGCACCGAACGAGACCTCTTCCTGCGGCAGATGGAGCGTGTAGTTGTATGAATGGAAAATCTTGCATAATGCAGAAAAGTGCATCAGAGCGATTTAAAATTAGAAAAGCACCCTTACATTTCTTATTTGCTAATTCTGAAAGACTTAGCAATTTTCATCTCTTTAACACAGATGTTTAAAATGTAAAGTGATACATTACAGCTCTGACACTAAAAAAAGATATGAACGAGAGAATATACTGATTTCTGCAGATTTGATCAGCAGCAGCGCTGGGATCTCGGATCCAAAGCAGAGTCATTTACTGCGGGCTAACAGCCTACTACTTGCTTTGCTTATTGTCTAATAATACGGATCCACCAGAGGGGAAATATCCAAGCAGCAGCCTGGTGCTGGGGTCGCTAGCCCAGCGCAAGTGAAATGTTTTCAGAGCTGAGCTGCTCGACTCGGATCGCAAGGTACTATGTACAAACTGATGTTTATTCCAGCCCCTTAAAGCAAGGTCAAATTTGGATGAAGCTTCACAGGAACCACAAATGCGCATTTCTGACATTAGCTTGGTGGCGATCACATGAACTCTGCCAAAATTAAGTCCCTATAGATGTTCAGCCTTCTTAGCTAAATGATTAAGAAGTCCTTTTTTTTTTTTTTTAAATTGGTCAAAACAATATTTTTTCGTCGTCTTTGTATGAAGAATGCTGAGGTATATATCTATATCCATCTATCTATATCTATCTATTTATACACACACACACACACATACATATTTACAAATGAAAGAAATCAGCTTGAAGTAAATATCTGAGAAACTTCATGGAAAAACTTCAGCCTGAACACCTGCCTTTCAGTAGGCAACGTTAAAGCCAGCTGGAAACACATCTGAAAACAGGATCTTGTTATGGAAAATGCTGGGCAGCCTGATCTTAGAGCTCTTCTCTGTCATCTAGGACAGGGTGAGACTGTCCAATTTGTCTGAATAGGCATTCACATACACCTAACACCTAATGGCAAACGTTCTGATTTCAAATGTCATTACATTGGAGTCTGTGTAGGGTAAATGAGGAAAACGGGGACAGAAGCACAGAGAAAAACCACACAAAAATCAACAAAACCAGAGAAATTTGAACAGGAAAAGTCCAATAGTGGAGATCATTATTTAGACCAGAAAGCCTGTGGCACAATGTCAGGGGTGTTGTCATATGCAGTAGTTTTTGTAGCCTGAAAAATATATTTCTTCTAAAGGAAGGCGTTTGTATCAGTCTAGCTTAGTCAGGGCTAGCGGGAATGGCAGGGGATAGTCTTTGTATCTCAGCCTCCTTGAGTTCTTGCCGAGAATAATTTCCTAAAAGCATAGCTCTTCAGGAAACAATGTGATTTAACCCGTAAGCAGCAAAGGGTTTGGGATGTAAGTCTCGTTTGTGGCTGCGCAGAATAGCTTGAAGCCATCTAGACCTTGAACTCCTTCAGGTTTATATCTTTCCGGCATATGAAGAGCTGTTAGGAACAGTAGCATTGACCCCAGCAGCTCTCAGGCAGGAAAAGACTGACTGCTAAAGGTTTTTTTTATTTGGGGTTTTCTTTTTCCCCTCCCCTCCTAGCTGATCGGTCTCATGCTGTGTTTTCACACACTCCGGTGTCCAGCATTACACCCCTTCCCGAAATTCACTTGCAAAGGGTACCATCAGCCCTCATTTTCACACCTTCCTTTAAACTTCCCTCGCCGTAAGGGCTCCGTCCTGATCGACCTGTTTCCATTCGCTTCACCCGGGGCAGCTTGTACAGCCAGCGCCACGAGCAGATCGCGTCGCTGGAGGCCGGCTGAGCCTTCAGCGGCGCCAGCGGCCTCGCCGCCCTCCAGCCGAGGGGAAGCGGGCGCGCGGGGTCGGGCTCGGGCTCGGGGTGGGGGGGGAGGCGGCGAGGCAGACAGCGGCACAATGGGGCGATATAATCCATTTTGCCAATGGCCAGCTGTTCGGCTGCCCCGGCCGCCCGCCCCGGCGATAGTCATGCAAATGGGGCGCCCAGGCAGGGAGCCAGCTGGGCTTCAGCGCTCTCGTCCCGCGGCGGCGCCCGGGGAAGAGGCTTGCCGTTCGCCAGCCTCAACCTTACCTTTCGGCATGCACGAAAGCTTGAAGCTGTTCAAAGAGGCGGGGGGAAAAAATGCTGGACCCCCCGCCCCAGGTCAGGAGAAGTGGCCTTCGCAAAGGTGTCTGAGTAACTCCCCCCCGGCCAGACCCCTCTTCCTCCTCCAGCCGACCTTCAGCTTCCTATTCCAAGGTTTGGTTTGAAATCGGGTGCAGAGAGATTAAAAAAAACTGAGATGTTGTTGCAACAAGCGGTCGGGCTTCAGCTTCGGTGCCCGGAAAAGTGGCTGATCCCCCCCCCCCCCCGTCTTTGCTCCATTCCCTGCTGTTTTAAGCCGTCTCCTTGGTGCACTGGGGTTTCGTGGGTTCGTGCACCTCGGGCCTCATTCCCCTGACTTTGGATTAGTTCAGCAACGGGGTGGAAAGCCCCAGGTTTTCCTGTTGTTGCCCTTTCGGGGGGATCACTGGGCAGGTTACAGCGCATCTGCAGCAGCTTGCTTCCGCCAAGGCCCGAAGGCCGACACGGACATTTCCAGCGTGAGACGACGTGTGGTAGGGCTGAGCTCTGAAACAGGGTTTCTAATGTGCAGAGACGCCTGTCGGGGCACCGCGAGGGAGCGGGGCGGCGGGGAGCAGCCCTGGCACCAGGCACCACGACGGCACCGTCGGCGCCGGGGACTGCTCCGGCGGCACGGCCTCCCTGGAGCTGCACGCGGGAGGGGGACCCGCTGCACCTTGCAAGCATGTCCGCGTCGTGGCGAAACTCACGACTCGGGGAGCAGGAAAGGGAAGGGGAAAAAAAAAAAAGATTCCTGGAAAGCGTGCCTGCTGCTGTGGAGCCCTGCAGGGACCTTGGTCCAGGAAGGCCGGGATGCTCTGCCCCCGGAGCAGCCGAGGTGACGGCGGCAGGACTTCCCGGCACGGGGACACCTCCTTCCTTCAGGCAGAGGTGGGAGCAGGGCTGGCACAAATCGAAATGGTAATTCATCCGGCCGCAGCCCGTTTCAGAGGCTGCGACTTCAGACCGTTGTTGCAATCCACCCGTGCAAACTTTGAGCCGCAATTAGTCCCGTAAATGTCGGTGTCTCAAATGTTTAACTGTGTCGTTGGGCCGAGGTGGGGGTGGTCTCGACGGGAGGGTTGGGGAGGCAGCGAGGGCGGCTGGGGGCTGAGCAGGAAGCTGTGCTTGCCACAAATAAATGTTTGTGGAGGGGCAAGGCTGTCTCGGACGGGTGGGTTTGTAGACTGGTCTCTAAAGCCAAAGGAAAACAGCGGATGGCGGATAAAATACATGGAAGAGCAGAGCTTTTCAAGACTTCAAACCGAGCTTGAGAGGTGTAGCCTGTGGGAGACTTACTGCGCTTGGCAGCAACAGGGGCTGCGTAAAGGCACTTTTAGGTGTGTGGGGAGCAATGTCCTCCAGCATCCTTCCCCTCCAAAACGCCTGAGTGCATCTTTCAGATCCTCTCAGCCCTCTCCATCTGCTGCTTGGGGTCGCTGCTGGGAGCAGCCCGCCACGTGGGTGGCACAGGGCCCTGTTGTCTGTGTGGAGGAGGTCTCCTTCCCTAGAGAAGGGAGGTGCTTTTTGACCCATCAGGTGCTTGAACACTGATCCGTTCACCATTTGTCATTCCTTTGCTGGAAAATCTGCATTTCTCTTGGTGTTAATTCCTGTGAATGGTTTTTGCCATCTAATTTTAATGCTTTTTGCAAGCAGCCCGTCTAAATATTTGACTGATTCCTATAGAGATATTCCAGGCTATTAGCAAAATAAGGTGCTTTCCGAGGATGACTTTACTGTCTGGTAAAAGGTGTTCAATGTTTTTGGTAAAAATGTATTTAAAAATCACAATCACATTTTTCTCTCTCTTTTTTTTTCCTCCTTTTTGTAAGTGAGATGGGAGGCCTGATTAGAAAAGAAATCCAGCGTTTCCTTAATGAGGTTAAGTGACTAAATGAGGAAAACGAATGATGACCGTAATATATTCCGGCCTAGACACTGCGTGCAGCCGTCTGTGCTTGCCAGACTGGGAGTAATTCAGCCATCACTTTTTCTGAAGTAGGAGAAGAAATATTCCTCTTATTTTACCAGCAACAGGAGCACTGTTGTGATTCCTGGCTGTGGACAGTAACGGATGACTTCCTCCAAAAGACTCGACTTTCTTGATTGCTTCTCCCGCGCAACAATGTCAACGCACACAACTGCCACCGCTTCCTTGTACCTAACTCTGGGGTGCGATCTCCACGCCAGGGTCAGTGCATGAGTGCCTTGCTCGAGCCAGGACCTTGTAACTGCTGAGGGAGCCGGCGGCAGAGCTGCGGAGGGACTTTAGGGCTCCCCAGGCTCACGTCCGCGCCTCCAGCTCAGCACCGCCCTCCTGCTGCGCGGTGGTGGGGAGCTGGTCCGCAGTGCATCAGGTGCCTTCTTGCACCCGGTTTTCTGGAGGCCCAGCGGGAGGACCCTGATCCCATGTGTTAGAGCACCCTCAGCATCGTGGCTGCTGCTTTTAGAACGAAAGCACCGTGTACTTGAAACGGGTTTTCGGTGCGGGTTCATAGCTTGCTTAATGTTTTTAATGTCACTGACGCTGCTAACTGTTTAGCGCACCTTAAGGTAGGGTAACAGCGTGTGCTGGCGGGATGGCCCTGACAGAGGGTCTTTCCACCAGGTTAGACTCTACTGCGTTGCTTTTGGGCAGAAGGCAAAGCTTTTGCTGTCGGGAGGCGACGTCAGCAAACGGCACGGCTCAAGGCTTCTCTCCCCGTCCCCGATGCGGCGTGGGGCTGACAAGGTCTGTCTCCTTTCCACCTGCCTAGCCTAAGCGCGGCCTGGATTTCAGTTGAAGCAGTTTAACAAAACGTCAGCGCTGGCCTCATTGTGCTGCGTTGTTTTTGTGGATGTCTGCACCTTTCAAGGGAGCTCCAATTAGGAGGGGGGGGAAGACGAGAGGAAAGAAAGGAAGTAAATAGAGGCAAAACGATTCAGCTCGCAGCAAATCTGCAGCCTGTTTATCAGACAGATGGAACCACGTCGTCGATGGCTTTGCTGCAGCCGGGCCCCCCGAGCAGGTGGGTATTTTGGAAACGATGAGCAGTTTGCCCTCCTAATTCAGGGCTGCCCAGCTCACAGCGGACATATGTCGATTACAACTTCACTTGGCTCCTGCTGTTGCAGGAATTGGAACGTGTTCATGCCCCCCCCCACCCCCAACAACTGACCTTCAAAAGAAATTACTAGGATAAAAACAAACAAAAAAAAGTGGCAAACACTTGTTGCGTTTAAGTGGGAAGGACAAATGAGGGTTCAGAACCGCATGGGCATGATTTCACTTAAGTACTAATTGCTGCCTGCCTTTCATTAAGAGACCATCGTGGCTGTCCCGGCAGCATTTTGAACATATATGCAGATGGGCAGATGGCCCTTTGCTGTAATACAAGCAGACGCATCTAATGTTACAGATGGATTATTATGTTGATTCATCGCTAAAAGAAAAATTTATCTCACAATAGGGCATTAGTTTGAGCAGAGTTCCTTCTTGAGCTTATGTTCCTCGGTACGGCTGGCTTTTCACTCCACGAAACACGCTGCTCTATCAGCGAGGCTAGTGTTTCCCCTTCTGGGCTGCAAAAAGAGAAAGAAAAAAAAGGTTAAAGACCCATTCTGAGAATAAAATGGTCCTTCTGGGAACCTAGAAGATGCTGCACTGCAACGGCTGCTGGGCAGGGAGGCACCTATGGTAAGCGGTGTATATCCTCCGCCTTTCTAACTACTACTGACCTGTGGGCTGCTCCTAGGTCTTCCAGCACAACCAGGTTAGGCAGAAGGAAGATCTGGGACAGACACAACATGTTTTCCTGGTGGAAGAGGGTCCATTCGGAAGCTCAAGGTAACTTGCACAGAGGATGATATTTTAGCCTCGCGCACCAGCAGAGCTATCACTGAACTGGTAGATATGGGTCAAAACTCATGCTTCACCATTGCAGTCGGATGAACACGGTACTTGCACAACGAATACTGAGAAGATGTGTTTGTAAAGACTACATGGTGTCTCATCCGGTTAGGTAATAGCACATCTCGTGCTTGTGTAGTGTGGGAGCAGAAGCCAGGTGAGGGTTGTCCTGTCCCTCGTCTCTCAGCAGCAAGACAAGGAAGCAGGTGGATGGTTGGGTGGCAGCAAATCACAGCTCTCCTCAGGCTGATGCCTGCAAAAACTGCCTTTTCTGGCGTTTCCCACTAGAATCCTCTGGGGCTCGTGTCTCCTGGGGCTGCGTGTTCTGTCGGTCTTGTCAAAGCTAGTTCATTCCCCTGGGACATCCTCCATGGCACCCTGGGGGAACGGGAGGGAGACACTCAAGTAACAGCCTCTGGCATCGCTTGTCACCAGCTACGTTGTAGTTATGACAGGAATAGTGTTCTTGTTTCACTCTTTTTCCAAAAAAAAAAAAAAAAGGGATGGGTAGGGAAAGAGATCTCTTCTTTCTTGACCTTGATACGGTAATATTGATATTGTGTCCACCGGAGAACCCATCTCCTGCTCCTTATCTACCCAGCCTTTGTAACTCAGCGTTGTTAACCCAGGCAGAGCTCTGCCACAAGTTTGGCCAACAAGAGAAAACAAACAGGAGGAGGTGAACTCGGAGATGAAAGCTGGAACTACATGGTGCAAACAGCACCGTTATTTTAAAGCTGGTCTGCATTGCACCTTTTAGTAATGAAGCAGCACCAGACGGTCCCCCATATATAAGAGCAGAAATTGCACCACAGCTGAAATATGTATCATGGCTGATTGTGTCACTCCAGCAACAGTCTGTCCTGAAATCACACCTTTTCTCTCACTCTTAGAGATGCAGTTTAATACACCCACTGCCTCAGGGAGGTGTGGTGAGCTAGAAATCCTCTGATCAATGGGGTTTCTCCAAAGGAGAAATTATGTGTCAAGCACCGAGAATGAACATCAAGTGATTGCTTAGGTGTGCTGTTACCTGGGTAGACTTGCTTGTCACCTGGGCTTGATCATTATTTTCTGGGTTGCAGGTCGGTTCATCCGGACAACCATTAAAAGCCATTAAACTCTGAGTATCCAATTCAGAGCTTGCCCCAGTGACACCCGTTGTGCTCTCAAAGTTTGAGTCCAGACAGTCCCTTTGAGTACCTGTGTGCGGGGCTTGATGGCGCTTTGTAGGGACTGAGGGCTACTGGGGATCTCCCCCCAAATGACAAAAGCCTCCAGATAACAGAGAGCTCCAACAGATAAGCAAAATACCTAGCTACAGATGCAGAACAAACAATCACCAAAGGCAGCAGAATTTAGGACAGACACACGTAAAATATCAGGATCAGAATGGTTGCATTACATTAAGTAATGTTACATAATGCAGGGAGTTGGATATGGTGCTTAAAACAGAAAATAACTGTGTGACTTTCAGTTCTAGTTTCTCAGTGACATAAACTGGCGTTATGCAACAGTTGAGCTGTCTGCAAAATAGGGGGGTTGATATTTACCTGTGTCCCAGGCATGTGAGTCATCAATTAATATTTGCAGGACAGTTGGAGAACTTTGGATGAGGGACAATGGATACGCAAGCACAATGGATACGCTTCTGAGTCTCCTCGCTGTCAGACGTGCCTGTGTGCAACCACATTTGTCCACAAACAGACTTCCTAAAGGAGCAATATGGCTTTAAATAAGAAAGAAACACAATTAATTGTTTGTTAATTAACCTTTCCCTAAATTGCCTTGTGTCTAGATACCGGGCGACTTTAAGCTCATGCTGCTGGTGCTTTTGTTATATCCAACCTGGGAAATGGTTTATGTACTCACCATAAAAGGCCAGGCTACATGGCTGCTACAGATCTGCTTGGCCTCAGTTTTGATGAATGTGTGCATCCTTTCATAGCAAGAAAACGTATTTGCTTAAATATGCCAGCTATATCTAACATTAACTTCAGTGGTCCCCACCTGCTCCAGGTCTCTGATGCTACCAGGGTGACATTGTTTCCCAAGCTTTTTTTAGAAGCTTTAAAAGAGAACAGTTCTATAGGACCAGGAAGCTGTTTTGGGGCAAGGTTTGTCAGAAGGCATCTGCCTCCAGCAGCTCCCATTGTGATATTTATGACCTGATTTTCCAAAGAGCTCAGCACTGCACTTCTAAGTTCTAGGTAAAAAACAGGCCATTTACTTGCTGTGCCTAAATGGGACTTAAACTAATCTTTGAAAATCTGGCCCAAATATTCTTCTATAATTGAAAAGGGGAAAATTCTAACTCTTAGAGTTATAATTGTCAAGGAAATTCTGGTGTCGTTGCTATCTAAGGCATAGCCCTTGAGAGTTCTCACATCTACGTTTTGCTGAGAGGCAGTGGGAACATCTTTCCGCATGGCTCAGGAAAACAAGGTAGTCAAGTAGAAGAGTGAGGGAGTTTAGGATCACAGTGATGACATCTTCCACAGTGACCTCATTGCTTAGCACTATGATTTAGTCAACTACTGTTCGAGAAATGTAGGGGAACGATGTAAACAAGGATTCAGGAGGGGAGCGACGAGTCCGTCCATTTGAGGAAAACAGCAAGGAAATCAGGTCTTCCTGAGAGCTCCCTGATGGTCCCACGCTCTCTCTGTACAAAGGAAACCCCCAGCTCTCTGTGAAGGATGATGGGCTTGGACCAGCATCGAGCACATCTCTGAGAGGGTGAGGGAACATGAGCACTGGGGATCCTTTGCCTTTGAGACCCCAAACAAGAACTGGAGCTTTCCTGCAAACAAAGGTAGGTCACCGTTTCACAGAGACAGCAGCAAACCACTGCGCTCTCATCAGCTGGACTAGATGATGAGTACATGTCTAACTTGCCTTGTCCATACCCAGGTCACGGTGGGAAAAGGGGAGATGTTTTCTCCTTTGCGCCCTATAAGCTCCAGTTGCAGCACTGCAAAGTCAATGTTACGTGCACGTTTACAGGGATCCTGTCCAGGCTTTTTCTCTACATGATTCACGTCACTGGTAGCCTCTGTGGTGTTTCTCTCCATGCAAAATCACAGCATCCAAGCTGTTGGCCGCACTGCATAAAGGAAGACACTGGCTCAGTGTGTTAAGACCATGCAGAACATTTATAGTATAGAATAAAAAAGTAAAGGTGACATGTGCAGCCTAGGACTCCTGGTTCTCTCTTGTGTGCTCCTGGGAATGGAATTTTTGCCCATTGGACCTGAGCTGCTCTAAAAAGCACAGAACAAAAGCCGATCTTAAAAGTGATCCGCAAAGGAATAAATGGCAGCCTCACTCATTGTTATTCATGTAAGGGGCTAAAAGCATACTTGAAAAGATTGGGGTTTTTAGTGAACGTTTTCTTTTTTTAATTCGGCTTGGGTTTTGGTAGGGGGGGTGGTGGTATTTGTTTTAGCAGTGGCCTAGGCATAGGTCCCTCCAGAAAAATATTATGGCTGGCTGGGAAACCCGCACATTGTGATGTTAGGGAACGCGTGCAAGCAAACAGGCACAAACGGGGGGTGCGATATTCTCCAAGAGGCAGACTGGCCTTTGTCTCTTACTTAATTTTATTCCTGCCTGCTCTGTGTTCTGTGCCACACGATTTACACACTGAATCATGCTCAGCAGCCGTATTCACAAGCGGGCATAAATTTATTTTTCGTCTGCCGGCCAATTACACCAACTGCCTCAACTGTTGTTTATTTTCTTCTGTTGCATCCTCTTGAGTTACTGTTAACAGTGTCCCTTTTGAGTAGAGATGGGCTTTTTGGCACTGAGGCCTGTCGGCCTGCCAAACTAATGGACCATATATGTTATCTAACTATTTGTAAAGGCTCCAGTTTCAGGACGTCTTGCAGTTGCTGCGGCCACCTGTAGTGCACTGGCGTGGCCATTGTCTGGGGCAAGACGTGTCATCCCAGCTCAAGAGTGTCCTTGGGCACTCGCCTGCCCTTGCGGGCACAGCGAGTTATGCACTTGGTGTATGGAAACTGCATTTCTGTGGCTGAAAGGCTCATCTCCCTGGGCAGGGAGGCACAACTGCTCCTGTGGGCTGTGCAGAGCCTTGCTCCATGCATGGGGGGACCAGGAAATCTCCTGCACGCTGCTGGTTGGAGGCTGGTCATCCACGCAGAGAGGGACATGACCACGAAGAGAGTCTCTAGAAACCTGGGCTAATGGTGTGGGAAGAAAGAGCTCTGCAAGATGACAGTCCCTGGCCCTATCTGCAGGTAAATGTGGAGTTTAAATATGGAGTTAATTAGCCTGAAATGCAGCAAAGGGAAAGGACATCTCTCAGGCGATGTAGCTGTAACTCAGTCTTCTTTTTCAGTAGCACCTCCCTGTCCGAGTGGCACCCAGTCACCACCGTGTCCCACCCACGCAGCAAGCTCTGAGAGCAGAGAGCGCTTGAACCCTGCAGGATCTCCTCTGGGTCCTTCTCCTAGTTTGTAAGACATGTTGGGTTTTGCCAGGCAGGCCAGAGAAGCTGTGTGTGCCTTGCCTAGACACAAACCTGTGACCAGCTCCACGCAAACTAGCCCTGACTTGCAAAATACTCCAGCCGTCTGAAAATGGCTCTGTCGCTTTGCTGTCTCTCTGGTTACACATGCTCTGTTTACAAGGCTCAGTGAGTTGTTTACTGCTGACCTTGGAGACTCATCTGGGAACTGGAAAGCTGAGCTGTTGTCTTTCTGCTTCCTGACTCAGGCTGGGTAGCCCCATGCCAGCGCATGTATCAGGGTGTTGGAGGACTACAGCTTTCCTGAGCCATAGCTACAGCCAAAGTGGCACTGCACCGAGAGCAGTGGGGTTTCAGACCACAGGTTGCATTCACAGGGCTGGCAGTGGGCAGGAAAACGTTGTCTTGCTGGTTTGCTGAGTGCCTTTGAACTGCGCTTGCTCACAGGTGTGCTCCCTGCGGTACCATGGGGCTGGTTTGTACGTTCACCTCTTATAACAGGGGCCTCAGAAGGGCACAACGGTGAGCAGATTTAGCTGGTCATTTTGAATAGAAGGGTCTCTGGCAGGATGAGGGTCACCCAGCTTCACTTGGGAAAGCCTTTGCTTCTCTTGTGGGCAACGGTTGTCACTGGAGCTGTGGGAGCGAGGAAAGAGCTGATCCTCAGCGCCTCTGTGGCAGCAGCTTTGCTGGCAGGCAGGGAGGTGGTGGCAATGCCATGGCACAGTTTGGCAAACTTTTTTGTCTTTTTTCTTGTCCCCCCCAAGATATTCGACCTCTTCTTTTTCCCCACCAGCTCTGCCCAGTGCTGGGGTTGCAGGGATAAGAGGTGGCAGAGGTACCCTGAGAGGGGCTCACCTTCAAACAAACCTTGGTGCTGTGGCCACCTTCCTCCCCTGGCAGACACAGTGCGGCCTAAAGGGGAATGTGTTACTTGAGCCCTGAGTCTTTCACAGGGCAGCACTGCTGGCAGGGTGAGGAGGTAGAAAGCAGCAGCTGGGTGGGCTGGCAGCCTCTATGCTGAACCAGCAGCTGAGGAGACCGTATTCCTCAAAGGACTTCCTTGTGCCAAGCCTGAGGCCTTCAACTTGGAGGGGAGGATGGGGAGATACCACAGTTAGGTGGCTTGGTTAACAAGCACCCTTCTCTCTCTTCTGCATGCTTTGGATCTATACTAGAGCTCCAAAAGGAAAAAGCTCCTGTACAACCAATTTGGAGCTGCAGCTGTGTTCATGTTTAAAGCCGTTACCTTCAAACCTTCTTAGGTCCACGTGAACAGATGGGTAGAGGGGCCTGAAAAGCCCTTAGTAACAGTATATCCATGCTCCTGGCTGTGCCAGGGACATCCCTATCACAGGGCGCTTCTGCTTTTCATGTGGGCATTCAAGCTGACAAAAGCAATTATGAACTTGTAGAGCCATTGGAAAGAGTTTCTCTCAGGTCCCTCATCCCATGAAATCTCCTCACACAACTTCAAGATCCCTTGCATGCTCCAAGTATACACTTGCGCTCGTAAGTCAAGCCATTACAAGTAGATTTGCCTGCTCTGAAGGCAAAGTGGCCTCTTGTGTTTGCAGGCTGAGGTTTGGCTCCTATTTCAAAAAGATCTGAAACCAGGACCCTGCATAATTACCTTTATTGCAGGAATAGGAATCTGCAAGTGCCGTAGCGTTACTACTTCCTTACAAATGCAATCTGGAAAGGGGAAAGTCTTCCCATAAATATTTGGCAGTACGCCCAAGGTTTGTAGGCCAGAAGCGTTCAACGTGAGCCTTGTAAAGAATTCAGCAGCTTTAAGGTGAGACCTCTTTGCTCCCTTCGAGTCACTCATGCAACAACTCCATGAACTTCAGCGTAACTTCTCACGTGGTTACTGCTTCTCAGGCCGGCTCCTCACCACGCGCCGTGCTAGGTGATTGCATTGCAAAAGAGCCTCATTTCTAGATGTGCTGTTGACACCACAACATCCTTAACTCAACCAGACCGGTGGGTTCCCTGTGTCTTTTTAGATGCCACGATTTCAGTTTGCATTTTCCTTCAGCTTGAGGGCTGAGACAAAAAGCAATGCTCTGCACGTTCCCCTCTGAGAGGTTTTGCTTTCTATTCTCAAGCTAGTGGAAGGAGGTAGAGGCAAGGACCGTCCCCGTGTTGCCAAATTTGGAGTCATTTCCTCCTCCCAAGTGCTCAAGGCTGTTTGGAGCAGAGGTTGTACTTGAAGCTCATGTGCAACCCTCAGCAAACTTTTCATAAACAGGAAAGAGCCCCAGGGAGGAGGACAAGACAGAAATCAGTTCTTCTCTGATCTTTTGTTCTTCTCCCCTTTTTTGTCTTAAAACTAACAATGCATCACTTGCTTTGTTGTATCAAGAGCTGCCAGATGGAAGTAAAACTCCTTCCTTCAGGAGCATGTGGCACTCTTCGGTGAGGCCTGCAGCATGCAGCTTGCCTCTCGCTGTACGGAGGTAGCCAGGCTGTTTGCAGCTGAACAAATGCCACCTACCGGACCCGCTCCCTGACTGCAACTGAAACACATGCAAAAATACAGCGTTTGAGAGAGGAAAGTAGGTACAAGCACAGCTGCTATGGCAAAGACCCTGGGTCTGCGTTCAGGGCATGTTATCTCCCAGGCGGCTTCCCAGCCTGGAAGAGCAGAGGGAACACTACCAGGTGGGTTAGCCAGATTGCAGAGTATTATCTCAGCCTTCAATTTTTGCTTTGCTTCCTTCCGTAATGTCACTGCTGTGAGGGGCAGGGAAATCCCTTGTTTATCAAATGTTCTCTCCAGCTTTTCACTGCAGCCCCTCATGCTCACTGGAAGCTTGCTGAAGTGCCAGAAGGTGGTCGGGAAATCCTCCCTTGCACTAACCCTCCCAGCCCTGAAGCTTGCCCTGCTTTGGGGGGACAAGGGGCTCCGTGGCAGCAAACAGCTCTGAGTAGATCTCCCAATCAAAGAAAAGAGTTGATCTTCTTCTGAGTGATCTGTTCTTGAACTTTTAAGATTTAACAGGCCACTGAAAACTATGGATGGTTTAGGAAATGACAGCTGAGATGCAGACTTAGTCCTGAAAACAGGAGGCATGGTCTAGTCACACAGATGCCCAGCTGGAGCAAGAGTAGGAGTCAGGTCTGTGCTGAATATCTGAATTGCCAGGTCTCCTTTCTCTCCACTGGGCATCTTTCTAGCCCTGCGAGTCTTGGCTACCAGTTGGGCCAACTTCAACGGGATATGCCTTGATCCAGTAGTGCCAGTGCCCCTCTGTTTAAGACATCTTCAGGAGGCAGGGGGATTTGAATCTTTTCCAGATGGAGGAGGAACTCTAGTTTCTCATGTCCTGGGTGAGCTCTTGCCAGTGGACAGTACTGCAAAATGTAGCAGCAGCTATTTTCAGGTATTGTAATACCTCATCTGACTCTGGATAACTCACCTTTGTCACTTGGGGCCACATCTGTAGAGGACCCTAACTCCTCTTTGAAAACTAAACTATGCTATGGGAGTTTTCTTTCCATAGCTCCTTCCTTCTGCTCTTTCACAAGACTCCAAAGGGGTGTGTGAGGGTTTAGATCTGCTGCATTTCTTTAAGGCATTTGGCTAAAGATAGCCACATCATTAGATTATTATAGACTATGTGGGACTCAGTGGGGGCGAAGTGGTTAATGACTAAGTTATAAAACTGCTCAGTGCATGGGTGAACTGAGTAGGTGTTTTCAGAAACAGCTGTGCCAGTTTCCCCTGTCAGGATGGGCTTGGGTACTGGCCAACTTTCCTGTCACTCTCTGTTTGCAAAGCTTTGTGTGGTTGAGTTTTGGTTTTTGAAACCTGTCAGGCACAACCGAAACTCAAAAGCAGCATGTTTTTTAGCATTATTTCAGAGCTTGCTTGGCTTTGCAGGACCTGTAATTGTGAATTACCAGTGTTTCGTTACTCTGTAAGATGCCAACAGTAAAGCACTACTGCTGAGAAGCGCCGCTCTGTGACTTCAACAGTAACTATGCCAGAAGGAGAAGCCCAAGTCCATTTGGCTGATGCTCATCAAACTCAAAAGTTTATGGTCAAGGGCCTTTTCTTCTCTTAGTGCCTGGAAAGCTGGGCTTGAATATGGGTGGGAACTTCTTCCTCAACCAGGTTGTCATCCTAGCTCTTAACGCCCTACATCATACATCTCTCAGTGCATGTAACATTTTGTATGAACGTCTTTCTAGAAAGGACTGTCTTCTGTCCACCTACCATTGGAATCCCAAAATGACTTTGTCGAAGTATCCCAGAAGCGTTTGGCAGTTCCGGTCCCCGTCTCTTGCAGCAATGCATGGCTGAGACCGGGAGTTAGACTTTTTGGATCCAAGGGGCGTTCTGCTTTTACTTCAGCTGAACTACCTGGGAATGGCTGCAGGTGAGCCACATTTTGTGTACCAGACCCAATATGGCACATGAAATATATTTTATCTGTCTGCTGTACTCAGCGCCCAGATTTCATCCTCCAAGCTGTTGAGCCAGTCATGTCCCCTGATGCTGATATTTCTGGATGGAGTAGAGACTTCTAGAATGTTTTGTTCCCATACAAAACTGGAATTAGGAGTTTCCACCCACTGGTACTATTTATAAGTAAATAGTAACGGCATTAAATCGAAATCCCCGCAGTTCCTGACGCCACTCAAAGAACACATGGTTGTTACAGTCCCATTATGGGGTCTGCTGTTATGAAAGACGCTGCTTGTTTTGAACCATTTTTCGTTTATTCTTACTGCATCCGAGCACCTGTGAGTCAGAGTTCTGTCTTTTACTTTCTTTCCTTATCTCAGTCTACCTCTGCAGACTAAAATGCTGGGTTTCTGGTAGATCTTGTCACATACATATAATTTGGCCATCTCTGAACGAAATACCTAAGTGGCTTCAGGCTGCTAATTGCCCTGGCCTCTGCAGATATTATGGGTGATGTCTGGGTGCACTGGTATGAATCTGAATAGTCATGCTTTTTGCAAGTAACCTAAGCCAGGGCTGGGCGAAATTAAACCTGCAGATGGAGCAGACTTAGTAGCAGCCTACTGTTTCTGGTGTCATTGCATCCTGAGACCCATCCCTCCATCAGCTCTTTCTAAGCCAAAGAGTTGATGCAGTCATTTGGCCTATGGATGCCATTCCAGATCCTTGATCAGTGTTGCCCTTCACGTTAACTTCTTCTAGTTTTGCTGTCTCCCTATTGAGAGAGATTGACCAGGGCTGTCCAAAATTTCCAAAATTTGGGTGTGTGCAATGGATTTTTTTCTTTTATTTTCTGTGCTTTCCTGGTAATTGCTATCACTGTCTCTATCTTTTTCAAAGCTACTGAGCTGGGATTTTTCACAGTTATTCACAATGACTCTAGTCCCTTTCCTATGTATAACTAGGGTGATTTCTCCCATATACATTGTTTTGTGCTTATTGACACTAAATTTCACCTACCATTTCACTGCCTGATCACTCAGTGTCATGAGATTCTCCAGCAATTATTCACGTCCAGGTTTAGATTTGAAAATCCTGGATAATTTTTAGCACTTGTTCCCTTGGTCCTTTCCTTGCTCACCCCTTTCTAAGTCATTGTGACTCTACTAAACAGCTGAGATTCCAGAAGGAGTTCTTGGAGGACTTTCCAGAAAATCTTCTTCTCTTATATATACATCAGTATATGTAAGTTTGTATGTTTTTACATATATATACATATGCACGCATGCACACATATATGTGTATGTGTGCATGCATATAATTAAGCCAACATTTAATTGCCAGTGTCTTAATCTCATGTGAGTTTATGACAATCCATGACAGTATCATTTCTATAAGAGCCTTTACTGGGAGAGATAAGTCAACTACTGAAGCTTTTGGAAACCCAGGTGCAGTGAATCAACTGAACTGCTATGGCCCTCACATCTGATAATCCTTCAAACGTATCTAACAGATTTGTGAGGTGTGATTTACCTTTACAAAAGCTATGTTGATTGATCAATCCGTTGATCTACTGATTTCATACAGTCATAGAAACACTGGTCGGAAGGGACCTCTGGAGTTCTCTAGTCCAACCTCCCATCCAAAGGAGAGCTACCACCAACACTAGATCAGTCCAGCTCTGGCTTTATCTGTCTGAGTCTTGAAAATCTCCAAGGGTGGAGTTTCCATCTCCCCTCCAGGTATGGGTCCAGGAGCTGCAGCATCCACCTAGCGAACAGGTTTGTACTAATGGCCAGTCTGAATCTATCAAGTTGCAACCTGGGAACCTCTTCTTCAAACCTTTATTATTGCCCCCTGTTCTACTCTTTACCACTGCCAAGAAGAGTCTGGCTTCAGTCTTAGGGCTACGAAGATGATGAGGGGACTGGAGCATCTCTCCTGTGAAGAAAGGTTGAGAGAGCTGGGCCTCTTTAGCCTGGAGAAGAGAAGACTGAGAGGCAATCTCATCAATGTATACAAGTATCTAAAGGGAGAGTGTCAAGAGGATGGGGCCAGACTATTTTCATTGGTGCCCAGCAACAGGACAAGAGGCAACAGGCACAAACTGAAACACAGGAAGTCCCATCTGAACCTGAGGAAAAACTTCTTTCCTGTGAGGGTGACAGAGCACTGGAACAGGTTGCCCAGAGAGGTAGTGCAGTCTCCTTCCCTGGAGATATTCAAAAGCCGTCTGGATGTGATCCTGGGAAATATGCTCTGGATGACCCTGCTTGAGCAGGGAGGTTGGTCCCTTCCAACCTTGGTCATTCTGTGATTCTGTGATTCCATCCTTGTTCTCTTTTACATGGCTTTAGTTTGGGGACTCTTCATCCTTGAAGATACTGAAAACTGGAGCAGACAACTCTGAAGTTGACTCTGTTTCAAGCAGAGGTTAGAGCAGGGGTCTCCAGAGGTCCCTTCAACCTAAATAATTGCATGGTTCTGCAATTAGGCTGAACTCTAATAAAAAGTTTCTCCTCAATGGACATCATTCCAAGGTGACATGTTAAGAGATGTCCTCTACTAAAGCGTCAGTTCTGGCATCCTGGATACTCTTTGGAAATCTCCCAGGTAGATACCTGAGTATCCTTAGCATGTCAGAGCAATATGAGCAAAACAGGTCAGGAAGCGCTTTGCAAGCATTTCCTCCATGTATTCTGTTGGTGTTTCTGGGACATGTCTTTCTTGAGAGCAAGGCTGTAAACTGATATGCTACTATGGTCTTATCTTACTTTGTCAGTCCATTTACGAATTCAATGCTTGTTATAATAAAATGGTGACTGGAAAACAAAGTTCATGTCAGCCCTTACCAGCAGGGCATTCTCTTGAAGATAAAGAGCTGAAAGGCAGCATGTTAGGGACAACGAATACTATCACAGCCAGCAGCAAAACACATGAATGCTGAAATAATTCAGCATCTGCTCAGAGCAAGAACTATCCCCAGAAAAGACACTAATCTGTCATAATTTTAAGTCTAGAAGGGATTATGATGATCTTTCAGTTTGACCTCCTACATAATTTAGACCATAAGGTATGATTTTGCATCCAGCTCATAGCTTCCGAATGAGTTTGAACAAGGCGTCTGCTCTCAACTAAAGGACTCACCATGATGGAGATTCGACCCCATCTTTGGGAGATCACAATAAAATTAGTTATCCTTATAACTGGGAAAAATACAGTCTATTTCAGAGTTTTATTTCAGCTTCCACCTACTAGGTCTTGTGATGTTTTTGCTAGATTAAGCATTCTTCTACACCAGGAGAAGTTTAGCTCTTTCAGTGCATGGTTAAAGCACTTCAGCAGGACCTAGAACTATTTCTGTCTGGGCTGTAGATATTTCAGACAACCTTGACCTTAGGTTGTCTCTGCTGATAGTGATCCTCTGTAAAACAGAGACGCTAATACTTCCCTCCCTCCCTCTCACAAGTGGCGGCTGGAAAAAATAAAGAGACCATTAGCATTTCTCAAATGCTGTAGTGGGAGGTAAATATTAAGTCAGAGAGATCAGAGGCTGGACATTGCATTCCAAAATATGGGTTAGTGCAGCAATCGTATCTTATCCGCTGAGAACTGGACCTGTGACGTTGCTACAAAATATGGGCTGCATTTTCATATAGGGATATTGGTGTCCTGAATCAAAAGATAACATCTGAAACCATTTGTATGCAGCAATAGCTGGCTACACATGAAAGCGAGAAACTATCCGTGGACAACAGGGGTTAAATGCTTCCCTTGTAAGGAACCTTGGGATAAGGCAATGTAGACCCCGTTAAGAGTATTTCTCATAGTAAGAGATTTAAAAAGTGTAAAAACAGAAACTAATCTATCTATGTCAGGTCATCTGTTTACTCTAAATGGGGCTTTTACTTGTAATGGAGCCAGTGGTCTCAGCTATCAGCCATACCATTTACAGTTAAAAGCTAGATCAAAATAGCTCCCTGGTCCTTTTGATTTTCTATTTTTGTCAGTGATCTACTTAAATGCTGACTTCATCCTGTTTAAGACACTCAGATCAATCTAATTGGTTAATCATCAGTTAGCTGCATCATGACTGAGGCGCGGGTCACCTCCCTATGTTTAAAAATAATATATATGGGATGTCCTTGGGGCCATAGGCATGTTTGGCCCTACCAACCGGCTGAGAACCAAGGAGTATTTTCCACCTCGAGGAAAGGCCAGTGCTGCCTCAAGCATTGCTCTGTGGTGCTCCAGGCAGAGTGCTGCATAGGGAAGAGTCAAAGCAGCAGATGTTCTCCTACCATCCCCACCCGCACTGGGATCAGCCTGTCTGCCAGGAGCTCTCCCAAGCACAGATGGGGGCTGGACCCAGCCTTGATGTGATGGAGAAATTAGCTGATGGAGTGGCAGTGCCCTCAGTCTCACGTCAGGGAGCAGGTCCCTGCTCTTAGCTCAGATATGACCCTCTTCCGAAGGACCAGGCAGGTTCTCCCTGCTGTCCACCATTTTCCTTTATGCACAAATGATGTAGGTGGCTTTATTTATCTAGTGAGCTTAGCGCATGTGGTGCTGAGCTGGTATTTAGGTTCAAGCAACAGCCCAGAAATCCATCCACACTTTTATGCACAGGGACTGAAAGGCTAATGCAATTGCCTTTCTCTGCTTTCCTGTTGACAAGTTATCATAAGCAGAACTAGCTCCAGCTCTGGATGACGGAAATCGTTTATCCTCTATGGCAAAAACAGATATTGAATTAGAAATCTGAGCCTTCTTCCAGATTATTCTGGGGTGAAGGTTTCAGTCATTTATCTTGTGCAGCTGCTCTAAATCATCTGTAGGTTCACCTTGAGTGATTCAGCATTAACCTGCTAAGCCTTTATGGAGAAAAGACTGGGTCCAGGTGTCAGAGCAGTTACTGTACAAACTTGCCTGTATAGTGCCAAAGAGTCTCACCTTCCCTTTTGCAAACACTGAATATCATGCAGGAGGAGATTTTTAAAAATTCCCTTTTTACTTGTTAGGCTTTCTAAAGAAAACAAATGAAAAGGGAAATTTCCTCTCTTCTCCATCCATTTTTAAACGTAAGCGGTTAAACAGAGGATTCCTGGGATGGAATTATCAGTGGGAACAGGACTGGGCTGGATCCATGTTTGGGAGCTGTCGAACACATCCGAGGGACCGAGCTCGGTGGCACTGGATGCTCCTAGCTTGGCTTCATTTGGAGAACATGTGAGTCTATACAGAGTTACCTTAACAAAAAAAAAAAAAAAAAGAAAGAAAGAAAAACTCAGACTCAGGCACCAGAGACTCCTGGCAGTTTCTGTTCTACCTGACTGGTCAGCTCAGGCCAAAAAGGACCACGGCCATAGCTGTAAAGTCTTTAATGTTGTTACATATTACTTTCGTTAAATAAGCACTGGGTTAACCCTGGTCTTTCTTGGGGTAGACATCGTACAAACTGCTTTGACAGAGTCATGTGTAACTAGAAGTGGTCGTTTTTTCTTTAATTGTTAACAAATTGTTTTTCTCTGAGAAATGCTTTGTAAGCTAAATTATTGTTTTTTTCCTCAAAAATTTCTGAAAGAAAATTTTAAAAAATTGACATTTTCCCACCTACTCAGCTCAGATTTCATTCAGAAATCTTATGATTGTTATAGTATTTTGGCTTTGACAAATGGGAAATTTTGGATCCCAGTGTGGAATATAGGTGTGTTTTGTCTCATCCTTCTGCTAAGGACTTGCCATGTGATTTTTAGCTGGTGGTGGTGTAACAATATTAGCAATATGCAGCAGCATGTTTTAAGTAACAGTTTGTTAAAGGCATTACGCAAACATACTGTTTCTCAAGCTTCTAAAAGCTCTGCTTCTAATACACAGTAAAATAAATATGTTGAAATGGATAATAGCCCACAATCCATGCAATGTGGGAGCCCACACTGGTACGCAAACTAAACCCCAGGTGCTTATTTTACAGCGCCAGCTTTCCTGATGTTTCCCTGCGTGTCATTCCAATGGTATTAGTGCAGTTGAAAAGGAATGGAAATTTGGGGTTTATTTGACTATGTGATATGGGAAAATCTCATACGGCGTCGCTGGTTTATTTTTAATACGTTGGGCTCGGCTGATGGGGTGTTTCATTGCTCTTCCTTGACCTGACATATAGCTGAAGATGCAGGAGCTCTAGGCAGGCAAGTTTTCTTCTTCTCTCCTGTCTCGGGCAAAGGCAAAGCATTTGCCTAGGTGATCATCACTTCGCTTCGCTCGAGTTCACTGTCCCCTACTGCATCAAAAAAAATAAGACGGTATGTCATCATCCTTTGGTGATGGTGATGGTCGGAAATATTGTTTTCCAACATCCCCAGCCCTTTGATCAGAACTGAAGGAAGAAGCAGTAGGAGGTCATCTGTGCGCTGGTGAGTTTAACATGATCCCAGCCGTGCTCCCTGGGTGAGAGGCCAGTCGGAGAATAACTGCAGGAAGAACAAAGGGGATATAGTTGTGTCCCTCCCAGGATCCCCATGTCTCTGCTGTAGGTTTGTGCCTCCGATGTCATGGTTGGCCCCTTGGCCCTGCCGTTTGGTATTTGGGGAATTCATGAAGGATGTAGGTTCAGACCTGCCGCAGTAGAGGAACAGGTTTCCTGCATCCCAAGTGAAGGGCCAAAATGCTGAATAGATTTAAACTCCCTAATTTTCCTCCTGATTTGGCGAGTTTAGTCCATTTACAGGCATTTTACCACTTCTTCCACAAACTGCATTAGTGAAGTTAGCCTCTCTCCAGGAATAGTTTTGGTTCAAACACAGCCCTTTATTTTTAGTGAAAAAGATATGCTGCCCTGCGTTATATAAAAGCTGTGCAGCATGCACATTTTTACACTTCCTGGAGACATTTGGTGCAGCACATCAGCAGCTTTCCTGCGTTCATCAAGCCTTTGCTACGCACAGTCACGGCTGGCTCGTTCCAGGTGCCCCGGCCGTGCCCGGCGGCAGGTCTGTCCTCTGAAGTCATGGGCATATTCTGGAGCAATGTGCAGTCACCAGGTGAAGAGGCTGCAGGGGAAAAAAAAAAAGCCTGGAGCATGTATCGGGTTCAGCTCGCCTTAAGTGACAGGGAAGAGCGTGATGTGCAAAACAGACGGGAACAGATTTTGTTTAAATTTAGCAGCAGCGTTACGGCTGGGAAAGGCTAATGAGAACTTGGCACCTACCTCCTCACCTCGCGCTCTCCCCCTTGCTGGCAGGGCTGTCGGTACCTCGCCTCTCAAGAGAGCACTGTGCCTTGGAGGCTGGTGCATATCCCAGGCAAACACCCTTTAAATAACCTTTTCCCTTCGTGAGGGCCACAAACCGGGTCCCACACCCCCAGCCAGGCCGTCACCGTGTGCGTGTTTGGCTCCGTGCTGTGACGCGCAGGTAGCGGATGCCGATCTGCCTCCCCACGGCTTTGCCTTACGCGGGGGTCCGAGATCAAGCAGAAGAATCTTGCGGCCTCTGTGTCCCTCCCACCCAAAGGAAAAAGCCCGGTGCCTTTTTTAATGCATGTACGTTAGCAAAGGGAAGTAGGGCCATGTTTTCTAGCTACATCTTGAGCCCATGACCTTCCATCACAAAGAAGCAAGTGCTGCTCGCGCTGCCATGCTCCAGCGCTGCAAACGTGGCTGGCATCCCTGTTGCTGGGATGGGGGCGTCCACGTTGCATCGCCGTATGGAAAACGCACGCCGGCTCGGGTGGAAGGGAGCAATGAATTTTCACTGGGGAGGAGTGTTGCTGACTCTGTCAGGCCGTCACAGCTCTTTTCAACACCACCATGTTTGCTTTATTTTGGGCAGCGGAGTTAATGACCCCTTAAATGAATATTTATAGCTGCCGATTTTTTCAGCTAAATTAGGGAAAAAAAACAATGTCTTTTTAAAAAGCTGACCGCCTCTGCTTCATAAAGCAACAACTTCTTCCCCGCTCCCTCCCCTTCCAGACTGCATCCACCATGCTCAGTACTTTTTTCTATACTGGGCACTCAACTGAGATGTATAGGCTGAGCACTCCAAGGTGAGGACGCCAGCTCAGGGTCCACGCTACTTAGCTCAGGTCAGTAGCTTTTGTAATAGAGAGGCACTTTAAATGCTCTTAGTACTGGGGGTATCTTTGGACCCTCTTGCTCTCCTCTCCTCCCCAGGGAGGGGAGGAGAAAGCTTGGGTTAGGGCAAGCGCTCTTTTCTCAAATTAAATCAGAACAATGCACTGAAAAATCCAGATGAGCTTCCGGATGGAAGTTCTCAGAACTCTGATGCTGTAAATGTAAAGATTTTGGCCAGTGGTTTGCTGCATACTTCGTGACGGCCAAGAACAACGTTCCTGCTGAGGCCGTAGGACTGGGCATCGGTAAACTGTGTGCTATGGGGAATGGGGACAGAGGCCTGAGGGCAGCCATGGCTGGTACTAAACCATATTTTAAGGCTCTCTTTCCTGGGCTACGCAGGAGACTGGCTTAAGTTGCCTGGGCAGAGGACCTTTGTCAAAGTGCTTTCATTGGGGGAAAAAATAAAAAAAGCTGTTTGCACTGAAATTAGGAAGAACTTCCTGGTTGTGGGAGCCTTTAGGCTTGGCCATGTTAGCAGCGCTGTGGGTGCAGTCTTCGCCCTCCTGCCTTTGTGGCGGGGAGTCCATGGGGCTTAGAGCCCATCGAGGTGATAAATAGGACAGAGGAGGTGCCCTCACCTTGTGTGACAGCCTTTGATGAATGTCAGGTGGACAAAAGCTGCTGGAGAACCCGGGTGTCATTCCTCCACCAAGGATCAGTGCCGTTGGCTGGAGGAGCCGGCAGGGAGCGAGAGTGAGAGCCATGGGAAGGAGAGGAGAAAATGTGTCCATCTTGTCGAAACGGAGCAGGTTGCAGCTGTCTGCAGAGCCGTCTTGCGAAGTGACAAGGTATGTGCATGCGGGGAAAAAAATATTGAAAATAATAACGGAATTGGCTGGCTGTCAGGCTCAAGCTTCAGCCGAGGCTGCGATTATGCCTGTCGCTATCTGTTAACCTCCACAACAGGTGCCGGGTGTTTGAAGTGCCAAACCAGTGCTCGAGCTGCAATCCCTGTGTGTGCAGGCTGCAGTAACACAGCCACAGGGAAAAGGGGGTCGGGGCACTGGCCAAACGGGAGCACTCCCAAAAAAAGAAACCAACCCGGGCAAGGCATTGTGTGTGACGCAAATGGACTTGGCTGACTTCAAAAGGTGGAGCAGCTTCCAGTGGTGGTGGGATGGAGCAGGACACATCCTCGACTGCTGGCAAACCATGCTCCAGCAAAGACCCCAAGGAAGGGGCTCCTCTTGTGTAGGCTGCTTTAGGCTATTCAAAGGCCTGGGGCCAGGTTTATAATGGTTCTCAAGTTACTGAGACTCAACTGGAGACTGCTTGGCTCTTGCCAAAATCCCAAAGAATTCCAACATGGATATAGGAACAAGGGCTACAAGACTTTGTTGCCCCCTGTGTCCAGCTCAATATCTTTCTTTAATATATTTAGGTTTGATAACATTTTTTAAGAAAGTCATTAAAACATGCTACACTTCTGGTTTTAATAATTTTTAGGGGGAGAGGACCAAAGAGTCAATAAGGATCTAGCATTTCGGTGCAAAAAAAAGAAGTTCTTTCATTTTTCTTCCAGGGAATATTTACATTGTCAAACACTGTGATGACGAGCATCTTGGGCTCTTGCAGTGCTGTACGGTTAAGTACGTCAACTAGCACTGTAACTCTGGGCTTGTGCAGCAGGTGAGCAAATGACATTCAAATGGGAAAATTAAGTAGGGCTCCGAAGAACACCTGAAGAATTTGAAATAGATGCTTTGAAGAAAAATGTCAGGGGTGAAGATCTGAAGTTTGTAAGGTGCTAATAGTTGGATACTGGCCTGGCTGGCGAAGCAAACATACTGTCAACACACTTAAAAATTTGCTCATCTCCTCTAACTAAATCTTATTAGCATTAAAATCCAAACACAAACTGGGATGTCTGAAGAAGATAATCTCATGGCTGAGATCCACCATGAGATTCCTTCTAATTCAATGTATAAGTCAAGTTATCTGGTTGCTTTTTAAAATTAATATACGTCTGTATCATGCACTTGTCCCAAATGAGAACAGCTGACTAACACGTCTCATCCAAAAGTGCTTGACAGTCATCAAACAGAAATAGCTGGTTGTTGATACGGTAATAGGTTTTCTCTAATTGCTGATCAAAAGCCAGAGTGAGTATTTTTTTCTCCCGCTAGTGAGTATTAAACAGACGTTAGTTTGGGGTGAAATTGGTAGGTGTGGGAAGTATGTTTGTATAATCAATCAGAGGTGCTGCCGCAAGGTGTTGTCTCAGTTTTGGGGGTCTTTTTTTTTTTTTTAACATGATGTGCTCGAATACTGGTGATAACCAATATCTATAAACAGTTATTTAACAGCGTATCTTGATTATCTGAGATCTGAAACAAATGTGTCTTTATACTTGAGGCACTTTCATACCGTGCACTTGCCATCTCATTCATTTAGCGGTGGAGTTAGCACTGAAGGTTAAGGTTTAGGCTGACATGAACAAAATTACTGTTCATTTCTTAGCTCTGTACTGCAAAACAGACTGCTCTATTTTGGCTGCTGGGGCGGGTTGTCTTGGCACAAGGGGTTTGCACACCCTGCAAGCCTGGCTCCAATGTGCTCTTATTTCCGGGCTGAAGCTGGAGTGGCACACACGATAAATGGGAGAATGCTAAAATTGTCCTTACTTCGAAAGAGTCAGGTGGCACATCTGAGAGACGAGGGAAGAATGAACAGCTATACGAATATTACAAAAGGCAGAGTGAAATCAATGCAAACTTTTTTTTCTCTCTGTTCTTGAAAACAGGCACGGTAGTTGCAAAATTTTGGGGGTAGCTACACCCCTCAGACATTATCATGCATGAAACGGACAGAGCTGTGAAGCAGATAAGAGTTTCCCTAAAGTTGAGGAGAGAGAGCATCTTTGAAGGATGTTTTGATGTTTAATAGGTAAGGAATGCTTTCTGTACCATTCTGTGGAGAAATTTTAATACAGAGAGAAAAATATATGGAAAAATTTGCTTGGAAAAGAAGGCTCAGTTTTCCTGCTGCAAAGCATTCAATTCTTTTCTCTGAAAATTGAAATGTTAAATAGGTTTTGGTGGGATTTAACCTTCAGCTATCAGCTGAGCAAAGTGGGCATCTTCTTTATGCAAATAGCTCTCCAGATCCCGCTGACTGCATTGACTACGTCTCTACTGACTGCAGTGGGAATCTGGATAACTAAGTAAACTTGTGTCCTAATCTGTGGGTTCAGACCCACTCCTTAAATCACAGCAAATTTTAAAGCCGGTGTGATGGTTTGAAGGCTGAAAGTGAGCTTAATCTCCATATGGTAAAAGGTCTGTTGGAAAATGCAGAAATAACTGCACAAAGCAACTGGCAAAATGAACCCCAGTCATTTCCTGAACTCAGTAACCTGCCGTTACATGCTCCATCTGGGCCGGCAGTATCTGTGTGCTGAGCATGTGTTCAGATTATTTCAGAAAGTTCAGGCGAAAAAGGGAATTTGTCTCTTCACCTCAAGGAATTCAATGATGTGCCTTATTTCAGCAAAGAAATTACAGATCAAAAAATGTTTCAGATATTTAGAGAAACTGTGCTTCATGGCTGGTTCTGATTTCAGGAGAGATCAGAGATTGGGTGTTTCTTTTCCACTTTTTCACAAATACTTTATTTATCTATTTTGGAGGTTAATTCTCTAAGTGTTCATAAAAAATAAGAGTGGAAAAGAGTATCTCAGATCAGCTTTGGGTTTCTGCAGCTGTTCTGGATCACACTACTTCAAGGCTTTATGCAATTGCTAAAATCTGGTACTGGCAAAAATATTACAGCATCACCGCCACTAACCAAAAGTTTACAGATTATAGCTGGTAATTTTCAATGAAAAATAGTGTCAAATTGTACTAGCTCTAATTATGACCACATCCAACTTTCTAAGTTTGAAAGCAAATATTTTTTCAAGGAACATAAGACTGAATTCTGTGTCAGTTTTATTAACCCTCAAATCTTTCTGATTAGGGGGCTAAAGCTCAATATTTTCATCCTCTCTGGAGATAAACACGAGTTAAAATAATGGTTTCTAACTGTCTCTGACTTTTGAAGTGCTTAAGGTTTCAGAGTATACATACTTCTGAGAGGTAATTATGTCGAATACCTCAAAATTCTGCATTTATCTACTCAGGACCTTTATCAGCCAGACCTGAAAAGCCATTAAAAAGATAGCAAGTTACTCTTAGAAGCTTTATTTACCATAAATTTTGCAAAGTGTTATTATTTACAATACCTACTTGAATTCTTTATCAGTTAAATCTTGTATAAAATTTTCTATTATTTTCACCCTCAGTAAGTGTCAAGGTGGCCATTTTGTACTTGTTTGATCATCTCCTTTACCTTGTCCACACAGTGCCATAACATATGCTTTCTCTCCGGTTTCCACAGCTTCTGGTAAAATCAGCATCAAGAGTTTCCGAAGTAGCTCTTTTAGTAAGCCAAGTGCAAGCTATCTGGATGTCCTAATATTAACATATAGTACTTTAACCAACGACTGTGTTACATCAGCTTGGTTACGGCTAGAGTGAAAAGTATTCATCCTTTCCTTATGATATGGACACATCATCTTGTTTTCTCCGAGACAAGGAATGGGCATATCTGTAACATTCTGACTTTCTGCACTATTACTGATAATTCTGATGTTCTTACTATTCATGGGCTTATAATACTGGTAGGGCTACTCTTGTGCCTAATATACTCAGACATCTGCTGCTCACTGCTCATAAGTCTTTGGCCATGTATGCATTTCCTTGTATCCTTTTTCTTCCTTATTATTCTTATTATATCCTTATTATTCTATAGCTCTAAGACGCTAACGCATTTTCAGTGTTTACCTCATCTTTTTCCTAGACCATCATCCATCCATGCATTCATCATTATTATTGCTCATTTTGCATCCTTTTGCAACCTGGATTGGTTTTAAACTATATCAAAAACTATACTATATCAGTTTGGGACAGAAATTCATTATAGTCTCATTTTTTACTTTACCTATTTGGGCATAATCCATAAACATCTAGAATCATTTGCTCTTGAACAGTCACTTCTACAGAAGCAATTAAAGCTATATGTATGATGGAAAATGCCAGCCTCAGTCTCTTTTGCACACCTGATCCTTCTCTGGAAAGTTATGATCACTGTAATGCAGATGTTTTCTCCGGATTTCTCCAGTACCAATAGATCAAAAACAGCAATTGGACTGGGATGAATTTTGAGAAATATATTTCAGAAATGCTGGTAAGCATTTTAAGTTGTTTTTCAGAGCTTATAGTTTTCAACCCAAACCCTGTGTTTCTCCTTCCCCAAAACACAATTTTTTTCTCTCACCAGTGTCCCTTCTGTCCAATCTTGCCCCTCGTCTGTGAGCTTGTTTGCTGGGCATTGGGACATAAAAAGGCAAACCTTTGGGAAAAGTGGAGAGACGGATCAAGGACACCAGTGATTCGAGTCTTAAATGTGCCTGAAGCGCAAATAGCAACCTCTGACAGAGCCTGAAGAAATTTCTGTGGCGGTTCCCACGAGTTAACCAAATAATCAGAAATTGTGGTACGTCCTATGCTATTTATTTTATTAACTAAGAAACTGTTGGAGGCTAGAGCCCAGTGTGAGCCTAGTACCTGCATGTACAGTGTTTCAAAGAGTTATACCTGTCTTCAGATATGAAGCCTGCTAGTTAGTTTAATTACTGTCCTTTTTTTTTCCTTCGGTAGCTAAAGGGATCTAGTGACAATGAATCTTATTTCATTTTTTAATAGATGAAAGAGAAGCAGGCTTCAAAACAGATAATGAATTTCTTCTAACTTGTCTGGAAACTGAAGAGCTATAATTCTGATTGATCAGATATGGTCCGCCTCAGAGAGACACCAGATGTGATCCAGATTTTAAATAGATGCTGCGACTGTCAAAATGTATTCACTCCCTTCTGTTATAACAAAGTGAAGTCCATCTGTCTGGAGCTGTGTACTTTTTTTGGTGGTAATAACAGCTAACATCAACAATAAGCTTTGTCTCATTAGTATCACATAATCCCTACTACCAAGTCCCCAGTTTCTGGTCCCCATATTATCTGCCTTGCAAAAAATAAAGACCACAGCAGGAGCTAAGAAGGTCAGTGCATTCTCAGGGTAATCAGCTGTAGTAAATTCAATTCTGACAAGACAAGGCTTGCAAATGTCTGGGGAATTAAGGGATCATCTATAATTTTATATGCTGAATGGGAAAGTGTCCTTCCCAACATTTATTAATTACAGATGAGGATGCATATAGTGGTCATCCTTGGAGAGGATTTAACTGTTTGACTTTTCCTCTAGAGGAAAACTACTTCTTTTAGCATTTGGTCTTGCAAGAGTTTCAGTCAATACTTTTCCTTTCCCGGTTTTTGTCCCTTTATGTCAGCAGCTGGCACCGTCTATGAAACTTTCTGCATAAAATTTTCCTCTGTGATCAATAGGAAAGCCTTCCCTTGGCTTTAGTCTGGGTTCAGTGCCACCTCCCCGGTGTTTGCCCTTAAGAAGCAGCCAGTAAAGAAGAATAGACGGAAGAACTTTGCATTCGGAATTGGACCTTTCACCTAGAGATCTCAGAACACTATAGATACCTCAATTTGAGGTCTATATTGTCCTTTCTCTTTTACTAATCAGGAAATTAAAGCACAGTGAGGTTGAAAGCTGATGTTTTCCAACTTGAGCAGCTGAAGGTAAGGCGAGCTCTTATATCCACTCCTTTCTTCCTCTAGAGGAAGCGCTGAATGCTTTCAAACTCACTTTTTCACCCAGCTTTAGAAACTGTGGGCTATGAATTAGCCCAAGAGCTCACCAAAAGTCGCTTGAATTGCTGACAAACTCATTCAGTTGTCTTCAAAGAGACTCGAAGTGTGTGGCTTATTTCCTTTAGTGAATTCTGGGCTGCAGAAGGGATATGAACGCTCACTTTAAATGCATCAAGGGCCTAAATATCTGGGAAAGAAAAGAGCTATTAAATAAAAGAATAAGTCTGGTCTGAGAACCAACTGATATCAATTAACCAGGAATAAGCATAGGCTGGAAATGAGGAGGAGGTTTATAACCATCAGAGGAGTGAGATGCTGGAACAAATTAGGCTACTGGGGACAAATAATATGGCTCAAGTTAAGATGATATTGGCTCAGTCTCCAGGAGGGATGAGGGCATGTAGTACCTGTGCCTCTGAGGGACTGGCTTTGACGAACTAGCACATCCTTCCCAGGGTAGTCTTCACAGGGTTACAAACCAGTGTCCTAACCTCTGGGTGCACACAAGCCTTCCAGGACAAAATTGTTTCTTATTCCCTGTGGGGACCCCTGGATTTTTCTTGTTAAGGTCATTTTCATTGGAAAAGGCTTCTGCTGCCACAGGAAGAAAAAGAATACCTGGTGATACCACATATTGTTCTCCTTTTTAGACCTGCAGTGCCTCATATGCCAGATTGCAGCTATTGTATGAAGAAATTTCAGTTCCTTTTTGTGCCTGGCAGCTGATTGAAAGTGCATATTATTTATGGCAGAAAACAGCAGTATACTTTTGAGCCTGAGGAAGCTGGGAAAGTGCAGTGGGTGTCAATCAATTAAGCTATTCAACTTATTTATGAAACAAGACAAAACAATGTCTCGGATATGAATTCCCATCTCAATAGGATCCTCCCCGATATAAAATGTCAGAGCTGAAAAAGGGTCATCTCATGACCCTTGAATATTCTTTTAAACTATTTGCAAATCAATACCTCTTCTCTGGGTTTGTTCAGGGACCATCATTCCCTTTTATTATAAGTCACAGGGCATAGGCTGCTTATCAGCTAGTACAGAGACAGATCACTGCACTAAAGGAACAGCTGGCTTTAGGGAGACTGGGCCTGACTCTCATTTATAGGGGCAGTTCAGTTAACACTGCTCTGGCAGTGTGAGTTTTAAAGTTAGTATAATAACATTTTTTTAATGACTTGGCCTCCTTCGCAGGTCCTGGCTAGGTGAAGAAGCCCTTCTCTGTGCATGCAGTTAGGATTATCTACGTCTTACTACTGCACCGTGTTGCCAGTATCAGCACTGAATACCACCTACCATTTTCTCTTCCATGTGCTTAGTACCCTTCTGTGTCCCTTTGTAGCTGGGTTTTGGTCTTGTGATCCCGAATCGGCTCCCTCCTCCCCAGCAGTTCTGCCAGCAGTAACCTGCCTGACACAGGGTAAGGCTTGAACAGACAGATGGCCTGATCCTCAGCTGAGCATCTGGCCTCCTAAGCTGTCTAAAAAGGCACCGTCTTTGTAAAGCTCATTCTTAATCTCACTGCCCCTTCCTTGTGTGACCCAGGGGGGTTTCAGATCCGTACCAAGGAGAGCGGGAGGGCAGTGACCAGGAGCTCCACCAAGCCAGTGGAGGGCAAAGTCAGTGACGGCACGGCAGTTTGGCTGAGCAGAGTGCTGGAAACGTGCTGGTTTCTTAGAGGAAAAAGAGAGTCCTGCCTGGACTGGACGGTCTACCTTGAGTCCTCCTGCTTGGAGGACATCAACAAAAAACCTTGAGATGGCTGGTCCAGTCCCTTGGATAGATTTGCCCAAGGGACCTCACATTGCCTCGCCTTGCGGCACCTTCTTTCTCCATATAAAGCCATGGTGTTATCCTAATGCCTTTCAGGAGCGCTTGGGCGATCTCAAGTTCTGGCAGGTGAACCAAGGATAAAACAACAGCTTCTTTTGAGAAGAAACATCCAATTGTCTATTGAGGTATATCAGTGAGAAAAGAGCTTTTTGCGATAGGAAGAAGAGGAACAGTTTGCAAAGCAGTTAATTGTTCATATCCATGATCCGGTCTACTGACAACATGGCATTCCTCAGAGGAAATCAATATACACTTTTTTTTTTTTTGGCAAGAAGGCCGACAATGCATTATATCCCTAAAACACCGGTGGGAAAGGGACTATTCCTCTCACTTTTCCTGTTGTATAATGAACTTTGAGACACATATTTTGGTAGTGGTTAAAAATCTGAGAAAAAGAGAAGACTTTTCAAAAAGTTTAAGCTTACCTAGTGCTGAGTGACCTGGAAATGGTGTTGAATTTAGCTCTCAGGTCTGCCCATTCCCACCAGCTATGGACAGGTTTTGATGTAGATCCGAATTCCACAGATCTGTGATGGACTAGCCTAAAATCTCAAGCCATAATATCAAAGAATTTGGAGCAGGCTTGACTCAGATACTTTTAGAATTAGAATATTAAATTGACTGTTAGAGCTCCTTGAGATTTTCCCTTACAAAATTCAGAGGCTTTAAAAAAACAAATAATCACATTAAGTTCTTCGTAAGAATAATAAGTATAGTTTAATAGGTTTAGAGAAAGTCCTCTTCTGTTTTTCAAATCTTAATTATTAAAAAAAAATCTATTTTAAAAAAGTAAAGATAATGATCTTTTTTCTCAACCCACTTCAATACCTGGAAAAGTGAGTAGTTATGATATGATGAGTTTATGCTACAGGAAAAAAAATCAATGAAGGTCTCCCCCGCTTTTCTAAAAGAATAGTTGGACACAGTGCTTCATTTACGCAGTTGTTTGTGCTCATTAGTTCTGGTGTAGGCCTGGACTGATGTCTGTTCAGGTAGGAAACAAGAAACAGAAGCCCCTTAAAGTTTTTCTCATTGTTTTTAATAAAGTATTTTTCCATAATTTGAGCATCCTGCAGAAACTGCTGTTCTTAGGCATCTAAAATGTGCAATGAATTCCCAGATCAACACAAAAAGATCAGAAGGAAAATGAGCACTTAGGCATGAGCTGGTTTGTAACATGCCTTCTTTATTTTAGAGAAAAGCTCCTCCAACTTTCAGCCAATGGGCCATATTCTGGATTCCAGCCTCCGTCTAGCAAACCCATTTAAGAACACTCTTAACTTTAAGGGCATACGCAGTACTGTGTAATACCTTTCAAAAGGACCATTCGCAGGAGTAGGTTAACTCTGAAATGCTTAGGGAGGTGACAAAAAACTAACATTTGCCCCAAAGTAACCAAGCAAAACTGTTTCAAATGAAAATAAAAACAAAATAGTTCATTTGCTGCTAGTTTGCAAATAAGGTAAAATTAAAGAAACACGCTCCAAAAATAGGGAAGAGTTATCTAATGAGTTCTGACTACAGAAGCAGGAGTTGCACATTTAGCATAGCATTTACTGGAAAACTTTCTAGACAGCTCTGTCATAGAAAAGTGAAACGAAATCAGATGAAACGAACAATGGAATATGTGTATTGAAAAAATAAATTTCCAGTCAGCCCAGGGTTTGTTATTAATAGATCTTGCCACACAATATTTCTTAGAAATAGATTTGGAGCTGGAAGTTCACCGTGATGTAGCTATAAAAAAAGAAAAAGCTGATGAATCGCAGTTGCTTCCCTCTAAATAAAGAGTAACTAACCAAGGAACCATCTGTCGGTGTATGATTACCAACTTTCTTTTTTGTCTTTCAAAGCAGCCTGACCAGCCAAGGGCACCGGGAGGAAAGCAGAGCGTGCGCACGCTGCGGACCCGCCAGCAGCCAGCCCGCAAGGCTCCCATCCTCACCTCTTTCTCTTGATGCAATAATTTCATACTGATGTTTTTCATCTGCTGTGCCTGCATATTTCAAATGCGTCCTAAGCACCAAAGGGATTGTTTTGCAGGACTTTTGATTGGTATTGGTACAGTTGAGGCATGCAAAGTAGAACTTTTATGAGAGAGGAAAATCCTTAAGTCGTCTCTCTGTTTGTGAAACCAACGGTTGAACAGAACAATATTAATTCATTTTTTTCCCCCGCTATTGAAAGCCTGGGATACCCTGGGAAAACATATTCTTAATGGTTTTCTTAAGGCTGAATGCCCTACTAGCAGTAGGAAAGACAAAGCAGTAAGATCTAAGGCCTCTTAGTCTCTAGAAAATGACATAGGTTTTTATGCTGGAAAAATGAGGGATTTATTCCTTTTTGTGGTCATATGAGTTCAGGGTCAATGTACAATTTCTCTTTTTGTTTCTATTCTAATGACCATCTATTTTGGGGTGTTTTCTTCCCCCAAACTCCATCTGACTGATAAAATTCAGCGCATCTGGCTCTTTGTTACAGAAAGGGCTTTGCAGTGCACATAGCTCCGTGCACACAGCTTATACAAAACCCAGATCCCCCCAAAACCCATTGTTAAAGAAGAGCGAAGGACAGCAGTAAACTTTTCCAGCGCAAACCTGCTCACATCTTAGCCAAAATTATATTATCTACTGTATATTTTTACAACCCCCCCCCCCAGCCCCCATTCCCTGGTGCTCCCCCCATCTTCTCCTCATACCACTATCCCCTGCATCCTTCTGGGTCCCTTCTGGTGTCACCCTCAGAAAACAAAACAAAACAAAACAAAAGTCACATAAAACTCCACAAAGAGGCATCTTTCCTTCACATGGCCACCAAAACCAGACGCATGGGGGACAGGCCAAGCCATGTTGATGTTAGGAGGGAGCTCCAGCAGATGAATAAAGGGCTCAAATGATGTAACAGAAATGTCGCAGCTTTAAAATCTCTCTCCCCTGAATGTCTCTGAACTCCCTAGGAAATATCAGTGCTGGTGTGATTTAAAGCAAGTGGAATTGCAAAAGGATTCAGGGCTTTTTTTTTAGAGATATTAGGAGCGGTTACAAATATTTTTGCCTAATTTATGTGCCAGAAAAGCCCTTCTGTAGAGTCACTAATTCACCCTAGGTGTGTGAAATTAAACAGAGCCTAATTTGGCAGGATCAGGGCCTTGATGTATTTCAAAAGGAGGTTTAAGATGGGAAACCAGGTAGCAATAGCTGTCCTACAACTGTGCAAGTAAAGCAATTGTTAGCAGGTACATCTTGTCGATATGACATGTCGGTGCCCGACTCTCGTCATCTTTAAATGTGAAAACTCCCACTGAAATTTCTGTTTTTTCACCTGTCTAATATACCGATTTACCTCTTCCTGCATGGCCTGATGCAGCACTACCTAGTGCCAATGAATATCCTACGGCACACAAGTAAACAAATAAAACACGTTTGCAAGCAGCTCTCATAAGCACCATCCTATTGCAAGCCTGCAAGTTCTTTAAGACTCATGAAGCAGTCAGCAAATAGGATGCATTTGTCTCCCGTTAAAAAGCAAATTGAAAATACTGAAAGGAAACCTATGCATGGCTGTGATTTGTCAGGGAGCGTATTAGCAGGAACAGTCGCAGTAGGTTTAGCATTTGACCATGAGTTAGAGCAGGAAATGGCAGGAGGGGAACTATTTTAAACAAATCAGCTCTATTAATAATCTGAAGGTACGTTTAAAAGCATCAGCAGTTACAGCCATCTTTGACTCTTCCAGGAGGAAGTTTCTGTTTGTTGCGGAGCTGCTGTTGCTTTAATTTGACACTCAATATGTGTTTTCCCTGCAGTATTAGATATCTTGGGCTCTATCCAGGGCGCATTTGAAAATGAGATGATCCCTATAGTTTCTATGTAACGATGAGATTTATTACTTAGATCACCGTGTATCTTCATAGAGTCAAATAAACATAAGGAGCATCACTTAGGGCTGCTTACTGAACTTAGATTGCATTCACATAACCTGATATGGCAGCCAGTAGGGCCAGGTTGGTTCACCCAAGGGCATGTAGGGTGCGATATCCTTGATCAGCTGCGGACTGAAAAATAAATCAGTCCAGCTGATCTCTTACCTAGGCTTTTTTGAATGTGGTCTTGGGCTGACTTTAGGAAACTCCTTGGAGTTCACACAAATTTAAAGATTTAAGGCTTTAAAAACAAAACAAAACAAAACATACCATAGCCTTTCTGTGAGAAAAAGAGGTTTGAGATAGTTTAGAGACATCAATAGGACAGCACCTCTGTAATTTTATAACTGATACTTTGCTGCACCTCGGTAGTCAGACATATGTGTGAGTGAGTGAGCGTCATAAATGTTAAAAGCGCATCTATAGAATATTTAAAAATCAGGTTTTAATCTAGGAAGTTTGGAAGAGTGGGTTGTGATGCTTGTTGGCTTCTGTCCTCAGTCCTGCATTAACTGTTTGTGACCATAATGAAGGAGGTTACACGCTCTGGAGATGTTTGCTTCTGAGCACAGCAAAATAAAACAACCTGGGCTACTCGCTCAAAAAGTGCAACAGCTTTCCATTTCCTCTGCTTCTGAGTGCCAAGTCCTTGCAACCTCAGCGAGGAATCGTTTTGAGAAGGCACAGGCTGCGATTAAGGCGCTGCCCCGAAACATACTCGTCCAGTAGAGCGAGCATTTATCAACGCAATTTCAAGCGTCTTGCAGATCATTTGGCCTCTCCTGCTGATGAGGAAAGCCACTGGACACAGTAAATGTTTGGTGTCTCACCAGCCCTGTCTGAACTGTAACAGCTTATAGGAGCCATATTTTCACGTTTGTTCTGAGGTCCCAAGTTGAAAGAGATGGTATTATCCGTTTTCCAGATCTCCTCCTGCGAGGCGATGAGGCACGGGCTAGGACCCCCTTAGCGTGCCAGGAGAAGCTCCTGCCTCCCCATGACTTCTGCTCCAGCTCAAGTCTGCCTGCAGGACGTGCTCAGGTGATGCAGAGGAGCAGCCAGCCCGGGCACAGGCTGGGCTTGTCTCTCCCCACCATTGTTAATTTTGGGTGTCAGCTTTTCCTCTGATTTTTTTTTTTTTTTTTAAATTCTTCTCTCTTCAGCAGTTCCTAGGGCTGCTGTTGGTGGAATCACAAGAAGGGCATTGAAGAAGATCATCATCACGCAGCAGGCAATTCTCCCTACCGGCATTGCGCTGTAGAGATGTCTGCCTGGGAGCTGTGGTGCTCTGCATCCCGACGGGAACAGGCAAGGCTGTGATCTCATGATGTCTTTGGGAAGTAAAGCGTGGATGAACTTTCTGTCAGACGCTCCTGCACAGTCTCTGCTGGACATGTTCTGCTTTCCTTTCCTTCTTGGTCTGTCACTGAATGTTGCTTGGCGCTGTTTAAATCTTGTGATTTTATCAATAGCAACTGTGTTTCAGTGCAGGATGAACTGGGCCCTGTGCGTACATACGTATATTCTGCGATTAGCTTACCAAGACTGAAGACTGCTGGGGGAACAAAAAAAAAAAAACAAAAACTGTAAAAGCGCCAGCTATTATCATCAAACTTGTGTGTGTCATAATCCTCATGTAGCCCAAGCACCAGGAAGTACCGTAGGCCCATGAATTTGTTACCATGGGAAGAGTGGACAGTTTTTGGTCCCATTTCTGCAGAGTTCTGTACTGCTAAGTAGCACTTACATGAGCTTTCCCATCATTAGAGTGTACTGCTTGCCTATGTTGATGCCACTTGGGCAGTGTAAGGTGTGCTAATTCAGAGCTATGAGAAATTACCAGGACAGGCGAAACATTTGAAACTCAGTTACCCCTGCTGTGAGGTAGCAATTGCTTTTGCTTTTTACTTCAGACATTTTTGCCAACGGAAATATATGTTTTAAAGATATAAACATATTTAAGAGCTTTATTTTTGCCAGTGTCACATTAATTCATGGTAGATTTTGCAGAGGTGGGTTTGAGGAGCATCGGTCCCCGTGTGCAGCAGGAAGTGGGGAGCAGAGCAGCAAGAGACTGTGTCCTTTTAACCTTGCCATAGTGAATCCACTCATGCAAATGGGTTCACTTCTGCAGCAGAATAAAACCAGATAAGTCTCCAGCTGACACTAAGATCTCCAGCAGATATTACAATGGAGGGGGAGCTTCTCATGGCTTTCCCTTGCTCATGGAGAGCAGAGAAGTTCTTGTTCTCTCCTTGGATGCTCACCCATCCTTCGCTGTGAGAACATGGAAGGAAGGAGCCCACCATTTCCCACCCACTGCCTGTCACAGCATGTCAAGGACTCCCTGCTGAAGGACAAGGGTAGGAGGGTTTCAGCTGGCAGTTTCCAAAAGATTGCCTATCTGTCAGTGCCAGAAGGGGAGGATTAGTAGATGATACATGATTGAAGAGACTTGCACTACCACCGTTGACAGAGCTCCCATGTCTTGCCAGGTGAGCACAGCCAGTGGCTGTGAAGGTGACACTGGATCCCACGGTTGGCTTGGCATGGCACGAGGCAAATATCCCAAGCCACTGCAGCTCTGCTCCCTGGTGGTAAAGGCTTGAGCCAGTAGAAGATCCACCTCCACCCAGCGCGGGTAACCAGAGGGTTTATCAGGATAGGAGAGTCCCAGAAGAACTATTTTAAAAAGGAGAATGAGGTCACGTTACTGAGGATGAGATCAAGGAATAAAATAAGCATGTAGGGCAGAAAGGTTGCGGTGCTAAATGAATTACAACCACCAAGGAGTGTAAAGAAAGAGGGAGAAAGGTGCTATAAATACAGTAAAGTAAGAGAAAGACAGCAGCAGGCAGAAGCCCATTACCTAATGAGGAACAAGAGAGGTACGTATGACCTAGAGAGGGCTGACATATTTGATACCATTCTGCTTCAATTTTTTTCAACCAAAGAAAAAGTTTCATTGTGATATAAACACGGCAAGACCGAAGACGGAGCAGGAAAAGAAAAGAAAGGGAAAACAGAGTTAAACTGAATATATTCATCAGAGGGTATGAAGGAAAGCAGGGAGTTTTAGGGGCAGACATAGTCTCTACCCTCAGAGAAAAGAGGAGTGGAAGAGGCTGTCTGAGCTTATCCAGTGGCTCTGTCACAGCTTCCCATGTGGCTTTGGGTAAGTGCAACACTCTTGTTACTCTTTGTTGAAAAGGGAGGTTAATCAGCATCCCATTTTACATTAGGGAGCAAAGAGGTTTTGTCTGCTTTGCAAACTCTCTGGGCCCTGGATTACCTTGTATGATGTGTCTGCCAGTAGGACCGTCACCTGTTTCTTAGGTGCCCGTGAATGCACCTAAGGGACGTGCATCCCAGCGTGCAAGGTGCTGGACATGAAGGGCCCTGTTGTCATGTACTGCAGTCTGCTAATGTGAGCAGTGTGAGAGGGTAGAGGAGGACAGTTCAATTAGATTTATCTTGCTTTTAGGCACATGAGGTGTTTCAAAATACTGACTGAGCGAAAGGAGGCTGAAGGTCACCAATGACTCGGTGGGAGGGATTTTATGGGTAAGTTGGGGCAAGAGGTCAAAGGAAGCAAGGGGATGGAGAGCTGTGAGGGCCTCTGAAGACAAAGGAAAAGGAGATGTTTTTTAGGATTCCCACCTGCAGCCCCAGGATCATGGTTTTGAACCACTTTAGATTTGTGAATCCTAGATAGTAGCCCCTGGATACCGAGAGGTCTGCAGACCACAGGGAGACAAGTCAGTCCTCTGAGCTCTATGTCAAGGGGTAGCCAGATCCTGACCCTTTTACTCTGGGGTGACTTGAGCTAAAGTTGAGTAATGCCTTCCAAGTCAGACTCTGAAAATCCAAGGCACAATTTTGTTTACTTTGTGGTAAAAAATTGCAGCTTGGGGAAGCTGGATCTCTCCACTTCATTCTCTGGCTCAAAGCAGCTCTAGTCCTTCCTCCATGAATACCTACTAATCTTACCACCAGCCATCTATTTTCAAGTTAAAAACAGTTAGAAAAATTCTTAGATCTTTATTCCAAAGAAAGGGTGATGTTCAGATATTATGCCACAGGAGATGCGAGCCACAAAGACAAGAATCTGTACATTCACAAGGTTTCCTGCATAGGATTAAAGAACTGTGCGTGTGACAGCATATATGAGTTTCATGTGTTGCAAAAGCTTTGGTGTACTGATCGGAACCCGTGGTATTCAGCTTATGGGATGGTGTTCCTCTTCTATTTATGTGGTCTAAGAAAAGGAAAAGAGAGAGGCAAGCCTTCAGGGGCAGTGACCCTTTCTTTATTCAAACCTGAACAGAAGGAGGGTCTTTACTTCCAAGAACTCATTTTTTCTTCTTTCTTACCACACAATGAGGGCTCCAAAAGAATAGGTCCTCGGAGCTGACAAGTTTGATCATCAAGGAAACCTCTGCGCCTTCTGAATCCTAGGGCTAGGGAAAAGATTTAGTGCTTCACTGAACCAACTTTTGGCAACAGAAGTTCTGAAAGCCCAATTTAAAGACCAATTTCAAGACTAGCTCAGCGCAGACATTTTCTGCTGTTCCTGAAACAACACAGCATGGACCGTTGTATGCATTCATCTCCTGAAGAGCCAAATAATGCCCAATATTTCCCATATGATTGCAGCAGATGCCTTCAGCAGTCGATGGTGGGCCCAAGGTTAATGTTTAACATTGAGGGGGGGAGAAATACAATGGCATTAAATTATGGTCATTATAATGGTAGGTTAAAACCAATGTTGTTGCAGAGAGGTCCTGCTGGGAATTCTCCTCTCAGGGGGGTGTTAAATAGAACAGCCTGCTGGAAAGGACAGCATGAAGAAATATAAATAACTACACACAGGAGGACAAAGCATGCTCCGGAGGAAAGAGCACTGCAAGGTTAGGGCTGCGCTTTGAATAATGTTAATGTGATGGTTTTATATCCACTTATTTTTCGCATATATAACACGGTGGCGAGTGCAAGGAAAAAGACTTTGGAAGTGTTGGGATATTTGTCTGTCCCTGCTTTGAAATCTCTGGGTGAATGTAGCTATGCTGTAACACTGACTTAGTTTGCCCCATCTTGGAAAGTAAAGGTACCTACGTGACACTGTATTTTAGCCATCAACCTCAGTTTCTGCTATGGGCCTTTCTCAACATAATTGCTGCCTCTGTGATGCACTTAAACCCATTTACCGAATGCCTAGCTCCAGCATGGCAGAGTTATTTGCTTAGATCCTGGTAAAAATGCAACTAGGAGCAAAAATGTAATTTGAAAGTTGGGAGGAAATAAACTAGCCCAGGAAGAATGTGGTGGAGAATGGCTTTAAATAAGATTTCCTGCTTTTGTTCCGGGCCTCAATTTTTTGCTCTCCAAGTGTACCACTGCTGTTTGAATAGCAGTGGCTGGGCACTTGGCATTTGGTCATTCATTGCTTTGTGCTCTAGTATAAGAGTGTGAACCACAAATGAAGCAGGCCTACAGCTTTTGCTTTGAGCAAGGATACTGGGAAATGCAGAGAGCTGGCAAGTGTAAAATGTGGTTGTTGATGTTGTACACCGAGGACGTCCCTAACGTCTCTGGAGAGTCAAAAACATAAAATCAGCATGAGAATAGAATAGATGATGTAGTATTGAGTAGTGAGGTGCCCGGGACATCGGACTTGTGCTGTGCCATAAGTGAGGCTTAGAGGCGGCCCATTGTGCTTTGTCTTCCCTGCCATGCTCCAGAGCTGGGTGGTGGTACCTGCACGGGCTCTGCTCCATCCTTGGGGCAGGGCCATGTTTGCAGGCAGGCTGTATTCTCCTAGCGCTGACAACCCTCCTCCCATCCCCACCAAAATACTAATGAAAGTGGGTGGGAGAGTCTGTGGGTCTTGGGAATGGATGAGGGCGGGGGGAGGCTTGCAGGAGCTGGGTTCAGGTCCTTGAGGAGGTCGCAGCCTCCTTTTAACAGGGCAGCCCCTCCTGCCCACATGGAGACAAAGTAAGGGAAGGGGGTCTGCGGAGGTCATGAGTGCTGAGTGTAGATGGAGACTAATAGTGCCAGATAGGCGCTGGGCAGCAGATTCGGTGGAGGCCACGATAGCCCACACCTCCTTAAAGAGGTCTGTGATATACGGGACTTGACCCCGCATTCCTCATACCTCCCTGACCCCCATTGTAGTCAATCAGACCTATTATGTGGCATCATTAACTTGGAAGATTTATGTGCTTTGGGCAGTGGGTGGGGAACTTGGTTTCATTTCCAGTGTAGTTTTTTGCTTTCCTACCCATACTCATGTTAATGATAACAGATGCAAAATTTTATTCGGCTCAAGTAGCCAGGGAAACGGCGCTGGCCTAGCTGTGTTCCCAAGCAGATGCTAACTACTGGCTTATTATTTAACTAAGTTGTTGACAGCCAATGGTCTAATTGGAGTAGCAATTGATTTTGGATGACATTTTAAAACTGCTAACTCAGCTCCATAATTTATAACACCAATGGTGGTTTATTGCTTTGGCAGAGTTAAGTGGATTGATTGGTCATAAACTTCCATTGGTTTCTTGTTACCATGAACTACGTTTAATGCTTTCTATTGATCTATCATTTGCTGAAAATTTAAGCTTCCTTTGAAAAAGGGAAGCACCAATAGCCCTGGATTTTATAAAGGCGGCTGTTGTGTAGTACAAACATGCATTTTAGTTACAGCAAATGCTGGTTCTCATCTCACTGGGCCCATTTCTGAAAAATGCTAAGGTCTTATGTAGTTTATTGGGCTGAGCATGCTCCATTCTTCCCGGAGCAGGAATAGGAGAAGTTTAGCACTGGATGAGAATGGACCTGCTTTTTTAATCCAGGAATTATTTGGAGAGAGATGAATCCCCCTGAAAGACATAAAGCAAGGGTGCGAGTGTGAGAACTGACTGTCATGTGAGAGGCACAGCAAGATCCATCCCAGCCTAGGCCTGCCAGGTAAATCCCCGTTTCCTGAACCCTGACTGATCCGAAGGCTGGCCTGTCTTTCAGTTGAGTTCAGTGCATTTTCAATTTGACCCCTTATTTTAGAAAGCATGGGATCTCGGAACTAGTGAGAAGAGCTAAAGGAGAAAGCATCTTTCTCTGTGGTGAAAGATAAGTCACCCAGTTTTGCTGCCTGAGCTCTTCCTTTCTGCAAAATACGGACAATAAAACCTGGCTGCTTCAACACGTTGTGAGGATTAATGGATTAAACAGGTCTGGTCCTGCATGCATTGAAGGTTCCCAGTTGCCAAGTGTGTTGAACATGGCAACACTATGTGTTAGTAAATATCCATTAATTAATTCTCAATTATTATTCTGAATAGCAAGGTTCTTCCAAGTGTCTCCCAGGATTCAACCCACACTCCCTGGGCCCAGGCAGATAAAAAGAACCAAGACAAATGTACTCTGTCCTTTTTTACTGGGTAAAAACAGTCTGCACGTCAAACCTTTGGTTGTGTAAATCATCCTTTCTGCTTTGCATCATCTGGAAGATCTTTGGCAAAGGACTTCGTTGTGTTCTCTGTCAGGGACCACCTAATGGACAGGAGACCACATGTGGACATGGAGGTCCTTCCTCAGGGCCTCCCAGCACAACTGCAAAATAGTCATCAGCCCAGAACTATCCGCGCAGCTCCCCAGGGGATGCCTGCAGGGAGCAAGGGTAGGCAGGACCATTGCAAGGCGGCGAGGCTGGGGGTTTCGCACACCAAGCAAGTCTTTACATCTGGGAACCCGACAAAGCAACACGAGGAGCAATGAGGTGGATTAGTGATGAACTAACTCAGTGCCAGAGCCTGCGTAGTCTTCTGTTGTGGTCACTAAAGTGGAAGAAATGCTGTTAAATCTGTGCCTCTGCATGATATCTTCCCTTGCTAATCCCACTCCAGCAGTGCATCCTGGAAAGCTGATTTCCCAGGAGCTTTAGCCTGTGTTGTAATCAGCTACCTGGTGCCTGCTACAGAGTCCAAGCCCAGAGAGCAAACATCTATTGAGGGCTTATTGAGGGATTATCCAGAGGCATACAAAGTATTTACTCCAATACTAAAATGTGTCGACCGCAAACGGTAGGCCAGCAATTTTCGGGGTGGTTTGTGTAACTTTTCCAAGCTTGAGTATTTTTTCATTTTAAAGTGCTTGGCACCATTGAGACAGGATGTTTTGGCTTAACAATTATACAACTCAAGTGCAAAAGCAAGAGGGCCTGCTAAAGTAAGTGAGGGTTTTGCTTTGAAGTTTGTTGGAAAAAGAGCCAAGTCTATGGGATCTAAGCACACAGTCCTGCAAAACTGGTTTACTGTTAAGAGCCCATGAGAAGAAACAATAAAATCAATGAGGCTTTACAAAGATCTTGACCAGTCCTGTATTATCTTCTTTTAAAACGCACTTTTTTCGGGGAAGGAGAGAGAATACATACTCAATGTTGTGTTCTTCTCATATTTCAGATACTAAGCGTAATCCTAGTCACCCTTTTATTAAGATAGATATAGGAGAACTGGAACAAAGAAAAGCAAAAAGGGAAAAAGAAGAAGAGAATAACTTTGGCACGTAGACTGTGACCGTTCAGCTGAAGGCGGTACAGTGAACACTTACAAAATTCTGAGCAGTGCAGAAAAGGTGAATGCAACCCAAAAACTCAAGGGCATCCAGTATCAGGTTTAAAAATAAATGATACCAAAGCACTACTTTTTCGCCCAGTGGAATTGTGGAAATCATTGTTAGGGATATTGAGGAGGCCAAAATTATAAATGAGTTCAAAGAGGCAATTTCAAGGAGGAAGAGTCCATGAACAGATATTAAATACAAGGTTCCTCCAGGTTGAGAAATCCTGGAAAGGCTGGAGTCTGTGAGAGTCTATCATGGAAATACTTGCCCTATATATGCCATCTTTCTTTCCCCTAAGCTATTATAGATACTGGTGAGGATGGGACTAGATGGAGCATTGCCCTGACGCAGGTGGTCTCTTTTGTCCTTATTTCACATTTTTGCCCAGAAATTTCTGTATAAAAATTAATGATTTTATGTATTTTAAACCAAGAATAATCCTGCTACTTAGTTTTAACTACCATAGACCAGCTTCTGCTTTACCCAAACATCCAGGATGGATTCACATCTTTCTCAGAAGTAGGGCTCCTGTATCTCATTAGCAGTGCCCTTCTCTGCCTCCTAAAAAGACGTGCAAAACTAAGATCCCTTTTCCAGCATACCCTCTGGAAATATGAGCAATTTCTTCTTTGAAAGACCTGAATGTGATCATCCGTGCATCTCTGAGACAGTTGTCTGGGGGGGATTTTTATATGGGCTGCTCCATTCTGCCACTCTCTCCTAGGGTTTTTAGGTCAGGGACCCCAACTCTGAACACATGCCTTTCCTGTAAATCTGAAGCTTTTAATGAGTAGTCCAGATCTTCAGCTTGTGCAACTGGCAGAGCTCCACTGCCTGCAGGAAAGCTAGAGCGATTTATAAAGTATTTCCAAGTACCTACATTCATGATTCTTTGCATCCACCTCAACCATTTCCTGGAGTAGTGCACAAATGTAGCCAACATCTGTTGGAAAAGTGATATTAAACAGTTTCAGTTTAACATCTTTACCAATGAAAACCTGCTTTTGCATGTCGGAAGCACGTATTCTTCAAGATTATATTCTTCTTTTTCTCCTGGTTGTCTTAAATTTCTGGGATGAGAGATGGCTTTTCTTCAGCTGTTTCAGACATTCACTCTCTGACCCTTTGAAGTTATACTTCTTCTTTATCTTTACTAGTGTGATGTTTTCCTCGAGCTGGTTCTGGTGTCTGATGCACTTGCAAAGTTTTCTCCTTCTCCTTACTTTACTTATGAAGTCTAAAGAAACTGTTGAAACCAAACCCCTTTCTTTGAAACTAAGAATTTAGCAAGATTCGAACTGGAATTTGACATTTTATATTGATAGTAAGTGCAGAGAGAACTATAATTCTAAAGCTATGAAAATCAGAGTTTTGGAAATATTATCAGACCTCATTCTTTAAGGTTTAAGTCTTTAAATATAAGAATTCAGGATGAAATTGTCCTGGCAGACAGATTATTCCACAGCTGCATGACTTTTCATTTGAAGCATTTGATGCTGACTTGTATGTGAAAAAATGTCTTGCATGGATGGACATTTGGCCCGATCCAGGGCGTCCGTGTTGACTGCTGCCTGATTTGCTCTATTAAGTCTCTTCATAGAAGCATGTGGAAAGTCACAAGGGACTTTCTGGTAATCTGAGACAGACCTCTCTTTTTTAGGAATTGCTTCAAGATTTTGTAGATGGGATTTTATCTTTCTACATCTTTTAAGATTACTAAATCTCTACTGTAACAGATACCAGGCCATTTATTATGGCATGGTATCAGAAAAACAACCCTTTCCTGCCTGGAACCGTAACAGAGCTTTCTTATCTTTTGTGAAAACCCATACAGGCTGTTCTGGGATAGTTAAAACTGAGATCCAAACACTGGATACCATTGGACTGAAAAGTATAGCTTAAGCGGCACAGTAGTAAGAATGGAAGAACAAACAATACTTTTCTAGGTTATGAAACTTCCTTTGCATCCAACTCTGCCTTAAAAAACGCTGACCCTGATTTTCTCACATTTCAAATGAAACAAGATTAACAAGGGATATAGTAGAGTCTCCTTCACTGCAGAACAGGTTAGACAAATCCTTCAAAAGCCAGGATGGGGCACAGGCCCAGTCCCAGCAGAGGGAGAGGGCAGAAAGCTGCACAGTCCCATGCTCATGGCTACCTCATGGGATGTAGAAAAGATCAATTAAGAGCAAGTGAGGAGGGAGAGCCAGGGCTCTTAGGCTTTTTGGACAAACCCCCACCATGAGCTCTCTCCCTCGTTCCAGTTTTAGTTGTGTAGGCAGCTTTCTTGGCCACACATATTCCCACAGGACATTGTCCCGTCCGAAACATCCTTGGTAAGACCAGGACCATTGCTTCCAAGGGAAACCAATGTTGAGTAGAAGCACATCTCTTAAAAATATTTACTTATATGTTTTATAAAGAAAGAGATCTCCTGGTGAAGACAGTAGGCTTGAATGACTTATATTTCTCATATTGTCGTAAATTGTCTCTGTAATGCTCAGGGAGATCGGTCGAAGTCTCTGAGCCTTACCTTCCCAGCTGTCAGGTGAATGACTCCACTTCAGTTTCAGTCCCTCCGGTTCTGTATGGAGATATTTGTTGTTTAAGGGATCATTGAAATGACGTGTGTCACATGCTAAGAAGGCTGTTTGAGACTTTTCTCCTAATAATAGATTCTCTCTTTCTTTGCTGAGGCACTGAAACTGCTAACGGAGTAATTCAAAGACCATTCCAGCGCAGGGATTTACTGGGACGGGAGTGAAAGGGAGGAAGACAGGGATCGGCACACATCTAAAGGCTGATAAAAGGAGCTGTCTCTACAGGGTTTCTTTTTAAAATCCCCTCCCACTGTCCTGTACGTACTTTCCTGTTGTAGGAACATTATGTGGTTTTTTTCCCATTCATAAGAGTCTTCTCTCTGGCTTGACTTCACAAGAAGCTTCACTCAGTTTTCTCTTGCCCCTCTTCCGTACCAGTAATAGAAGTTACTGTAAGTTTTATTTGATTATATTTGCATATTTAGGGATCAGTCCTAAGCCAGTAAAAACTTGGTATCCTTCAGGCAGCTCTGGCACTATCCACCACCTGGCCCCTGAGCCATTTTTCCGGGGTTTCCTTGCCACACAGAGCCCACAGTCTGAATACACAATTATTCACACCCAGCCATGCAAGGTATGCAGCAGTTCAGCCTCGTGCAAGCACAGCGGCCGGCTGAGAGGCTGTTTTGACATTGACGTGAAATGGCAACGAATGCAAATGCGACAGTGAGCAAGTTGCAGCTAAAAAAAAGCAGTTCACCAGGCTGTCCTGGTACAAGTCGCTTTCCCGAGTGCTGTGGGGCAGGCCACAAGCTCCATCCTGCATGCAGAGGTGTTTTGGCTGAGGCTCTTGTGCTTCCACAAACAATTTCCTTTTCCGCAAGTGAGCTTTTTGTAACGAAAAAGATTTCACTGAGAAGTTTCTAATCTTCTATAATCAGCATTCCTCCCCCTTCTTTCTTTATAGAGTTAGGAAAGAGTTCTTTTTTTAAAAACTAGACCCACATTCATATGTACGGCCATCATCACCAGATTATTTGCATGTTGGGCTAAGTACAGGCCTCATTTGCCTCTGACTCCAAAACTTCCTGTGCTTTCATTAGCTGAATTTTGCCCAGGCAGAGATTTGGTCCTGCAGGACTTGGCTTGTAATTCCCCAGGGTTGTCCTATATGCTAACAGCTCCTTACCTTACTCCTCCCTAGTCTTTGCCCTCGTAACAGTTACATATTTTTGCTGCAGGCTCTCTGCACTGAACTCTTGCCAGCCCTCTCTCCCCAGTATTAGTCTCTTCCTTCTGCTAAAAAGTTTCCTGCTCAAGGCTGACGTAAGGCAAAGTCACCACAGTCTTGTGCCCAAGGCCACTGTTCTGGGAATCTTGCGATTGCATCATTATTCAGCTTTCACGCATTAGGAAAACCAAGTGTCTCCCTCTCATACATGTAAAGGAAGGCTTAAAATTTACTCTGGATGCGCTCAGTATTAGCCTGCATCTGCACAACGCCTGCAATAGCAGTGTAAAAAAGGCCTAAGTGTGCCAGGCATCCAAGCAGGACGCTAATCCCAGCACTGCCCCGTGCATCCCAGCAGGCCACACGTGCACAGAAGGATACCTTGGGGCGAGCTGGAAAACTTGCAATTACCTGGCTTTCCAGGGAACAGGAACGTCCTGCTACCAGCCACTGCCCCTCTCATTTCAAAGCTGGGACAAAACCTGCTGGAACTATTTGTTCATGTTCCTTGACATTTCCTTTTTCCATTCTCCCCTGGTTGATTTTTGTTAACAGAGACTCCCCCACTCCAGAAATTCTCCCTTTCCCTCAGGGCAAAAACACCAGTGGGGGAAAGGGTATTTCTGTGAGGAGCCCGTATGAGACTCCTTCTCTGCCCTGGTGGGTATCAACACTTTACGGGAAGGGATGACATCCAGGTCAAGGTGGGTTTACGGTAATCCAAGCACTGTTCTAGTTAAGTCTTAACCTGTTCTTTAATATTTAGGGATAGGCTCAGTCTCAGAGGCGTGGGGCTTAGCATTTCTCACATAACGCTGTGGGCGCTGGAGGCTGTATTAGTCAGGAAGCTGTCGGACGCCTTGTCCAGTCTCACCGCTACCTCCACGATCCTCAGCCATTCTCTAGTTCAGGCACAACTTCATGTTTCCTGAGCCTTATTTTAACATCTCCACCCACTTGCTTTTATCTGAAACGTGAACCCTTATGAGGCTTCTTGGTACGATTTCCATGGGAAATATTCGTCACACAATGGAGTCCTTTCCCATAGTTTTGGGAGCAGAGGGGCAATTTTTTTCTCATAAACTGGACTATGCACCATTGTGCATACTGTAAACCTCTGTCAGAGGCCTGAGGAAGGACTGGGCTCCTCCAGCTAACAATACCACTGGGCTAATTGGTAGAAATAATTATCCCAAACGCTGGAAAAACTCAATTAGAAGCAAAACACATTAAAATATTTTTCCCAGATAACCCACCTTCATTATAAGAGACCACCCATGTGCGTCAAGTCCTTCCACTGTTATATAGAGGTGTTATTATTTTTAAAAAGTGGCAAATTTCAGACATGGTAGGGAAGGAGGCTAGGGGAGTCTTTGGGAGAGACACAAATCAGTCTCTCTTTCTGCACTGAAGAGACACTATTAGAGGAGTAACAAGCCATTAGTGAAAGCCAAGTGCCCAGACTTCATTTTTTTTAATAATGTGTGGTCCAAAGCCATTGTATTAAATGTAAATGGAGAGGGAAATTATATTCCATATACTCTATACTGTATTGTAGTCGCGCAGACAGCTGTTTGCAGCACACACAGACTGAACCACCTCTCCGGCGGTACACGCTGTCCTCACTGAGGTCAGTATTATTTCTTGTCCTGACAAGGATTCTCGGCTCAAAGACTTTAATTTTTTTTGTCTGCTTCAAGCAACAGCAGGGGGTATGAACAGGGCATTTTTCTCAAGTGATGAAGTCTGTTCCCACGGCTGTGGGAAGGAAGATGGAGGGAGAGGGAGAGGGAGGGAGAGAGAGAGACAGGCAGAGGGGTCTGATATGCAGAGGGAACCTTGGGACAAAGATTTGGGCAAAGGCACTGAAAATAGGTTTAAACCAGATTTGTTGTTTGGGAGCCAGGAGGCAACTCCTCTGCAACAGGTTTCCAGCAGAGAGCTTGCTCCAGCCAATGCCTAAGATATAGCTGAGCAATTATTTCTGTAATATTTCTAAGCTTGCATGTCAGCATGAAAGCAAGTTAGCATGATGAAAACCTGCCTTGTCCTCCTTTTGTTGGGCCAGCAACATCCACGGCTCTGGCTGCTCTGTAAATATCACTAGGAGAGATATTTAGGAGCCTTAATGTGAGTGGTGTGAGCTACACAACAGGCAGGGCTGCTGCCTGCCCTGACGGCTCAATAGTACTAATCATTTGCATTATTGTTGTGCCCAGAGGCCCTGGCTGAGATCAGGGCTCCCGCTGTGCGCTCTTATCTGCAAAACTGCAGCCAGATGAAATCCTTACCCACATGGTTAATTAGCCTGGACAGTCAAGGCATGTGGGAAAGGATATTCCCTCTTTATAGAGGGAGCCTTTGAGGTGCAGAGGCTTACCTGCTGGCATGGGGGAAGTCGTGGTACAGCTGGGAAGAGCATCCAGGTTACCACACGCTCATGGCTGATCATTAAGACATCCCTGACTTTGTACAGCCAGGGAGCTCTCTCAGTGAGATGGCTGCCTCTCTTCATCCTCCATAGTTATGCTAGGCACGGAGTAAATCTGGAGATGTTACTGGTTCTCCCATTACAGGAGCTGTAGGGATGCGGTGTTTCCAGGATCCTGCTTGCTGGTAAAATCCCGATTTTGGCTTCCAAGAAGCATCCATACGTGACAGTATGGTTGCGTGCTCTGTTCCTACTGGACTGAGTCAGGAACTGGCAAAAGGATGTCTTTGATCAAAGCCTCTTCCCCTGATTTCAAACTCCAGGTAAATTTAAACATTCCCATCTTCGTGGGGAGCTTCCCCTCCCTGTCCCATACCTTCCTGGAAAAAAGTCCTCCATCAGACAGGGCTGGCACCCAGAGGTGCAAATAGCACTATCTTTAGCTACTAGGGAAAAATCTGACCCCTCCCAGTTGTTCCCCAGGGTCAGCAAAGCTGCTTGCTAGGGAAAAGCTCCTTTTTTTTCTTCTCTTTGTGGATCTGAGAGTATGTTTCACCTGTAGGGGAAGGACCACAAGTCAAAATCCATCAGCCTGTAGAATAAGGCTATGGCCGTATATTCAGAAACTTGTGCATAGCTGGGAGTGAAAGAGGATGAAGGGGCTGTTTGAGATACAAGTGTAAACTGAAGAAGAAAACATTCATTCCTCCTGCTTACACTTGAGCTGGATCCACATTTTGAATTGCCACGTTTGCAGATAAAGCGGCTGTAGTCATGCAATTACCTCCTTCTGCGACCAGGAAAGATAGATTGCTATCCATTTAAAAATAGAAGTACGGAAAGACATTTTACAGCTTAGAAACAGAGAAATTCTTCCCTCCTTCCTCCATACGTGTATGCCATAACATGAGGAAATATGGCAAAGTGCAACTGTATGGCACATATTGAACCTGAAATCTGTCTGATCTTCTACCCTGAGACTGAGTTTGACAAGGTCTTATCACAGGAAGAGTACCAAAATGAAGCAGTAACATACTGCTGAGTTTCACGCAAACGCGATTTTATTATATGAATCATATTATTTTTTTATTATATGGCTCTCATCTGCTGCCTATGCCTCTTCCTATCCAAATATGAACAGAATAAACAAAGTAACCCAGGCGCTCTGCTGCTTTGCTCTAAGTATACAACAGCTATCCCACAGATTCATGAAAAAAAAAAAACTCACCTCTGTACAGGATTTTTTATGTATAGTTCTCAGTCTACTTTGTAAAGGCGAGAAGGGCTGTGTCTACATTTTACTGGTGGAGGGATGAGGATGAGTAAGAAGTAAACCCAAACTCTTCATAAGCCTAGTCTTCAGTTGGCCATAGACCAAGTCCTGGCAGTCATTAAAAGAACGCAGAATAGATGACACTGTGATGGAGGGACGCAAGTGGCTGTACTTGGAGGATGAAGAATACACAGATACACTGATACAATATATTCAGATATATCTGGAGCTGGGAGTCTTTGACAGATATGGTCCAGCCTCTCACTCTGTGGAGATGCTCCAATTTAACTTTACCCAGCTCTGGGCAGAAAAATGGCTGTTCACCCGGAAAATGAGGATTTTGTTTCAGTAAGGCTAGTAGGAATGCCAGCTGGGTTCAACAAGGTCCCCAGCCCTGCTGAATTCAGTGGGAGCCTTTCGAACTGAATCAGGCTTTAGTCGATATAACAATTCCGAGGTCACTTTAGAAAGCATTCTCCAAGAGCTCCCAATTTAGCAATTGCTACCGCTCCTGCGTCTTTCACAGCCCTTCTCTAGGACAGGTCTCCCGAGATCCAGGCGGAAAGCAGCCTACACAGCCACCCCCAGTACCAGCTGAGCTGGTGGCTTTACCACAAAAGGGTAAATACGCTCACTGACAAAATCTAATAATGGCTGATGAGTAGTATAAATAAATAAGATGCAACTAACATAAAATTATGCAGACGTGCACTGTAGTCACTTTAGATGGATGAATTCATTCAGTACCATGAAACAAAGTTTTATAATCGCCTGGGGGACATAGTGGGTGCATTTAAGGGGGAAATGATATTAATGATGTTATTCAAAAGATTAATGCCGTGATATCACAGAGTCCCCTGTGAGTCCAAAGAGCACATCTATTAATGAACTTAGGATTAAAACATGCTGAGCAAAACAATAGTTAATTGAGCAATGAGAAAAAAAAACAAAGGAAGATTTTATCTTTTATGAAAGTAGATTTATACAATTTAGTCTGTGACTAGAATTGTCTTTGAGGTGCGTAGGATCATGTTTGCAATCAGAGAATGTCATCGCCTCTTGGACAGGACACAGGAACCGGCCATTGCAGGCTTCTTGCCATCCCAAATTAACTGCTGAACATCTGACACGGAAGAGCTTCAGTGCATTCTCCCATTTTACCACCGCAGTATCTATGCCATCCTGTTGCTTCGAAGGGCCCATCAAGGCTACTGAAGCAAAAAGGCAGAGATAAAGCAACACGTACAAATATCAAATGTCTGCAGTATTTGATAACGCGCACAGTAAGAAACCCAGGCAGTGGTTAACCGAAGGCAAGTTTGGGTGTTGCAAGGCATTAGCAAGGTGTGATAACTGCTTGTATGCCTGCTCCTGTCCTGTGGGATGTGAGAGAGAGATGGCCACTCAGTCCAAGAGGGGCTCCGCAGATCTCAGCTGGAGGGACCGTTCCCAGGAGAAGCTCAGGGCTGTGAATCCTTGCTTTGCAGAGGGGCCTACTGCGGCGTTGCCATGAGGTACCTATGGGGAAGGAAGGGACCTTGCAGGCAAGGTGCCCTTTGGCCCTTGCTGGTATCCCCTTGTCAAGCGAGCCCATAGGAGCCTGATGGTGAAGGCCACGTTAAGGGGGACATGTATCTGTCTGTGGTTGCACTCCTAGATCAAAGGGTTGGAGAGTGCCTGGGCCCTTTTGGTCTGGGTCTGTTGTGCATTTTTCCTGCATATATATGGTGTTATGTGTGTAAACAGTACAGCTGGGGAGAGCAGTAGTGGACTCTCCTCGTCAGGCGGTTGTTTCTATGAGGAAGTTGGATGACCTGAGTTTATGCAACGCTTTTCCAAGCAAGACCTTTTTCTGGGATCTTTCAACTCTTTTTATGAGTAACAGCCTGGCAAGATCTCCACTTCAACAAGCTACCTCAAGAAGCAGTTTAAGATTTTACTGAAAACTCCTGAAATCTCCAGACCTGTCCTAACCTGCAGCTTCTCAGGTGGTTTCTATTATCTCAAGAGCAGTGTGGCTCTACTGAAAGTTTTCTTTCACTTCCTCAGGCTTAATTCCCAGAAGTCAGCAGAGACACCTTGATTAAAGCATAGTTCTGGTCCTCTTGTCCAGAACTGAAGGTGTCCATCCCTCCAACAGAAGTGCTATCTTTGGGAGCAGAGCATGGCATGGGAAAACCAGTTCCAGTGTCTCTTGCTGACTACGTGCATGGCCATCTGCTGTGGTGTCCACTCGAGGTCACCCCCTGTCTCAGTGTCATCAACAGGGGGAAACTTCTGCTCACACCTGAGCCACTTTAGTGCAAACTTCCGTGTCTTTGCCTGAGTGCTTAGTGACTGTGGGTAGCAGAGTGCACTCTTTCCTCCTTTATAGGCAAAAATTCTGCCTTTCACTTCCTAACTCATGTCCTCTTTTCGCTCATAGGCTGCACTATACTTGGCTTTTCCTTTAAAAAGAACAGCCCCCCCAACAGACACATCCCTCCCTCCATCCCCTGTACATGCCAAACTCCGCATGCGCTCGGTGTGTATTTTAATCTTTGTCGAGCCCTGCCTTGGCACCGCAGTGGGACACCTCATTCTGCGGGAGTCAGTGTGATCTCACTCTGGTCACAGTCATTTTCTTCCTGCTGGAAAAAGAACGTTTGCGCTATTAGCAAAGAGGAAACTCACAGTGTCATGCTAGTTTATATTGAACAATTGTTGTACCAAAAGAGCTGGAAAAACAATTTTTTTAAGCGCCACTATATCATTTCCCATTTCTTTTAAACAAAAGCTTAACATGTTTCAGCTATAAAAAATGGACAGTGGATTAACTCTTTATGTTGCTTATAGCCAGCATAACTGGTGGTTTAACATCAGAACTCTGTATCTCTAAACCCTCAAGCTGGATCTTTATCTTAAAGTCGTGATTCAAAATAAGCGGTAATAAAAATTAAGCGCCAGCCAAGGCAGGAAATAAAATACTTGCCCTACCCTTTCTATCTTGTTCCCCATGATTACAGGCCTATTGAGCGTACGGTAATGAAACACAATAGAATGAGACCAAATAATAAATGGAAGCAATACATCAGCCATATACTACTTTAGCCTGAAGTAACTTTTACCCTCAATTTGAATCTATAAGGCCATGCACAGAATAGCACATATTACCCAAAAGCTGAAGCTAAAAACATTTGAACAGCAGAATTTACTGTCCCGGGATAGCAAAATGGTAAGGTATGAAGTCCCAGTTCATTTTGCTGGTGATCGCATAACAGGGAGTTTCCCAAAGGAAAGCAAAAACTAATCTTCAGAGGCAAGTGGACTCAAGTTATGTGTCACAATGCTGATTTTTATTTCATCATTTACTTCAAAAGGGAGGTGTTTTATTGATCTCCATGATTTTTTTGTAAATAGAAGCTGTGAAAAGCTGGGGTGCCCTGAGCCAAGTGGGAGTTTTCTCTTTGCTTTGCGTGTGGGAGCCAGGACGTCTTTCCGTGTCTCGGGAGCTGCCCAGAGCCTTTCCCACAGTGCTTGTGTTAGCTCTGCCCCAGCCATCCAAGAGATCAGATAGCAGAGACCCAGACAATTATCTGGATCAACTGGCCAGACCTTGAAGGACAGATTATTTTGCTATCCCTGCGTCTTTCATAGCCACCAGACCATTCCTCTGCAAGGGGATTCACAGTCAAATGCGACTCCCTCTTCATTTTTCTTAAACAAGGACCAAGAGGACAGGAATCTAAAACAAACATGTTTGTACAGTGTACAATTATACCTCGTGGGACTAATTACCCTGGATATTGTCAAGGATGAGAGTAAAGGGGGAACTAGGTTAACAAATGGACATTCACACTGCCCATAAACAAAATTCGGGAATATTAACCCTCTTGCCTGGAAGGGGTAAAACCCTAATGTATCAGAGTACAAACCAGATTTTTGCTGAAGGGCAGAGGAAGGACATCCCTCCTCCTCGGCCACGATATTGCATAACTCCTCCACTGGGGATATGACACTTCCATTTGAAGCAGCAGGTATTGGCCGGCGATCAGATAAGCCACGAGGCTGCCCTGAGCTTTCAGCTCCTATTTCACTTCTCCTCTGAGCTGAGGCAAACCTGGGGGACCTCCAAGGGCAATGCTCCCAGATGACCCCGTGAAGAAGGCCACTACAAAGAGCTATGCTCTGGAGGGGACTTGAATCAGGCCCATGGCTACCAGCTGGGGCAATAGGAAGGCGCATTTTAATGAATTCATTGTCTGAGAATTTGCGCTCAAACATGTTTCAGCTTCTGTATTGTCATCTGTGAGGAGACTTAAGTCTCTACCAAATATTTACCCACACAGAGTTAATGCTTTTATGGCAATAAAACAAGGAGATGAGCGGTTTCCACCAGCCGGACACCTCAGTGGCATAGGGACATCCAAGCAGGGCTTCTTACTCCTCGTGTTAGGTTTACGTCTGAAACATTTTCTGGAATATTGTTAAGTTTTGGAGTTTTCTGAATGGTATAATTTGCTCCTGCAGTCTGGCTAAAACCCTGAAGCAGGCTTTTGAAGAAGACTTTTTGCCCTGGTGTGGGAAGACCTGTAGTCCGATATCTGTCCCTCACAGTTGCTAGCGCCAGATGTTCTAGATGAAGGTACAAGTAACTACAGCAGTCTGTTGTGACATAACCTGTTTGCAGGAAAAGCAGTCCCTTTGATTAGTGGTTTGATTAATCCCCAAAGTATAATATTTTATAGCTTTTACAAAGTGCTTTTTCTTTTCTTTTGCTGTCGTAATTCCTAACCTTCTTGTTATTCTTGTACATGTTCATTGCACTGGGGAATTTGGTGATATTTTCTCATACAGGGCGTGCACCATGGAAATAAAAGTACCCAGAAATTGAGACAGCTGCACATCAAGCAAATATGCATTTTACTCAGGATTTGCTATAGTCACATGCTGGTAATCAAATTACAAATTAATTATTTTATTCCTTTTCAGTGCTACCTCATCACTTCTGAAGGAGGTCATAAAATCTGCTGCTTAAAAAGCTTGGCTGAACATAGTAGTTTTTCTGCAAAGCTCACACCAGCTGTGATTGAGGTTCTCTGGTCTCACTACTGGAGAGAAGCAAAAATGCTCTCACTTGTTTTTCATCCCGATTAAGCTTCAACAAACTTAGTTTGCTGACACTTGGGCTCTGCACTGGTCCCCCCAAAAATACCCTGTAATGTGCCATCCCACATCTGGGTTACACTGAAATTACGAGATGAAAAGACCGATGTTGAGACTTTATTTTATCACTGGTTTATTTGCTGTAGTCTAGTGACAAGCTAGCTGGTAGTCATAGTATATAACAAGGAATTGAATTACACAGTGTAAACATGCTTATCCTGTATTTTGATGCCAAACAAGTTATGTCTTACAGTGAACTTCTATGATAAACAAAATTTAAAAAGAACATAGGAAACTATCTAAGAAATTATTTATCTTTTTGTAAAGCTGCAGTATTGTAATGTAACTTTAGTTTTGGAAACACAACTTTACTGAAAATCTCTCATTAGGCTTTGCAACCTAAAGGTCAATAACACAGGGTGAAACACCATTTTGTCTGTGAAATGTTTAGCAAAAGCTAAATATCCTTAAATTACACTCATGGCAGTATAAATGTTTTGACTTCTTTTGCAATCACAGTTTTGTTAAGCAGCAGAATTACTTCTGCTGAACTTGTAAACTTTCCAGTACAGACTTGCTTTTGTTGACAGTATTTTTTGCAGTGTTTTCAGGATAAAAAACTATTTCGATGATTAGAAGAACCTGGCACTTCCTTATGAGAAAATTAGGACCAAATGTTGACTTAAACATTATTTATTGTTTTATTGTGGTAAGAGCTTGCATGGGTTTTGTAGAGGATAAAACCCATTCATGAATGGGAGTTGATGGGACATGACGTTAATAAGAACAATGTAAGTACATAAGTAGGTAATTACTTGGACAGCTGCATGTAGTTAGAGGTTCAAGCAGTCATCTGTGCTTATTGACCGGTCCATAAGCATCTGCTTCTGCTGGACACTACCAGCTAGGGGAGATGAAAGGTTATAGAGAAATTCTGGTGCAGGGACCTGCTGAGAGGTGTGAATTTGGGACTCAGCCTGGACTGACACAAGAGTGTTTCAGTGAGCTCTGCCTTTAAATTAGGGCCAAGGTGACTCTGCCAGGTTTCAATGGGAGGACCTGGTTCAGGTCGTTTCCAGTCAGGCCCTTACTCTGAAACTTCACGAACCAAAACTGTTGCCATGACCCTCCGCTAGCAATAACCATCTCAGTGTGGCTGCTTATTTGTTAAGTGACTGTGGATTCAGCTGCTGCAGCAGGTAACAGTTGGTAGCCCTTTGCTGTGTATGTTGGAGAGGATGAAATAAATGCTCACAGCCTGCATGCAGAATGAGAAAATGATACTAATGCAGATGGAAAAAGAAAAAGAGGCAGGCAGGAAATAATTGAAAAAAATCCATGAGAAAATGGATTTTGTGGTGTATTTAACCATAGCTGGGGGGTTTCTATGAAATGAGAAAGTTTATTTGTTTGCCTGTAGGGTGTGTTTGTTTTTTTAAATTTCCTTAAAAAAGAGCAGGAAAAATGGACCAAAAAGTCAAGTTTCTCATCAGCTGGTGACTCAGAGAGCTCAAGCTAAGAGCAGCTCTGTGATTTCTCACTAAGCAGCATGTAGCGCTTCCAGGCCGTGGTGCAGAAACCCTCTTGAAAGACCCATTTGAACCAGCTACAGTTTATGCTGGTGTCTAAAGCTACGCAAGCCAGATGGGTTTTTATTGGAAGAAGAGTATCCTGAACGAAAACAGAATTAGCTTTGTGGAAAATCACCTGTGCTAAATACTAGCTTGGGCCAGTGACTGATGTAGTGGCAACTAATAGACGAGGCCAAACATCTGTTTCCCTAGATCCGTTTTAAATGTTTCCCTCATCCTTTCATAGTGCCAGACTTACAAGTATTTCAAGATCAAAGTGTTCCACATCCTGAGCGTTTTCTTTATTTAGCAAATACCTGAATGAAGCAATGACCTTTTTCAGTAAGAGATGAGTCGGCAGCTGAACTGCCTGATTCCTACATGCGTGCAGTTTTCTTCCAGATATTCAGCCTGCTCGTGAGTGCCATGCTTACACGTCCTCTTACTATCAGGCTCATCTGGCACGAGGCCTCACCTCTGCTAACCACTGATGGACAGCACCGGCATCCCCTTTACTAAAGAGGGCATTGATCTGGGATATGGAAGATCACAGGAAGGCAAGGCCTGGGTTTCCATCCCAGGTAAATTGCCAAGATTTTGACATTTTTAGCTTGAATCCTTCTTCTAGCAGTTAGTGCAAACCAGTCGAAATCTTCTGCTTTGATCATTTCTAAGCCTTTTATTTATGAGTCAAACTAATTTGCTACGTATTTTTAGGAATACATACTATAGCATATAGACATGTGTGTATTTTAGTAATCACAGGTTTCAGGAAGAAATATTATTAGCAAATAGAACACTTTTTTTTTCTTTGAAGGTCAAAATGGGGCGTTTTGACAATTTGGAAGCTGACATTCTTTTCAAAACATATTTTTTGCAGTTTCACTGGAGAATTTCCCACCAGTTCTATAATGAAGCAATTCAAAATAGACTGAACAGGCAAAGTACTTAAACAACAATATTCCAAATGGCAGTCACTTCAGAGTGAGGCACTGGTACATGCCATGTGCTTTTTGACACTTCTTCATTCTTCAGTACAGCATGTATTAAAAAGTGTTTCTTTTTTTTCCACGACACTTTGAGGAGGGTGCGGAGCTTTATGATCTACTCCTCGGAACAATCTTGCTATCCAGCTGCACTCAGGACAAGGGCTGTTGCAACGGTACAAGTTGTATAACTTGCCTTTTGTTAAGTAATGTTAATATACCATATACTGCTTGTTCACGGTTGCATTATACCTAACGGGTTTGATATACACATTTTTTCATGTTAACAAAGCTTTGACTATTTTTTAAAGAACAAGAAAGTGGAAGCCATCTGTACCCATGTGCAGCTTCCAGGAGAGCTTAGATAGATAGGCTGAAAAAGCGTTTCCAAGAGCTGACTGAAATGGATAATTTTTGTTTTCTAGATTTTTTTTCCCCTTTTCCCTGTCTCATATCCATACTGACACGATTGTCATTTTAATTGCATAATATTGCACTTCTTCAAATGGCATTTTCTTGTTGCTGATAGAATAGCTGTTCTCCCATCAAGATGCGTGAAAGTGTATACAGTTGTGGGTGGGGGAAGGAATTTAATATATTTTTATGCAGAACTCATCTATACTTAAAAAAGGAGCCAATTTCCATGTGGAAGCAGATTTGGCCACCTTTGAAAACTGGCTGACTTCCCTGGAAAATGTTTCCATTTCGGCCAACAACACTCTAAACTAACAGAACTTTCTTTGCGAACATTGTGAACCTAAAACGCAGTACAGAAAACTTTTCAGGATGAGTTTGTTTGCTGTTTTATGTGACTGCAGTTGTCACCCAGCTACGAAATTGGCTCGATCTCATGGTGAGTAGCTTCAGTCTTCTCAGAAGTGCAAAACAGCAGTTACAGCCACGAGCAATCGAAAACCTGAGTTCATCCTCTCGTCTGGAGCGTGGTATCAGCCACAATACAGAGCGCCTTCGTGCCATGCTGGGATATTCGTTCTGTATTTACGGAGAGCGAAGGCCAGCCCAAGCCAGGCCTAAAACCAGCCTTGACCCAGTCCGACCTCAGGGTCTGAAATAGCCTAAACAAATCGTCCAGGCACATTGAAAGCAGAGGAAAATTTATCCTTGTGCTGCTAGTCTGAGGCTATGCGAGTAAATTCCTGGGCACCACGCTAAGGCTTTACTATAGAGTTTGATTTGTTCCAAGGATGAATTTCGATACATGGCTATAATCTTGCAGATGCCTTGTTTTTGCTTCTAGAAATGCCCAGACCGCTGAGGGATGAATACAGTTTTGCACAGTGTCCTCAGTGCTCACACCAAAAAAACCAGAGAGACTATTCTGTTAGTGGAAGGTGGGGGAACGAACAGCCCAATAGCCCAATGTCCATCTTATTTTTTTAAATATAAAATGTCTTTCCTTCTTGCCTCACTATAGCCCCAGGCCTGTTGAATCTCTCTCTCTGCAGCCCCTGGTAGCTGCAAACTCTTCTGCACAGCCCGACCGGCACGAGGTGGGCGCTGCTCTCTGAGCACGGCAAGGGTCCTCGAGGCACCACGCTCTAACGCCACAGCCCCGTCCCCGCCTGCTGGCCCACCACAGCCCCCCGATACAGTTCTGAGCTTCAGGTGTGTCACCTGCCACCACGCAGGATGCAGTGTGGTCTCTTAGGTCCCAGACCAAGCCTCTAGCTCTCTTCTCCACCTCCGACCCGCTCTTGGGCAGATGCTGTGAGCAATGAGGTTAAAATGGGTTGCTCTAGGTCACGCAGCAAGTGAACGGGAGAACCGGTATTACAGTAAGTTCCTCTTGGCTTTAATGCACACAGTTCAAAACCCACTCTCTAGCTGCTTAAACTTTTGAAGAAAAGGATCTCCCAGGGTAACTCTCTTCATTGTGGGTTTTAGTATGTCATCATATCTTTCCCATCTGAAATGCATATTAAAAACTCCAAAATCAATTATTTTTTTGCCAATGTCAGTGTCTAAGGAAGAGGAACATTGTCTTTTGGATTGCGAACATGCTATTCAGGTTGTCATAGCAATAACATACAATTATCCTATTCAATTTTTATTCAGGAAGGGCATTCAAGCTTCAGATTTAAACTGAATTGACCACTTTTCTGAAGTGATCGATGTCGTGCTTTGGATAAAAACATACTTAGATGAAAATGAACTGCCAGTTCAGCTACTGTTTCATCCTTCTGATAATTTTATACCTTTTCTTGAGTTTTCTTTCCTCAATAGAGATATTCTGAAGACAGTTCAGCTAATCAATATATTTATGTAACAGTCAGAAGCCTGCCATATGGTGACATGCTTCTCCGAGTCTGTTCCCAACTCCTGACTGAGTCTATTCCTGGATTTACTGAGAATCCTCTGAGAATAACAGCTGGGTGTAAAATGATAGCCCGAGGGTGCTGTCCAACACACACTTCAGACTTCTGATTATTTATATATTTAGGCAGATAGTGACAAAGTGAAGCTCGCTATCCTTATGGTTTTTGGCTATAGAAAGCAGGTCCCTGTACAGGCCCACCAAATGCTCCGTCGCTGAGGCAGTGCTATAGCTTCCCAGATGAAAGTGGTCTTGGTATAGGCACATCTATAACATTAACCCACTTCAAAACAGTAATCACAGGTCTAAGGAAACACCTGTCTCTAGTGCTATATTGTAGATATTGAAGCTGCTGGAAAACCCTGGAGACTTTGATGGTAGATTGAGCTTTATTATTTAGCCAAGGGGACTCCTGGTGGAGTCAATATGATGGTGGAAGTGAGCTCCCTGCTCTCTCTCCTGGTGGAGTTAATATGATGGCGGAAGTGAGCTCCCTGCTCTCTCTCCTGGTGGAGTTAATATAATGGTGGAAGTAAGCTCCCTGCTCTCTCTCCTGTTGGAGTTAATCCTGCTTATACTTCTCAGGAATATTAGTGCACACTTTTGGGCTACCGTATTGGTGCTGTGCCCATTTCTACAGGTGCATAGAGCAGCAAAGTGCAAAGCAATTAACTCCTCTGTGTCTGGCCAAACCTGGAAACCTCTTATTTCCAGACTCCACTACTGTTGCCTATGTCACTTTAGCACACGCCATTCAGGACTACAGTCAAAGGCAGTCAAAGATGTCGCTCTTGCAGCTTTTCCTCCCTCAGCACATGTTATGTCTACATTTTAAAGGAAGTAAACTGATTTCCAGCTTTCTTCCAGCTGCAACTCAGCCTGGGGGGTTTGCTCTCACCCTGTGTGCATTTTCCAGCATGTCCACCCTCAGTGCTGGAGGTCTGCAGCACATTTAAATGGACAGTCTCAAATTTTGGTCTTTAGTCTGGGAAAGGGAGATGTCTGCCTACAACTTACTCTGCAAAATGCATCAAATAACCCAGAATTACTCATCTTTGGAAAACTTTAAAGAACCCTACAAGTTAGGGCAGTCTTTTTTTAAGTGGACGGGTTACATTGGGTGTGAGGGCATGGAGTGATGAGGAAGAGGAGGAATCAGGTTTTACAGAGAGAGGAGTCATTTAGTCTGGATGATAGGACACCACAAATTGCTTGGTGCACAGTGACTGAGCTTATTTCATGAAGGTAAGGAAAAAGTGCACAGTGAACTTCTACCCACCCCGAGCTTTCCCCCTGCCTGAATGGCTGACTGAGGCGGCCTGTCACCACTGTCGTAGGAAGGCCATGGTAACCACTGCAGGAAAGGGGTCTCATAGCGTATGGTCACTTCTGCAAACTGCTACTGGGCTCTTGGGATGAACAAGGCAGTGCTGGCAGGGGCTGGATTTCAGCCCCCCAATAAATGCATGTCTAGCACCACGGGTGCCACTTGATATGCTTCATTTATTTATATCACCACCCCATTTCAGGCTAGGGCCTTCTCACACTTGCAACTGTTTTTAAGACTGAAGCGACAGACACCACCCATAAATGATTCACATTTCTAAAGGCAATTGTTCCCATAGAAGAATGACTTATATTTTGTACATAGGAGCGAACGAGTAGAATATTTTCCTAGCTAGCTTATTTCTATGCAGAAAAACACTACCCTAAAACTAACTCATCCAAGATTTTCCAGATACAACTTTCAATTGACTTTGCAAGTAAGATGGACTTTCCAGGCAGACAGAGGCCAAAAGGCATTTTAACCTGACCAGTCACTGCTAACAGAAAGATGTGAAGGAACTGATTAGAAAATGACCTTTGATATGTCACGATACAACCTCATAGTCCAGTGCTGTACTGTACCATTAGTAGGAATAAATGCCTGTAATTAACAGTGTATACTGCCATTTCCCATCCTTGATGGTGCAGAAGGCAAAAAGAGAGAGGAGCTGGTTTTAAATGCAGTTTCATGCAGACCTTTGAAGATTTACGCTGGAAAGTATTTTGACATTTATAAGGTGCATTTAATCACCTCAGGTGGTGTAGGGTAGATACTTTACTGCTGATGCTGAGAAATTGCAGGAAATATTTGAATGTGGTCACGGTATAATGCAGGGGTTTTGGTGTCTCTCGAGGCTATGCAGTCCAGCCAGTATTTCTCAAACATACTCTTAGTATCAGTCAAAGAACAGAGACCCCAGGGGTTGAGCTGGGTATTTTATTTTAGCCTTCTGTCCCCATAAACTTGTGGGATGCAGGAATGGATTTTATCTCCTGCCCCTTGCAAATAACAGAGTGTAGGTAACAGAGTGTAGGTCAGGGCCAGACCGAGTACTTGGTTAACATAGTGATAGCTATTAAGAGAGAATCTTACATCTTCCTACTCATGTCTGCAAACAAGCAGAATAAAAAACAGCAGCATGCATACGGTTCAGATCTCATGAATTTGTCAGTCATAAGGTGAACCCCATTCCTAGTTTTTAGGAAAGGATTGAGCTGGGCCTCATCGGCCTTCCGTCCATCCACTGAATCAGCCCTCCTCACGGTGGTTTCTGAATAGAAATAGGGGCTATTGGTGCCCTCAGGGTCCTGAAACTCTCTGCTGTTTCCTTTACGTTTCTTAAATTATCTTCACTGGACCAAAGGATGTGGAGCAGCAGCTTGGCAAGGTAAGCAGGAATGTACATTCAGAGGTGTCAGCGTGTTAAAGGCTTCTCTGAGCTTAGCAGCCCTTGGGGGAGGCAACCAAAGCAGAGAAATGATTGAACTGCGCCAGTGTCCTAGGAGCTCTCTGCTATGCTTAGCAGTTTACGGGCCTCATTTAGCTTCCAAGAAAGTTACCTGTAAGTTTTGCAATTGATTTCAGCAAGTGTAAGATTAGGCTGTGTGTTCGGAGGCTTCTATCAGGAAAAATATTTTGCAATTTCCTTTCAAAACTGCAGGTTGGTGTGATGAGGACTCTACTAGTTATTGCATTAATAGTTTCTTCAGAACAACAATAACAGATATTTTGGAATATATGCACTATACTAGTATGGCTGATCCACATAGGAGGGTCTGTCTTTAGCTGTTTCATGGCTAAAATCCAAATATAGCTTCATCTCATAAATATGCCCATAAAAACACAGGCACCTTGCTGATGTGTGAGTTAGGAATGAGTTTGCCATAGGCTCTCTTTATAATAAAGTGCAGGTAGAGAGGAATCTGTAATTCAGATCTCGGTAAACTGAACTAATATGTAGAGGGAGAAGAAGGCTTTCCGCTGCTCAGACTTACTGTTTGTGTGTATGTCCCAATCGAGCTAAGATATAAGGCTACAAGGAGTCTTTTGCAGTAAAGCGTGCCAAATCACCAGCCGGCTGCCTTGTGCCAAGTGTGTCTTCTCTCCCGCTCAGCCCTCATTCAGGGTATCTCTGTACTATACCAGCTGTTGCAGCACTATTCAAGAAGCAGAGATTTAGCTTCAGTTTGACACCTAAACCAAGGCTGGATGAGCCCAAGCTAGACAGCTGGGTCTTCTTGTCTTTGTCCCTCACCTATGGAACTAGGCAGCTCTTGTCCTGGGAGGGGATGTTTTATTACTGCCCAAATATCTGTGCTGTTATTCTGTTCTACTTACAGGCCAGCATGTGGCAACTATGGTTTTAAGTTAGCTTGCTCCCTTAAAACGGAACGCTAAGCCTGTATTTTTCTAACCTGGATGGAGAGGAAAAGTGTCACAAATGTTTCTAAAACAGTTCATCCCTTTCCTGGGACGCTTACTGACTGGAGAATCACTGCTCATGAAGAGACGTGGGACTTGGAAATATTAACTCTGTGTGTGTGTGTGTGTGTGTGTGTGTGTGTGTATTTATAACATATATTTTTATAAACAAATCATGTTACGGAGACTTTTTTAAAGCTGGTTTAATTTCACATTAGTACATACTAATTCTTAGTAAAAGAAAGAAAGGTGATCTTAGAGCCAAGACAATCAACACAGGAATAACTTTTTTTCTATATTTGCTCATTCACAGCACATTTCCAAGACATCCCTTAGGGCCCAACTATTTTGTTGCCTAGAGGGCTTTAATTCAGGGATGGCTAAGGGGCCTCCAGGCCACTGAACAGAACCGTAGCAACTGGCTCTGCTGATGTGCCTGCACCAATAACACCGATGGGGAAACACTAATCAGGGAGAAATGCCGGCCTTGGGTGGGTGAGACAAGCCTGAGCCCTGAAGTTGATATTAGTGTTGATGTTCAACCTGGACAAAAATGTAGGTGCAGAAGCGAGCTAGTGCTGCCTTCTGGATATAGGACCCTCCACAGGGAGTCCTAGGTGAAATACTGCACAACCTTGCTCAGTGTCTAACCAAGTCTATCACTGCACTTCAACAACAAATGGTGAAATTCGTTTCCTAGTCCTCAACACACCACGCCTGTGTGAAAACCATACTATTTGTGCCCATTTTGAAAAGTAAATAAGAGTCACTAAGAGGCACATACTGTACTGGGTGTCGTCTTTGTGATAATGAGATAAAAATACTCTTCCCCTCCAAAGGTGTGTTTTCTTTCATACCAGCTCATGCAATGAAGCAAATTTCCCAATTGGCAGCAAAATGAGATGCTGTAATTTCCGAAGGGTTAGGCTAGTTTAAAGGGCTTGGCAGACAGAGGAAACATTAAGAGCTGAAGGACAGAAAGTTGTTTGGCTGCATAGTCTCCCTCTGCACCCCCATGCGCCCCCACGTCTGACCTTGCTCCCAGGGAAGCCAGCAGAAGTCTGGCCACCGTTCTCCATGGGAAAAATCACAGGCAGAAGTGGAAAAACATCTACACCGAGCCCAGCCATCGACAGCTGCCAGTCTGAAGGATTCCAGTTAAAAATGAAATGCCACAGCCAACACCCTGTACTGCCTGTAATATTTCTTTTTGGTCAGACTTTTCATATGAACTGCATTGGGTCTACTAGTTTAACACAGAAGGATCTGTATGCTACTAGACAGTCACTGAACAACCGTCACATGCAAAACCTACAAGCAAAAGTGGGTCTCACTGGCCTCCATATCACTAGGAAGAGATCTACATTTCACTGCTGGGTCACTTCTGCCACCGTCCTCTTCTGAGTGCCATTGGGCGCTATGGCTGCTTTGCCAGGATGTAGCTGCTGACAAAGGCTGGAGTTGGGTGGCATGTAAATACACGGTGGGGAAAAGGCTGATTTCTGACTAGGCTGTCTGTAAGGCAAATCTAAATAAATAGTCATTTTTATTTGTCATTCTGAAAGACCTCCACCTGGATCAACCTAGTTCGTTTGGAGTCAACTGAACAGAAGTCAGCGAAGCCGCACAGATTTCTGTCAAGTGAAGATATGGCTAAGCGGTTTGTTCTACCAACTAGATGCAAATGCCACTATTTTATTCTTATGCTGGCTTTCCCAATGTAGAAACTGCTGAAAATCTTGCTGTTCCCTTCAGTTCAGCATATTTCTGAGCCCTTGTACTTAGAAGTACTAAAGAGTCTCTGCAGTCTGGGCAAATGTGAGTAGTCCAGTGCTCATGTAGGACCCCTGGGGAGACTCAGACTAGATTACGGATTGCAAATGTGAAAATATGAATCACTAAAGAGCATAGCCTTTATATAGTAATTAATCAGCAGACAGAGTGCCCCAGGGAAAGAAATCGTCCTGCTATGTGTGTGCGTATACACGCACATGTCTATCTCTCTCTTTTTCTCATTATACACATGTACAGTTATTTTACTCGTATAAGCCATATATACAGCTAAATTTATCCTTCTGTGAGTCTGATTTGCTCCCTAAGCAGACAGAAGGTCTCGTACTGTGGGGAGGTGGAACATCTGCAACCTCCTTTCCTCAGTGCTTTGCCAGGTGGCCTGGGGTGAGTAGACACAGCTCAGAGACTGCTCTTGGTATCCAGGGAAAAGTGGGTCCCAGACCTCTAAAAGATGCAGCAGATGACTGTTTCCTGATTCACTTCTGCACTGAGACCTTTTTGGACTCTGTAAAAGGGTGACAGTACTGGTGCTAATGTTGTCGACCTGTGTTACACAGAGAGTGAAATAACCGCCACGGACTGTCCGAAGGGTACAATGGTGCTGCAAACCTTGGGCAACTTGAATGTATTTACAGAAAGGAAGGACTATATGGAATTAGCTTCATCATTGTTGGTGGAATGGTATTGTTCCCATTGTTAAGGCATGTGCCATAACGTTTTGCAAAGATTTAACAAATATGCGAAAGGGGTATTGATAAATAAACCAGAATCACTAGGAAAATTATGCTAAAAAACCTGAAAGCCTTCATTTTTGTTCACGCTTAGCGATTAGCTCACAGAGTTGGGCAATATAATTTTGATATCGAACAGAATTGTGAATATATTCCTCTGACATTGTCCTGAGGACCAGACTGAGAATCCCCGTTTCCACCGAAATCATTGAGAGTTATGGGTACAGAGCAGTTAGTGCACTTTATAGAGTATAAGACCTGTCTCACTTTGACGATTCTCCAAAAGCCTTTGTTAGTGGCAGATTATTGAATAGTGGTGTTTCTGGAAGGGAGATAGGAGCAATAGGAGCCATGTGAGTACTTGTCAGGAATTTTATCAGTGAAATGGAAAAAAAAAAATCTAAAACTGTTGCCGGTAAGATTCGTGGAAAATGTTGAAACTGGTAGTGCAGCCAGGAATGAGAACTGAATAGTCAATCAGAAGCAGAATGTCTTGATAAAATGTATTTTAATGCAGCCGAATGCAGTATATCCAGAAACAAAGACATCAAAAATTAGTTCAGAACTATCCTGGGGTCACTGTGGCAAAATGATTCAACGTGAGTCCTCACTGTCATGATTTAGCCAAAGAGTCAGTACGAATGAAAAAAAATTGAGTTTTAGTTTGGAGGCAATTCTATCCAAACAATGAAAGGCCATACTCGGTTCCGGGACCTCTAACTGACAGAAACACCATTACAATAATTTAAGGGTTAAAGATAGTACATTTGGGACTCATAGAGTTCTATACGTTCAGCTAGTTTAAAGGAGGTGAAATAGGAGAATTGGCTAAAATATTCAAATACCTCCATGTGGAGAAAGTACCAGCTTTAAAAATGTTCTTTCAGTTTGTGGAGAAAGGCTTAATAAGAATGATGGTCAAAGTGCTGAAGCCAGACACGTTCAAACTGGAAATGAAGCAAGAGTTTTAACACCAGCGATCATTTACCTTTGAAACAAAAACTATCAAGAGAAACAGCTGCTTCTCCATCTCATATTGTCTTCAAATTGAGATTGGTGGCCTTTCTAGAGAGAGCAAGGTACTTCAGTTTTGCACAAGTGAAAATTTTTAGGCCGGTATCAGATAACTGGGAGAAATGTAATGGTCTGGAGTAAATGAAAGGTTGTGCTAATTGATTAAAAGGTCCTTTTCTGCTTTAAAAACTTATGAGCAAAACTTCGCTTTGGGTTCTTTCAAGACGAACCGTTTAAGCACCCAGTCTGAACATTCTGGGCTAACAGATTTTCCCAAATTCCATTAACTAGATAGTGGCAACACCTGAAAAGGAATCAAGGGGCACATCTACATATTCAGATACATGCCTTTGTCTGTGGAATGCTGACGTGGTGGACCTGGAAACTCTCTGCATCTGCCCATCAGACACATTGTGGGAATCCCAGTTTCCAACATCCCCAGATGTAATTGCTAGCAATATCCAGTAAAAACCTCTAATCAAGCCCCTACTAATCAAATGTAATTAGGGCACCCCACTAATCAGGATCTGGATTTCGCAGAAGTGCATGCGTTGCTGGAGATGTGAGGGATTGCAGCGTATTCTTCATGAGGGCTGTAAAGGAGGGTGGAATGGTGAAGTAATATGCATATATTCATTTTCCATCTATCCTGTTCTGTCCGGACTGTTTCAGTTTAGTTTTCCATTTCAGTTTCAGAAAAAAATAATTTGAATGCAATGTCTTAAGCACTGAGTTTTACAAGCTTATAAGACGCTCTCCCTAACCCAAAGAGCATTTTCTCTGTGATCAGGGAACAGTTCAGATAGCTTCTTTTTTTTTTTTAATAGACGGCTGGCTCAAGCCAGAGGTGACCTCTCACTGCTTTCCAAGCAACATCCATCTTCTGGCTGGCCAGTCGGCCCGGATGGCCAGCAAAACAGCATGTGCTTCTCTTGGCTCAACAACAAAAATAACAAGTGGGATATTGTAGAAAGTGAGGGGTACTCAGGAGATCAGAGATGGGGCGGTGGTGCTGGAGGTGTCTGATGGGAAAGGCAGTGAGCGTGCATACTGCACTGAGGGGAGACGGGAACAAGACAAGGGACACGGCGGAGCATTGTTTTTGCACAGGGACAGTTGCAAGGGACAAAGCAGACGTAACTGTAATATCTGCTGTGCTCTGAGCTCTGACTGGCTGCACAGCACTGCTTCAAATGAGGGCAGTGAATATTTAGCACCTTCCCCTACTGAGGCCCTCACTGCTGATCCTTGAATATCTTTTCTACCCAGCCAGGTCAGCTTGTGCTTGGAGAGATTTAATATCAAACTCAGTGTGAAATTCAATCTCTCCTGTTAGACGAGCTCTGACAATGGAGCTGCCATGTGCTTGGTGGGTCATGTCAGCATTAATTTACTGCCCCTGGGTGCTGTGGAAATGTCTCAAGACTGTCACACTCCCACACTGCTGAGCTTTTGGCTTGCAAACAGTGACCAGGCAGAAGGTGATTGCAGAGATGGGGCCTTTTAGAGGGAAAAAAACATTCAAAAGCTGCCACAGAAACCCTCTAGTACTATTAGACCTGTTTAAATGGATGCGGACTGGAACATTACTGGTGACACAGAAAGCCACCAAATGATGGAAATCAGGCTTGGTAAAAGACAAATGTGTGAGAACGCTCAGGGAAAAGGGGAAGGGGGAAGAAATACTATCTTTAATTAATAATTAGGGGAGACCGAGAGTTAAAATTGTGCCAAATCCACTGCAACTGAGTTTAACTTGTCTTTGTGGTACGTGAAACATACACAGACCTACTATGTTTTTTAATGGGAATAATAATTAAAAAAAAGAAATAGGTAATAGCATATTTCAGCTGAGCCAGCTTCCACGAAGTTGGAGCTTTCTCATGCTCTGTTCCCGGAGTTAATGCTGCTGTTTGATTCAGACTGCTTTTCCCACAGCACGTGAAGTTACAGCATGCATGAGGTTAATTCTGTAATTTTAAGTCTATTTCCCACTGAACATTTTGTTTCGTGTATTTCAAACAGTATAAGCAATGAAACACCGTATTTTACCTATAGGAACAGAGCATAGACAAATTAGAATAGAAATACCAGGACATTGTCATTGAAGAGGAAATGTAGACATTGTATGGAGCAGTTTAGTAGGTAGCCTGAGCAGAGAGGGTTAAACTCTCTTAAACTATGTGAGCTCAGGGGGCCGAGTGGATTTGTTGTCCCCACACTGCCCCTCTCTGCAGTTCAGAGATACCTTGTTTTGTGCTCAGCTCTTTGGCATTGCATGAAAGTGTATGTACTCCTTTATCTCAGATTAGCGGTCTGAATGGGAAGTCAGGTTTAAATAGTTTAGAGACAGAGGAAATCTTTCTTTCTAAATAAATACTACAAAGGCCACATACTCATTAAAATACTGCTTGTGTAGGAAAGGGGCCAGCAAAATCATGCATAAGGGTGATGAGCTACACTGAGCTTATTGAGTTGTCTGAGCTAGGCTCTCTCTGCAGCAGCTGGCGCAGGCTCCCCCGGCGACAGCCAGGCCTTTCTTCGGCGATCGATAACATGGGGAGGGCAATCACCATCTTTACGATGGATGTCCCTGATGAGTTTTCCAGCAATCCAGCTTCCATTCTCTGCTGTGGACTTGGTGGTCAGGACAGCGAGGTCTAGCTCAAAGGGGATCTGGCTGGTACCTGGCGGGGGGGGGGGGTCCTTCGGGCCACTGCTCCTCCCAGTCCTTCAGTGCATGTCACAAAGGTGGCCCATAGGACACAGGTTCTCTCTCTCCCCCCAGGCAATACCCTAACCCTTGTGCCACTGATTCTCTCTGGTTGCATGAATTCTGTGGTGCCTTGAGACCCCCATGGAGTGGGTCTCAAAAGCAGCCTTGACTCTGCCTAAGGCTTTCTGAGGATGTGGGATCTGGGGGCCTGAACCCCCTTAAGCAGAGTTGGGAACTGAACCCAAGGCTCCCCCTGCTTATAAATGAGAGAAACAGGCCCTTTTAACGAACAGAGGGGTCACCACACCCTTGAGGAGTGTGTTGCTGAATCTCAGAGACGTAGCAGTACTTTTTAACTGATTAATGGTAACTCCAAAAGCAACATAACTTAAGCTCTGATCTCAGTAACGTGACTTTCCCAGGGTTGTGAGGAAAACCTGTGGCCCTAAGGGCTCCATTTGGGGTGGAGTCTTAAGTCAGTCTCTGGTTCGCTTGAAACCTCATCAAAAATCATGCAGCGCTCTGATCAGTCCTGACCTGAAGTCAGACTGGTACAGCCCCAGCTTGGAAATTATCTCACCTCCCTTTGCACATCTAAACATTTACCATTCAATCCAACCTAGCCATGTAAGGTCCTGCTATGGCCAGTAGAGATAGATACCTGCAGGTGGTAAATCATTCTACCCTGAGAGAGATGTCTAAGCAGGTACCTGTCTCTCCACTTGGTCTACAGATGGGCTAGATGGCTAGCTCAGGCTAGGTGGCTAAGGATGAATGAATTGAATCTCAGTCTAAGCCACAGAGTCTTAGTCTTCCCAGCATAGCCGCTCTGGCTAGATGAAAACAGCATTTTCTCTAACATACGCACTCATCATGGTGGTTCTGGGTAGCCATCAGATATAATCCTGTTTTCACTGAGCAACCTCTAGACATAAAGGCTATAGCCAAAGCTGCTATTTCAGCTTTCCATTTCTGCCGTGAATAAGGATGTAGCATGCTGAGAAGTTGTACTTTCTGCTACGTGAGGCTATTATTCTTGTTTTCTGGGCTCCGTCACCGGGGGAAAGGTCTATGGAAAAGGTGTGTCTATCTCTCATTTGGCACCAGGCACTGTCAGGCTTGGGAACGGTCTGATCTTTATTATCAAAATATTCCCTGGCCTCAAAATTACCACGTAAAATTCTATAGCTCATGCAGAAAATCAGACTAAATAATCATAATGGTCCCTCCTGGCTATTCAAGATCTTGTTCCTCCCTACATTAGTTTTACCCCTTTTGATCCCTCTTACTTCATATAATTATGAGGGAGTATTGAAGCTTCTGAAATCATGGCTTTAAATCCACCTCTGAGATATCCCTGTGCAGGTACTAGGAAGCACTTCTTCTGATGAGCTCTTACTCAAGGGATCAACATGCAATGAGTACAAGTCCTTCCTTTACAGGAGCCTGATAACCATAGATTATATCTGTGAAAGAAAATGATCGTAGGCCCTAGGGACCATTGTGCCCTATGTTGTGCGTAAAATCACTTACCAGCGCCAGTGCCTCAGCCCTCCGGTTTTCCTCTGGCCTTACACAGACACATTTTTTTTCTTTAATTTTGTTGTTGCTGCAGCTTAAATCCCACCACCCCCACGTGGCTCTTTCGAAGTGTGCAATTCACAGCTGAACGTGAGGTGAAGTCGCAACCCAAATCTTAGAGAGCTGACTCACGAACGGCTCTGCCTCTCTCCGAACACCTTCCCCCTTCTCCTCTGCCCACAAACCCTCCCTGCTTGCAGCATGTGTTGGAAAGGTGTTGTCATGGAGAACATTCATGGGCAGGAAGGAAGCGAGGGGAGCAGGCCAGGAGCCGTTACTGCCACCTGCTTGGGTGTTCACGCCAAAGGGCAACCCAGCTAAAACAAAAAATGTCACCAGCGCGCAGCCGCCCAAGCTGAGCCCATCGCTGGCCCCTTCATCCACTCTTTGGTCTCGCACGTGGGGGTGAGGGAACGGGACCTTCTGAGCAGTGTCCCGCATAGGAGCCCCGGACAATGGCAGCGATAGGATGGTGCCAGCAAGGGCTGAGCACACATTGTGCTGGATGTGCTCTGCGCCCCACTGCCTCTGCAGCATGCCATTCTTCCCACATACGTTGCTGTACCCACCCAATTTTGAAAAAAGCCTTGGCTGCCTGCCCCGCTGCTCCAAAATTTGCATCTTTATCCTGAATTAAACCCCAGTCCAAAGTCTGCTAATATTTTTTTTTTATTATTATTGCTGTTTGGAAGAAGCGGTCTCTAATAGCTTAATGCCCTGGAAAGGCTCCTAAGCAAGCGTCAGCACAGCAAGAGGGAGGTGGGCTTGTTGTTCCTCGCTTAATCTAGCTTGGGCAAGTTAAAACCAGCAGTGCAAATGCCACGACAGAGACGTTAACTCACATTAACAACCACAGCACTAAGCCATGCTCTCTGGAAGTTTTGTTTTCTGGCTACATTCATGTGCTAATGTCCAGGACATGTATGTCTTTGCGTAAAACCAGATTTTCTGAAGTGAAGGATCACTTGCAAGGAAGAGGGAGGAAAGGCTGCTTGTGGGGGTGCCTGATAGCAAAGGGGTGAAGGACCACGCACAGGGTGGGAGAGGGAAATGAGAAAGGAGCCCCTGTTACTCCTAGGGGAGGGCAGGATGAGCTCCTAAGGTTCAATGAACTGCCTGGTGCTTGTGTGTGCAAGTCACACTTTCCTTTTACCATGCAGATATTTTGCTTTCATGCTTGTTTTTTTTTTTTTTTTTACATATGGTATTATTACCTTTGCATGCACAGTGTAACCTAACTCTGGGACCTGGCTCAACTTCCTTTCTGTCCAGGGGCCATTTGGATAGAGTTCAGCAACTTACTGCGTGACACTATCAGAAAAATGGCCAATGTGAAGGGAGCATTGTACCCGGTGCCTTTATGGGTATGACTTCACATTGATCAACACTGGATCTGCATTATTAAATCAAAGCAGTAAGAAAATGAGAAATGGAAAATAAAACATCCTCTTTAAATGTTAACTCCTGCACATGTTCCAAAAAGCAGAAGAAAGATGGCTGTTGTCAACTCTGTGTACACATTTATTCTAAATGGGGCTAAATACCACCGAAAATGTTGGTTTGTTGTGCTGGGAGTATTTTAAGCTCTGGGGCTAGATAGTCTGCTACTGGTAAACCGTCTCCTGGGACCTGTTGCCTGTTGCTACTCATTAAAATAACTGCTACCTACCATGGTCTGAAGAGCCAGAAGCAGGTGACCAAGGTATGTCAAATAGACGTGACCTTTTCTCAACATATCTGGAAACTAGAGTCATTCAAAATTGAAGTAAGCTATTGAGAGTTGAGGAGGACCCATATGCTGTCCCAAGGTCTGGTGAATGCTACGTAATCAGAGAGTAAAGGGTCCTCCGTGTCAAATGAGAGGACCATGAACTTAAGTGAGTTTGTTCCTATTAGCTTGGCGTGTTTTAGGTACAGGACGCATCATTTGGCTCTGAATCCAAAGGTAATTTTGTTATTGCATATTTTATGACTGTTTACAAAAGTCCTCGGTCCTTAGCTGGTCTACATAGATCCCCTAGTAGATTTAAGTGCCATAAAGTTGAGCTTAATTTGTAGGTATTTTCTCCACTACACAGCATAGCACTATGAAAAGATACCTGGAAGCAGTTCAGCTGGGTCAGCCTGGGCCTACTTGCTTTGCTAGCTCAGATTGCGCTAAACAGCATTGCTCTGTATGGGGTGAATGGCCCCCAAGTACTTCCCATCCACTGGCGTCTGCAGCCTTGAGTTAGTCTTTCTCTGCATTAGATTTGACCCAGATCAGTACTGAGTGAAGGATGTTGTTTGATTGATGCTCAGTGGCTTGTTTGATAACCATGGCATTGCTACTGAAACATCATTCGCATTACCAAAAAGAGAGGTGAGATGTTCGTGTGTAAGGAACAGGGAACGGATGCTGGAATTCTGGACTCTGTTCCCAGCTGTTCTGCAGACTTCCTTTGTGATCGGGACGGAGTCGGTTAATCTCTTGGTACGTCAGTTCACCATTTGATAATAATCCTTCCTTCCTCCTACTCTTTGTGTTGTCTATTTAGCTTGTAAAGTCTCCAAGGCAGGAAGTGTCCTTGTGATGTGCCTTGGCTGGCATCGCAAGGCCATTGTCAGGTGAAGAACTTTTTAGTGTGTGTGTATTGGAAATGGCTCACAGATGTGATAGCCAGAACCAGAACCTTTGTCAAGCACAGAGAGGAGCGGAGCCAGAGCTTGAATGGGCAGGAAGACTAAACTCGTCATGCAAAGAAGTGCTGCCCTGAGGCGAGATGAGGGAATTGTAGGGGAACTTACCTTGCCAATGCTCCCGCTCTAGCTGTTCATAAAAGATTGTATATCATGCTCTAGGGCTGGCAAGCCAGGACGTATCTACTTAAAAATGAATTCTGATAGAGACTGGATGCCATTTCTGTGCCTCAGGCTGTTCTAACCTATTCTCCTTCAGTAACAATTCTCATAGGATCCAAATCCAAAGTACAGTTCTAGCCATCCGGAGATGTAGGAGCCGTTGTAAAATCTGCAGGCAACCATGCTGGCAACTGAGGAGTTGCCTCTGGGCCTGGCATGTGCTTAAACTACTCATGAGCTATCTGTGCTCCTCAGCAAGATTTCCATCCTTGTTTGAGTCATCTTTTATTTCAAGAATTGTTTGCATTTTTATGTCTCTGAGAGTAGGTCTCGTGGGAATCCTTCCCCAGCTCTCTGCATTGACCTCCTGTACTTCCAGCACATAACCCCTTCTCAGGAGAGGTAATTTCATCCTCCATTATAAATATATGAATCAACACCTTAAACTTTTATGGTACTTTTCCTGAATCTCTCTTGCTAAAAGTATAGAAAGCTACACTTTTCACAGTAGGTTAGCGGTGGACTTGAACAGAGTAGCCATGCATCAGGATCAGATAGTTGCCTTTAAGGTGTCAGGGTATTAGCTGAGTCCTACCCCAGATGTGTTCCAGGTGGTAGTTAGCTTGAACCCAGCTAGTTAGCTTAAAGGTAGCTATATAAAAGACATCTAGTCTAACCAAGTAGTCTAGAGAGACAGATCCCTCAGAAATAGCATAGATAAATGACATAGGATGGGGTGAAATGTCTTCTGAAGGTACTGTTATTGCTGTCTCGTGGCCCTGCTGGGAGGCCAGACACCTCTCTCAGAGTAGGTGAATAACTTTTACACGCCTGGAATGAGTTTATTCGCACCTTAACTACGGTAAGGGAGGCTGTGAAAGCAAAACAAAGGCATGCCTACGTATACTTAGAGCAGTGCCTGCAAATCCAAACATTTTACTCTATGCAAGCGTAGGAATTTGTAACTAGTACCTGCCAAAGCCCATTTTGACTTATCTGAAGTTTTGAAATAAACTATGCAGCCATGTATGTGCACACACACGAATAATCACGTTTCTGAAAATAATCTAACGTAACTTTAAATAAGAACCCATAATGTCACTGGTCTTTCAGTGGAAAGGTAGATAGATGGAAGTTGCTCACATTCTTCATTCATTAGACTTTCCGGGTAGATGCTGCTTCCTATAGCTACAAACCAAGGCAAAGATAGCAAGACCCATAAATGCATAGCTAATTTACAGATATTAAAGGCCTTTGCACTTGTATGTGATCCACTAGCCACCTGTGTGATAACACGTCTAGAGATGTATCATCTGATATTACATATTATTCAAGTCAGCTGTTTAGGCTGCATAGGTTGAATTCATGTGCCCCCTAAAATATCCTGAAGACATTATGACATTATATTTCCACTAAAATGAGATGAAAGTGCTAGCCAGAGTTAGAGTATTTCCGCACTTCTGCCTTGTGTGACTTTTCCTGTGACCCTCTTGTCCTTTGAATTGCTCAGATACCTTCATCCATGAAATATATGAAAGAACAAGCTTACAGTGCCAGGCCATTGGGCAGGTAAATTACCAAAAGTTTGCAAAAATGTTTGGAAAGTCCTCAGACAGGGACTATCAGAGCAGTGAAATACGAGGTCCTGGGAAGCCTACTGTCCGTGCTGGCCCTCATGCTAGCCTTCCTGCTCCCTCCTCGCTACACGAGCTGTCGGACAATTTTGTCTGCCTCACCCCGGAGAGCAAGAGGAGGCTCAGGAAGGGCTCTCAGGGACCAGCCCCAGCCTTTCACCTGTGTTGGTGCTCTGCAGCTTCAGGGGGAGCAGAGTGGCTCCGGTGGGAAAGGACAGCTGCTTGGGGCTCCTTGCTGGGAAAGAAATGGACAGCGGGGCACCACCTCCTGGCTCCTTGACTAAAATCAGTGCGTCTCATGCTCCCCTCTGATGTGGTTTGCGCTTTACCAGAAATGCTGCAGCTGCTAGACCCAAAGAACGGCCGGAGCTCTAGACGGAAAATGTAACTGAGTCTTGCTGATTTGCAATAGTGTTGCTCCATCCTGGGTGTTATCCTGAGAAACTGAAATTCCTCAGTCCCTTAGGGCTTGTGGTGAAGTGAATGGCAAGGCCTTAATCACTTCAAGGGGAACAAAACTGGGCTTTTATTCAAGTAGGTGTTCTTTTTTCCCCTCCCATAAATGCTATAAGGTCATATCCTCCACTGAAATCACGCAGTATCTTTTGTATTTGTTAACGATAATTTCCCTGCCCCTGCTCCAACACGCAAATCAACACACACGCACGCACACACATATATGCACAGAGTAAAAGCAAAAAAAAAAAAGTTCTTTTTCTGAAGTCATTTTGGCCAGACTCCTTTTATTTAATAGGAAAATTGTGATACAGTGCAACAATACAGCATGCATGCCAGAACAAGAAGAATGCCACTTTTGTGTAGGTAGGGAAATAGTTGTGATGCACTAAAGAGATATTGTTTTTCCATCACTGTAGCCAAACTTTACACTTAGCTTCTCATGTAGAGAGAGGGTGTGACAATAGATAGGATGTAGACTTTGAAACTCCATCTCCGCAGAGAAAAGACAGATGGGATCCAGCTGGCGGATATCACACACATTTTCTGTTCTCCTTGATATCTGTGGATCTGATAAACATGGAAGAATAACAAGCCTTTATAGAATGCAGATGAACAGAGGAGTCTATCTATCCGCATGTAAAAGAGAAGGGCCTTAGTTTCCTGAATACTTATTTCTGTTAAAGTATATTTAACTCCCACAATCTCATAAAAAGAGAATCTGCCAATTTAAAGTACATATTTTATTATATATCACACAAATTTATTGACTCCCATGCCTGCTAGTATCCTGATCTCATTTAACTTCATGTCATGTTAGATTCATATTGATAGCCAGGAAAAGCGACGGAGGGGGAGGATGCTCAGACTGAGCTCACCAGGTTGTGTGAATCTTTGTCTTTGAGAACATGACTGGTAGTCTGTGATCATTCAAAATCTGCACCCTGTTTTTAAAATAAAATCTTAGAAACCTGGGAATAATGTGCTAAGACAAATGTTGTCTAGTGATGGGAACCAGGAAATGGTAGCTGCGAATACCTGAGTCTATGCATGACTCATCCAGTGACCTCCTTTGGCTTAGCTGCGTCCTCCTGTAACCTCTTCATCTTCTCTGTCTCAGACAGACTTGCAAGGCTTTGTTACTCCTAGCATTTTGTGATGTGATTTTTGTGCTTCCTAGAAAAAGTGCAGCTATTAATGAGAGAAGAGGCCTAATTCAAGATCTGTTGTTTCACAGGGTTTTACTGTTCTTTTCATCTGTGCTGATATTGGGTCTGATTCTAATATGATTTTGATTAATACAGGATGAATTTTGATCTCCTTTTACCCAGTAGGACAGCACTGTCTTCTGGCTACCAGATTTCAAGCCAAGACAACAAACCCGGAACAGTTAAATACCTAAAACCAGAAGCACTTCTTAGAAGATTTGCCCAAAGCTGACTGCACAGAGTAGGAAAAGTCTACTGATAACTTTTATTGAACTACTTTCTTTCTCTCTCATATATTTTTTGCCTTAGCCCTTCAAAATGAAATTCTGATTTTGTAACCTCTAGCTCCGATGCCAGCAGAGAGGTGCTTATATATATATACACATGTGGAAGCATGTGAATAGTTTTATTGAAGTTAAAATTTTGCTTGAAGTTAAGCATGGTACGTATTCTGTTGAATCTAGGCCTAAATTCCCCAATGCCTTTGCCTCCTGTGCACTCTAGTGCACACTGGAAGCACCTCCTGAGTTCCAGCTCTGCTTTTCCTATTCAGGGCAGCAAGCATCTGCTGTATTTTTCCACCTGACATCTAAAAAACACAGACCAGGAGATAACTGCTTCCCCCTTGAAGAACAAACAGGGTTTTGCAGATGATAGGTTTCATCTGCCTGATAGCACTACAACCATAAAAGAAGAAATTGGTTAAGAAATACCTCTTTTTAGAGGAATTGTTTTCTGTGCCCTTTATATTTTGCTCGGTGCTTCCTGAAGTCAGTCAGTGACCTTCCTAACATTATTTCCCTGTTTTCACCCAATAAAGATCATGTAGGTTATAGTGTGTCTAGATAATACAATATATTGAGGGCTTTGGGAACATTCTTAACCTGTGGTTGTTTTCACCGTTTTCCTGTTCAGGTTTCAAGGGTCCTTGGTTTATCTGCTTTTTTACCTCTTTCTTTTAGCCAAGTTTGATTTAGATTTAAAAGGTTCTGGGAGAGAAAAGGGCAAAAAAAGGCCACATCAATATTGCCTCTTAATGCATGGAAGGGTTCCCCAGTAACACATGCACTACAGAGGATTTCCTGTTTTACTGCTTTAAATAGACTTCATGCATCATTTGGGATGCCTGAATTCTAAATGTCAGTTCTGTACAAGCAAACAGTCTGGAAAAAAGGCAAATCAGACCCAAACCTGTAAGAATAAGATGTGAATCTGGCACTTAGGAAGAACCAAGATGGAACGGTGGCAAGCTTTGTGATAATCACATGCCACGGAGAAGCTCTTCTTGTGCAACACGGTATATATTTATTTGTTCCTAAACTAGCTGATTTGGAAAGTTTATTAGTTCATGCTTTGTAAATAACCAGGTTCAACTGCCGAAACTTTCAAATTGATATCATAAAGGTAATGCCACACTGCTGTAGCCAACAGCTGGGTTGTTTCCCCAAGGAAATAAGTGCTTAAAGTTTTGCTTTCCCAGCCCACCTTCTCTGGAACTCACTTTTTGCACTTGCACCTGTAACAGCCACACAGTGTAGGTATCTTCTGAAAAATTTGTCCCTAAGTCTGAATTTTGTTCCAGACTCTTAAATGCTGCAAGCATGAACCCCTTGCTGCAACTTGCCAATAGCAAAGAGTAGCAAGATGAAAGCAAAACGCATTAAAGTCCTGAGTGGTCTAAGAAAAGCTTATCTTGTTGTTGTACAGTATACAAGGTTGTAGACTCACCATTCATGTCACCTTGAACTATAATGGCTGTTGACAGTGAAAACACCAGGCTCTGCAATAAACAATTGAGAAACAAAACCAAGGAAGTGAGTGAAAACAAAGAAACTTCATCTCAGTGTGAAAATATTCTTTCTTACTGTTTAAGGATGTTTTTTTTCTTCCACATCTCATCGCACTCTCTCTGTAGAGTTTGTATGTCTCCATTGCTCATGGATGACTGTTACACTGTCCTCTGGTTTGGTCCCAGCTGAGACATATTGGCCTGAATCATACGCTCTGCACACTGGGAGTCAACCCATTGGGGTCATGAGCTGGTGGAGGCTGGAAAGAGCCACGTCCATGGGGTGAAACGTGGGCTGGAGAGGATATTGACTTACCATGGACAATAAATGAACTTCTGCAGGAAATGCTGTTGGAGCAGGTCACGAGAAAGATAAAAACAAACAAGGCCTAGCAGTTCAAATAGGGTCATCTACCCTATTCTACCACACCAGTTCATTAGGGAGGGCTGTTAAATAATCCTCAAATCTTTGAGTCATTTTTTTGGGGTGCCTTTTAAGGGCTTGAAAGACTTATGAGCACACAATCATTATTTATTGCTAAAACATACCTTAATGGCTTGGGCCTAACTTACTCTTAGGCTAAGCATTAGTGCTCTTAACACCTGCTCTGCACTGTACCCTTCTGAGAGTGAGTCTCTGCTGGCCTGGTACCTGTCAATCAGGTGGGAAAATGTTGGCATGTTGCTTCTTGGGACAGGCTGAGCCTTGACCTTGCTGATCTTCTGCTTCTTTCTCCTTTCTGCTTCTTCTCTTAGGTTTTTACATCTTCTGATGTTTCTTCCTTTTTCTCTGAAGCTTTGATGATTTCACATCTTCATTTTTAACTGTTGCTAATTAGCATTGACTCATCCATCCCACTATTGTGTTCTGCTTTCACACCTTGCAAGACTTAGTGAGGTTAGTGTGCTCCCACTCACAGACTACGGTGAGCAGGCTTACACAGCTCATCACAGCCCAGGAGCAACAGCTGATGGGCTCTGGGTCCTGGTTAGAGTGGAGGATTTCCTTCAAAACTGCAGATTAGAACTATATTCTGGATGGATATTCTGGATGAAGTAAGGGGGCTTGGACTCCACGGACACAAATCACTGACTCATCTCTGCCTAGACAACATCCAAACTGGAAAAGGGATCCTTTCAATACCCTAAGCACTTACGCATCTGACTTACAAAAAAGGTGCAATTTATGATTCAGTTCCTATAGCTTTTCCCCTTCCCAGATCTTTCTGCCATCTTCCCCACTATGTATTTCGTACCACTCCAAATGCCACCCATTTGATCCCCGTCAATGGTAGGTCATCAGAGCTAGGCTTCAGAAAATGGGGAGAGGAGGAGAACTGCAGTTCTGGGACTTCAATCTTAGCAGAAACATTCCACAACATATTCTGTGCCCCAGAATGGGAAGCCTCAATGCAGCATTGGCCTGTCACACCAGGGCTGCAGTCTCACATAATCAGTATCCTGTAGCAGATATTCTGCTGGTGTTCCCCGTTTACTGTGAGGTAGCTCACGGGAGCTATACCAAGCAAAGGTAAGTTTTAAATGAGTTTAAACTCTAAATATAAATGAGAAGAGAATCTGGCATCGATTCGCTTGCTTTGGCTACACTATTCCCACTGCACTGGAAAGAAGAAGAAAGAATTTTCATTGCTAACTTCCTTCTTTTATCCCCCACACAGTTTTCTTTCAAGCTTTCTGATTATTTCATTGTGAAAAAGGGGTGGAAATGTCAAAGATAGACACAAGGTGAACGAAAAACATCCCTGGGATTCAGCAGCAAGTAACTTGTCAACCTGACTGCTTTTCCCAGAGACATGAAAAAACTGTCTGTGAAGAGGAGAGGAAGAAAACACAGATAGTGAAGGGCCCTTTAATCTAGCAGAAAAGAGGCATCACAGAAACCAAATTAAAGCCAGACTCATTCATATGAAAAATAAGTTAGCAGCAAGGATGATTAACCATTGGAACAAAGTACAGAAGGAAGCTGTAAAATTATTCCCCATGTCCTGGTGTCTTCAGATCAAGACTGTCTTCTGTCCTGTAAAATATGCTTTGATCAAAGAAATTCTTGAGCTTGACACAAGAGGAGGTCAGAGTAGATAAGGTGATCATTCCTCTGACCTTAAAATTCTACAAATATGTACCTTCTGAGAGAAAGGCCAGTCTGTGGCTACGATCTGGCACAGGGACACCAGAAATTTCGGTTCAAGGTCTGGCTCTGTTACAGATTTCCACCACAAGCAAGTTGTGTAGTTCATCTGTGCCTCTGTTACCCATCTGTAAAATCTGAAACCTCTTCTGTTTAGCTTGCTAGCGATTTGGGGCAAGAAAAGCAACTTATTAGGTGTGTATTCAGACCTTTCTTAAAGGAAAGTCTGTGAGCATCACTGCAAAGCACATGTTCCCATAAGGAAGATGCAGAAGGAAAGTATGCTGGTAAGAAGGCAAGAAAACGCTTAGCTTTCATCAGTAGCTTCCTGAGCGCAGTAAAAAGGCAACACATCAGAGCACAGGGATGGTCACTCAGCCAGAGAGTTATGATTTCATCTCAGGATGCTTCTGAATGCAAATAGCATCCAAGGCCTCCTCATGAGGGAGCCTTTCACTTCCTCCAGCGGCATTTGTAACATTGCACTTGTTTATGTTCTGAACAACAATAATCAAATGACCAGTGTCTGTCTCTGTCCATGCACAATGAAGACGTGTGCTCTCTTTGCTTAGCTAACAAACTTTGTGAGCTTCTGCCAAGAATAGAAAGATCATCTTGAATGGCTGGATCAAATTCAAACCACGTTCCAGAGAACTGGAAAGCTCACAGCCTTGTCCCCTGCCCAGCTGCTCCTCCCTTCCTTAGATCTTCATTGTGGTGTCCATCAGGCTATATAGCTGCTGGAGCTGAATTAATAGAGTGCTCCACCTGGTAGCTAGACACACTTCTGGTTCTGCAGTCTGCCCAACACCAGAGCTGAAATGTGAAGAGTCTTTCATAGCATGTAGAAAGCACATTTTAGGAAATAATCTGAGCAGGAGCTGGGGTCCTACTTAGCCGGAGAGAAAAGGACCGTATCGCAGCTGGAACCTCATAGTAACATCTCAGTGACTCCTTATGTGAACTACTAGTTATGTCCGCTCTGGAAAGAATGGGAATTTTTGCAGCAATCAGCTGCTAAGCTTGCAAGTACACACTAGATGGTGACCAACATGGACTTGCATATGCAGCAACATATATGTCTTCTATGCATAAAACTTATAACATCTGTCATATATATGCTATATATAACAGCAGCACTTTAATATGTAAAAGAAAGAGCTGTCTATAATGACTTCAGCAATGAGTTACAGTCTCACTGAGGTGTCTTATTTAAAGAGAGAAAACAGCTTAGGAAACAGCTAACAAAAGAAAGCAATAGCCACCAATACACAGGATTTCCAGGGCTGCTGTAGGGGTTACCAGGCAAACATAGGCGAATACTGTACACAGGTCCACACTATTCCTAATAAACCTCATAAAGCTACAGGTAGGACCAGTGACAGAATGAGGCAGAAAGGTTAGAGAAGGTGAGGAAAAGACAGCTGGGGGGATAAGTGGAGAACTGTATCAGAAATACAGTCAGACACAGCTCCACAGAGCTAAAAGATGCACTTGCATCGCCTTGCCAATCCCCCCTTGGCACAATGTCTCTGTATGTGATCCTCTTAGTCTATCACTGGTTCTCTGTGATATGTGTCTATCTGGTTTCTCATGGCCGCAATAAACCCTTCTACCGAACTAATCTCATTTAACAGTTCCACTGACTTGAAAAGAACTTTAGTAAGATTGCTGTGCAATTTCTGCTGGCATTATTATGGCTGTATCACTTGTCAGTTTTTGTAAACAAGATAAATATAGTTAAACTTAAAGCATCAGATATGAAGAAATTTGGCATGTTATAGCAGCTCATCAGAAATATTTCTTGACAGGTACCTCATAAAAAAGGAAACAAGAGGATGCCAGAGAGGATAACAACTGCAAGTTTTTCTTTTGCAAAAGAATATTTTTGCCCAGAAAGGCTGCAAAAACTTAATGCTCACTACCATGCCTTTTTAGCCCCATATCTAATTCTGCTGTCACACACAGCAGCCTGTACCTGGACTGACTTCCCCAAAACAGTGAATTTTGGTATCAGCCTCAGTATCTTACGGTATTTCTCATCTCAGAGTGTATCAGAGGTGAGACCACTGGAATCCAGCTACCTTAAGGCTGGAGGATAAAAGACAAAACAGCAGGAGGCATGCAAAGCTGCAAGGGAGGGGGGAAATGTTCCTCATAGGGCACAGGGAAAACCCCTACATGCAACTGATTTTTAACATGCTTGTGCAGCAAGGGGACATCTCATTCGAAGGGCTTGTGTGAAAGACCATCGCCCACTCTTCCCCACACAAGTGGTTGGTTTGTGCCTGCAGCTACTGTACACTCAAAGGAAGACAAGAATCTCCCCTCTAGCACCTGCATGAAAAGACCAAGCCCAACAAATCTCCCCACACCCAGGAAGTACCCACGCTCCCTTATCACCTCTGGGAGCAAGTCGCTGGAAAGGGGGGAAGGGAGAGGGTATTCACAGCCCTACACGTGGGCTGACGAAGGAGGATGAATGGGTGCCTTGGTGGTTAGACGCACTGAAGGGTGCCGCACGCAAGAGGCAGGGGGAATTACAAGCTCAGGAGCGGTCCATGGCGTAACTCCAGGTACCCCTTGCTGCAGAGTCCTGAGCCCTCTCAGACCACATGGAGGTTAACTGTAATGACAAAAGCCGTGAGTCACCTGTGCTGAGATCTGAACTGCTGTTCCAGGGAGTGTGGATGCTTCCTAACCTGAGCTTGGCCTGGTCTCTTGAAGATTCAGAGTTCAAAAGTCAAAGTCACAGCAGAGACTGCATTAGCTCCTAGATAGCGAGGGAAAAACAGCCCTAACTGTCTTCCATAGCACCAGTAAAAATAGCTAGATTATAAAGGCTAGTACCAGAGGTCAAGGCATTGATGCTCAGAAGATGAAATGGTTGCTTTCCACCATATTCCGAGCACTGCACAGTCCCTAAGGAATTCCAATAACTATACACAACTCTTGTCTCTTGTGCAACTGGCCAATATAATGGGATGGATTTTTAGCATTAGGAGTCTGGGAAATGTAATGATCTAACTTTTTCTTTTTTTTTGGTGCACACACGGAAATAGTGGATATCACAGATGCACCAGAGATGCTTGTGAGGAGTGGTTCTGAGGTTTGAGGGTGACAAACTAGGCAGGCAGATTAGGATAATATGGTCAAGTAAAGGTCTATTTGCCTTAGAACATGTTGCTTTTGCTGAACTAAAATTCTTATCTCTCCATACTCTAACAGAGGGAACGTTTCAGGATTGCTTCCCCTATTGCGGTGGAAAAACATGCAACATTTGCGATGAGATCAGATGGAAAAATGGTTTTCTGACTTAGACCAGAATAACCTAGCTCATTATATTATCTTCAACAATTTCAATTTCCCTCAAAGAAGTAGTAAAGATTCTCGCTAGGGCTGTAAGTGTCTTTCCACAGTCTGAGATAAATCAGTTTGAATCTCATTCTAGACTCATGCTAAAGGCCACTTTCAGTTGATCCTTGTGTAAATAGGATCCTTGTGTAAATAAATCCTCCTTCAAGACAGGAAGATAGAGGTGGTCAAAGGTGATGTCAGCTACTGCACTTCCTTCTAGGCTGTAGGTTATGAAGCCAATGCACCTAAACTACCACAGGTCTTAACCATGTTTGCTCCAGATGAGCTTTGGACAAAGAAACATCTGCAGGCTCAAATGAGTCAGGATACATGATTCTGGAACCCCAAATTATCTGATGCTCAGAAGCAATCAGGGAAAATAAGTAAGAGAGAAACTTTTAGCTAAAATGAGCTCACTGCTGTTCTCATCAGCTGGGGTGTAGGAGGCTCTCTACTGTTTCCCTTACCAGACCATCTGAGTATGGTTGTAAGTATGGTTTTAACGGGCAACATATGCAAACAGAGAGTATTTTCCCACTTCCAGCATTCCTTCATTAGTTAAATTCTCTTGCACTAATTTTGGGAAACATCAATAAATAACCTTTAAAAAATCTGTTTTAGTATCTTAGCATACGAAAACAGCTGTGATGTGTTGTATATCAGCCAGTCATTGTTGATCGGAATATTAATTTTCAAAATTTATGTACTTTCTGAAGATTTACAGCCTTCTTTTAGCTAATTAGGAGTCTCTATCTATAACAGACAATAATTTACTTTATAGATAATTTAGTCCTCAGAATACTGATCATCAAATGGCCATGATCCTTCAGTGTTCACACAGAGACATTTCCAGATCTTTTAGGACTGTAACACGAAACTAAGTAACTGAATATGTACATTGGAAGGCTCAGAGAACTGCCTCTCTCTCACTTGTTTTTGGCTACTTAAATAAGTTATATTTCAAATACCTCCTCACTGAAGGAACAAGGGAAGAAGCACTGGTATAATTCTTCTAGGAGAAAAAATCTTCACGACTTTCTAACATACTTTAGGTATTGGTAGCAATCTTCTTTAATATGACTGCTACTGTTACTCAGAGTTGTCCTGAGGCCATTCAGCTACAGCCAGGGAGACCAAATTGGATTTAAACCAGTTTTACTTTCCTCAGCCTCTGACCTCCTGTGTGGGATACAGCTGGGCTGGACCTGAGCTGGCCTTTGGTGGGACAGCTTCAGCTGCTTTGAAGTTATTGCAATGCCAGTGACAACCAATTGCAAGGATGGCGGGGGCAGACAGTGTGAGCTGAGGAATATTATGTTAAGAATACATTAAAAAGTACAGTCAGAGGCTGGTGGATAAGAAAATACTTTCACTGCTATGCCACCTTCAACCCCAACTACAGCAATAAGCTATGTCTCTCTTCCTTTCTCAGCTGATGGTGCAGGAGACCCTGTAGCTCTTTCGTTCGTAGTTATCAGAACAGCTCCTGAACTGTGTAGGATCCTGCTCATTCTGGTTTTCATCACCTGCAGCAAGTGGACGTGAACCCACAACATCCTTAACTGCATTCCATTCCAACCAAAACACAAAAGCTAATCATATGGTTCCAAGTCCTTTGGCTGCCTCAGAAGGAAAGATTTATGACTTCTAAGACTTGGCTAGGCCATTATTGCTCATTCATTGTGTTTGCCTGCAAGTTATGACTGTTCTTTCCATTTAATTTTTAATGCAGCTATAGCCTTACCTCACTAAGCTCCAGTAAAACTGTAAAGGCGTTGGCTGTTACGAGGAATTCACAATCTCTCAGCAAAAGCAGCATGTGCAAGCATGGTTTCTCCTTATTGCATGACAGTTCAGAACACCTTTACTCTGACATTTATGCAAGACCACGTTTTTCTTTAAAACAAGGGTATGGTTTTAATTTGCTCCCATCAGAGCCAGAGAAAATAATAAAATTTCCCAGACAAAGGAATAAGAATTCACCGAACATGTCTGAATCACACATTATGGGTCTAGATGTGGTTTATTGTTATTCACAAAGCTCACTGCTGTTCTTATCTAGCATTTCTCTTCTGTTTCATTTTTGCTGAGTACGCATCATCTTGGTATTAGAAGTCTAAATCCTGAGAGGAGCTTTGATATTTCTATTCCTTAGATTTTAACCCAAATCAGATGCTATTACTGTGATACCGAAATTGGTTACTTAAGATGTCTCCTCCATTCCGGTGTGCCTAGTTCGGTAAGGTAAACTGCCGCTTCTTTCTAGCCTCCAAAACACGTAGGTCCCATGTGTAGGCATACCTGAACTGAAAAGCCTGATGTCAAATAGCAGACTACCTGCATCGAGACCACCATCCAACCACAGAAAAAAATTTTCAAACATAGGCAGGAGTCTATCTATTGCCATCAGTAGAGTCTGAGACATGGTGTGTAGACGTCCAAAGAGAACACCAAAATATGTGTCTTAGAGTCCAGGATTCATCCAAAATGCAGGAGATGCCTGCATTCCTCCGAACCATCAAAGATTTCCTGAAGGAATAAGAAGTGCTTGACGCTTCCGAAGAAGAGGCAAGAGTGGAGCGATGCTATTGCAAATCCACATGATCCAGGTTCAATTTCTGTCTTTCCCAACCAGTTGCTTCAAGTCCAGCAGCTGCAACACTTCTGGTAAAGTGCAAACCACATCAGAGGGGAGCATGAGACGCACTGGTTTTAGCCAAGCATCCGGGAGGTTGTGCCTCACCCTCTGCTCCTTTCTCAGCAAACAGCACCAAGCAGCAGTCCTTTCACACCGGAGTCACTCTGTTCCTCGAGCTGCAGAGCACTGACACACGTGAAATCACTGAGAGCCCTTCCTGAGCCTTCTCTTGCTCCCTGGGGTGAGGCAGCTGGTGTAGCAAGGAGGGAGCAGGAAGGCCAGCACAAGGGCCTGCACTTGGTCTAGCTCAGAGTGTCTAGATCGACACATTGGTCCATTCAAAGGACACTTGGGTCCAGACTTCTCCAATTCTTCGTCTTTGAGACCCTTGGTAGTACACTAATGATTTTGCAAATCTTTGTTAATTTATCTGCCTGATTGCTTGGCAAAGTAAGCCTATATTCTTTTATGTATCTCATGGATGAAGATATTTGAAGTGTCGAGTCACTTGTTATAACATGGCAGAGCTAGGTGATGGGATGCTGGTACTACTACTACTCTGACCATCACGTTTTCTTTTCTGACAAACAGACCCCACAGAGTGATGACAACATGCATCACTGGGTTCACCACTGCCTTTTGAGAAGATGTCTGATCTATTAAAATTAGGCTATGTGGAATAGTATAAACTCAGTAACTTTGACCAAATCTTTGCAACTACATTTCATGAAATAATCCGTTTCCAGTAGCAGCAGAGATGCAGCGGAGATAGCTGGCTTGGCTCGCCACACCACCAGGGCCTGACGTGTTCCTCCTACCCTATTCCGTATCAGTAAAGCAAAACAAGCTCCACCTTGGTTGGGGGCTCACAGACCCACCTGGGAAGGGAAGGAAGCCTAAAAGGCAGGAATGCCTAACAGTGAAGAGCTGGCAGGTGGCCTTCTCTTTATACTAACGGAGTGCCGAGTCAGGCAGTTCTGCTGAACATGCTGTGCCTGAGCTGTGCAGCAAGGGAGCCCCTTGTATAAGTACTGGGATCTCAGGCTATTAAAATTGCAGAAGGATCACCACTTGCTGCTGACACAGTGGATGTCGCTCTGCAGCAGAACCAGACGCGGTGGGGAAGCACCATCTCTCATTTGCCATGAGGAGCTGTGGGATTCCCCAAAGCCCTCCGAGGTCCTGACAGCCTTGTCTTACCTGAGCACCTTTCTGAAGCAGAAGAAATCACAAGCCAGACCCTGCACTGACCTGCAGTTTTCCCCCTTCCTCTCTTTTCCCGTGTGAAGGAGCCGCAAAGCGGGTGACTCAGGCACTTGAGGAATCCCTGGGTGCGGGTGAGTCAGCGCAGGGAGGGGAGCAGCTGCCACAGCTCCTGCCTGCGTCGCCCCTGGCGGAGCTGGTGGCTCTGGGGAAGACACCCTAGCTGCTGCAGCTAATGAATCATTCATGGTGGCTGTGGGACTGATGTCTCCAGGAGTGAGGGAGTGCAAAAGCAGCCTAAACTCATCTTTCCTCCTCTGTTGCCTGCCAGCGCTGTGCCGAGTACGTGGTGACAGAAACCATTACCCAGCTTTGTGCATTTGTGTTCACACACCTTGAGGCCAGGATAGGCTGTTACAGTCACCAAGCCTGACAGCCTGCCTTGCGGAGCCTATAAATCTTTAGCCAGTATTTCGTGCATCAAGCCTTAACTTGTGTTTTGTGCAATAGCATACCTTGCATGCGCCACATGATCCGCAGCCATCGCCTGGGGCTGTATAGATATGTCAGAGTTCAGCCGAACTTAATGGGCTTCAGTGTTTCCCTTCGTACTTTCTGTTTGCAGTTCCTCACCATGGGCAGAAAACCTGATGAAGAATAACAGCTGAGTTTGACCAGATAATAGAAAGAAAAAAATCAGATGAGGTTTGCAGTTGTTAATCTGGAGGTCATGAAACAAAATCAATGTACCCAAGAAAAATGAAAACACAATTCCTTTGTTTATCAAGCAAATTAATAAGGGTTTTATGCATCATAGAGTATGCATTATGAAATAAACTAGAAAATTAAGTGAATTTAAATAGCTTGGCTCTGTCCACATAGCAGTGGTGAAGCGTGGCTTTCATTCTCTACTACCTCTTACAAATAATTAACTTGGCACAACAATTTTCCATTGAAATTATTTTCCAGAGATAAAAAAACTTTTTTTGGCAAAATGAAATGTCCTCATGACAGCTGTCTACTTTCTGGGGGGAAAAATCACCTCTGTGTCAAAAATTAGCCTTTTGAAGATATAGGTTATAGTTAAGACTAGTATTTTCAGACTTGGTTGTCCAAACTAGGCATCTATAAAGAAAAATTCAAAATCATCTAAGTCAAGAGTCTAAGCGTTTATCTCAAATATACTTATATATTCATTAAAAAAAGTCATCCTTCAAATCTACGACCAAGAAGGCATAATCTAGGTGATCTTTCAAAGTGCTAAGCACTTCCAATATTGGTTTGATAAACTGAAGCTGCAGATACTCCCGACCTGTGAGTATTTCTGCCTAACTACTTTGGGTTCAGAAATTTTTAAGATTGAAAGAGTCAAAATATTTACCTGAGGGGGAAAAGAAAATGCACAGCACTGAAAGGTCCAAGACTTTGCCGTAGCTTGGCAAGTCCAAACTGCAGGACAACTGCTGCCTGTGCAGAGCTCAGTGAGATGCTCTCCTTGCCTTCTGGCCTGGGTGCCTCATGGGACCCCAGAGCCTGCAAGCCCCACAGGTTTGATAGATCTTTGCTAACTTTCAGAGTTTGCCTTGTCTGGGCTCTCTCCAGATGAGATTTGCTTGCTGTGCTGACGGTGGATCAGGAATAGCTGAAGGAGACATAACCCAGTGTGCCAGAGCAAGCCCCAGAGGGTAGCAAGTCAGATGATAGGCTGTCTACTACCAACTTGCATGCTCTCCACCGGCCATCCGGCAGCAGTCACACGGGTGAAGGACAGAAGGGAGGCAGAGCGTGTCGTGCTTGTGGTTGAAAACAGAAAAACTGATGTCATCACATAGATTTAATATTACTCACGTCCAAAGAACCTAAAACTTTCTGTGAGCCATTTCCTAATATTTATTATAGCCTCTACTGTGGCATCATTATGTTTCCTCAGTGAGAAATTGCTATGAAACAAATTGAATTCTGAGAGGTATCTTTGCCTTGGGGGTGGCTATACCCTGGGCATTTATCCTCTAAAACTACTGCGTACATGCTAATGGACAACGCATTGCTCTTGAAAAATAAAGGCCACTATCTACTTATATATTTATTTCAATTGTTTAGATTATAACATTGTGATAACAACTCAACAGGGGATATCTCCTAAGAGACAGGCTGAGGTTAATGGCTTTGATTTTGCCTCTAGCCATACAAACTCCTCCCAGCTCGTCATTAATTCCTGAGAAAAATTCTCTCTCTTGAGTGTTATTGGTTTAAGTTTACTTTTAATTCCATGCCAGCCACTGGGAGTGGTGTCTCTTGTATTGTAAAGACAGTCTCATGAGTAATAGCTTTACATACTTTCACTGGTCTATCTTATCCCTAAAGTCAAACAGAGAGTGAATTTACTGGGCCAATCAATTGTTAAGGAATATGGCTGTAGGGGCAGTAGGACAAAGGTGGGGACCCAAACCCACCACTGCATAAGGATGTACTCCCAGGAAGCAAAACGAAGGTGGAGATTGTGAATGGCGTTAAGAGGCACATGAAGCTCGAGCTGTTCCCTGGTTCCTCCTGGAGCTCCTTGTGCAAGGCTGGCATGTCTACACGGCACAACACAGCGCTGTTGAGTCACTTAATGTGTACGCATGCACTGTTCGGTCCAGCGGCTAAAGGATTAGGCAGGGAGAAGGAAAGTGTCAGTTCTATTTCCAGTTATTCTACTAGCTCAGTTGGGAGAAATTGTTTAGGGATGTTCCCCGACTTCCTCCAGGTTACAGCCTAATGCAAAGCCCGATCAGTCAGGCTAAGGCAGAATAACTTCCAGATCCATGGTATGTTTGACTGTCTGATGTGCCGATCTATTGATATGAAAGCAGAAGAGGTCACTGTTGAGGCTGTGCATTAGAGTGTAAATCAGAAGAAGCTGTAGTACCTACTGTTTCAGATACCTGTTGGAGAGGGAAGCAGGTTTTATAAAGCACTGGAGTATGTTATATGCAGTACTAGACTAGAGCAAGGTACACTTCTTTTCACTTATACATCTTTATTTCTTGAGCAATAGGTTTTGTTGCTGTTGATGATGATTACACATCAAATGAAATTTGTACGCTCATTCAAATGCCCACTTAAAACACCTTTCTGCCGAGCTTTTTTCAGTCATCCATTCCCAAAGCACAGTAGTCAGCACTTCACAAAAATAAGCAGGATTTACAAACACTTACTGTGCTGTGTAATGCAAGACTGCTACAATTGCATCAGGAGATGTGCAGTGGCTGTGTAGTGACGCCCAGTCACAGCTGACTTTTAAAAGGCATCCACTTTGTAGCTAATATATCATGGAAACATGATGGAGCACTTTGCACCTCTTCCTGTGTCCTCTGACCAACAGCTCTCAGAGCCATTTAGTCAGCTCTGTCAGCCACAAAGGAAAGGAAGCCTACATGCTGTAGTGGAATGATCCAGCAAGGAAACGCATGGTGGAACGAAAGAAGAGCCTACCGTCGGATGAATTAGGAACAGGTTTAATTAACACATAGTAGATCTTGCTGGGTGCTATGTCCATGCTGATGGAATTTTAGATGTTTAAGTTCAGGATACATGCTGCGTGGGGGCTTTCTGAATATCGAGGTTAAAAAAGAAAAACCCTCACCAAGAACTAGTAGTAGCAGAATATCAATACATTACAGTAGCAGTAGCAGTATCAATATAGTACAGAAGGAAAACCGAATCCTATGCTGAACTTTTAGATTGTAGAATCACTCTGGACAAAGATTGAGCTTATTCCTTGACTTTATTCCTTCATTCCCTGACGCATATCTTGGGTGCTGGAAGGAAAAAAAAAAAAAAAGCAGTTTTGTTTAATTATGCTGTATTTATAGACAAATATATATCTGTCACTTTGCTTTGAGGAATAGGCTGCCTAGACCAAAATTGTCTTGACAAAAGCTTCCAGGGATACTTACTAAACAGCTAATTTGCCCCTGTTTTCAGCAAGAAAACACATGCATTGTTACAGCGTCAGTCAGCTAATGCATACTGTTGTCACTTGTACTATAGGAGCAACCAAAGCTCCCAGTCACGATCAAAGACTTGTTTAAGATGATGTAGAAACACGCTTAAAAATACAGTCCATTGCCTGCTTCCCATGAGCCCTTTTCTTCAGTTTTCCCTCTCTCCGCTAGAACACTTCTAACTTCAGGATCTGATCTAACGATTTTCAGTGGATATTGAGTGACTCCTCCAAAAGAGGAGATATTTGGGTGGAGAGGGGACAGCAGAGGAAGAGGGTTTCCTAGCATGCCACACTGCTAACATGTAGCAGCATTTATGTAAATGGAAGCTCTGCAGCAGCCGGTTAACCTCTGCAGTGTAGATTTTTCGTTAATTGCTAGAAATGGAAATGATAAGATCATGGGCGTAGATGGACTTCAGCACTGCTGCAAGGTGCTGCATGAGAAAGGAGTTTCAGCAGCTGAGCAAAGAGCAGGAGGATCTTCTGGCCTCAAAAGAGTAGGTGGGAGTCAGAGTAGTAAAAACACCTGTGTTGAATGTTGCTATTAAAAGCAACTGCCAGTGAATTTATTATGAATACTGAAATTTAGTGTGTCAACTTAATGATGAGTTTTGGTCACCAGAAGGGTAACAGTGTAGTGGTCAGAAGAAAGTTAGACAGCTTCCTATTTGGGATATATAGGTTTAGCCCATATATTAACCTTTTTACACCTATCTGTATTGTTATGCATGTCGGCAGCTTCTGCTGCTGTGATATGAGCAGGCAGGAAGGCTCATCTTGAAGGAAAGGGGACTTTCAATTTTGGATGCTGAATCAGAAACATCTTGTTGGAGTCGCTGGGTGGCACCTGCTACGACTTCATGGTGAATAAGCGTTTTGGGTCCAAAGGCTGAGAACGTAGAGTTGAAAGGTCCCCTTCAAGCTCAGGCACAGATGTACAGGACCTGGTTTAATCCAGCCCTGTTAAGAATCAAAGGGTGCCTATTGTTTCCATTTCTAAGGTACCGTCCTTATTTTTACTTTGAATTATTCCTTGCTTCGTGAAGGATTCCACTGAAGCCAATGAAACTTTCTCATGCCCAATGAAGTTGTCCTATCACGATTCCCTGAAACAAGTGCAAGATTTCCAAAGAACATCACAGCTAAACATAGATACTGCAGGCATCTTCTGGCTACACTTCTATCAATGCTAGCCATGACCAGCCACTGGCCTCCACTCACACTTACATCAGCATTAACCCTCCATTCATCAAATCTCACCTCCTTGATTGTGATCTCAGCAGAGTTCCCATATATTATAGGAAAGCATTGTTTCTCCCATTGTGAGAATGGCTAGATGACTTTTATGGTTCCAGTCAGCTAGGATATAATACAAGATAATCACAGCCTCCCCTTCTGACCCTACAGAATTCTAGATCTGTTTGAATTCAGGGGCAAAACTGCATTCCTAATAGCAAGTCCGTAAGAGCAAAGTTGTTTGTCCAGTAAGAATCTAGTGACTAGGCATGATAAACTATGAGTGTACTGCCTGACAGAAACAATGTCGTATCAAGAAATGGAGCAGGGATTATTTAGTTGTTGAATAACTTTACTTTTGTGGGATTTTCTTACAGCTACTTAACCATTTATTTAGCTTTTGCTTGGTAAAAATGTCCTTTTTGATGTAATTACATCAAATGACAAGTCTATATCCCTTGACACATTTATATGATTCAATAGCCTTAGTATTAATTTGTTTTGAAATATTGTTTCTAGCTGTCTTTAGAGTGATTACCTCAAATGACATGAGCAGTACTAATTCATGAAAATTTGTCATTTCAGCCTGTATGAATTTTTGTTTAAAAGTTACGTTGAGTGTTGAATCCATTCACGGCACTAATATGTGGCAAGTGCACACCTTATTTTTCTCTTTTTTCCATCAGACCCTACAGAAGCTCTCTGCAGTGGGATCTGGTTGTTCCCGTAAGAGTCTTGAATCCTTTGTTAGACAGATTCTGGGGTGGGATTAGAGCCCTGTTTCCTCCTCTGCTTTTTCTCTGTTATCTGTCCCTGCCCAAAAACCCTCATTAGGAAGACAGACGCTATACACATCATAGGAGTTACGGGCCAATACAGTTAAGATCACTGTGTTTGTTCTTGAGGCTTTTTAACTTTACCCAGTAACGCTTACTGTGGAAGGAATTGTGAATGGTGTATAAGCCACATATTTTTGGTGCCTGCAGATACCTCCCAGAAGAACCTGTGACTGCTTTATCTTGTGAAACACTCAGAAACAGTAAAAGTTCCCAAGGTTCAGGGTAACAATGTTTAGCACATGATGGATTAAGACTTCATAAGCAGGCCAGAAAAGCCTTTATGCCATATAAAATCATCGTAGACCAGACATGCAAATCCTAAGAACAGCCTTCCATTTAGCATTTTAGCACTTTCTCCTGGAGATCCAAACGAAATCAAGAAACGGAGCGTACAGTTACAATCACAAACGCCTTTTACCTTCAGCTTGAGTTTTGCTTTGATTTTCTGGGGAGAGGGAATAAGTCCTCAGAAGAGGCTTCCAGACTAGGACTGGCATTAGTCTTCTGCTCCTGCAAAGGCAGTTAGTGCTTGATCAAGCCTTTCACCTATTCTTAGATACAAATAACTTGCTCCTGGGCCACTGAACTCATTGTGTAGAAGCAGAGTCACAGACCTTGCCGTGGAGCTGGAAGGTGTCATATCTCCTAAATATTAGCAGAAAGACTTTCCCCACAGCTATACTAACCCGTGGGTCCCAATTCAGAGTCTGCAGTGGATTTTACTGGTTTGTTCCACCCATGCATACATACAGAAAAATGTGCATTGTTCCTGTTGAATCCTCATACACCGCCTGACATTCACGGCTATTTGTGACATGCGTAGACATCAGGTATCTCCATGACGCTTGACAATGTGGGCACAGATTCACTGGGGGAATTATGCCAATTTACATCACTTAAAATTCCTGTGCGTACAGATCTGAAATTAGAAGTACATACTTGAATCAGTTGTCGTTAATAATCACTATTTTGCCTGCCTTAGTCTATGAGAATAGAATTTTAGATGAGTTTCATGTTGTGCCTCATCCCCAGATGTCTGCATACTGAAGCCCTAACAATGTTCTGGCTCCCTCTGGGAAAATACTAAAACTGTTTAAGCCTCATTTTTTATATATAAATACTAATATCAACAACAAAATCCACTTATGGATCAATTCAGCAGCCAGAGCTCCCGTTCTTTCTGGTTGTCACTTTGATAATGCAATACAATCACATGGGCTTGCAGTCCTGTCTGTTTGGTGTGCCATCATTTATAACACATTATCAGAGTGACAGCTGGCAGCAGCAAGAGGCCAAGCGCCAGATATGCACAGTGCATCTTACTGAAAAATATTTCCCTTTTAAAAAGCAGATAGGTTGATTAAGAAGTGAGGGAATTCCTCCCACTTTCCCCAGATGGCTGAGATGATTCATTGGAAACTAACCCAGACACAGTTTCACAGTGCACTGGCAAAACTCCATGCTCCACCTTACATCCCCTATTCAGGTTAAATCCCACGGGCTTCATCAGGAGAATTTTCTCTGACAAGGATTGAAAACAGTGATCTAAAAGCAATGAGGAATTACATCTCCATTCGCTTTAATTAGGTAGGACAAAAAGCAAGCTCAAAGATATGTTTTATGCAGCGCGTGACTATACCCTCAAGAGTGTCGCATTTGCACTCCACTCGCTTTGTGTTTGACCAGCCTGCTTTCACCATGGCCCCATTTGAATTCAGGAACAAACAATGTACTTTCAAAGCTTTGCAGTCACCATAAATCCTTGTCTCCTTCTTCACCAAGACGCTTTCTTAGGTGTCATCTCAAGGGTTTCTAACCACCCTTCCCTGATCCAGCCTGACCTGATAAGTAATATTATTGAAGAATTACCCCTCTGGGTTTCATGAAGCTATCCAGTATATTAAGTCCTCCTTTTAGCTTCACTAAACAATCCTATGACCCCCCCCCTTAAAACCACTCAAAAGACAACGCAGGACTTTTGTCCCCCAGCACCGGATGTTAATCAGGAAGCTACAATGAGTTAAAGGAAGAACATTACAGAAGAATGCTTTATAAAGAAGTGATAGAGTTAACTGATTGCTGTTTCATTATTATGCCAGCTGACTGTACAGGACTCGACAATGTTCTCATGGATGTGGGGAGCGGTGTGTGTTCCCTGGCAGAAACCCAAGATCTAGATTAAAATCTCCCAGAGTTAATTTAGGAAAACAATAATATTTAGAGTTGGAAGGTTTTTTTAGGCTATATCCAGGCATGAAACATGTGATCCCAGGGCCTCTTTCTTGTCCACATAGACCTCTTCTAGTGAATTCTTGCGAATAGCTAGCCCCACGTTTTCAAATGAGGGAGCCTGACAGTAAGTACATAAATTAATATTTCAGCATTCAAATAAATATTCTGTTTTTCAGAAGCGTTGAACTGCTGCAGGTCCCACTGAAATAAGTGCTACAACCCCCAATCCTTAGTAAACTTCTTATCCCTCGTTCTTCAGTTTGTACAGTAAGCCCAGTATTGATACTACTCTTCACTAAGTTTTTGCAACTTGTTGCATTTTCCTATAACTGTTCCCCTGAGGCAGGATTCCTCCCCTTTCTAGCATCTGTCCCCAGGACGGAGGATGGCAGGACAACCTGCAAAGCACTATGAGACCTAAACAGTTGCAAAGAAGGCTGTTGCTCAGATCTCGAAACCTTACAGCTGCCACCCTGTCCCTTGACCGCCATGGCAGGGTGATGTATTTGCCACGGTCCCAGGTGAGTGTCCATGTTTCATAGCCAGACGGTTACTGGCGCCAGCTGCGAGTACTCGCCAGCTGCGGGTGTGTTGGGGCAAACACCCATACAGACAGTCCAACTCTGCCCTGGATGGTGCCTTCCCAGTGCAGCGTCACCTCAGAGGCATGAGATAAATGGACTGTTGTTCTCCCAGATGTTGTGTTGGTGGTCAGGGCTACAGCAAAACCCCAAGCTGTAGGTTTCATATTGTTTGCCAAGGTTTCCATTCGTCGCTTCTCCATGTTACATTCACTAACTACTTAAATGAAATTTTTCTACCTCTCTTGGCATCTGAACTCTTGGCATCCTTTGTTGTCTTGCTGTGTGCTAGGAAAAGATAAGTTCCCTTGATCAAAGGTTATTGAGCCGCTTTGTTTCTGATGCCTGGTCTTCACGGACCTTAACTTTTCTACCCTCTTAAGGAGGTAGAAGAGGTAAGATGATAAATCAGTCTGGGAAGGAAGACAGTAGGACTAGCAAGAACCTTAATTTCAATGTGTATACCTCCCTGTTTGAGTTATACAAGTTAACTCACATACCACATTATTGAAAGATAAGAAGCGACCATTCCTAACCCAGTACAATGCAGCTTTGTCCCAGGGTCACCACAGCTGCCCACTGGGTGTTACTTTCACTTCAGCTCTATCGTATATACTGTGGTTGGCTAACTATGTGAGAGGAGTGTTTCAGGAAAAAACCTGAGTGTCTTTATCCATTGTGACAGAGGAAGATATTCAAATCTCCTTTTTTTTTATGAACGCTATCTTCAGGTGCTTTCCTTCAAACTGTAATCTTCTTTTCAGAGTACATCCTCCATACTAAATGGCACCTGCTATTACGGCTCACTCCCAAACAAGTGCTGAAGCACCTCTGGGAATCCCACTTGATGATGTGTATCTTCAGGCACCTACATCGGTTCAATACCGGCTTCTGAGCCCCATTTTCAAAGCAGCTTTCAGTGGGATACATGACTGCTCTACCCACAGGTTTGGTATAGGGATATCCATTCTGAGAAACATTCATTTTGCTTTCTAGTCAAGGTAGTCCATCCTCCAAAGCAAGCACATTTATACTAGCATGAAAGTGTCAACAGTAGCTTGTCTTCCTTTCTAAAGTAAAACTGGCCTGACAGCATTGTAACTGCATGCAAAATTGGGTGTACCCTGGTTTACCTATCTGCACAATGTTAGTATGCAGCCAGGGTCTTAACAGACATTTAAGTGTCCCAGTCATTTCTGAAAGCAAGATTTGAGAGGTACTATAAGAAATTCACTTAATGAATGTAATCACTTAAAACCTCTGGAAAAAGAAAGTAAAAGGCTTCTTGACACTGCAAGCGTCCCTTTGAAAAGCGTCTTTTTATAAGACTACAATTCTGTTAAGATAGCTGGAGCTGCCTCTCTGAGCCGTAAAAAGGTCATTTTTGTGGTGCCATCACCCTTAAATCTTCCCTTTTAGCAGCTACTCTAGCATTTAGCGAATCTACACTTGTGCTTTGGCTTTGCTTTATAAATATCAAAGTGATTTGAAACTCTTTCTCCTCCTTTCTCTAATTAAATCAGCACAACAATTAAAATGACCTCACCGCTTCAGGAGGACATTGACAAATATGTTCTGAGCGTTGCAGCCAATAGATGTTGATCTGAAACCATGATGATACATGTTATTTGCAGAATGCAAGACCTGGCACAGAGTTTTGAATCTTTCAGTATGAAAATATTGCTTCAGTGCAGCAAACTGCTTGAAGGAACTAGAAAAATAGCATAATATTTAAATATATCATTCCATAGCATTCTTACATCTAAACTGAATGTTGGATTGGAAGTCCACTGATTCAGTTGTTTTTAAGCCCAGATTGCTAATATTGCAGTGGATTAAAATCAGCATAATTTTTTTTAACTTATGAATTCTTATCTCCTGCTGTTAACAGCAACTAGCCAAATTTTGTGGGTTTTGCTAGGTTGTTTCCAAGGCATATTCACCAGATCCTTCTGCTGAATATGGCTATGCAAATCAGGAATAGCTCCAATGAAGTCCATTAAAATTATATCAGTGAAATATTGGTGTGAGAAAAGATTTAAGCCTTTCAATTTCAACAGGAATTTACATAAATGAGGAAGGAATAAAGACATGCAGAAGGTAACAACTACTTTTGCCTTAGATTTTCTGTCAGAAGCCTTAATTCCAAAGAAACATGGCTGAAATAACTTCCAATGAATAATTGAACAGTTTAATTGACTGATTCAAATGAAAACGAAATGAACTAAAGACATGATTTTGGGGAGAACAACCTGATTTTGAACAGGGAATGAGCTAAATTTGGCACCTAAAATTAAAGTCATTGCTGAACATTTGAGCCATCATATAACACCATACTGTTATCCAGTAAAAACTGTGTAGTCCTACAGACTCCAACCCATGATGTACTCTGGTGATGCGGGCCGTGCCTTCTCACTGATGCGGGGACATAATGATCAGAATGAAGTATTAGAAAAAGATGACCAGACAGAAGAGGAAGAAATGACAGGGACTACTCAGAACTTGTAATCAGCAGTAATGAGCTTAAAAGAAAACAAATGCATGATGAACATCTCAAAAAATAGTCAGAGAAATTCTGTGATGTCTTCTGTCCCAAGATTTGTCTCCTTTATATTCTTCTGCTTCTCCTTGCATAGCTAGAAAGGCTTGTGGTCGGGGAAACGGGTTACAAGCAAATGCAGTCAGGAAATGGAACTAGGATCACAAAGGTATTTATGTGTCTGATTCTCACTGCAATCAGTGGAACCTAAATTCCAAAAAGCAACTTTAAATTTGGGGCCTTGGCTCCTGTCCAGGTTTATTTAAGCCAATGTGGAGCGGTTAGGTTCTAACTTGTGCCCATTTTAAACAATTGCTATTGTATATTTTTTCCTCACTGTGTCAATATTTATTCTAGCTTACAGCCCTTTGAAACAGCGCTCTGCTAGACACTGGCTGTTTTTTAATGTCCTCTCCTGGTCGTGACATGCTTTTCTTTCCAGTCTTTGAATCAGAACTGCAAGAATGGGTTAATTAGTTATTAACTTCTGCAGAGAAAAATATAATCTAGTTTCTTCTCCAGTTTGCAATTTAAGCACTGGGCAGAAACGCTGTACCTTAGTCCCTTTAATACTCCATTATTAGCATGACTGTCTGTGTTCGTGGATTTTTCAGATGCTCATTTGTTTGGTATTGAATTACATTCTTCCTTTTTTATTATTATTATGTTCTGCTGTTTGATCTTTGGAGGGAAAAAATTAACAACCCTTAAACATTTAGTAGATGCTCACTTAGAAGCACTTAGAAGTAACTGCCAATCAGTTGATCGTTGAAGAAACAGAAATGCCCCTGGAAGACGAATTTATTAAGAGGGTGAATAAATTGTTTCTCTCTTCTTTTGTCATGACATTTTCTTTACCATTTGGCATTCACTACACTTGGAAATTCCTCCGAGTCTTTGTGTTCCTGAGCTTTGAGATTTCAGAAAACACTCCCTTGGCCCCTACTCCCTGCCAAGGTTACTACTTTCATACTCCTTTTCCTGTGGATTACAAAACAGGATATTATTGTAAAAACAAACAGAAATTGCTGTTTTCACTGCTGCTAATCTTGAAGAGAACCATAGCGGAATGAAAGCTCTGCAATTCTTCCTTTATTAAGCAATTCAGACCGAGGACGGCTTCTGTTCTGCTACTGTCAGGTGAAGATCAAACACTTTTCATTGCTAATCACCAAAGGTCTCTGTAGATAACTCTGCAGATTGCTGCCCCTCCTTTGAAATTTTAATGATTGAGAGGTGATTTCAGGTTTTAAACTTTCCCAGTATGATTCATGGCAAAGGAGGGATCTTTTGTAAACCAAAGGCAGCTTATGGTTATTTTTCTACTCTGTATATTGCTGCAGGCTGTTTCAGCACTGGGCAGGAGGGCTGCTGTATACTGTTTTCTTGCCTTTCTCCTGTGGGTGATGCAGAAGGTGTTAAAAAACATGTATTTGCCCCTTCTGCAACTGTGAACCAAAAATATCCTATCAGCTTGCCTTAAAATAAAAAAAAAAAAGATACTGCAAACCAGAACTCATGTGTTGATCACGTAACTCAGGGATGGGAGTCCCAGTGATGTCACTGGAAGAGTCACAGATGTGAAAAGTCATCTATTTTTCTCCACTTTATTTAGCCACTTCCCCACAGTTCCCACCCCATCATGAAGGGATTTTCTCTCCACAGCTGTCTTGCAGGATTGAGCTATATTTTTGCCTGGCGAAAATTAGGGTAAATTAGATTACTTGCTGCTGCTCATGTAGGCAGAGTCTGGCTGAGCCGGCAATAGAGGTCGGGCCTTTTGTTGCGGCCCTGCAGCACGCAGCTCCAAATATAACAAGCCTTTTCACCGCCCCCCACTCCCCGCCGTCTTTGGGCATGGAAGCAACGTATTAAGCCTATTAAGAGCGTGGCAAGCCCCCAGTTATGCTTCTTAGGCTTCTGCTATGTACCAAAGGGTGTCCTTTAGTTTCCTTGTGGCCACATTTGCAGGTTGCAGTGCTGTGGGGTCAGACAGCGTGTTGCTGAGGACAGCATCAGGTCAGGTCTCAAATGGCAACGTGGACTACCTTCGTGGCCTGTTGACTATCAGCTGCTCCTTTGCATACCTGAATTAGCCCTGTCTTCAATTTCCATCCAGTGAGCTCAATTCAGCTACCCCAGACAGGTCCCTGGAGCCATCAGAGATGCCCTCGGGTATCCTAGGAGGGCACAGGTCTCTCATAGGTACCATGTTAGGTGTGTGGCCATCTAAGACAGCTCAGGATGTCTCAATGAGCACTTAGAATAGGCTGAGACAAGCTGAACATATCTGCATTCCTCCATGCGGGAACGCAGATAATCATTTCACTGAAAGGCTGGAAAGGAAACAGGGAAACCGGGGCTTGGAAACAACAAACAAACCAAAACCCAAATGCAGTGATTGCCAGGGTGTGCACTCTTGGGAGAGGCGCTCAGAGTGTGGGTAATGAGTAAGGGTGTGCTCAAGGGCTTTTGGGAATAGGATCAGCCTTCTGATAACACAGCGGTGGTTCCCAAGCTCAGGCAATAGATGCATGCCAGTGGATGTTTAAATAACAGATGTGGCTAAAAGTTGGATCTTTCCTTTGGCTTATTAATGGTCAGGACAGCTTTGCTCTCAAATTATATGATTTTTATGGTGGCTTGTCAGGTCAGTCTGCCAGGCTTTGAAGAGGTGTGGATCTCAGAGATACAAGTTCTGCTATTTTTATTAATCTCTGTGCTCCTTTGGACACAGAGCAAAAACAGCAATAAAAATTGAGGATGCTTTCCTGATGTTTTCTTGCCATCTCCAACAGAGACATTAAAGCCTTAATGAGCACAAAACGCAAAGACAGGTTTCTAACTACAGAGGAATGTGTCAGACAAACCACTGTTTCAACTGTTAATATTATTTCTTCGCTGTGGGTGAACACAGGACTTCAGGGCTGTCTGTTCAATCACCTTTTGCATGCACCGAAATTGCCACACTTTGACTAAACCAAAAATATTAAGGAAAGAAAGGCTTTGAAACCAGACATAAATCAAGTGCAATTTGGCAGTAAAACTTGCCTGGGAGAAGTAGGGAGCTCACAGGAGACAAATGGATACAAATCTAAGACTACGTCACATTAAGATTTGTATTAGATGTGTCATGCCAGTAAAATCCATATGTGAGGTTCCTGGGAAAAAAAGCAACTTGTACTGGTAGAGTACTTAACATTTCACATTATTGACAAACAATTAGAAATCCAGTATGGCACTTACATTTTCCTGTGCTTTAAGATTACAACAATATTTCAGCCAAAAATGCTTGAAACCGCTGTTAAAATTTTTCATCAGCTTAACATTCCTTAGACATTGTTAAAATGTCATTCTAAGCCCATTTTCTTACTTTTCCCTATAAAAGGATTAACTTGTCTTTAGAATGTTAAAAATTCTTAAATTACTCGATATTAGATAAGAAGGTTTAGTGCAGGCTCAAGGAAAGTCAGAGAATTTACTAAGAAAAAATGTATACTTTCTTTTGCTTCTTGGCATAAATCAGCCTCTTTATGGAAAGGATCATGCTGATGCAGAGTAATTAGAGTGCGGGTCATTTGAAGTCCACTTGCCAGATACCCAATATTGCAAGCAGTCAAAGGCAGACTCAAACCCCAGAGTGGAGATCCCTAAGGCAAATTCAAGTCCCAGTGGCAAGTTTGGTTGGAACCCACTTCCATTCGTTGAATGATCTGAAACCACTTTTCCTCTCTGTGTGTTCAAGATTGTTTCCTGGCTGTTAATTGCTACATGACACATAGAAATGCTTAGGGCCGTCTGCATGTCAGCTTTGGGAGCTCCAGGGCTAGTGGTAAACTCCAAGAGTGTGATAGTAATAGGTTAATTCCCACAGCACCTGGAATTAGTACACACAATCCCTTCATCATTTCACACTGGCACAACCTGGCTCATGGTTCTCCTTCACTCTTAAACGCAATTCCATTCCTAAGTGTCATTTTTTTCCTCTGGGACACAGCAGAAGAAGTCCTATAGCATCTACTACTTGTCTCCTTGCAGAAAGCTGCTCTATTAAGCAGAGTGGTGAACAGCAACAGCCTGATTTTGCCTTTCATATCCTTCATTTAACAGTTGGGAAGTACATTGCAGCCCGAGAAATATTGGAGACAGGAGGTGGTGATGGAGTCTCATTGGAGACTGTGGTGGTGATGTACCTTTCATCCCAGAGGATTCAGTAGCTGTCAGCGTGGTCCAGCCAGTGGTCCAGAAAACACGTCCAACCAGTCTACCCCTTTCCTTGCAGAGGAGATAGAAAATGGTTGTTTAGGCTGCATTACTGCTCAGACAGCTGAAACCCTCCTTCTGGCTTTGTGTCCAGCCAGGCATTCAGAAGGGGAATCATCATCCACATGAGAGAAAGCGTAGAGCTGGATACACAGCTCCTCCTCCCTGTGCAAGTGACCGAAGCCAAGCGGCTCATCTTGAGCAGCATCACATTGCAGGAGTAGAATTGTAACCTAGGATGGAAGAACTACAGCTTAAACGGTATGCACAGAGGGCAGGGATCACTGCAACAAGGAAAGCAAAATAAGTGATGAAAAGAAACTGTTGACTTCTGGAGGGCGATGCTTGTAAGATGACCTAGCAGCACTGACTTCTAGGCTGCAGATCTGTCTCTTGGTGTCTGTAGGCAATGCGGATGGACAGGAAAGGAAAGGAAAGTCTGCATTATTTATGGTTTGAGGTAGAGATTGCTTTTGGTATCTATTGCCTAGTAGAATTCATTGTTTTGTGCGGGAAACACACAAACGTCATCAGAAAACTGCCCAATGGAAGACGCTTTTGAGAATTTTAAACTAAGTAACTTGCTTAACAACACACAGAAAATCCACAAGAAAGGTTTAATCAGAGCACAGGTCTCCTGGCTAATTTCTGAAGCCCTCTCTTCCAAACCATGCTGTTATTCAAAGCACATTCATCTCCCAACTATGTTCAGATTTAGCAGAGATCCAAGAATGAAAGAAAAGATGCAATTACTGCACCTAAGTTCAGAACTCCTTTTGCTCTCATTCTAACATGATGGAAATGTCTATGTTTAAATGTTACAGAAAAGGCTCTGTCCTATCTATCTGTAACAGACTTTTAATAAGGACAGGCTGAGTCAAACTCACCCTACATTTACCCAGAACTATCCAAAGGGGTGACTTACAGTATTCTTACCACAAATGCAAAGGGTAGATTTATTTCAGCTGTATCTCACTGATCTTTTGACTATTTTTTCTAAGTGTGTGCCACAGTGCCCAAGTCTGCAAGTGCAGCCTCTGGTTCTCATCCTGTAGTGCTGTTGGGAAGCATGTCGTGTTGGGGTCACTGTGACCTGCTCACCACCTCTGAATTTAAGGGGCTTTTTATATGGTTGCTCTGACTGGCCCCCAGCTTGGCAAAAGTGATATATGAAGCTCACTTTTACACCTTGATTTTGTGAAAGATCCAGGTTAACTCAGAGCAGTAACTTCACCTCTCTGGCTATGTTAGCCTTGCTCTCCCCACCTCATTTCAAGCAGGTAGGGTCTGATGGTGCAGCGAAAATGGAGCTCACAACTGGGCTAAGCAAGGGATCTTTCTTGCTTTCCAGCTCCTTCACGGAAACCAGGCACGCACTAGCTCTTACCCAGGAAATCATTGCTGGCAAAGGCAAGGGCAATCTCTTAGCTGACGTCTGTGGGCTTTGCACATGTAGTTTGCACATCTCACACAAGCTCGGGGTGAGGAGTGACTAGGTAGTTAGTCTTTAAACCCAAGGCCCTAACTGTGCCCAGAAGCCATCAGTCCTATGTGTTATTTACTACCTTCTCCCTCGATTGCCCTTTCATTTCAAGCTTGGTTTGCAACAGCCTGATTGATTCACCCAACTTATGCCATTCTTTCAACAGAAGTCTTGGATTAAAAATAAACCCTGTAAATTGCCTCTACCTGTTTGCTGACCATTGTGCTACATGGCACCTCCTGCATGCTCAGAAAAAAATACTTCCTCCTTCTCTCAGAGTTGTATTGTTGGAAAAGACAGATAACTTCCTGTGCTATAACCTAAATGGTAACGTTGCTTATTAAGCTGGACCTTGGTTAACAAAACTAACCTGGCAAGAATGAATCAGGAGGTGAATGTAACACTGCAAAACCCCGAGGATTCCCCCACCCTGAAAAGGTCATTAAACACATTACCGAGAAAGGAAGGGTATGCCAAGCTTAAGATTAACAGCAGTTATGACTGTGAAAATCATACTGGGAACACTCCTACGGGCAGGCTCCAGTCTGAAAAGGCTGCATTATCTTCACTTGGCACCAACGTGCATGTCCAAGTGATAATTCTCTGCAGGGCTCACGTCAACAGAGAGAGCACAGTGCCTTGCTGCAAAAGGGCATATAGCCCTTAAAAGCAAAAAGAATTTCTCAGAAGTGAGCTGCATGAGTCAAAAAAAATCAATGGTATGTATGGAAAGGACATGAAAAAAGATCCTCTTAAAGCGACTGAAGGGAACAAGCTTCAAGGAAGGGAACAAGCTTTAAGAAATGGAAGAGGAAGGGTTAAAGTGGCGGTTCCACCAGAGTTTCTTTTGAGAAAATAGGATCCTGTCAGTGACTCATCCTGCCCATCCTATGGCATTTCTCACACACCCATCTAGATAACCATGAACCAGATTCTGAAAAGTGCTTGGAGACCATTTTCAAGTGCTAAGTACACAAAGGTCTTGAAAGACCTCAGTCTTTTGAGGCCAGATACCTGCTACAAGGAAGAGACAAAGGCTGAAGCTTTCTGCCTTTTTTTGTGAGGTTGAAACTGTCGGATGATGGCAGGAGAAGGGGAGCTCACAAATGGCAGGCCCGGCAAAAGTCCCAGACCTAAAGCAAGATAACAATCAGTTGCAAATAAATTTTAAAAGATAACAGCAACCCTTTTTAATTTGAGACGTCTTGTTGGCTTGTTTTTACTCATCAGGAAACACAGTCCGGGAAAGAAAGTCTTCCGCTTCCAGTAGTTCAGTTAAGGAGGGCCCACGACTCTGAAAGGAATAGCAAAATGAGGATGGGGGTAGCAAAACACGCTCCTGAAAGAGTTGTCTCAGCCATCAGAGAGGTGAGGTGAGGTGAGGTGAGGTGAGCTGAGGGCAGCAGCCACCCTCCATCAGCCTGGATGGCTGCTCTGGGAAAAGCCCTGCAGCTTTCTTCTCTCCCACCTTTCCTCTTTTCAGATTGCTCCCTGATAGACAGGTGTGACCCCACCTGGGAGCAGCCAAAAGGAAGGAGGTCGGCACGGCAAGATTCCCCCTTTTAACTCAGAAACAGCCTGCCACAAGTATGCTGAGTTTATCTAGTGCCTAAATCCCCGTCCTTGCTCTGGTTGCTCAGCCTTGCACTGGCATCCAGCACAGCCATGAACGGGTCAGATTCAGCTGGTGTCAGGCAATTTTCAGATGGAATAATATCAGCATCTATTTATCAATGCATACCCGCACTACTGGTCTCAGTCAGAGCCCAGCCTGGGAAAAGGGGCTGTGCACATGTCCCATGGATTTCTGACTGCTGCAGAGGCCCTTGGAGACCAGGAGTAGTCAGTATCATTTAGCCCAGAAATAGTTTTGCTGGACTCTCAGTATGACTGGACTAAATGTCTCTCAGAAGATTTCCACCATAACTTTTTTTTTTTTTTACAAAGAAAAAGCATATCCTAAACTTGGAAGGAAGATATTTTATGCATTCCCAGAACAAGACATATTGATAAAACTCAAAGGAAGTTTTCTGCAGCTAATGCAAAACAGAAGTAAATCCGTGCCTGCTAACAAATGACAAAAAAGCCATACAAAAAGATGCATTTATTTATCTATATTAAGCTAAATTCTATAAATGATCTGTATCATTTGCATTGGTACCTGATTTCTTTTTCTTTTTAAGGGGGTCATCATTCAACGTTAAGTCAATGACAAATAGCAATACAATAACTGCTCTGTTAATGGGAAAGCAAAATGGTAACTACGTTACTGGATATTTTTAAGCACTGAGATTTCATTAAAGAAACATTCAAAGGCAAAATAAAGCATCAGTCATCAAATGTTTGTGGATAAATGTACCAGCTTATTGCACTGAGCAATGAAATGGTTTTTGGGGAAAAAATTTGCAAGTGAGTAATGGCTTCTTTAACACTAACGTGGCTTAATTCTGAATTAAATCCTTGTCCTGCAGACAGAGGCTGTCATAGAGATCAGTATTACTTCATCTCCTTTTTTTTCTTCTTTTAATGTCATTACAGAAAGCCCAGTACTCCAGAAACATTTGCTGTCACCCAGCATGTATGTATTAACAATAACTACTTTATGCTCCTTTGAAAGAATGACCAGTATGGCTAGAAAGTACATTAAAATATAAATTAGGGAAATTTTATAATATCCCATTGAAACTAACAAAAGAACAGTACAGTTATAACAACCCAGAATTGAAGGCTTGGCTTTAGAAGTGGCTGAACTCCTTTTAGAGAGAAAATATCCAAAACTCTAAAGATAATTTTGAGATATGTTAAAATTGCATTTTGCTCTGGAGACTCAAAAAAAAAAAAAGCCCATTTCTACATTAAATGTAGCACTAATGAAGAATACAATATTGCAGACCGTGCCAATGAAATAAAGCAAAACAAATAGATTAGTTGAAAGGTGTGACAATTCAGGCTCCTTTATACTGTGACTCAACCTCAGGACTTTAAATATATTGTGGTAGATTCCAGGAAAAAAAAAATAGCGCTTGCTAAGCTAGCCAGTGAATGGACCTATACTAATAGGCGTCCCCCACTTCAGGCAATTTAGAGGCTAAGCAAGTAGTCGGCTGAGGCCTCACAGAAAATCTGTGCTACAGTCCAGGGGCTGCACTGCAAACCCTCGGTCCGCTGACTGGGCTCGTGGGGTCAAGTGCCATTGGCGCTGATGTCGACTTCTGGAAAGTGCCAATGACATGGAGCAACACTGGTTTTTAAAGTACACTTGGCATCAGGCTCCAAAAGGATTGCCCGAGATCAAACTGCCTTTTAACATTACTTAATGGACTGTTACAAATAGTTGAGAGTCGAGTCCAGATTATTTTGCCTATGAATTTCCAGGTTTTGTTGTAAGAAAAGTGCTGGTAATAGATAACTTTCTATCTCATTAGAGTGACCACTTTTAATTTTAACTCTTTCACCTGTTGCATGAAACAGCATGAACTGTGGAACAGGATAAAAAAAGGATGCTGCATCTGTCACTGGTCAGGGTCAGTGGATATTTGTGGCTAAGAGATCTGTAGGAGCCAGTAAAGGAAGAATAAACACCTGAGAGCCTGGATTTCCAAAAGGAGTTGAAGGACCACTTTAAAATAGGCAGGAGCAACCTGCTCTAGCTGAGCCTGCTGTGAGCAGCAGGGCTGGACTAGATGGTCGCCAGCCTCAGCTACGCTGTGATTCTGCAGGTTGTCTGGATATATCAATGCACCCAGCTCGCTTTAACTCATAGCTCCTTCCTGAGCTTCCCCACAGCCACTTACACAAACAGGGAAGAAAAAACAAACAGATTAATCTAGGCACAGAGGGTCAAGGAGAAAATTAGTTGCCCCAAAACGCCTTCCAAGAGCTCTTCGCAGTCAATGCAACTGTCCAGTTGAGAGCAGCCCCGTTGACTCAGTGAAGAGACTTCCTGAAGGCAATGGCTCATGACTGGAGCTGGCTGCGCTCACCACTATGGTCTCCTCATCCATAGTTCAAATGATTTACCAGGGTTTCCTATACTACCGGTAATGTATTTTAGGATACAGTCCAACAAATGTGAATGGGATCTGAAGCAAACCAGTACCCGAGATATCCTGCATCTTGAACCAAAATGGAAGGCTGAATATGGACACGACTGCTTAAAATTAAAGAAAAAGCATCATTAAAAATGACATAGAAAAAGTTTAAAAAGAAGCCAGCTGACCTGTTGTCATCTTTTTAGCTGAAAACCCTAAATATAGATTTTCCAGTCCTATCCCAGCCTTTTCTCCTCTCCCTTTATTTCATTACAGAAAAAAATGAGGAAAAAGAAAAAAGAACAGGAATAAGAAAGTAAGTTACAAAAATGCCTGGGCTTTCAGGATGAAAAATCCTGATGGTTTAAATCTCGCCTAATTTTAATGTTATATTGTTTTTCAATTATAAATTGGGCTTTTTTTCTCCCATGAAAATTTGGCTTAGATTAGCATAACTGTCCCTGAGAAAGAGGTGATATTTAGCTATCTTATCAGCATCAAGAGCACACTCTGTGCTCCCTGACCCAAGCATTTCTTTTAACACCCTCTCTTCTAACTGAGATGTTCCTGAATAGGATCCCTGTGGGCCTTGTCCCTAAGGAAAGCACTGACAGTCTCCTTCCTCTCAAAGACCACCTCTTCCTCACTCTCTTTCCCCAGTTAAATGAATCACAAGTCCACATTGCTGCTCACAACCTCGCATTCCCGCAACACAGTATTTTGTCCTTTCAGCAGAAAACTCAAGCAGATTGTTCTCCGCCCGGTGTTGCTTTGATTCCAGCAATTGCCAGAAGTGTAGCTAGAATCCACCTTACCTTCTCCTGGAAGAATTATAAATTACCTTATGAGAGAGAAGTTATAACCTACTGCCAAGTGAGAGAGTCAGGATTAACCAGAGTAACCTGATTGATCTCTGTGTGAGGTTTTCTGCATGAACCTCTGGTTGTTTTCCACTGCAACAAGCTGTAAACCAAGGTAACTTGCAGGGTTCACTCAGGGAAAAGTTTGTCTAAGGGCCATTCTGCTGAGGACAGAAAGATCCTCACAGTGTCCTCCCAAATCAGAGGTGCGATGGCATGCCAAAGGAAAATTCTCTTGGAGAATGCACCATTCAAACAGCTAGCAAAGATACTCGAGCAGATACTATTTCCAGGCTTTGATCCCAGCCAAAACACAAGACCAAGAGCAATGTACATCTACTTGTCGGAGGGCACAACTTAGTCACAGTGTTGTTGGAAGAAGGTGTCCCTGCCTGGGCAGGAGGGTTGCATTAGATGATCTTCAGAGGTCCTTTCCAACCTCAGACATTCTGTGATTCTGTGATACTGCCTACAGGGTCTACTCGAAAGAGATCATTTGTTGCCCCCCAAAATCCTATGATAAATCTTAGAAGAACTGGCACAGTAGCTGTGGGACCTGGTTAGGATCCACTGTGTACTGGATGCTTGAAAACTTCCCTACTTCCTAGGATTAGATATCTGCCTTCAGTTCTGGTTGTAAACTGTTGTATAGCATGTCTGTGTTTTGATTATCATGAAAATGACACCCTCGGGGTATCTGCAGTGTGGTTCTCCGTACATTTCACCAAAGAGATGAATGAAATAATCTCTGGCAGTCCTCTTCGTACAGTGATTGCTTAGGCACTACATCCTTTTTATTTACGTCAGTTGCATAAAACCAAAATTCATTCAAAGGATTTGCATGTTCACAGGCCTAATCATGTCAGCCCAGGGCACAATTGCAAATTTGTTCTCTGTCAGTCGCTGGAATCTGGAAATCTATCTGGATACTGTTAAAGGCATCACCAAGGGCCAGAGGCAGTGAGCGAGTAGGTATGGGTGCAGCTGAGGGTGTGAGCAGATGCACCCATCCATGTCAGCAGTGGAAACGCAGGCTAATTGCAACCAACTGCGACTGATCTATTAATCCAGGTTAAGTAAATAGTATCAGCTTCCTGCCCCTCCACAAGCTGCACATATGAACAGAGGTTTAATGCACCCCAGCCTTTATTACTTCATTGTTGTACTTCCATGTTCGAACTTGCACCAAGTGTTTAAATCAAGCAACAATAGTAAGGGACATATTTTCAGAAGGGCTGAGCTCTCATTTAAGCACAGACTAGGACTTCAAATTCTCCAAGGACTCAGACATCTCTTATTTTGAAATGACAGGCAGAGTTTCAAAATAACACTGGATTTACTGAAGTCTACTGAAATTTAAGCATGCCTTCACTGCACACCAGCTGAGATTCTTACCTCATATTTTCCTTAATATCCTCCCAAACATACCCTTCTCACCTGAATCTGATAGAGCTTTTTGCCCATGCTAATTGACTTACATGGAGGTTTATGTTAGTGTCCCAGTTCCACTTCCTTGGCTGCTAACCCTACACAACCTGTGCAAGTAATTTAGTATTTGAATGCTGATGACCCACCTACAATTCCTTCCACACCCCAGGGAAACTGTACACATTCCCCCAGAATTCATTAAAAAGCAATCTCAGAGTTGCTTGCGTTATTGAAGTGCAGCGGTCCATCAGGCTTGGTAGGTGGGCAGGGAAGGAGGGAGGAACAGCATCAAGCATGAGATCGTGGCTGATCACACCTGAGCTAAGCCAGGGTCTCACATCAGGGAGCACTCCCAGAGCCAACTCTGCAGAAAGATTCACCTTCACATGCATTTACGAAAGGAAGTTTTAGCTCCTTGGGGATTTCATTCCTAAAGCGCCAAACAAAGGCTAATACAAAACAATACATTCAAAAATAATGTTTTAATAAGCCCTTTTGCTGTAGGTTTTTATATTCGCCCTCCTTTGTATGCTTTTGTATGGATTTTAGGTTGCATTTCGGGCAGTGCCTGCAATCCTGTTTCTTTTTCTTCTAGATTGTCTTGGACAAGATAGGGACAAGTTACTCAGTTTTATGTAACTGTCTTTTTTGCATCTTATATGACAGTCAATTCATCATTTAACGAAGCTTTAATTCAGTTGTCTTTATTGAACAAGCTACTTTGTGTCCATATGGCTAATAAGTATTATTCTGCATTCAAACTAATGGGAAAAGAGAAAGTATTTTACCAGTGCAGCTGATCTAACAAAAAACACATCTGAGGAGGATTAACATTTCAAAGGAACTATTTGCTCAAGTGAGCTGTCTTTATTATGAACTAAAGGGGAGGGAGGTTGAAGAAGAAACCTTGAGTAACATTTGCATTATGGTAGCTTAGATACTGGAAGTGAAATAGACACAAACATATTATAAAAACTCTTTGTACTTGAGCTTGGAGATAATTAAAACTATTTTACCATGTGTCAATGATAACAAATGAAAACTGGTAGAGATGAAGGATAATACAGAACTGTAAATGCTTTCTGGCAAACAAAAATATTGCTCGCTTTAACTGTGGCCTCTAAAAAAATGATTTACCAGAAAGTATAAAGAACAGGCTGAACTGTATCAGTATGTTTTTATGGAAGACATATGGCTCATTCTCACTTCTCAAAAATGTGTGGCTCTGGTACTAGGCAATTGTTTTACTCCAGAAATACTAGCACAACTTTCTCTTTAATCTATATGAAAAACTTGTCATGTTTCCAATGCCAGACAGGCAAGTTTGGTTTGTTTTTTTTTAAATCTCTATTTCTCTGATTTTTTTAACCTTGATACATTTACAGCTGTTCCTTCATTCTCTCCGTCTTATGGGGAGGGGAAGCAAGCACCTGCTTGCACAGTCAAAGCCAGCATTGCTTCTCCTGAGCCAGCTGGCCAGGGTGCCATGCAGGGTATGTACTCCTTCCTCTCCGGAGATCAAATGCACTGTGAGAATGGTCTTTGCCAGCCCAGGATCCAGGGCCGGCAATTCCACAGCTGTGGAGTCTGGCTGCAAGGTTTTCTCTCTGCTGAAGAAATCGTCAGCTTTGCTCCAAGCAGTGGAAAGAATAATTCTTAGTGTGGAGAACCAGAGTATCAAGCTTTATGGCTTTACAGACTGAACCGTGTATCCTAGAGTATTACAATGGAGAAAGGATCTCGGGACTTACACTTGTCAGTGTAAAGTGTGTCATTTCAGTTGCTGGAGCTATGGTTCTCTTCTGTACTGTGCATATGACATGGCTAGGTCGATGCAGAACGCCTGCAATGACAGAGTCCCTTCCAGAAAGCTACACTGTTAGGGCCACACTCCCTTGTCAAATCTTGCACATTCAGCTCAGGTTCTCCCAAGTCTATGGAGCTCTCAGGTTCAGATGGACAGAATCACAGAATCGTTTAGGTTGGAAGGGACCTCTGGAGATCATCTAGTCCAACCTCCCTGCTCAAGCAGGGTCACCTAGAGCATATTGCCCAGGATCACATCCAGACGGCTTTTGAATATCTCCAGCGAAGGAGACTCCTGATGCAAGTATCAGAGATTATTAAATCCAGATGTTTTTTGAGGGATATCGCATTGTGAAGTCAACAACAGCCCACAGTCATACGGCTAACGCAGTCTTGTAAGTAGGACCAGTTGATCTTGAGCTACTCAGTGGCTCATTTGACAAACCTCTGTCAGGAACTGAACACATTATTGAATTCTCCATGAGAAGCACAATTGATTGATTCCCTTTGCACTGTGGGAGCAGAGGAAAGAAGTAGAGTCACTGCTGATGTGGGTGGATACATCTATACCAGGGACTCAAATGTCATTGCATAAGAGCCGGCTCTCCTCTTTGCTGAAGGGCAGAGAGTGGATTTCTAATGCTTACGGCTGTTGTACTGATGCTGAAGAGAAGTGAGGTCCTGGAGTATGAAGGAAGGTAACTCCTTGCAATTATAGTAATTGTGGACCTCTACCAATGGTCTCTGGTAGAAATATGAGCTTTTTTGTCCCTGGCTCATTCTGCCAACTCCCTGGAGGGAGACGTCTGAGATCTCTCTGATCTTCTAAGGCCTTGTTGATTCCCATAAAAACTATGGCCAAGGTGTTCTTGCTGGTTCATGGGGTAATGGATACCAGAGGATAATGTCCATCTTCAAGATGTGTGTGTGGGTTCCCTCAAACTAGCAACCCGTTACTGACTATCCAACGTTCTATGAGTAGATACTCATAATGCACGCCCAGAACCGCTGCAATACGGAGGCTTTGGTATAGACGGCAGCCATCCGGCTGCTCAGCTCTTCTGTCAGTGTATCGGAGAAGGGCTGAGATATATGGGTAGGGGCACATGCAGTCACAGCCTCAGAAAGATGGAAGAGCGAGGGCCTGGCACTGTGGAAGCATGTGTCCAGCTGCAGGGATGGCGGATCTCGGCCAACAGATCAAGGCCACTGTAATTACTGATGGATTTTTCCTTGCCATCACAATAACTTTAGCAATCAAAAGGCTTTAACTGATCAGGTTTAGATTTAAGAATAAAGTCTTGTCTCCACGTACTCTCCTGGCTGGGTCTCCACCTTCTTTCCTACCCCTGGACTGGAAGCTATCGTAATGTGCGCAAAGTCTGGCACACCGAGATCCTCTTCTGTGACTATGCTCCCACAGGCTGTAACGGTAACAGGAGAGATAACGAGAACAGCAACAGCAATTGGGAATTATAGACTTTATTAATGCCCTTTTCTCCATCATTCTCTAACATAACTAGGTTTTGACAAAACATTTATTTATCCCTGTTATTTATTATGTGAGCTCCCTCTTGTGTCTTATTTTGCACCTATGTAATCCTATTGTTTGGCTGCAGGCCTTTTCTTTTAGGTGGAAATCTCATTTTAATATTTGCTTCTAATAAATAATTCATCTTGCCATTTCTTTTCTCCCTTTCAAGACCATCTTTCTGTGATTCATTTAACTGTTGAAAAAACAGAAAAAGCACCAAGCAATACAAAAACTAATAATTAATAGCAGAAGTATAATTTTGGCATGTAATGCTAACCTCTGGTTTTCATATAGGCCCTGTTCCGACTGAGGGCAATGACAGATATGGCATTCAGTCAGAGAAGGCTCGATATGGAAGAGAGTTTCACCTGTGATCCAGAAAATCCACACAGGGTGTTTACGTAGCTGAATTGTACAGAGAAAAGTTACACCATTAACCTTGCAACTGTTGGCATGTGAGCACAAGTGCCTATCCTCATGGAAATACTGGCAGGGCTGAGACCTTTCAAGTTGTATTGCTCAGCCATACTCCCAAGAGTGAATTTATAAATGCTGGGAAAAAGAAGAAACTTTGGCATTGCCTAAAGTTTACATACACCTATTGCTCTTTGGAATAACTAACTTTACCCCAAAAATGACTCAGACAGTCAGTGTCTTTGATCTGATTGCACTAATTATTATTGTTATTAACAATAATAACCGTGCTGCAGTCATGCCTCAAGGCTCCAGCTGAGACCAAGGCTCTGTTTTGATAGGCACTGAACATGCCGAAAAGAAGAGACAAACCTTGCCCTTAGGAGCTTACACCTGAGCTGAAGACGACAGACAAAACGGACGGAAAAGGAAGTAGCGTTATCTTCGCTCTGCCTTAAGACTGAGAGGTTAAGTGACTTGCCTGAGGTCAGGCAGAGGCTATGCTCAAAGCCCCAGAGAGCTGGGGTGCCAAATGGGGATGCATCTGCCCTGGCCTTGCCCAGTGGTCATGCGTCCAGCAGGAGGGATTGCAAGCCGGCAGCGGGGCCATGGCAGGACCCCAGCGAGGCCAAGAAGATTCCAAGAAGGACTAGACCAACGTGGGGGTGAGCACCCAGCCATGCACCCGTCTTCGTTGCGTCTCCGTTGCTCTCAATGCTCAAACACACGAAAGCACATACCCTCCCCGTCTAGGGAGCGGAGCCATACCCTGCGTCTTGCCTGCGTAAATTAGCCTACATTGAACCGTTTGCTGCTCCAGCTGTTAACACCAAGATAATCTGTTAACACCAAAATCAGCCCTTGGGGTATCTCTGTTAGCCCAAAGCCTGCAGCCCTGGCTGGAGCCAGGCAGTCATTGCTAACACTTTGTGCCTCACCTCCCCAGACATGTCCCCTTTTGCAGGACTGTAGCAGCTCCAGAGTGGCTGGAGACTGGCAGCAAAGGTGAAACTGTTCTCAATTATTGTCAGTGTTCTTGGCCCGATCTTCTGAAAAAAAGCCTGAAATTACACCCCTTTTGCTACATTTTGGCACCTAAATGCATGACCTGCTTTTGCAACAGTACGGAGAGCCGTTGGTATGGCAACTGTGATCACTGGAAATTTCCAGGGGCTTGGCTTTTGGAAGGCTGGCCAGTTATATGGGTGCCAACATCCAGGTTTAAGAGACTGAATTTAGACACCTTTCCTTTTCTTCCAATCACAGCTATTTATTTATGAGACATTGATCATGAGTTTAGACATTCATAGGAGACAAGATGAAAATATGAGTCACTCCAGTGTCCAACAGCTATAAGGGGCCCAAGGTAAATTATGCTGCAAAGACACATTTGATTTAGAAGTAAGAGTCTCTTGAAAAAAAAGTGTGGATACAAAAAGCTACCTGGAGTACACTCAGAAAGGGCTATATATTTAAAAGTATTTTAACTCCAAATGTCTGCTAATACCCCTTTGAATTAGTGAGTTTCTGTCCGTGAGAGTTTAAGGGCACCTGAACTGGGGACTAACCAGTTCACTGACTTTAAGACCGCTTCTCTGTAACTCTGTATAATCCTTTTTGGCGGATCTTTATCTTTTGGTCTCTGCTAAGCCCTGAGGCAACGGGTTCCGCAGTGTAATATGTGCTGTGCGAACAGCAGAGAGTCTGAATATTGTGCATAGACCCTGAACTTTTGAATATGCCAGAGCATCTGGAGTATGGGTATCCATTAAGTCATAAACCATGGGGTTAGATCGAATGCACTTGGCTATTTAGTTCCTTTTCAAGTGAAATGCTGCTAATTCTAAAACATATTTCTTTTCTGGATGTTGAAATTAAATTCATTCTAAAGCAGTCACTCCCTTTGATTAGCTTTCCTTCAGCTTCTATTCAGAAACATGGGAACCAATTCTGAGCCCCCTTAAACCAAAATAAGTCGAGTCTGGATTCATACTCTGGTAGCCAAATCAGAATTGTCCTGTTTGTTTTTATTCTTGTAAGTAATTTTCTTGCATCTATTTAATTTTATTTATATCTTGCCCATCTCTGTTGCCATCTGGTTAAGAGATAATGTTTAGGATGACAGCCACACTGAAGATGTTCATGTGCACATGGGTACAATGTGTATAAATAAACGTAATGTATGTGTGTGTGTAAACGTGTGTGAGTACCTAGATATGAAATGAATGTGTATAATTTTGTGTGTGTGTGTGTGTGTGTGTGTTTGTGTGTGTGTGTGTGTGTGTGTGTGTGTGTGTAACATATATGAAAAAAGTCACTTTGAGAAAGCACCAGGAAAAGTGTTTCCACTCGCACCACTAAAACCACATCAAATATTTTTAGACGTCTTTGGAAAGAGGAGTATGCCAATGGACTCTAATGATCTGGGGCCTTCATGCTCCCCCAAGGACATCTGAGTGCTGCTGGGAGCACTACAGTCTCTCTCTCCTGAGGAATCTTGGGGTAAAAAGTATGGATATTTTACGACGACTTTTTGACAGTTGTTCATTGGCAACAATTTGATGCTAACGCTGAAGGTGCAATTGCCAGTTCCTTTTCCACTCTCTGATTTGTCATTCCTGGTCTGTCACAGACACTTGAGTTTGGGGTTTGTGAGCAGTGGAGATTTGCTTTCATTTCCTATAAATCTCAGTAGCCCAAACAAAAAGAGAATGACATTCAGTGAGCTGTTAAGTATCCAAACTGGAACCAAACAAGTTAGCTTACTTTCTTGGCTGTCCAAGACAGCCTTGGACGTGAAATCAAAGCAATGGCCTGTTCTTTCCTAACTCCAAAACTCCAACACTTCCTAAAATGAAATTAAAAATTAATGGCAAATCCAGTATGGATCTGGCTCATAGAAGTCTATCAGGCTCCAGGAATTAATCCACAGGAAATGGATACTTCTAGGATTGCCTTTATTTTCTTCCAAAATATCCAGGAACTATTATTTACCCTGGTCGGTTCGATGCCAAAGAGCTGGAGAATACTGCCTGAAAATGAAGGAGATGAGAACAGGGATTAACCCACATGTGCTTGACATTGTGCAAAAAGTGAACTCTTCATCTCGATTGAGAATTTTTTTTAATACGATTTCCCTCATGCCAGTCATGTGGTTCTTATGGCAAGGGATGTAACTCTGTTATTAAATGGTTATTATAAAGGAGTAAATAAGTTCCTGTGCTGTGCAGCAAAGGACTATGCAGTTCTGCATTCCTTTACCCTTACCATTGGTAGAGGTTTAAGCTCTGCCAAGAAATAAAAAAATGCAGTTAAGGGATGTTCTTGACCGTTTCTGTTTATGGCACAAATTATCTCATTAAAAAGTACTCTTAAAGTTCAGCATCTTAGGTAGCATCATCACTAACCATTGCTGTATCCAAGTGGAAGAGAAGTCAGTATAGTTCATTGGAGAAGATCTACTGCAGGGTCAGACAGACAGGTGTTCTAGCCCTGCTTCTGCCACCAGAGACTTGAGAGACCTTTCTCCTCTCTTTAACTGAATTCTCATTTGGAAAATGCTTCAAAATCACAGTGTGAGGTTCTGAATAGTTTGTTTCTTTGTTTTGCACTATATTTTAGTATATTAGTATTAAATATTATATATTTAGTATATTAGTATACTAATATACTTGGTTCTAAGTATAATGACTAAACACATTGCAGTTAGTATGTGGAATCATGCATAGAAAAATCTGTTTTCCTTTCAGTGTTCCTTTTCAGAAAGATTGTTTTAATTCTGGCTTCACTACAATAGCATTTTCCAGGTCTGCCTATATCACACCTGACCAAATACCCTGCACACCCTTCCCTCAAAGTAAATGAAATGAAATAAAAATACAGTAAAAAATTTAGAAGGACGTCAATCTAAACAGATGCTATCTATCAATCTAATAAACATCAAACCAGTATTCATTTATTTGCAAAAATTCAATAAGAAATAACTTAAAATATCCATACACATGGAAATGAACAACGGAGGAATCCAGTATGTTCCCTTTACTCTACAACCTTTCCCTGTTTACTGTTTCTTTCCCTGCCACCTACTGGTTATTCACCTCTGCTTTGACTTTAAAAGATGGAAGTCATCAGAGCTGATTTCTTATTTAAACTGTTTATTTCCAGCCAAGATCTTGGATGCAGTTGAAGAATGAGCACCTGAAAGGGTCAGCTTGTGTCATACTGCCCTGGAACTGCTTTGGCACTTGGACCTTGGAGAATTCCAGTGTCATGTTTGCTTCACTCACTCTCCAAGGAGGGAGTAAGTCATACCAGTGCTTCACTCGATGCGGCTCATGTCCCCCAGAGTGTGGTGGGAGCGGAGCTGGGGAGCTGCGGCTATCTTCCCTCATCCCTGTGGCTCACCAAGTGAATAGCGCATACAAGGGTACGTGTCTGTGTGTGTGTGTGCCAAGGAAGTGGAGGGGGGTCCTTGGCCGCTGGGGACGTGCTATAAGACCTCTTTTTGTGAGACGCCCACTTGCAGTAATGAGCTGCTTGCATTGCAAGTCATCAATGTCAGGAAAGGTTGGACAATCAGCATGCCTATTTTCTCATACTGGCAATATATCTTTAAAACAAAATCTGCACATATTTAAGGCCCTTTTAATCAAGACTGTCTTTTACTGAAGGTCTCAGAAACCTTAGCAGTTATCTGACAGCTATCAAGTTATGTCTGCTCGGTCAGTTTAAATAGCTAACTTCAGTTCTAGCACTGCCTGTTGCGACTGCATGTTTAAGCTATTCTCTGAGCTGCAATGTTGAACATCTATTGTCAGAAAGTTAAACACTGTGGATGCTTATGGGAAGGAAATATATCTCTTTTATTTCAGTAGTGGATAGATATCAAAGCTGGAAAGTTGAGGTCAGATCAACTGAAAATAGATATGAATTCCTTTTTTTTTTTTAATAAAGAAAGTAGCTGGGTGTTTGAAGGTTTGTTGATTTCAAATGAGGACAGACTCACCTTTGTGAAAGATGTGTTATGTTATATCAGCTGAAAGTCACTGGGCCCCTGTTGCATAGTCAGGGTTTTGTCTTTCCCATGCCCAAGGTCAGACTAGGTAGTTGTAATAATCCAACAGTCCAGACTATGTCTGATACACAATGGAGAGATGTGCTGTTTAACTAGTCTCGTTATGAGAAATAACAATATATTGGATGTCTATGTTCAATATCCATCTATTGCAAAGACTATCTACTATGTATTTGGGGAGAAGACTTACAGTTGTCTATTTTTCCCATTGCTTGGGTAGCTATAAGGTAAGACAGTAAATAATTCATTGCTTTGTTCTATTCATCTTATGTATTAACAAGAAATATAATTGTGTGTCTACCTAAATGATTTCACACTTAAAAGCTAGCTAAGCATTTGATTTTGCCTTTCTTCCACTTAGAAATTTCCTCCTTTGTCTATCCTTCTGTTGCCTGTTTGTCTGCTGAAAATGCCTAAATATAATACTATGCCATGCTACAAATGCCATGAAACAGCACAAATACAATGGAAGAACTCGAATGAGCACAGTATACAACTTCTTATTTCAAGCATTCCCTGCTAAGTCTCTGTGGCTTGAAATCCAGCAATGAAAGCAGACTCACATGTAAAGGAAGGTCCGTCTATTACTTATAGGATGGAGGTCCAAAAAGCTAAATCCCTCCAGGCATGTAAAAACATTCCTATCAAAGGAGCTGTTCATAGGCACTCACACAGTGCTAGGACAACTTGGGTTTTTCCATGATTAATGATAAGTTTGGAGGAATGCAAGCCACACTATACTCAGGGATTAGCTGTTTATCAAGCAAAATATATTGGGAAGTGGGCCAGCTGGAGCTGCTGAGCTACACACATTCATTTGTTAGGTGCTCCTTTCCTCTCCCATTTCAGAAGCAAACACAAAGGGCACATGTATATGAACCCTAGAAAACCCCCTTAAAGAATAACTATGCACAGAAAGTCTGTTTTGCCTCAAATGTAGTCTCTTCTGTCTTCCAAAGCACTTGAGGTCAGCTTTTATGAAGACATAATGTCTCCTCTTATTTTTTTCACCCGTGTAAACCAAGGCTGATGGACTGAACCGGTGCATTGTAACTGATACGCTTTCACTTAAGGCCATTTACACTGCTATTATTGCCTATCTCCTCTGCCGTCCAGTTTCCTAGGGGTTATGCAAATCAGAGATGTGGCATTATTTGTGTCAACAGTGGCTGTTCTATTAGAAAGCCTGTTTTTGAAAAGATGGTTTATGTACAAATCATGTGTGAAGTTCTGAGCAGCTCAGACAGCAGTGCCAGAGTCCTACCGTGTCTTAAAGTTGGAGGGTCAGACTTGGGGCTGTTACTAGCACTACTGACTTCAGATCTTACCATGAAACACTGCTCATTTTGGGGCAGTAATGCCACAGTGGGTAACATCTCATTCCAGAGCTGTGAGTAACCACCTCTTTCTTATAGTTCATAGAAAGGGGCTATATTCTGGACTGAACTTACTCTAATGAGTTAGTCTTGCAAGGTTTGTCCCTAGGTACTGGTTTTCCTTTAGAACTTTCACACCAAAGAGCCAGTGAATACCTTGTAGAAAATAAATCAGCAATAGAACAGGTATAATGCCAGGAAAAAAAACATGTAAATCATCAGACTTGACTATTGCAAATCATATACACGGCTGCCCAAGAGGAGTCCTCAGCAGAAGAATTTGGCTGCATGACCTTTTTAACTGTAACCCAATCAGTTAGTGCTCCCTCTGCTGAAATTACTGACAATGGTGACACCTGTGATGGTGGTTTTGTGGTTGGGACACCTGTCTGCTAGAAACTGGGTCAAGGCCCCATGACTCAGTTCTCAAAAGCCACGCAGCAGCTGTCAGATGGTGGGAGTTTTCTCTGTCCCAGTCTTGCTGTGTGTGCTAACTACTGACATGGAGATTATACAGACTGTGAGCCTCTACCAGCTTTTCCAGTCTCTCCCTTGAGTCCTCCTTTGTTTTGGTCACTAGAGTGGTTAATGTAGTTGCTATTTATATATCAAATGAGCATTTTTAATATGGGTTTTTGTGCAGGAGGGCACGTGAACTGTTCTTGATTTGAAATTCACAGTGAAAGAAACTCCTGTGCAGAAAGCTGGCCCAACTCTCTGAGCTCCTTCGGACCAGGGCACCTTTTAATGATTCTTCAGGAAGGGAGGTTAACGGTGCCTTACCAGAACAGCAGAGAAGCCAGGGACCCTGACCGAAGGCTGGCGTTTTTAACAAAGCAGTGCATTCTGCTGAGTGCCTGGAGACATCCAGAAAACTCTCACATAGACTCTCCAAATGGGAACTCATCTTTAGCCATCTGAAATTCAGGCGTTTAGCCTACCAGCCATCTAGGCCTCCCGTTACCAATGGAGATACATAGACTTCCCCAAAGGGCAATTCAGCCAGAGGTGTGTAAAATAGACAGGACTTCTGGAGTGGTCCATTTCTTCCTATTGACTAAAGAGAGTCTGGAGGACCTGCTTGAGCTGCGGCTTCATTTTTGCCGACTAAAGTGAAGTGAAGTGAACCCAGTCTCAGTGTGACCAGCTTATGATTATATATGGATGAAAAGTAACACTTGTGATGGGGTGACAGAAGAGCTTCCTATGCAAGAGAGGTAACTGACCCCAGAAGGGTACCCTTTCTCATTATTTCCTAGCACGTTATCCCACTCTTGTCTTCCAGCAGGCAGGAACGGGTGACTCCATCGCTGTAATTCCAAGGGATGAGAAGTGCACGACTGCAGGCCTTATGGGCCAGGTTCATCTTCAGGAGCTGTTCAGATAGTCACCCTTTCTGGGACGGTGAGCAAGCGTTATCTCCATAGCACAGAGGGGGAAACTAAGGCAGAGAAGGCAAATCACTCGTCTGCAGCCACAGAATACATCTCTTTTAGGGCTAGGGCAATCATTAAAGGGGTTGCTGGTTCCCGTGACTCTTTCAGACGAAGCTAATACCTTATTAATGCTTATCCCGGCTGTATTTAATACGATAAACCTTCATTTAAGAAGCTGCAACTCCTATAACATTTAATTACTTCCCCATGGTGCTTTAAGTTGTAAGTAGACTTGAAGGCGGACAAAAAAAAAAAGAGGGTACGACTTTGGATTTAATTAATTTTCTCTTCCGTTTGCTTGGTAAAAGGCCTCTCTCCTAAGGTAAGGCAGCTTTCACCACACGCTGGAAAATAAGAAAAATCACGAGATGGAGCCCAATGGCTTGAAAGTAGGCTAGTGCCTAAACCAAGACCAAACTTCCAGTCATGTTGCTGGTGCGCGAACCCTGCTGAAATTGGAAGGATATAAAAATCCCTGGCAACGCATCTTCACAAACTTTGCAGGGGGAGGTGTCTGTGTATATCTGAAAGGTCACCAGCAAAAGCGCCTCAGCGCTTGGGCAGCCGGCAGCGCGGCATGAGGGCATGACGCCTACCTGCGCCTGCAAAACGCTCACAAACAGCCCAGAAAGGCTTAAACTGTGGTTGGGATTCCCACGGGCTCACTTTCACGCCTGATAAGGCTTTCTCCCATACCATTTTCCTTCTCCCTTGTTAAGAGACAAAGTATTTCTTTTAAATTTATGCATGTAATATATTAAAATAGATATATACATGTAATATTTCAAAAATATATATTTTTATGTGTTTATATAATTTTTATATGTATATATACATCTTATATATGTGTGTGTTTATATGTGTGTATGTGTGTATATAAATACTATTTAAATACAGGGAGCCAAACGGCTAAATCCACAGACAAGTATCTAGATGTGGAGTTGCACAAAGGAACATGCTGCGAAGCGAGTGCACGGGCACATTCACACGCACTCCCTGATGCGCCTACATGTGCGTTTTGCCCAAGCCGAGCTGGTGAGCTGGACTGCACGTCTGTGTACAGCCAACTACAGAGGAACGAGGTGCTCACCTACCAGCACAGCCCCAGCGCCGCTTGCCCTCCCTGCTGGAGCCAGCAGACAAGGAGGCATGGACACTGGGTGGCATATCGCTGCAATTACTCCACTACCTGCAGTTAAATATATATATATATATATGTATGGAATATGTATACATATATAATATAGACACTCTCCTGCAATTTGTTCCTGGGAGGATAAGCAACAAATTACAGCCTCCCTGGAAGCAGCGTGGCAGGAACCGGCCTCTTGGAGGACATTTCTGAGTCAGCGTCCTCAGGGCATTAGCAAGTGATGCAATTGACTGCATGAATCCTCCTGCTACGGGCCTTTCCAGGACTTCATGTGTGCCTGCAGGTGGATGGAGGGTAAATGCTCAGGTATCCTTCGCAGAGCACAAAGAATGGGAAAACAATGTCTTTTCAGTCCACCAAAGTGTGTTAATCACTCCCCTCAGATTCTGCTGTTGCTGTACTCTGAAAGGTTTAGAGACTCTGGATTTCTGTCAGAGATACTCAGAAGTTGATGCAGTTTCACAGGTTACAACGATAACCGTTTCTGAGCCAAAAGCTACTCAGTAGGTCAGGATGTATGCTCTCTTATTTAGCTCTCTTTTACTTCTGGAGAGGAAGAGGCAACTTTTTACATGACTGAATGGGTGCCCTGAGTGCTTTTTATGAGTGAATCTGCATGAGGAACAAGTCTTGTGAGATGTCACAGGTTACATGATTATAAGATACTTCTTTTTTTAAAGTATGTTCCTAGATTTCTTCATCAAAGAGAAGAACTTGAAAGTGTAGTCACAAATTGCTTTGAAACAGAGAGTAATGAAAGAAACCCAATATGTATTTATTTACTTATTTAACAGAACATGACTTTAATGATAATTTCAAGGTTTTGGAGGCCTAATTTAAGGCTTCTGAATGTTTGGTATTTACCACTGAGCTATATGAACACTGGATGGGGCAGTCCTGTTTCAAGACTGTTTTATGTATCTGTGGGTTCTGCTTCAGGTCAGAATCATAGGTTTCCAGGCTCACATTTATTTTCACACAGAAAGCCAACAGGGTTTAGTGCTTGCAGACTTTATAAACTCTACCGGCTCACATGGAGCCAATTCTCTAGCCTTCCAATGTACAAAGAAAACTTTGTGTAACAAAATCCGTGAGCTGATAGAAAAGCCTCTATGTCCCGAAGAGCTGTAAAACCTCTGATTAAAAGCTACTCTTGCATTGAAAGCAGAACATGAAATGAAGAAGGTACATTTACAGAGAAAATGTCCAATCTGATCATTTTCATCAGATGTAAAGAACTTACTTTTGGCTGGGGACTGATCAGGAGTACTTCTGGGTTGCAGTCACCTTGTACCATGGACACTGATATGGTTTACTCAACTCTGTATCATCAGCCCCAAAACAAAAGCTACAGAGTTCCATCTTCTCTTCCCTCCTTCATGGTTGTAGGCTCTGATGTACTGTTTTTCTCTTTCCACAAAGAAAAGGCCTTTTCATTCATGTCTCTACACAATGATGTTGTTTTTCAGATGAGCCATAATTCATTCATATGAGCCACGGCTTGGTTGCTGGCTTTATAAATGTTGGCTGTCTCATGACATAAATTTGTTCTTCTCCCTACACTGCACACTGACAAACACATTGGCCTCTCACTCCTAGTCCATGCCACTACCTCTGTGGCAAACCCCAGACTCCTATTTTCAATGAGACTGGGGGACCAGCCACAAAAATCCTCAAATGTACCAGCCTGATTTTCACCCTTCACCTCTTCCTTTTGGATAATATTTCTTACAATTGACAGTACGTGTCCCCAGTTGAGACTGGACACTTGAATCCAAAAAACACTGAGCACTCCCTGTGTGATCTCATTTCAGTTGAATGTCCTTGGTTGAGTTCATTTCTTCTCATTTATACCAGAGTAACACCAGGGATCTGCCAGTGAGAACTGAGGGCAATTCACCAGCAGAAAGTAGGGCCAAGCATGTAACTGAACACAGCTAATAAATGCAAGAGCCTGGCAAATGCAGTGAGCAGAGCACATACAGCAAATAGCAACTGAAACCTACTGTGAACATCCTTCCCCAGGCCTTTAATGCCACAGGCAATCACTTTAGTCAATTAATAATTACTATTTGTATAGGAATGGGGATAAACTTTGGATTGTTTGAACATTACTGTAGGCAGCAAGAAATAAAGGCTGGTTCTTGTATTGATGACAGTCAAACAAGAAAATGACCTTTGAAAAGAATATTCATTAGAAATGAATAAGTTGGCAGTCAGCTTGTTTTTCGTATCTGCCCACTTTCTATCTAGGTGCAGAAGCTGACAGGCTGAAATAACAGTTTTCAATAAAGATCCTCTCCCACTTGTGGCTGGGCCAAGGATTGCATGAAAGATTCCTCCTGAAATACATGCACCCCGTATAGTCTGGTAAGCGCAAAAGCTCACACAATTTAGATTAAGTTTAGAGAATTATCCCACCTTCAGAACTCTCAAATGCCAAAATTCTGGCCTACTACCTGCCAGCTGAGCTCATCTCTACCTATTCCCTGGCTTTTATTAGCATTGCTTGCATGGAGACATTTGTTTGATATTTAAATTGACGGCTCAATTATCTTTTCAAATTTAGTGATATGACAAGCCAGAGTTTTTATCGCATTACAATATTTCTAAGTGACAAAATTATTTTATCTCTCCTTGACAGTATTATTGACCTGTAATCAGCAGACGAACGGGAGAAACAGAGGTCATCTCAAAAGTAAAAAGCCAGTTATAAAACTGTTTTGCCAATTATGTCAGTCATCTTGACTTAATCTTGCAGCTGAACAAGGAAAGATTTGTTGCTATGAACCGTGGCCCAACAAACCCTACATGGAAAGCTTTCAGCTCAGTTGAAGGGGGGAGTCTCATACATGTGACTCCTTGCGGTGAGGTCAGTGGGCCCCAGGGCTTGATGGAGGATGAAAAATAGTAAGGGGTCAAGGTTTGTAGAGCAAATCAATTTTCTTAAAGAGAAGATTCTTCTTGGAATCAAGAACCCTGTGGCTATGTTATAGGTCAATTTTCACAAGGTTACAGCTGCTACTGAGCATCTGGGCTAGAGAGCTTTTTTGCCTGTTAAATCTCTTAATCGAGTTGGTCAATGTTTTCCTTTGAAAGCACATTTGCTTAAAGAGATACTCAGCATTTTTTTTTATAAATCATAAATGGTTATCACACATGCTTCATTTATAAAACTGTCACTTTGACACAGGACCATATAAGCCATCTGTGTGTTGCTTAATTGTTTTAGCAACATTTGTTTGCAGTGTTTCTGCCTAGCTGGGCCTTTAAGCTTCATTAAGAATAAAGCATGTTGTAAATCAGAAAACAGAAATATGTTTAAAATCAATAATGCAAAGTTTTCTGCCAGCGATCTGAAGTGACTTTAAATGACGATCTTCCAGATATTAGGTCTTTCAATGGGATATCAAAACCTCAGCAGAATAGACTGGTACCTATTATTTGGCATTAAATAAAAGCTTTCAGTGTGCTGGACAGGCCCAAGGTACAGATGACTTAAGCAGTTGCTCTGGCGTCCCTGTAGTCTCCATAGGATTGCATGTCACTCATACAACAGCCACCACAAGGTCAAGGTGACACGAGGCCGTCTCCCTTGATGTCCATGCGAGGCAACCAGTGGAGGTAAATCTGCCGGAGCCCTTCAGGCTGCCACTGCTACAGGGTCCGAGCAAAAGAGATGCCGGTCCCTGTCGGAGGGTGTGCCGGGTGCAGCAGTGGCTAGAAGGAGCCTGAAGGCAGAAAGACACATCAGATGGCAAAACTTTTCGCTGAAGCTCTGGCTCCTGCCATGATTATTCTTTTGTCTATTCACTTCTATGAATGTAAGCCAGCCATATGATGAGATGAGGGCCCAGAGTACAGAAAAAAGGGGAAATGAAAAACAGTGGGTCCCATTTTTCAACAGCAAGCACAGGTGAACACAGGAACAGACTATGTATGTAGCAGTCACATCAGTCCTCAGGACAAAGCACTTACCTAAAGGACACCTGACCCAGAAGTGAGCAAGCTTATAGGAGCAGGGAGAAATTCTCCATTTAGAATAAAGGCTGGAAGATGAAGATCTGTGTCACTATGCAGACTAAACCATTTACTTCTGAATATAAACTGAAGCCAATTTTCCTCTGGGAGCTGAAAGTGATTTGCAGAAAAGGTTCACTAACAATAATTATTGTTATTTTGCATACTCCCGAGTGTTTGCTTTAAGAAGACACTGTAAAAACAGAGTATGTCCCAAAGAGTCCGTCATACCAAATAAAATGAATAGAAGAAAAAGCAATGGCCTGAACATGGCCCATGGCCCATGGCCTGAACAGAGGAGCCAAAAACACCAGAAGTTTGGGAGATCTAGATTCTTATCCTTGAATTTTGCAATTAGCTTTGACCTAGAAAATACTTGATTCCTAGAAAAAAAGCTTGATTCTCACCAGGGATTTGGAAGTATTTCTGTGTTTTTGCAGCCCAGATTTTTCTTTATGTTGAACATAGCAGCAAGGACTTCATATTACCACATATCCTGTCAAAACCAGCAAACAATTCCACACAACTTCTGTGGAAGTGCCTGAGAGTTAAATGTTTGTTGGACAGACACAGAAATCTGTAATGTACAATATAAACCTTATGTCATAACAAGAAGCATGTTTTCAAATTCCTCCAGAAAGAACATCAGGCGTGCATTTTTTTCCCCAATTTTTTCTTTATAGAGTATTTTTGGAATAGCAACACAAGATACCTAGAAATATAAACACTTCATTTAAACATACTGCTAATGTGTTTAAACACATCTGCTCACTAAACATCATTTAACTTTATTATGCACCTTCCTAAATATTCTTTGGACAGCAACGCTTGTTCAAACAAAGTGCACAGAAACATTGCAATAAACTGAGATGAAGTCCTCTGGTTACCTCTGTCCCAAGTATACCATCCAAGCAAACCTCCAGCTTAATGGACAGCCAGAGCATGGGATGTACCCAAAGGGCATCCAGGGCACACTCATCCATTAGGTCATGACATTTTGCCGTGCCTGTGGCCTGTGTCTGAGTGTTTCCTGTTTGGTAGTTATACAATGAATTATTTGAACATGGGGCGAGAGTCTGCAGTTAAATCAAAGTCGGATTTGATCCTCAAGTTCCAGCTCAGAAGAAACCGCTCAGTGTAAACTAAAATGACAAAAACTCAAATTTCCCATTTCAGTGACCCCGGGTTACTCCAAACTGGTTAGACACAACAAAAAAATGGACTACTCTGCCAGTATTTCAGCAAGAGTCATTTGACTTTCAAGTCCATAGCATTACCCCAAAAGGCAGGTTTTGCAGTTCAGTGCGCACATTTCCCCACTTTGACTGTGAGACAGGCAATGCTCAGGTTTGGACCAGGCTCCTTATCAGGTGGGCTGGTCTGAAGAAATTAATCTTGCAAAATTCATACAGCAAACACAGAGGATTTCCCTCACTTGAAGGGAGCTCAAAGAAATTTTTCAGAAGAAATGAAGTCTGTACCAAGGAAAGCTTTTTAAACAGAAGGTTATTTACCTTCTCTGTAGGCTGTCGTGTTATTTCCAGGAAACCACAGATAAAGAATTTTGCCTTATGTAAAGCTAAATTAGACCAAAAAAAAACCTGGGGAAGGGGTGACCAGCTCTAGCCTGATTCATGCCCTCTAGATGCTTGAGTTCAGATCAAAGCTAGCAAGTAGGAATGTTTTGCTTTCCTATTACGTAACAAAAACATCCAAGTAATCTGGCATAATTAAAAGAATAGGATCAATCAAGCCTTGAGTTTCAGCGAGGCATGGAGAGCATAAGAAAATTGCATAGTCTGGGAGGCTGAGAAAGGCATCTGAGCTGAATCTTCTACTCCTTTGAATTTCATTTACTGCTGGATATTAAGATAATGGAGCAATCAGACATTGGACTGAGAGCAACAGTTCACCAGTTTGTAGTAACGCATAAAAATTCTTCCTTGGTCTCATGCAGTTTTATCGACATTTTTGGAAATGATTTCTTAGCACATTCACAAACTCTGATTGTTTCTCACAAAAATGTAGGTCACCCCTCCAGTCAAAAAGTTAGCAACAGCTGAAAATGGAATATCCAAGCCTAAATACATATTAAACAAGAGCAGCCAATGAATAAATTGCCGTGAGGTATTTCCTGCTATGTGACATTAGGTAATAGGGATCAGGACTTCTAGATTTTTTTTTTAAAAAGTCAACTCAGGCAAAAAGAAACACCACATTGTCTTATTATCATGAGCTGCAAAAAAATGGGAAAGCTGAGCAGCATGAATTAGTTTAAGAATGGCCGTCAGAGGTGTCCCCATCTCATTGAGTTTTCTGTAAGGAAGAGATTGCTATGCTCAGTGAGGGAGATGACAGATGACATAGAGCCAGTTTGATACCCACCATGGGCAGAACGAGGGGACCAGGTGGCATGGCAGGAGGTAATACTACTTCATGCTGCCTGAGAGCCCCCCCAGCCCCCTTTGGTTGACCAGTTATGAACAGATTTCGCCCCTTACACTGCCAGTGAGGCTGGGGAACGAAGGAATCTGGGCTATGTGTTTTTGCTCTCTTTTTGTGGTAACAGTCCAGAATATACATTATTTCCTTCAGTGCACAGGAAATAGTTAATGCTGTCATCAAATTGTAATGTCAGGCTGCTAAACACAAACCCCATTCTAATCTGGACAAGGTGTTCTTTTCTGAAAATGGACCAAGAACAACAGAAACACTCTTGAACTATAGCAGCTCTTTCATAACAGCCTTAATCACCTCTTGAATCCCGGATCAACATCTATTAATCAAAGATGGGTCCATAGGATACATTTTACCCCAGCAATTCCCATGCTTTCTCCGATGGACTTCAAAAAACTCACTCCTGCAAAGTTGGATGCCCTGAGAAGAAACCACAGATGGCTAGCTTGCTGCAGTTGAACTGAGATGGAGAGCCAACGGCAGTAACTTGAGCTGGTTTGTTGGCCACATGGCCATGGGTGAGGGAACAGATGAGGGATAGAGGAGACATACCGTCTCCTCCTGCACCACCTTCAGTCACAGAACTCGTTTAAAGGCATTCACAGGAGAAGGACTTGGCTGTGACTCACCTTGGGGCCTGGGTCCTAAGTGATATGACAGTCCTGCACTGTAGTGATCTACTCTGCACTGAACAGGGAATGATCTCTTATCAGCATCTCGAACGGACCTAGATGTGTCTCAGTCAATGTCCTATCTTGCTCTGTAACAACTATTTTCCCGTGCAGGCTCTGCAACGTTTTTGAAAATATATACCAATTCTGACTGCCAAGCATAAGACGGGTTGCGTCAGATTTTGCTGCGCTCCTAGCTAATTTTGGTTAGTGCAGGCGTAACTGTGTGTGTGTGTGGAGAGGGAAGGGAGAGGAGCCGCCGCAAATGTTATCCTTAGAAAGTAAAGTTAGCGCTAGGCCAGAGAATACAACATCACGTCTGAAAGATCTGAGCCTTGAAATGCAGAACGGCCAACTTTAAAGTGCTGCAGAGAGCGATCAGGCAAGGAGAATTCTGCATGGAGTTCCTTCAGTTTGGCTCTTTTTTATAGGCTGTTTCCGAGGGAGCTGCAGAGCAAAAGGTCAGTGTTTTTAAGACACTCCACGTTTCCATGACTGCAAGAATATGACAATCATACCATGTGTCCTTTGGCTTCAGAAAATATCCCCAGACACTGAATAGGCAATCGGCTTTCCTTTTTGTACTTTGGAGAAGGCTTGTTTTGCCCTCTTGAAGAGAGTCATGACCTGTCATTAGTTCCTTCCCCTGAAACACATCACACTGCTGACAGTAAAATGATGTTTTCATTCTAAGAATTCTACAGGGAAAAAAGAGAGCAGCCTTTTTCTCAAGGAAATAACCTAACAAGACCACAGTGATTACAACAATTGGCTGGAACATATCAGAAAAATAACTGCTATGGTTATTCCAAAGCAAAAAATTCCAAGAAAGGAAATTTCAACCCCCTGCTTTAGAAACAGTTTATATAGAGAGATATTTTTAAGGTGTTTTTCTTCATTCACCAACAAAATGTCTGTGTATGGTTGATGCAGAAAATTATTTTTATGTGAAATATACGGTAAATTTACATTAAAGATCCATACATACTTTTGTGAAGATGCTAAGAAAGGTATAGTCCAAGGAGTTATATTACAGAGAATAACATAACATCACATAAGACATAATATAGGACAGCATAACATAACAGAACATAACATAGACCCCAGCCTCCCCAAAGGCCAAAATTTCAGCTCATGATGTGTGAAAATCCTATTGATGTCAGTTAAGTCCCTTTGATATTAGCCTATAGGAAGAGAAAAATACTTCCTTTGAGTAGTGTTAGGCAAACCTGAGAGAGGAATTTTGTTTTATTTGGAGAAGCTGCAACTTAGCTATGCAATGCTCGCTCAAAATACATAAAACAAACCTTTATAGCCCACTTCTGAAATATTTGAGGGACGTATTCAGAAAGTTACTTGGACCAAGAACTGAAAATGAACGAGAAAGATTACAAAGGAGGCAAGATGAAATAGCTCAGTGAATTTCATCTGTGTTACATTGATTCGTGTTAGCTGAATTTCTGGATCACTATCTCCAGTGAATTTTAAGAAAGGGAAAGTATCAGCCAAGTAGTTCGGCAAAAATGTTCTGTTTAAGTAATTATCTGTGAAAGCAGTGAATTTTCACTTCATAGTATTTGCTATATCACCACTTATATAATGAACGTGCATAAATAAAGGTATTTTTATATCTTTTTTTTCAGATATGGAAAAAATCAGATCACACATTATATTTACCTCCCATTTCTCTCAAGCCATGGAAAAAAAACACTCAGAAGGGCCTAGAAATCAAACATCTCTGCTTTTGCCATTAAAAGCTTGAAAATGTTCACATTAGGGTTTTAAGAGCTGGACAACACTCACAGAGGTGAGTGAATAGGCAATTTCTTGGTTTTCTTGACAAACTTAAACATTGGCAAAATGCCAGTTAACAAAACAGAGAACCAGAAATGAAGCATTTCATCTTGTTTGGAGGGCATTTTTAATCTTACAAAAAATAAATGCAGGTAGATTTCAATATGAAATATTGTTTTCAGAAAGAACATAACTAAGTTGCACTTACAACGTGTTAAAAGCAAACTTTTGAGAAGTTTTTGATTGCTTTCAGATTTTCTTGGTATGTTGTAAGTCAGGCAAGCTCCACATAAATTTGTAGATTGTTGCAGTTGTCTTGGGTATTTTGCCAGAAGATTTTCACCTGGTTTCTGTGCTGTCAGATTATACCTTCCTCAGCTTTTGCTCAGCACAGAGTGCAAACACATGTACTACAAGCAGTGTGTAAGTAGTCCATAAGATGAAATGCCAGCCCTTGTGAGTAAGAGAGCAAAAGCTACAGTATTTTCTCTGGTGCTACCTGAATGATTCAAAAGCTCAAGTAGGGATCACCTAGCTAGTTCATAGCAAAAATTATATATAGCTTCTGCAAGTCTTAAGTCCTGCCATGCTCTGTCTGACGAGTGACGACTGTCACTTTTCCCAGTGGGTGCATAGGTGGGGAAGGCTACTGCACAGATCAGTGGAGGGTGCCAGGACATGGACCGAGCTCCTCAAAGGTCTCTGGACATCAACCCCCTAACAGCTTTCAAGGAGAGGCAGGTGCTTAAAGAGATGAAGAGGTTCCAAAAAAAACAACCCATCCTGCGATTTAGCTTCGAGAATGTAAATATCAGCCGTAAATATGGCCACTGAGCAGCATGATTCTTTAAAGACCATTTTCTAAATTAAGATAATACAATATTTTGCCCAAATAATCTAGGGAAATGTCAGTCCTGAAAGACAATGTTTAGACTGTGTCTAAAAAAACACCAAAGTGAGACCCCAGACATCGACAATACTTTAGTTTGACCTGCTTCTTTTTTTTCCCTAACTTCTGAGTTTTAAGCCCAAATATTAGGATTAGTAAAAGATTGCATAAACATAAGGAGCTTGGAATCATTTAAGATGTCCTAAAGATCCTATCTGGTCTCTAGGTGCCCCTCTACATGCATGCTTCTCCCAGAGGTCCTGTGTCAGCCTTAAATGGAGGTCTCAGATAACCTCAAACATCTCAGATGGCATTAGGCACCTCTGTTTAGGCAACTGAATCAAGCTCACAGTGTCTGTGACATATGCAATATCAGGGAAGATTTTCACATGGTCTCTCTGTCCTAAAATGCTGTTAGACTATGCCACTGGAGCCCAGTCTTGAATGTCTATTTTGGGCCGGCTGTACAGGAGCCCCTCACACACTGTGGGACAATTACTCACCTGAGTGTTGCCCTTGCTTTCATGTTTTGGTGAGGGCTCAAAAATGGGGAAAGGGGTTTTTATGTTTTTTTCCAATCTGGGAAAATTTGACATGAAAACCCAAGGAAAAGAATAAGGGAGCCAGAGGCTCATCACTAAACACCCACTGGGATGGCAAAGATAGTTCTCCAGTACCCCTTTTGAGGGAACAGAGCAAGAGCGGGCACTTTGTCCCTGCCAGAGGCATGCAGATGGACTCAGCCATGAAAAGCATGTGAGCTTTCCGTGGCAGCCCCTACAATACACAGAGTTGTTCAAATGAACACAGGTGGGGCACGCATTCCTGAAAGGGTACGCTGTCCAAAGCAACCAGCCTACCAGTCTTCAGCGAAGACTACCCCGATAATGCAGTCAGTGTTATGCGTAGAGAATTGACATCTGAGCTTCTCATTTCCCAAGGAGCAGTTTTATTATCTTCTCCCCAATCCAAACGCAACCCTCTTTTTTTTGTATAATTACAAACAAGGACTTGTCCCTGAAGCCAGCTCCTGTTGGACACAGCTGTTGCAATTGCTGAAGGTTCCTCTATCCCCTGGCTTTAAAGTTCATGCATAGCTCTGCTCTCTTTTTTCCTCTCATTTCAATGGAAAAGACATTGCGGTTCCTCCTCTGTGCAAGAGCAGAATATATAGAGGTCAGCAGAGCTTTCACGTACCATCGCTGTTCTTCTTGCTGCTCTTCCTCCATTTTGGGTCCACTTTTGCACAGAAACTGAGATGTCACGGCTATAGACCTGGCCTGCTCTAGAAGGCCTTAGAAGACCTGGTGCTCAGCTCCTTTCAGAAACAGGCCATTTACTTGTCTAAATGGGGATTTAAGCGCCTGACCACTATCTTTTTATTCCACATATCCCACATCTCCCAGCCTCTTGCTCACAGGCCAGCTGAACAAACACATCAGACTGACACAGGTGAAATATTATTATTATACTAAGTTTAAAAAACTATCTCTGTACTGATTATGGAATAAAAAGCTGCTCCCTTATAGTGGCAACTGTTGCTCCAATGATGTGGAAAGGCAGGGTGCAGAGGGCAAATGCTTCTTTATTCAAAGGGAAAATCATGCTTTAAAATTGGCTCTATTCCAGCGCTGTTGATAGAACAGTTTTCTCTCCTTCCCCCTCTTTCTATATAATCTCACTTACTTACAACATTAAAGGTCTTTAGAAGCTTCTTTCTGTGACAGAGATCCATTTCTGCCCCTCATCATCCCAGTGAATGACAATCTGAAAGAAAGCCATAAGCTCTGCTATGGATTTAGAAGTTTCTCAAAGCAAATCACTGGATGCCAGCGAAGCTGCCAGGCTACTGCAACTGCAAAGCGGCTATAATCACTGAACAAAGGCGTCGGAGGGAGTACTGAGGGGGAACCTTTTGTGAAAAATATTGACCAGCAAATTACGCTGTAGACACTGCCTTGGCACTTGGCCCTCTAAAGGTGACTCAGACGATTCGTTTAGCTCAGCAAGCTGGTTTCTAATTACACCAAATGCCTGGCTGTTGTCAGTGGGCCCAGTAATTTCTAAGCGGGTGCTCTTCACATGTGTCATTCATTACCTCACCCTGCACTCAGAGCCATCTCTGTGGGGAGAACGGTTGGCAGCGCGTTAGGCTTGGATAATTTCCTCAGATAGCGGTATAAAACAAAACCCCCAGAACAATCCCCTTCTACCCTTCCAAAAAAAGCCTGCACAAAAAACAGCAACGCCGCGAACCACCACATGCTAATTTCAATAAATGCCCTGGAATGAAACGATGGCAAGCCGCTGTCGCGGGTTTACAAGCTGAACAGAGTACGCCCTTCCTGGGTTTTAGCTGGGCTCTTGCTTTGGTGCCAGAGTAACAGCTGTAGCAGCTGCAGTTGCATTTTACCACCCAGTACGGGCACCTGCCATGGCCAAGGAAGTGAAAACCCACAGAGCTGCAATTTTCTTTTAATTACATTAGGCTGGTTTTGGCAGCCAGCCATGCAGCACAGCATTGGTGGGGATGCGGACTCTATTCACAACTAGAGCCTGTCTGTGGGGTACTTTGGATGCGTGGCAGGTTACTCCATAGAGGAACTGGGCAGGATCCATGTAAGTGTTGGTTTTGGTTAGGGAGAAATAATCAAGATTGGCATGGTGTTTATTACGTGGTGGTATTGTGCTGAGTTCTTAGAGTGGCTTTCTGTACTTTTCAGACTAACTTGGTCACAGCAGCTTTATGCATGTCACTGGACTAGTCACAGCTAAGTCAGAGGCCTGACACCTGCCCTAAAATCACCCTCGCTGTTCAATGGCTAGCTTGAGCCAAACGACGATGTCCCAGACAAGCCTGAGTATGGCTTGGGGGATAGCATGGGTCAGGCTGCTCCCGAACAGCCCATTCCCAATAAGCAGTATGGATGAGGACATTGTATTTTAGAAAGGAGAAGAGAAAATTCTGACATGCAGATATGATTTTTGTGGTGCCAGTTCTCCTCAGGGCTAGAGCAGCCTGTTTCATTTGCTCCTATAGACGCAGCCAGCTCCATCTGAGAGCCCCTGGATGCCATGGAGAAAGAGGTCGGCCATGTGATTTTCCTCAAGAGGAAGAAGCTGTTCTCCTTTTGCTGCAGAGGGTGCATTCAAGTAAGACCAGGTCTCTATGCTAGGATGTACTGTTTCTTAAAGGTTACGTTAGGTTCCTTCCGCCAAACCGCAGACTGTGATACTGAGGATGTTATCATCACCCTACAACACTGCTCAAGCAATGTTTGTTCACGCTCCGTTTACCCTCAGATGCTGTATGACATGTCACTACCTGTCTCCTAACATACAGGAAGGACACTGAACTAAGGTCTGTTTTCACCCTAGACAAGTTCTTCTTTCATTTTAACCTCTGAGCAGCATCTCAGGATGAACCATGCTGCAAACAGAACTTGGTATCTCCAGCTCACTCTTTGCCAGTCTACATCAGAAAAGCTTCTGTAGAAACCAGCAAATAACTCACGCTTGTAAGACTCACTGTGCTCATCAAGGCACACAGAGGTGTAAGTGGGGAGGACCCTCTGTATCTTTCTCTGCCCTAGCAGCAGCCCTTGCAAGAGACAAACAACATGGCTCTTGACACATCACCCTGACTTAGTCCCTGGGAAGCCAGCAGATGTAATGGGCAATGCTCCCAGCATCCAGGAGCTGCCACAAAGAGCCTTCATGGGCTCCCGACTGATTAGATTCCCAGGTTGGCTAGGTATGAGACAGACAAGTCTCAGCACGTTGTCTGTTCAGCGACCTGACAAGCCGTAGTCTCCACATCCTTTGGGAGATAAGACAAGGAGCACACTGTGGGCTCGCACATGCCACAAGATCCATCAATCTCTCTGTACTCCGCACTATCAGAAAGAAGCTGGCAATGAAAAGAGAGCAGATGGCACACTGGGAATTGCTCCCTCCATAGCAGGGCAGTTATTGCAGAAGGACTGGAGCTGTTGATACGTACGTTAGGGAGATGCTGAAAGGCACAATCATCGGTGGAGAGGGAGAGCGAGTCTGCGGTGTCAACAGTGACTGTGTTTGTTCATGGGGAACAAAGGTAAGAGAGACACAGAAAAGGCTTCTCTGTCCTGTCTGATAAACTGGATGAATTATTTCCTGAAAAACAGGCCTCGTGGCTTCTTTACTAAGGCTACAATTATGATTCAGTTTCTGAAGACCTTTATTTCAAACAAGTTACAAGAATGAACAGCACCCAGGATTGTCTGGAACATAAAAAGTGGGGCTTCAAAGGGGAATCACTTTGAATAAAATTTTCCATTTAAAATTTGCTACAGATTGTTCATCAGTAATATTTGTATAAAGGATATCATGGTCCTATTTAGGAGTCAGACATTAAAAGGACTGACTCCAAGTCTCATAAAAAGCAATGGAGTATAACCGGGGTAAATGAAAGAAAAACCTGGTACACGGCCTCAGAGTAATTTTTCCTACTGGCAAGATGAGAATGAGGCCTGAAGTGAAACAAGCAAACCAAACAAAACAAAAGATTAAAAACTGGGAAGAATAAAGAAATTAATAATAACTGCATTGATGATCCCTCCATCTTCTTCAAGTCCTGCTGAGGTATGGCAAAGAAGACCTAAAGCCGTACAAAACAGCTGAAACAAAAGGTCAGATCTAGATGTCATTCAAGTTTCCAGGTATTTCAGATGCTGACCGGATCATGAGTGACCTTGGAATAAAGGGAATGATTGTCACTGGGCTGTGGATCAAGGTCCTGGGCCCCTTCGTTGCCACAGGGGGCAGCTATAAAATGCAGGCTATGAAGTCATGTATGGATAGCCTTGTTTCAAAATACCTATGTATTCCCTGATGTTTCAAAACAATGCCTTGACAGGCAGGAAGGATATGTTTCCAGGTGAAGCTTTGCAATGCTTTCATGGGACTCTGGTTGTGAGAAGGTTTTCTTTTATTTCCTGTTTTCTTCTCTAAAATGAAAACTGAAATCATGTCCAGTCCCTGTTCCTACCTGCAGAAGGAACAGCAATCCTGGAAAGAAACCACAGACTCTGTGGGTCACGGATGATAGGACAGCTTGTGCTGTCAGCCACAACAGAGGTGGCCACTTGAGACAGCTCCTGGGGTAGGAGATCTAAAGGATGAAAACTGTCTAACTGACAGAAGCACCAGATACCTAGGTGTCTTTTGTCAGTTGGACTGGGTTTGTTTTTCTATTGCACATGAGGGACCAGACAGACAACCCACGACACAGGTGATGGGGGTACTTTAACTTTGCATCTTGTCTCCTCAGCTGGGTGGGAGATGCCTTGGCAAAAGCTAAGGGGTTGTATCAAGAAGCTTCAAGGGAACAAAGCAAAGGAAGCTCTCGTGACTTCTGAGTGATTCACATTGTACGCTTAATGCTTACAATGCAGTCCTCAATGATATTTATTTTATAGCCCTAATTTTAAAGCATTAACCACTCAACTGATACTTCACAGCAACACCAGCCAAACCCTGATCCAATCAGTTACTTTTTCACTGTGTGTCCCGTGAGCTACTAGGTAATGCTGAATTTACTCAGTATTTTTCCAGTCAGTCTCAAAGAACCAAATCTTCAATGTGACGCTTCTCTGAGATCGTCAGTACTGCCCCAATAAATGTGTAGATAAACAACAAGGAGGGAACTCTATCCATTCCCACCTTTGCAGGCAGAGCTGTAACTTTAAGATGCATTTGTCTTGTGCTCCTTTGCATTAAATATTGCAGCAAGTAAGCTGAGCTTACGGAAAGAAATCATCATTAGACGTATACAGAGCCCAAGGTAACACACTGAGAAGTGTCCATTTTTTTTTTCTATTATTATGGCATAGCTTTGATTCGATCTCTCATACAAATCTTAAACCCGCTCTCCTCTCTTCTATTCATCCTTTTACAGTGTCTGTAGCCTCATTCCCCAGAGTTTAAAACATAGCTATATCCTTACAGATATCAGTCCACTGCTCTTGCTCCCTGTCCTTCCCACCATGTCCTCTCCTGAGCCTCCCAGTGAAGCAGACAAGTTTCTCAGCTTGCGTGGATACGAAATTCCATCTTCACCATGCAGAACTTCCTCTTTCCCCTATCAGCCAGAGTCTTTGTTCTTCACAAAGGGGAAGGAGAGTTGGAAATGTCTTATGTGATAAAGAGACACATTGCTAGCACTTTCTTCTTGGTAGTCGTAGTCAGACAATTCGAAAATAAGAATATTCTTCTGGGGAAGATTAGTGGCTAGGCTACACTGCCAGGGCAGTGATGTATTTCTGAGGGAAAAACTCTTCCAGAAATCCTTGTAAGAAAAAAATAACGCAATATACAGTTACATATACAATTCATTTGCATCTGAATGTCCAGTATTATCCTGGCATTGTCTTATCTACATACAGCTGCACATGAAAGGCCATTACAGTTATGACAAAACAAAGCAACCCATTACAGTTCCCTATGAACCAGACCACGTACCACTTGGTTCTCATTGCCACCCCTTGCTTGTCTAAAAGTAACAAGCAGCTTTCCCAGACAGCTCCTATTGATCAGCTCCTGTTGGCAATGCAAATTCCTTCCGTGTGCAGTCAGGCATAGCCACAAGCCCGAAGCACAAAGAGGTGGAGTTGCTCTTTGCCTTGCACAACTGGAGAATTTCCTGCTGTTTTCCCAGTCCCGTCCCCAGACCAGGTCTATCTACTCTACATCAATACAGAACATCTCATTCATTTCAAGACTAGTTGCCACAGGACTCTCTGCATGAAGTTTCCCAGGCAGGGCTTGGCTAACTTCTAGCTTTGTTTTCCTTCATGCAAGGAGACATTCTGAGATAAAAGCAGCTCTCAACATGTATAGAAGATAATAGGAAGACTCTCAAATCATGGGCAACATTCTCTGCCATGGGCATTTATTATTGTTGTGTTGCTGGTTTTCCTGCTGTAGTATCTCCTGAGCATCAACTAGTGTCAAAGCCCACCACAATAGATGCTGCATAGACAAACAAAGGGGCAGATAATATGCTGAGGACTGATCACATAAAAAGAGAAAACAAATAAGCAATAGAGAAAGGAAAGACCATCAAAAAATGAACAAATGAGGGACAATTTGTTTTCAAAAGATCTCAGTTGTCTCTAAACTCTGCTCTTACTGAAGCCAATAGAAAAATTCCTCTGACCTTTAGAGGAAATGATGTCAGGTCACTGCTGAGCATTTCTGAAATCCTGTTACAAACATTTGATCTAGTGCAGGCCAGCAACCTATTGCAAGGGGCAGGATTTTTGACTCAAATCTACTTAATTTCAAGCTAGGATATTAACCATAGGACTAAATGCACCTTATAAAACCCTATCAGTTTGAGAGTGAAAGCCATTTCTCATCCTAGAAGTCTGACATGCACCTAGGTTAGGCTTTTTTTTCTTTTTTCTTTTTTTTTAGATAGATAGGAAAAAGGTATGAGGGGCTACTATTATGGCATTTGCTATTTTCTAGAGGCATTTTCAAAGGCAAGAAATGTTGTCTAAACACCTTCAGGCTGAGGAAAAAGAATTTTTTCTCCTCTTTACAAATAGCATTTCTGAAGGTGGCCTACTTTTGCAGTACTAATAAACACCAGTGTTCTCCTGAGTGAGGTTAAGGGTGCTGCTCTAGAGGATTCACAATAAAGAGATAGAACTGGAGTGGCTGTAATGTTTATCACTGTTGGGGAAACACAAAATTCAGCTCTACGTTTAACTGACCTGTGGCCATTAAGCTCACTATGCATTTTATTGGCAGCCACGAGAAGAAGTCTTTGCATCCAACTGCAGCATGAGAAGCTGAAAAGTCCACTGGCTTCAGAAGTGCTTCAGTGATAGAGAGCACATTTCTTTCTCTCTTAGACACACCCACTGCCCAGAATTCTTGCTTTGGCTGCAGGTCCCTCTTACTGGGATTTGCACCCAGGATCCCACATAACTGATAATACTACTTTTGCTTTCTTGTTCACTAGCCGTAACAGCTAAAATCTGCCTTCTGCTCCCCTGTGGTTGTAGCAAGAGTAGTGTAACCTCCCTGATGTTTCAGCATAAAAGCTGCTGGCTAACAAGAGTGCTTTTGGTTGCAAACCCAGATTACAGAGCAAAGCTGCTGCTCACAAGGCACAAAAAGGCAACAAAGACAACACGAGACTTTCACCGCCAGAAAGCAGAGGCAAAGCTGATCCTTCAGAGCTCTTTCTCACTGTGAACTCTGCAAGAAACTGTCACTTAATCAGAAATAGAACAGACTTCAGGTTTGTTTTAGAAGGGAAATGAGTGCAGCCAACTCTTCTGAACTCTGCTGAACTGTTCCTGCAGAAAGTCAGTCTCCTACGAGTGGGACAGGTGCAATACGGGTAGTAAAAGGACACTATCTTTTGTCATGTTGAAAGACTCCAGCTGCAGGCCCCTTTTGTATCTCATCAGAGAAAGGCATGCCTGTGCAGAAAAGATGCTGCAAATGGGAAAAATAGGCAAGAAATAAAAGAAAATAAATATTGCATTGCATTTTGCAGCTGGGGACTGGAGGTACAGAGAAGTTAAGGCCCAGATCTATAAAAGCCCCTTCAGTACCTAGAGGAACTAATATGTTATTGAGGACATAAGCCAGAGAGGTATGTGCAAGTATGGTCCACAGCTTTGAGCCACACAGCCACAGCCAAAGACTGTCCCTTTTCTGCCATATGTATGGCCCTTTTCATGGCTGTGCATCTTTCTGGAGAGGTCATCGTCAGGGATGTGTATTGGGGAAGTTCTAGGAAACTATGCCAAGGTTTTATTTCTAATTTTTATGCAAATTATGGTCCCTGCTAAGGCTGTTTTGGGCCTGGCTGGGGGAAGAGGCAGGCTACCTGTGTGGAAAGGACAAACTTTGGGAAAGCCCATGAGTTCTATGAAAACTAGTAAGGGGATTTTAATATTCTGCATCTTTAAGGTTTATATGGTGTCTTTCAAAGAGTCCACAGAGATTCAATGATTTTGAGAGGGAACGGAGCACCTAATCTGACCTCCTGTGCACTTTCACACTGCTGCCCCTTGCCTTGAGCCCAATAACGTGTTTGACATTGACACATCTTCCAGAAGGGCCTCTGGTTTTGGCCTGGGGACAGCCAGAGACAAGCAATCCTCTACTTCCCCTGCAGACTTTGGCTGATCACTGCTGAAAGCCTTTGGCAGTGTGAAAAGAGCAGAAAATAATAAGCACGTCAGGGTCAGCGGCAGGGACACCAGCTACGGAAGCATTAGCTTCATCTAGGCAGATCTTTCCATGCAACCCAGAGAAGCATCCACGCTTCTTTCTTGGTGAAAATGGCTGAGGAGCTGTCTTCCTCCTTCCATCCCTTAGCTGCCATACCTTCTGCAACAGTGCTTGCCTGATTGTTGGTGGTTGCAGGACTCCACTCTTGCTGTCCTTTTATTTTTATCGTGGGTATTTTTCGAGGGGAAGTTGTTCCCAGCATAGGCCAATCCCATGTTTGCAATTCTAAGCGCCCGTACCAAAAATGATGTTAGTGCTCTGCCCACACATGGACTGTCGGACCTCTATTTTTTACTTTTTACACACACATAAGTCTAACCCAGTGAGGATACATTCATCTTCCCTTACCTGAGACATCTAAGCAAAGGATCAAAGTTAGGTGTCTGCTTGCTGTAGGTATCCACTTTGGTGTGTGGCAATAAAAACACCTCTCCAGAGGGGCCTGCAGGACTTCACTGGGCTGAACTGCCCTTGGAAGTAACCCATATCTCTTCATTGACAACCCCAAGACTCTAGGAAGTTACACCACCTGAATTAGGTTCTCCCTTATTTTTCAAAGCTTAAAGACCCAACAGGCTGGAAGAATAGCCCTAGCTTTAAAGTCAGACTAATGCCTTCTAGAAAGTTTTTTTCAAAGTTATTTTTTTCTGCAACAAATTATGTTTGCTCAATTATTTAACAATGTCTGTTGTATTAAGGAAACCGGCAAGAACTGGAAGCAGGCAGAGGAAGGGTCACAAAGTTTGGACCTGACCTTCACCAATAAGTGGTGCACGTTGGCTCCAGGGCTTTGTTTTCTGCCTGTCTCAGGAAGGCCGAGCGAGACCCCGTAAGCACGAAGGCAGCGACAGAGAAAGGGATCCCACCCGCCTGGCGCCAGAACGTGTAGTTCCCTCTTAAGCCACCGGGTGTCAGTGATGGTCTTAGAAACGGTCTCAGCTTAGCCATTGCAAATGCCGCCCGGGTAAATGGGCCTTTGGATTTTGCATTTCAGCTTTTAATAGTACATTTGGGAAAAAGCTCTGATCCTTAGCATGCGAGATGTCGAGATTCACAGCATGATCTGCCCGGTTGTTGCGTGCCTGCTATTCCCAGAGCCGTCTCTGGAAATGCCGCAGCTTTTGTTGTGTTTCTGGTGAGTCTCCAAATTACAGCAATGCAAATATTCAGCTTGTAGGGAGAGAAGGCAAACACTGAGGGACATCTTAAACAGATTCGCCTTTGATGAAGAAATCGTGAAGGTCTAAGGGGCTTTTGTTGTTTCAGGGGGGTGATAATTGAGGATGTCAGCTCGGTTTTAAAAAAGCTGCCTTCTGACAAAAAAATCCCCAGCTAACTTTGAACAGCTCCAGTGGTAGAATATTAAGGATGAGATAATCTTTTAACAAGCAAAAATACGGACAGAGAGGATTTGAAAGGCAACAAGCTAGCACACAAGCCAGAAAGCCTAGAAGCATCGGGGGGGGGGGAAAGCCAGCAGCTCTGTTGGCCCTGGCAAGTCACTGAATATTGCCGCCTGCTGCAGCGCAAAGGCGCGACTGGGACGTGCAATAGCATAACCGCGCAGCACTGACTGCGAAAGCAAGGGAGCAGGCATTAGACATGTGAGGAGTGAGAATATAAACCTGCCGGGCACCCTGTGTACACTGGCTGCTTGGCTGTGCTGTCCTTTCTGTACTGCTGGAGAGGGGAGGACAGCGTAGAGTGCCACCCCACCTTCATTTCAGGGAGCCGACAGCCCCGTGAACCTGCAGCAGCATGGCTGTTGCAGAAGCGTGGAGGGTGTTTGTTCAGACACAGTCCTTGGCAGGAGTGTCTCAAACTCAGGGAGGAAATAGCCAAAAGAAGTAAAATGTCAGTGCATATACCTCCCACAAAATCTGTGTTAACGTAGCCCCGCTCAGCCAAAATGTGGTTATTTGTGGCTAGGTTACAAAAATTTGGCTACCTTTGTTCAGCTCTGGCAAACGTAAACTGCTAAGGCATGCTGTGAAAGAGCAGACAACCGCCAATGGTAGAGCACAATTGTACATAGCAAAACCACCTTTTATTCGGGGAAGAGGATGCTGAAGGCAGAACGGGAGCAAGAAGAGAGGCTGAGACCTGCCCCCAGGAAAGTCTGGGGGCAGCGCATTTGCTTGGGATGCAATTGTGCAGCAGGCAAAACAGTGCTGTCAGAAGGTGTCTGGGCTAAGAAAAGTGGGACTTCTTTCTCCTTAATGTGCGAGGAGTATTTTTAGGAATGATTTAGCCCACAGATTCATCCAAGTTAGGACTGATTATCTATTGCTATTAAAAGTTCACAGCCACGCAAAAAAAGTGTCTAATGTATCTAAGTCAGCTTGGGAGACTTTACAGGTGCACAGAGGAGCGCATTGTGTGAGGACAGGACAAGTCAATGGCTTCTCCTGTAACTTGTGCTGTTTAGCTCCAAATAAATCCAAATAAACATTTAGCGTAACATGTATTATGGACTTTTCCACTTGCAAATCTTTACACCAGCAAGACCAGGATAATAATCTTGTTTCATTCCCTTCTTTTTATTTTACGTGGTAGTGCTTTGCACAAGCTGAGGGTTCGGCCGTTAGATTTGAAACCACGCAGGGTCTGGGGTAACGCTAACATGCTGGGGATTTTTATGAGAATTTGGCCTAAAGGGTGTTGGCATTTTTACTTCTTCATTCTGTGTTTGACTAGTTTAAAATAAGGAGCTTTTCTACCTCAGTCTCAAAGACAAGGGACGGGGATTCAAATTATGTGCGTTTTCCAAAAGTCTTACTACATACTTTGCTACTAAGAAATCTAAGTGTTTAAATTTGTACTTAAACAGGAGACATATGGACAAAGTATTTCTTAAAAAAAAATAAAAATACTGATGATTACTGTTTTTCCAACCTGTTTTTCCTAGCTAGATGTTTTTACTGGGGGAGAGGGAGAAAAGATCGTTGCTTTTCCATCCCCTTAGAGACCCAAAGACAGCCTCTCTGAGATGAGCGTAAATATTTTCTCCCTTCCTCAGCCACAAAGCAAAGCAAACAGGTTTTACAGTGATGGGAAAGGGGAGAGCACCAGGAGGGAAAGGATCAGAGGTGTGCAGAGAAAGTCTTAATAAAAATTTGGCATCTGAAGGATCAGACAGAGAAACTCACATTAGGAAGGACTCCCTCAATTCTGACGGTGCAAATGACCGCCTGTTTGAACAAACCGCTGAAGGGGGACACTGCTGGAGGATGTGTGTTAGCCCAGGTCCTGCTCATCCCCAGTCAAGCAGTTGTTGGTCTCGGTACAGAGGACTTGATGTCGTTGATACGCAGAGAACATGAACGCTACGGTTCCCTTTTGCTCTTAATTCTGTGAAACTGTTGTCAAATACATTAAAAAAAAAAAAAACAGATGAAAGCAAAATTCATCAAACTCTAAGTCGTGTACATTTGGAAGGGTTTTCTTTCCCCCTGCTGGCGTGCTCTCCTCGGCTGTCCCTGCGCTAGACCAGGCCCTGCAGGGCTGGTGGCTGCTTTCGGGCTGGTGCCGCCCGGTGGCACCAGAGGACACAGAAAGACACCGCTGCTGGGAACCGCCACCGCCGGCGGCTGTTGAGCCTCATGAGATCCAGATCTAACCATCCAGGCCCAGACAACAGGTTAGATATACGAGGGAGCATGGGTATAAAGGCTGGCTGTTGGTGGGAAAAGCAGCGCCGTTTTGCTCCTTGAAAGGGCCTGGGTTGTCTTGTTAGCCCAGTGGCAGCTCTGGCCTCTGAAGCAGCCAGATTCATCAGAGGTAAGGAAATCCCTTGATGCTGCTTTGCGGCTCCTCCTGTGCCACGGGCATGGACAGCTCTGCCATCTCTGCTGGGGCTGTGGTGTTGCGTGCGCCTGGGTGGCAAACCGACAGCTCCTCCCAAAAGCAAGAGGCAACGGAGCACGAACTCAGCAGTGCAGAGCTGGTCCTTTCTTGCCTTCTCCCAGGGGCAGTGCAGGTACCCGCTGTCTCATACACAGGGCTTGTGTAGGAGCCACATGTCATGGCCCTAAACAAATAAATTGTAAAAAACAGCTAACATACATAAGGAATTTGCTCTTCTGCCAGTTTTCAGTTGCTGATCTTCCCTTCACCAAGTTTTCCCCAATATATCGAGCGAGAGAAGTTCATTGCAAGTACCAATTTCTGTGTCCCAAACATAAAAGGCAGATTTCTTGGCACTGCCAGGTAGAAGAGGTTGGCATCAACACTGAAGTAGATCCAGGGCCAAGGAGCAGGCATCCAGGGAAGGGTTGATGCTGTCCCAGTACCTCTCCTTCTTCTGCTGTCATATCTTTATCACTCCCAAAGGATGTTGTGTAATTTTATTTTCTAAAACAAAGGTTCATGCAATTAGTAATGCTATCTTTACACAGTTCTGCATACAAAATGCTGTACACACTAGCGGTTTCATTATGCAGGTGTAGCTGAGTATTACATGCACACACACACACACACACACAACGTGTGCATGCACATGTATGCACACTTGTACATGGCTATTTATTCATACACGTACATGCACACATACATATGCATATATGGAAATACACATTCAACTATATGTACAATACACACATGTACATACGTACCTTTACATATATGTATGTACATATGTATATATGTATGTTTGTATGTATGTATATATATCTGGCCTTGTCTCTGGTGGCAGAACTGCCCTGTGCACCCAACCTGGCTGTTTGCCAAGGAGGCGCAAAGTTTTCCATGTTTCCTAGGAAGGGAATAAGAACAGCAACTGCTTGGGCTGTGGCTTGTCTTGGGCTTGCTTGGGACTGCCACAGATCTGGATCTCAGCAGTTGCATCTCCTGCTGTTGCTGTTGTCGTTCAAGTTGTTCAAAGACTTGAACAGAACTTGGACTTCAGAGGCCCTGAACAAAGAGAAGGGACTGCTCTTTCTAAGGAAGAAAGAAAATTTTAAAAAGTGGCTCAACTTGTCTCAGTTTTCACTCAAGAGAGAGAAATAATTAACCAAATCAAGAGTTTGGACTAGAAGCAGTTTTCAGTTGTACCACAGTGACTCCTGGCTTAAATCACCGGCGGCTGAGCGAGGTCTGAGGGAAGGGATTTCAGAGGAGTAGCTGTGCAACCAGGGCAGGGGAGGGCCTAGGGAGTCACACGTGGTTTTGTCTTGTCCTTGCTCCCCTGTCTCCCACCTCTCCCGAGAAAAGTTTTCTCTCTGTTGTAATGCATTTCTAGGGGCATAGCCTAACCAGTGGGACTACCTGCAGGATAATGTACATGAATAAGGGTTGCTGAGCCAGCACTATGGCGGAAAATCAGTGTTTAAGTAGGACTAAAGCAGAGGTCAGGAGATGCACTCTCACCTGGCCCAGGGGTGAATTCACAGCCCCGCTCATCCTGGCTCAACCCCAAAAGCCTGCTTCCCTACAGCCACCGCGTTTTGCCGGATCAGGGTTTTATCCTGTACCACTTCCAAGTGTGTCTGAGAATAACTGAGACATCTGCCAGTTAAGCTGCCGCTCCCGGAGCTTCACTCAGGCAGTCACTGAACTGGTGGTGGTTGCGCTATAGGGCTTGGTGGCCCCAGCTTAAACCATCAAATCCCAGGACTTGTCTTCCCCTGTGGTCAGAGTCTCCTGGGTGGGCAGTGAGGAGGGGCGGGGGTCTGATTGAAACTGCAGCCCTTGAAATCACCTGGCTTATCAATTCCAGTCTCCTGTAAAATCAAAAGATCAGAAACTCCTCAAACCAGAGCACAAGAGCTTTTGGCCAGTAACTAATAATAGCAAACCAATCCCTTTTAGACCTTTCTGTTCACGGGGGTATTTTAACAGAGAATCTATGTCGTGGTGAGACATCCCAGAGCTGAGAATTGTGACTGCGTTTCTGTGGGCTTGGGCTGTAACCACACAAGTAGATCCACCCTGCCTCTTTTTAAGATCCCAGCATGAGCTTAGACCACTCTCCTGCTTGGTGTGGCACAAGACGAGTAAAAGCTGGGGTTTCTGAAAGTGCTCAAGGCCCTGATCCACAGAATTTCTCTCTTGCATTCCTGCTGTCTTTGCTTCCTGCCGTAAGGAAGGAGTTGTATAACAGCCTTGAGTAGTAATCACTCCACAAAGCTTTCAAAAAGGAAAATCCATGCCATACCCTTGGCACCACTGCTGTGAGCCATTCTCCAGAAAGGCCCCTGCTGGGCTTTGCACTGCACAGCCCAGGCTGCAATCTGGGGAAAAATCGTATATGTTTCATGGTGACATGGTAACTGTGCCACTCTGACAAGTCCTCCAGAACGAATTGTGTGCTTCCAAGCAAGCGCAAAGGGGTAGGTCTTAGCAGGATGAAATCCAAATGCAGGTACCTCATTTGAAGCCTGTGGATGAATTCATTAAGCCTCTGTTTGTTTGTAATTTAGCAGGTGCACAAGTTCCTCCGCTGGGTCAGGACCCACTGCGAGAAAGGAGTCCTTGCCTGAGAACCTCACTATTACATTAGCAAAGGAGATCCCAGAGAAAAGGTTTTCCCAAAAATACTGAGAAGAAAACATGTATCATATACATGCTTAGATAAAAACAAGTTTGCGGTTTGAGCCTGCAAACACTCAGGGAAGTCAAGCCTCATTTCCTACTTGTAGGAAATTGTGGGCCCACAGAGAGTTAATGCAGGTCTTGTTCTTTCCAAAAACGGAACCCACGACTGGCATAAAGAATGTGCCTTAGTCTTTGCAGGGTCAAGGCCTTAAAGGATAAAACATCCAACATTTAAACTGAAGCAAAAAATGGACATCCCCACCCACACCAAGGAGTGCAACCTTGACCCCGCTTGTTTGGATGTTTGTAAGGTCTGTGTTAAGAACTGGACACAATATGGTAAAGAATGGCCTAATATGCAGGGCTTGGAAGACGTTCAGATGTTGATGTGGGTCACTAGAAACTGAGGTCCAATGTTGGAAACTAAGCTTATTTTCTTTGCATTCTAGACGAAATGTGGTGCCAGCTCTGGTGGTTTCATGTGGATCTGAGCACTTAATGAGGACCACTGTAGGCCTGAGCCTCCCTCACCTTTCTGGGCCTCAGACCCCATTTGCAGACAAGGGGTGATGGCATTGCCCTGCCACACAGGAGTTAGAGGTGCTTCAACCCAGGAGCCATCCAGGACATGCTAGACAAGAAAGGTGTTCTGATTTTCACCTCAGTATATATATATCTGAGGAACTGAACAACATCACTCAGGGAAAGCTGTTGGAGAAATAAATGTGTTTTCTTTCAAGTCATCAGTGACGATATTCATAACCACTGTAGAGATAGTAGTTTAAGTAAGTGCTGAAAAAGTGCTGTCTGGAAGCCAAATGTGATCAACAGTAGCCTTCTCTGAGAGTGTCTCAACACACCAAGACACTCTCTGTACAGTATGTATTAATTTTTTATACTGTCATGTGTGATTAAAAACACCTAAGCGATCATCTTAATCAAGCTAGCCAGGTTCTCTTTACCTGAGAGCTGTCAGAGCTTGATCTATAAGATCCCATTGTAGGAACAATACTAGTAAAATGTAATACAGATCTAACGCAAATTAAACACCTTAGACACAGATGGAAACTGTGAAATCTTTAAAACTCAAGAGAAGTCCTTCAACGTGAATTTTTTTTCTAATCGATTATGTGATTATTGGATAAATAAACTATGTGATTGTTCAGCACATAAACACCCTTTGTTAAATGTGTCCGTCAATAGACAATTCATATAAATGATACTAACTATCATCAAAGGAGTAATAACGCCTTTATTGATGAATAAATCTCTAAAAGACAGATCAAATGGAGGTTAACTAGCCATGCATGACATTACCAGGAATTAGTCTGAAAAGAGCCTTGGAGGCATACTAGCTACTGTACATGGGGTGGGAAACGGTGTGGGCCGCTTCTCGGAAAGACCTGCAAGGTCAAAAATCTAACCCATGTAAAGGCCATGCTAGCTGTATTACACTTTGTTGTCTGGCATCTCTAGCTTATTTCCATATTTCTGCATTTCTTATTATCTGCAGGGGTTCAGAGAGGCTTTTTTACATGAAGCCTCTTTTAGGGTTTGTAAGATGTGGAGGCTGAGGCACCAAGGCTGGACTGCCCTCTCCACCCAACAAGCTACCCCCATGAAGGCAGTGCGTTGCCTAGTGTTACCCAGCCTGGCAGAGCGGGGACAGTGGATGGAGGTGACCTGCTCACAGTCACACATACCATCTGTGAATGTGGCTGGAAAGATGACAGAGCCTCTAATCCTTCATTTTCTGGCCATCCCCTCCAAAATTCTGTGAGCCCCAGCAGCCCACATGAGGTGTCAGATATGGATATAATAACATACACCTTTTAAAACCTGGGTTCCTGTTTAGACAGGACACAATATGATTGGCCTCCAGGGAGAAGGGCTTAGAAAACCTTCTCAACAGCAACAGATGATTTCAAGTAAAAATTACAGAGGATTTGAGTAAGAAGGCAAATGGTGGGAAGTGACTGTAACTGGGCAAAATGGAGACAGCAATATTGAGGAGCCAGAAAATAATGTTTTACTGTTGTTTTTGCATGCATGACTCTGTTGGTCTACATCCCAGGGGCATTTTCCAACTGTAATACAATTTTGTTTAGCGGCTATGGCAAACGGTGGGAGGCTTTCTGCCGCAGGTCAGACCGCAGCGTCACAGTGCCTGCTCTGACAGAAGGCATTCGGCCGTGATGCTCTGATTCCGGCAGGTCTTACTAACTCTTCTAACAGTTATTTGTGTGAGGCCAGCAGCTAGCTTTTACCTTTTCCATGGAGATATATTACAACCAATAATAAGCAATGAGCTCTTTTTTCCACATAAGATGAAATCAATGCACATTAGAATAGTTAGGTCGGAATTACATAGCATATTAATGACCCCCTTGGTAACTGCCCATGCTGGGTAAGCTATTAATCTATCCATAGACAGTTCCTAAATAGGACACTGGAGTGGCTTTCAGGAAGGATTCAGCCACAGCAGGAGAGGTGTCTGTGATGCAGTAGTCTGTGGCTGAGCTGATCCTCCAGGGTTCCCCTTCAGGATTTCTTGTCAGAAGAAAGTCCATTTTAGGTTGTGTCAGTGTCTATTCTCATTGCACTTCTTTCTCCATTGACTCTGGAGGAACCCCAGAATGACTAGTTCAGAGCGACCTATCCCCACTGCAGCTGAATCTCGCCTTACATGTCAAGGGAGTTTTGTCAGGGTTTCCCTCTTGGTGTTTAGGTGCTCCCTGGTATCTTGTAATGTGCGTGAACATTTTGTTTAGACTTCTGCTGCCTGGCACTTGCAGTCGTTGCTCCCCACCTACATGTGTCACCAGATATGCATTAATTGAGGCCACCAACTCGACAGCAAGATATGAGGACAATATGGGTGCAGGAGAGCCCTGACTCCTCTCCGGGTAGATACTGCAGAGCAATACATAGCCAGAGAAATGATGACATAGTACAAAGCGTCAAAATCAGGCAAGTGAGGGTGAAGCAAGCCTTATTGGGAAGAAATGTAGGCAGTGACTGACTCAGAGGGAAAAAAGAAGAAAGGTCAGCTCTTACCTCCCTCTGACAGTGATAACTTACACAAAAAAAAGCTAATTTGGAAACATTTTACTAGGGAATTGCTATCTGCTTCAGTGGTCATTGAACATCTAATGCTGGAGTGTAGCAACACACTAGCTTTACCTGCTTTATTCCATAATATGTAAAGTGACCTGCAAATGGCCGAGCATCTACAGTACCAAAGTGCAGTATGAAAAGCTAAAGCACAAGATTTTTCTTGTACTTTCGCATCTTTTTGCAGTTTTAGTGTGAACATAGACAGACAGTTTCAAAGGAGTGTCAGAAAATGACTTTCCCAAATCTCAGTGAAATTCAGCAGGAAAAGTATTCAGGTCCTTCCCTGAAAGCCAGAGTGATCAGGAAAGATGCCAGTTTAAAGGCCCTGGAGACTCATATCCTGAAATTATCTACAAACTAAGCACAGTGGGCAAAATTATCTGCACTGTTTCTCAGTCTTATCAGCTCAGGAACAGGATAATGCTGCAACGTCTATAGAGGTCCTGTGGATGGAGATCACTACAAAGAGGATTTTAGGTAACAACACTACCCTGGCCTAAAGGAGGTTTAGACCTACAAAAGTCTCTCTTTTGATCATCTCTGGAGCCACTTATCCTCCACAACGCTTTTGGGTGGTTCTTTGCAGGGTTTTGCTGCTATGTTGGATCAGTGCAACCCTTCATGTCCTCATTACACTGGTTTAATATTGTTCAGGCAATTCTCATTGAAATGCCAGAGAGTTTCTTAATTGACTTTGTGCCTTGCCACTTCTTTGCATCACTCAGGGAGAAAGACCAGCCGTTCAAAGAAGATAAACTTCCTAGCTGGCCCCTTTCTAAAACAGATATGAACAACCTTTGCCAGAACCAGTGGGCCTGCAGCAGTCCTTAGGTGATGCTACGACTTTCTTCTTGCTGCTTTCTCCCCTTGCCTACCAGTCACTACAGATAGGGCTAGATGGTCCAGACATATGTTTTCAGCAATCTCAGTAGCCGACTCTCAAAGAGCTAGCTGATAGTCTCAGTGGAGAAAGCAAGCGCTAAGCAGGTAAAGAGAATGACCCTGCCTTTTCTCCTATCATGGTTTCTCCAATTTGAAGGTCACACAGGGCAGCGTTTTTCTCAATCTGCAATGAGAAACTGAAGCACTGAGGAAACCACGTAGACATCTAGACCTCAGCTACCCACACTGTGCTCCCTTTGCAGTCAATAAGGCTTTTCTAGAGCACAGTTCATCTGAACTATTTTAGATATCCACCTAGGGATGAGATGGGTCACTCCCACTTCTCACATATTTCAACTCCATGTTGTGGATATTATTATCAATACTAATAATCTAACTAATGTTACTACTAATTCCTGGCCTCTAGAGAAGAAATGTCTGAAAAAGCATCTGTCAGTGTAATATCTCACATCTGGGTTTATTCTGGAAAACAGATCCCTCATACTTTGGGATATCACCCAGAACAAATCCAAAGCTTGATTTATGGAATCTAACTACCAAACTACATTCCTCTAGAGATTAAAGAGTAATTGCACATGGGGATTTTGGACTCAGTTCAGATACCAGCTTTTATGATGATACTTATCCTAAAGCAAGTGATAATGATTTTGTGTAAATTATCTTCCTGCCAGCTGGTAAACAATACAATATTAAAACACATGATACAATGCTGTCGCTGATCCTGACTGATCCCTGTTTGAGGCACTATTAACATAGACCTAACATTTTGTATTCCCATAGGAGCTGCTTGGAGGACAGTTAGTTAAATCCACTACTCCAGTCATGTGGATTTGTTTTGGAGCAGTGCAGTCTCATAATACAAAATGCCTATTTCAGTTTGAACAAGCAGATTTATTAAAGCTTTTACATGCAGACTATGTAGCTACCATACACAAAATTAAAATCCATCTGGAGTCAAAAGAAAACACATGCAAACTAAATACTACAAGAGTAATAATATTACTAGCCCTCACATCAAGCTTACAGCCAGTGTAATATTTTATTATTATTCATAATAAAATAGTAGCAATACTTTCTAGTCACAGCCATATTCTGATACACTTAGGTAGCAAAGGCCATCTTTTTTAACAACCCTTGCGATGGCTTTGCTTTCTATGCTATGTAAGTCAGTGCAAAACTGAGGCTTAAGATTTTATGGAGCCTTCCAGCATGGTACCTAGGCTGTACCACAGCCCAACTGGGGCTGACATTAAAGCCCCGGGGCTGGGTTGCTGCCGGCCAGAGGATCCTCAGCATCTCGGGTAGTGCTGAAGGCCTCTCCATGACTGTCACTCTCACCACTACACCATTTTGCCCTTCATAGGTACTCGTTACATGATCTGTTACCCTGAGCCAGAAGAATAATAAAACTCTCTATGCAATTATACTCCGCGATGACTTCATTCAGCCTGATTAATTACACAGGCGCAGTAACTAATCCCCAAATTTAGAATGGTGAATGTGTTCTAGTTATAGCCTGTGATAGCTTAATTCTCTCTTTATATCCCAACTAAAAATAGTTCATGTACATTTTTGCTGTGCGCTATCCTCGTTCTAAGCCCAATCGCTCCAAGCTTTAGGATCCTGGACCCTGCTGGGGAGTCTCCCCCTGCCTACCCCAAAGCTAGACACTACCCAAGTAGCGCAGGGACAGAGCCAGTCCAATTCTTACACAGCACACAGGACAATTAACCCCAGGAAGAGGTCTGAACACGCCTGGAAGGTGGGTGTGTTGGGTGTTGTTTTTTCCCTTCCAGAGATGGTGACTGCTGCGGTTAGCCCGACTGGCTTGTCCAAAATCACAGAGAGAATCAGTGTTAGGATTAGAAGGGAAAACTTCCTGGTGCCTGGTTCTTATCTTCATCTCCTAAATGACAAAACTGAGCCAGAGCTGAGATGAAGGCACCAGTAGCCATATTTTTGCAGGTAAAATGAATCTCTGTCCCACACTTCAATCACTTTCTTCAACATGGGGCTTATCCCTACATAACAGTACTTCCCCAATAACTATATCAGTCTAACAGAATACTGTATCCTGGGGGTAGACTTACTTGCACCGGTATAAAGGCCCCTACCTTCAAAGGGATATCTAGCCTGAATGTATGGAGGGGCTGTATTGATTGAATGTTATGGTGGAAAAAACATACCTGGAGGAGTTAAAGTGCTATCAGGGTGGCAGACAGTGAAAGCCACACTGAATTGCGGGGTCGTGTTAATGGTAGAGGAACATATGAGTCAGCACAGACGGCTTTGGTGGGAGATTAGAGTTGAAAGCAAAGCTAGGGCATTTGTGAACTGCAAACACCATTTATTGAAATTACATTTTAGCTGTACAGACATTATATTAACACAGCTCAGCAAGAAAGAGCCGATTCAACAAGGCACAACTTAAAACTGCAGAATCATCAGGTCTGGGCTGTGCTATGTTGCTCTGCCGGAAAAGCAGGGCCAGCCTGGGCTTTGCTAGATGCATTGCTTGCCCTTCCAAATTCTGTGCTGTTTTCCTCTCCAGTTTCCCGTTGGGACCTGGGTGACAAATTCTCCAAGACAGCTTTAAGTAGGTGGGTGCTCAATGCCAGACAGAGTTAAAAAAGGGCCTCAGTGCTTTTGAGGAAGGAGGCAGGTAGACACGATCTGTTATGTCAGTAGAGAGATAACATTAGATTTTGGGGAGCTGCGATTGTCTTGACACAACCATGGTTTGTTTGGGCTTTTGGAGCCTAGGAAGGTCTTCTCTGCAGCACCATCAATAGCAGTGCAGCCCCAATCTACTGTGTATCCAGTATGCTAAGCTTTTTCCAGAAGTCAGGAAAGAAATCCAGTTTGAGATCCTGCCCCTGTAACCTACTGAGAGCCAAGTTACATTTAGTCGAGAATACAAAACCCATAGATATCTTATTATCATTTTAATATTATTTGGGGAAAGGCTATGTGGGGAGGCAAAAGGAGACAAAAAGGAAGAGAAAGTCAAGCCAGTGTCTTTATCCCCCTTATAATGATGTGTCCTGTATTGCTCCACTTGCTGTTATTTACTTGAATACATAATCACAGTACTGTGTTTAGTGGCTAATTGCTTTATCTTGGTTCCTTTCTGTCTCATTAGGCAAATTTACTATCCCCATCCTTTTTGTAATAATAAGAATAATGATAATAATAGTAATAGCAACAACAACAGAAAAATCCCCAATGCCGCCCCTAAGACTCTTTTTCCAGCAAAGGTGCTGCATTTCTGTTTCATTTTGCATCTCAGATTTATTTCCAGTTGCACTGTACTTGGAGTTGATGTCTATATTCTGCACTGATGTGAATGACAATGTGTGATTTAGAAATAGCACTGTCAGGAAACAAATGAAAAACAAACCAAAACAGCTGGCTGAAAGTAGAGATGTACTCAAGACAGAGCTTTCGAAACAAAGTATTTTGGATTAAGTGTTTTGGATTTCCTAAAATCCCAGAAAATGATTAGAATACTCAGATCTTAGATTGCATCCACATCACATCCGAATACAGATGATAGGGAGTGCGGATAGTGCTTTAGAAATAGCTAAAATCTCATGAACTGACCAAATCTTGCCATATCTCCTTAGCACTTGGTTCAAAAACAGTGGTTTGTTTTAGATACAAAGCCCAAGATCTAAATCCTGATTTAATCCCAAGGCTTAACCCCTTCCTACGCCAGTTTGATGTACCTTTTGCTTATGCCATCAACAAAATGTATTTTACAATATCTTGGACTTTTTTTCTGCTATAAAATTTGCTGACATTTATTTATAGATATAGCTATATAGTTATAGAAATACGAAGTATCTTAATTTACAGGTATTTAATTTCAAAATAGAGTAAAAATATGGTTTTAATACTTTACTCATGTCTAAGACATTAGATCAGTTTCAAAAAATATCAGATGCTTTTCCCTTCCCATTTATACAAAAATTATTATAAATGTTTCTACGCATTAAATGTTTTCTGGAAATACAGACATCCATGTACCTACAAGGACGCAGACTGAAATTCTCATCCTTCTGAATCAATAGGAGTCCACCACTGACCTCCAGAGAGTCAGCATTTGCCTCCCATCTGCCACCTGCATTTTCTTATTTTTTTCAGTCATTTCAAATCCATTTCCCACGCATAATTCTCACACGAGGAAACAAGAACACAAGCAGTAACTTTATCTTTTTTGCTATCTATTCATTTATGTAGATACAACTAACAAACATGTTCTGAGCTCAAAATTACAAGCCGTGAGGATAAAGAATCCCTGAACGAAAGAATCCCTAAGTGTGGCTGTAACGTGGGGGCTGGATCCTCAGCTGGTGTATACTGGCCCACTTCTGCTCCTCCTGAGGATTTCCTTTCCAAAGCTGATATCATACCATTACATTCAGCACTCCATCCCCAGACTCAGTGAACCATGATTCAAAGTATTAAAGTGTTCAAATTACAGCATCCCTACTATTTTTTCCCATCTTTTCCGACTCAAGATTTTATACAGGCATCAGCTGACATAAGGAAACATTGTCTTATTTGGGCAACCTCGTTCTCCTCGCCTGCCAACTGCTTTGAGCATAACAATCAATGCTGTCCTTCTCAACTTTTTCCTTTCCAATTAATTAATTTAAATTGACCATTAAGTCAGCAGAGTTTTTGATTGATATTTTCATTAACAACCCTCTCATGCAGACCTGTCCAACACCTAAGAAATGTATGATAATGTCCAATCTGCATGAAGGGGTCTGAACATCTCCCTTCACCTCTCAGTGCTGGTGAGTTATTACTCGAATTGTGCTTGCTGTTTCATTGAGTGTAATTTGAATACAGATTAGCTGCCCCAGTGTTCCAGAGCTTTGGCATTATCATTACTGGGGACAGTAATTTGACTGATGAACACACGGGTTATCACAAGGTCATCACCTTCACAGTATTGGAATGGTCCATCGTCCCAATTTTGGAGGGAAGGAGGCTAAACCTTTCAATAGCAAAATTAAGTCCTGTAAATTAACTTGTCCAATAACTTATTGAATAAATCCTTTACTAATTAAAGAACCAATAGGCCCTTTGTTCTCAGATCTTCAAAGGCTTTATTAAAATCAATGAAGTAATATCAATTTAACAGTATTTTTTTTTGTAATATGAATTAAGATCATTCATCTAATTATATACAAATGTTCCGTATATGTAAAATGATTTGGAATGTTAAATGATAAAAGAAAATATACTAGGTTTACCCTCAGAAAGCAATTATCTGCCAGCCACTCCTTCTCGAAAGACATATTCTTTCTGCATTAGCAATCAGCAAGTGAAAAAGTTACTGAAAATTTTCTTCCAGTTTATAAAGAAAAACCACTATGTTTTATTTGAGTGGGGCTTGAGTCACTCCGAGACACTCTTACACCTAACCCTGCTCTGGCATTTGTTTCCAGCAGTGTGAAAGAGCATTGAAAAATGCAAGCAAACAGAAAATGCAGAATTGGAACTAAAACACATACACTGATGTATGAGCAACACCTGTACAAAAGTCAGTGGAACAAGCATATTGATTTGCTAAGCTTTCTTCTAAAAAACCTTCGGCTGAAATAGCTTTTTGGTTACAAATGAAATAAGCGTGGTGGCCTCAAGGCAATCTCTGTTGATCTCCATCCAAATCATATGCTAGGACATTTGATATTATTCATTGTCCAAGACAATAAATTATATTTAGGGGAAGAGGTATAACTATATGAAGAAGACCTCATAATGCCCCAATTACATTTAGTCCGCTTCTAGATAAAGGTACCATTTTTATTTTTCTGAATCTAACATGAAAATTGTTTCTGAAGGGTGCAGTTATTTTTAAGATTTTTGAACAAATTCAGCAAAAAAATTGCTTTATAAATTATTAATAAAAATTTTAATTTTTTTTCTTTTTTTGAGAAATGTCTTTTAAAGCTAAAATGAGTACCATGAAATTAAATTTTTGTGTATGCTAATAAAACTTTAAATTTAGAGTCAGAATCTCTAATATTAATACATGAAGTGAATCATTCATAAATCTGTGTAAGAACACAAGCTTTTTAATAAATTCCTTTGCAACAATGAAAGTAGAAAGATTATTTTGGGAGTGAGGGGGCATACCAAAACATGACAATATTTTAGTGAGAACAAGACAATGAAGACGAAAATGAGAATGTGCACAAGTAAAACACACCAGTTCTGCCTACTAAAGCACATACAAGGAGAATTAAGTAAAATACGGTCACAACATGTACAGCAAAAAGTAAATAAACATTTAAAGATTACCTTTGCACCAACAATGTAAAATACCATTAGTATCGTGATTATGGAATTTATTGAATGGTAGAGGAGGAGCAACTATTAGCAAAAGGGAGGCAGAATTTGAGTGAAGGTAGGTAGTAAAAATAGCCTTCAAAATGTTTGAAAAATTAATGTTTTATAACATCTAGGATATTTTTGAAAATGTCATAGTGGTCTTTCACTTTCAGAAAATGATCAGATTCCATCAAAACATTTTGATGCTTCAAAGTTTTCAGACAGCTCCATCTGAAAAAATTCAGATAATTTTTAGTGTTTTTTCTGAAAAGTTCAGAATTCAAGATACTTTGAACAACGTTCTCCTCTTGCAGGATAAGGTTCAGATCTGGTTTACCGCATGTTTAATATACATCAGTATATTCTGACTGTATCTGTTTTCATCTAGGCAGGTATCAGTTGAGTTATGTGCCTGCACAGTGAAGTTAGGGAGGCTACTACCCAAATGGGTCCTTTTCTGGCCCCTGTAAAATTACATGGCTTCAGTGTTCAGAAGCAGCCTATAAAGCAGTAACAGCAGTGCAGATCTTTGGTATAACATGGTAACAGGACTAAGGTCTAATCTACAATTAGGCTTTCAGAGCAGTGAAGCAAAAGCGGTGCTACCAACATGGATAAAGCAGGTTCTCCTTTCATTGAAGCATCCCCTGACAAAATAAAACAGATTTTGAATGACAAAATGACAACATACCTTTCAGGGAACAACCACCAAGCCATCACCAAGCAGAAGACTGAGCTGAGTAATCTAACATAACCAAAAAGACTGTAGAGAAGGTGAGCTTGAAATCTACCCTTCCTGAAGTCCTAAACAGTGAGCCTAAATATGAATACTGGACTGTAGTGAAGTGCCTCCACTGCTCCAAGGCATTTATATCTCCGTTTCTCTCACCCCAGAGAAACGTTTCAAATACTGGGCTGTGAGAGGGCCACTCCAAATCCTTCACTCTGATTCTAAATCGGAGGCCAGAAAAAGACTGAGATTGCACTGGTCCACCTAGGTCAATCTGCTGTCTAGAAGCCTGGGAACTCTTCTTGGAGGTGCGGTATGAGCAGGGCACTGGATCCAGATTTACCCCTGCTAGTGCCAGCATTGCTCTCAACTCTGAGTCCCTCCGGAGAAGTGGATCATCAGTTAACCCTCAGCAATTAAGAGGTGTGAGGGAGAGAAATGAAGAAAGAAGAAATGCCTCTGTCTCTGGCCAAGCCTTTGACTGAAAAGTGGCCTGATGTTCCCGGCAGAGGGATTCGGAAGTGAATCTCTATTAAAAAGACTTTGCTGAAACTTTTCTGAATATGCCGTTTCTAAAAATAGAACAAAGCACTGAGGTGGTGTGTAAAAAAGCTTTGCTAACGTTTGTCTAGCGGGATTTACTGATGGTTTTGTCATATCTCGTTTTTAAAGCTTTTCTCAATGTATCCCAATTAAAGGGTCACACTACTTCATCCTGCATTCTCACTGCATATTATTTTTGACCTTTACAGCATTTTGCCAATATTAACTAATTAATTCTCACAATAACCCTTCCAGGGAAGTGACTAAACACCATTGTCTCTCTTTCAAACTGAGCCAAAGAGGTCTTGTGCAACAGCTTTGCCTGAGGCCAACATGTTTTCTTCTTTTTCTTGATCTGTCAGCAGCCAGGCAGAGTGGTTAGATCGTGGCTCTTCTTGGCCCCTAGACTTGGGATTAGATCCCTAAATCACATCTGTACTGATATTAGACATCTACTCTGGCCTACATTTAAAAGATAAAGAGATAAAACTCAGTAGCATGTTCCATGCCAATTTCAGCCTATTATTTTTACAGAAAATGGACAGCAGTATCTATTTGCTGCCACAAAAGAATAGAGGGGGGAAAGATCTAAAAAATATATGCTGTGTAAATGAATTCAGCCTATGTAAATCAATTAGTCATCAAAACAATTTGACACTTGGAAAACTGAATCTTCAATTAGATGTTATCTTCCCAATATCCTTTATATCCTCCCTGGGTAGAGATAACACCTTCGTTATCTTGCTGAGAATCCACCTCCCCTACTTTAGCAGAAATGATCAACTGATAGTTATAAAACCCTTGATGTTTGTCCTTGGATGAAAGAGTCCCACAGAGACATGAAAACATTAGCAGCCACGGGATGAAACATTAGTTACTACGGCCTCAATAGTGAGATTTTACAACCTGGTTAAAGTGAGCGATTCCAGCCCTTCTGCAGTACCTGTGATTTAAAGGTATCTTTACATTGTAAGCTGCTTCTGAACCCTGTTACTGACAGGAATGGGACAAAAAATAAGGAAGGTTTTCTTTCTCAAAGAAAAAAACCATATCCAACCCAGAGAGGGAAAGTGCCACACATGTAGGAAAAGAGTCAAATCCAAACTCAGCAGAAGTGGCTGCAAGTCAGCAGCATCCCTTGAAGTTTGACTTTGGCCCATTCTCAGAGACATGGCCACTGAGCGGGCCTGCAGGGCAAATCTGGAGTATGTTCACCTGTGGGCTGAGGGCTGCGAGGATGAGCGCTGGAGGTATGGCTGATGCAACACTGATGAAGAAATACACTGCCCTAAAGCAACAGACTGTGAAAACATGCATTTCTCATCTGGCTTTCACATTTTATTGAATTTTCTAGACTCATTACTGTCCCTCCTCTGAGGCTGGCATTTTTTTCATATTTGATACTGCAAGTGCTTCTAAACACCACGTTACCTGGGACAGAAAAAGCAATGTCAAATTAACCTCCAGACTTGTCTGTTCACTAATCCACAGTGCAGCTGCTACTCATCTTTTGTAGCTCATTGAAGCTCTCCATGTTTTCTTAGCAATTTTTGTCTGTTTAAAAATAGCTGAGTTTACAGAGCCCAGGCTTCAACTACTATTCCCTGGCACCATTCCTAGATATCAAATGAAATGCACTACTTTACTCCAGCCGGTGATTTGTGCCTCAGAGTCTTAGTTTATGTCCCTTTCCTGTGGAAGAGGACAGTGATTTGTAGCTCACTGTTTCTCTGAGATCTGTCTGGTCCAAACTCTAAAACGCAGGGAAGGTTCCATGAGATCAGAAGATCAAGTCTGACTTCAACAGTGACCTCCTCCTGGCATTTGAGCAGAAAACAACCAGACGATCTACGTAAGAAGCAGTTATTTGTGGAGAAAGTAGAAAACTCCTTCCTTGACACCAGTTACTCTAGCAAACTGTCAGTCAAAGTTTTGTATCTGGGATAGCTTCAGAATCGGAACTGTGCATGGAATAACTTTGATATCAGTCTGCAGTCGTTTACCTGAGCCAGTAAATATAGAGGTCACCAAAGGTGCAGAGAGTCCCAGTGTAAAGGAGAGAAAACTCAGTTATTCACTGCAATATTAAAAATTAGGTAGCAGAAAAAAATGTTCCTCTATGTCACACTAAAAGTCAGATTTGCTCTAATCGTATTCTTACTCAAGTTGGTTTGCTTTTTACAGTCCAAGGGACAATTATTTATTTTAGATTAAATTTAGATCTCAGCTGTGAGCAGTGATGCAGAGTATAATCCCTGAAAACTCAGGTGCGTTTAAAAACAAAGATTATGGCTTCTTTAACCTTCAGAAACCTCCTATTATAAGCCCATGTTAGTTACCTGGTGTAAATATACTAAAATCAACATCAGATAAATACAAGATGCATCAAAAGATTTAAGGCACCTGTTGTGTATTTAAAAGAATTATATCTTGTTTATGGTACAGTATAAAATGCACAACTGATTTATATAACAGCTAGTCTATTGCAGGGGAAATCTCATTTCAATCATAAATGGCAGAAGTTGATTTAAGAATTCATTCTTTAATGGGTCTGCAATGTTCAAATTTAAACTCATTCAATTCATCAGCAAAATATTCAATATGGGGCACAGGGAACTCATTTAGGCAAACAGCGACTTTTAATATAAATTTTCCAGGAGATTTCTTCATCGATTCAGCAGTTTAGTGCAAAATGATTTGTGCGATACATTCTCAAGGATCAATGCAGGCCAAGTCAATGGCTAATATAAAACAATCATCCCACCGACTACAGAGAACGTGTCAATGAACTTTGACTTCACATTGAACTGCTTTGTGGAAAGGAGAAGGAAGTCTGATAAAAATTAATCATGACTTCTCCCCCCTTACTTTTACCCGTTTTCTATTATTATCGTTTGTTTGTATTACAACATAACTTGGAAATCTCATTCAGGACCAGAGCCCTAGAGTGCTAGGTTCTGCATAAACACATGTGGAGATATCACCTTTGCCCTTAAAAATTGATATCCTAAATCCCCTCACTTATCATGGTATGTGGCACCATCTCACATAAATGTGGAGATTACAATGGGGAGCAGTCTAAGCCGCTACAGTTTGAACCAGAGGCTTTTTTGAGACTTTTGAGCCTCAGACCTCCTCTGGACAAAGTGCAGAAAAGGACCCTAATATAATCACTAGCAGTGACCTGACCAGAGTGGACCTTTGTGCGTTGTGCAGTTAGGGTTTGCCTCTTGGAGGATCTTGGCGGTCATTCTGAAGGATCAGGGCTTAAGAAAACAAGTAAGTGACACATACACCTACATTTGCGATTCTCCCTAAATTATAAGACCATATCTAGAACTCTTTAGATGGCTTTCTGGTGAGCATGCTGTGTGTACGTACCTCCTGGACAGGTGAGTAAAGGACAGCGTGCAAAAAACCCTGCGATTTTAAGGTAGGCAGTGTTAAATAACTAGTGTCTCTGGTAGGTAAAGGAGAGGAGGCAATATAATAAAGGAAAGGACAGGTGACAGTGAATGGGCAGCCTGGCCAAGAGAGAGACATTTAAACATGCTCAGCTACGACTAGAGAAGCCATCCAAGTGACCAGTGGGGAAGACCATGAGCACAACAAGAGAGAAGGATGCAGAAGTTGTAGATGGAGGATGTGGGTGTTAGGAAAAACTGGGAGGAAGCCAAAAAGGTAACTGAGTTGACAATTAATTGATCATTTCAGAGATACTTTTAAATATAGCCAGAGATACTTTTAAATGCACCAACCCTTAGCTTGAGGGCAACTGTACTGTTCACACTTCTGAAGGATTACTGAAAGTGAACAGCTGAAATAAGGTGAAATATCAACACAAGGGAATAAAAATAGCATTTCAGCTTTTCAGAGGGTGATCTCATCAGTCTTTGCAAAGCTGGAAACACCTGATTCCTTTGATAAAATCAGGACTTCTTACCCACAGAGTCCACTGACACACTCTTTGGTCCTAAAACTCTGCAATAATAACACTGTTCAGGTGATGGCACAAGAATTTGATAATATTGCACAGCCTACACATTTCTGGGCCATATTCTTCTTATTATATAAGAGGATCCATGATTTGGAGTCTGTATGAATCACTTCACCCACTCTTGAACCTATCTACTATATTAATCACCTAAATCTGTTTTGGTACATCATCCAAATACAGCCCTGAAGAAGAATAGGACCCAAAGATCTGTGCAATTAATTAATATAAATATAGAGAAACTTTAATGGTATTTTGATTTGTGACTGTTTGAGAATTACTACACTATAACTTCACAGTTCTTTCTGATGTGCCTGGAACATCTGGGACTAATTTAAGGACCCAGTGGAGTGTTTTGGAGCTAAGTACTTAAATAAAGATCTTGCCTGTGCTACATCTCAGCATATTGTAGGGGGCAGCATCTGAAACGCTGCCCATTCTGCATGTAGCCCTGGGCACTGAAGTGCCAGGAAAAAGGGTAGTACCCACTTATGCAGTTTGTGATTTCATCACAGCAGGCACAATTGCAGATCTTAGGCTGCTGAATTACTTCAGTCCAAGCTGATAAGCTTAGTTTAAACTCTCATAAAAGGCATTGCTGACTCGCTGCAGAGCTTGGGTGAGTAAAGCTGGTCTGGTCTACGTGGTGATGTTGTTCATGACTAGACTGGGTTCTAAGGCTTTCTGAAGATGTGTTTTCTTGGTTGTTTTGGACTTCTGTTTTTCTAAATGAACATCTAAATTATATGGGTAATTCACATATATTCACATAAAGTTATGTATGCTACATAAACAACAGGTACGGAGACCAGGTCTTCCAGGCCAAGGACCTCCAAAGGGACTACAGTATAGCCCTATCTAACACCACACAGGGCTTTCCTTGTCACAGATGCCAGTGTGCCACAGGGCAAGAAGAGAGCAAGGTGGGTTCTCATCTGGATTTTTTCCCAACATGGAGTTGGGAGTACAGCTGAGGCCATTCGCAGGACAGGAGGTGGGCCAGATCCCACTGTCTAAATGTAGTTTCACAGAAGGAGGTGGGAAGTGGAAGGGCATAACCTCATGATGTAAGAAGCAGTTTAGTTTTCTCTCTCCAAATACAGCTCCATTCACTGAGCTGGAAGTTTCATTCCTAAACTTCATGACCTACTTCAGGAAATTGATGAGAGAGAAAGTGGGACATTCATTTGGGTTTAGATTGAAAGATGAAGAGACTGGTTACTTTTTTTAATGGATTTCTAGTAATCTGATACATTTAAAGCCTGAATATAGCCTTAAGTTACACTGAATGCCATATAAACAGAAGTCAAATAACATCAGAGCTGGATGTAAGTATTGTCAATCCTGTCAGGCTGTGGCGGTACCTCTTGCATCCTAATCCAACCTCCTTCAGGGACTGTGAGATTTAGTGACTGCAGTAAGCTCTGTTTGTCAGCTACGTAAGGCACATTGCAATACTTGTCTAAAGTCTTTTGCTACCTATCCGGATTAGTCGCATATCAAGCACCTTTGAAAGCACAAAATGCCAATAGAAGAACCACCCCTGGCAGCAGCAGCAATTTTCATAGTTTTGACTGTCCCAGCCTTGACTGGTGATGGGGAACTATTATCAGATTCAAAGTCTGAAGGAACATTTTAGAAGCACGCCATAGGTTTATAAGGTTATAAAAGTTTTCCGATTGCAATATTGCAGAAAATTTTACTGCTCGAATTACACCAACAAGAATTTCAAGCCAAAGCTTTCAATCATATTTAACTAGAATTAAGTACCTAGGACTTTACCACAAGTCTTTTGAAATTTGCAGTCCTCTCACTGATTTCAGGGGAGCTTGGATCTGACTTCTGGAGACATGTTTCTTACTCAATTAAGTTACCTGGGGTTTTTTCCTTCCAGAATTGCTTAGTAATTAGAGCACTCATTGACCCTGAAAATAAGGCTTTATAATCCATCAAAAGGCACTGAAGTACCTCATTTTAGACACTCTTGTTTGAAAATTCTAGGCAGGCTTCTATTCAGCATATTTAAATGCCACAGTTCCTTGCATTCACTTTGCAGAGCATCCCGAATTTTACCAGCACAAAGGCAGTTGCAAGCAAAAGGTATGACGATCAGTGTCGCTAGGTTTGCTATCGAAACCTCTCACCAGGCCAACACAATGCTCTGAAAACCCAGTCAGCTCTCACGCATGCAATGAATTCTCAGTATCCTCACCTCTTTAACAGCTGCATATGTCTGAATTTTTGCAGCATGAGTGGCAGGGAATGAGACAAAAGGGCTTTTTAAAACATTGAGTTTTGGAGTTTTATCTTCTATGCAGCCATCTACGCAGGCCACCAACGCTCTAACAAAAAGGGGCTCAGTGATTTTGTAATATTTAAGGTACTTGATATCTGATGCCACAAAACGTCCACAAAATCTTTTCTGCTTTGACAATCAAGAAAAATCAAGGAAGTTAAACAGCCAAGGCTACCATCAAGCTGCTAATCCTTGGTGCTTCATTTCATTTTTGTAAGGTCAAGACACAAGGATGATGATACCAAACACCTTAATTTAATATTTCCACGTTTCCCTACTCAGCCTAGGAATGCCAGTACAAAAGGTTTACATATAAACCCCACCGTAATGAAAATCAAAGAATATATTGATTTAATTTCCAAATTATTAATCAACTTCACAGCTGAACAAAAATATTGTATTGCTCAGCTCAAGCAAATCTGAACATCTTTGCCTCTGGCTATGAGTCCAAGAACTGATGAAGGACAAAATGGTAATGTATGTACTGTACATAGCTGGGGAAGCTCAGCACTCTTAGAGAATGAACATACTAGCTATACAGCAAAAAAGGTTTTGTAATATTCAAGCCAAGGGAAAATCCCAGAGGAGTAAGGCAGGTAAAGGGTCATCCCGTTTCAAGAAAATAACTTCCCATGCACACTCACTCTTCTAAGCAAGTGAAACAAAAAGAGCAAAGGATATAGCAGTATAGCAAATACTGGCCCCATTAGAGATAGTGCCTCAGGAAATTTGACTTTTTAAAGTATTTTTTTCGGTGTATCAATCCTCCTGCAGAAACAGACATTGATAATCAAGGGGAATGGATGGTCCGATTGCAGAGGAGGATATCAGTTGGGGAGCTGTGCTCTAGATATAGAGTGTTGGCTCATAAAACAGAACTAGGAATGTAAAACAGTGAGTGGGGTGCCAGATTAGCTCATTGGTTTTTGCAAGGCTCAAAAACATACTGATATAAACTGCAGTGTGCACAAATCAAGGAAAAATCTATTAGTTGCAACTGCCCAAGTCCCAAAGAATCGCTGAGAGTTACGAGACACTCAGAGAACCTGAAAATCTGGATAAAGTTAGAAATAAACAACCTGAAAGAAAAATACACATCTCAATGGCACAAATCCTGCCTAAAGCACACCTAATCTCTCTCATATCATTTTTTATTCCCAGCTCAATTAAAAGTCTTAGTCAAAGACTGAGGCAAAGTTTGGTCTGAATTTGATGCCAGGTTCAACCAAACATGAAGTGATAGATATTTTTGCGTTGCAAGATGTGAGATTTCAGCAAAATGACCAGGTGAAGTTTGTCTTCTCTTCTGCACACAGCCCGACACAGCCCCAACTTCTGGGGTTAAATCTTGGTAAGAGATAGGGGTGCAAGCCCAGCAGAGTGTGGAGGTTACAGTCATTATCATCTAGAACAACAAAGACATTGAACTTCTGCAGCCTGAAATAGAGTAAATATCTACAGGTTTTAGTAAGGTGCAAACAATCATTTAAGAGTATTTGCTGCAAGTCTAAGACTCGATCATGTGTGATGCTGCATATCTCCCATGAGGCAGATAAATATCACACCGTCCTTAAATTGTTTTGCAGTATCATGCCCCTGGTTCCTTTGTGCTTACCCACGTTTGCTGACTATCAAAGACAACTTGTGTCAGAAGAGCTTCTGCTTTCTTAATAAACCCACTGACTTTACCTGTTGTACAAAGCCAGGGGGGAGACAGAGCTGGCAGGACAGACTCACAAACTGATCGGCAGAACTACAAACTGATCAGCCTTCCTGATGATGAAGGAACAGTAGGCAGGCACTGCTGTCTCTGCTCCCTCGGGCACTCCTGGGCAGCTCTGTAGGGTACATACACTACATCAGTAATAGCTTTTAAATCCACATGGTAGCCAGAGATCTCCTGGCAAGTGCTTTTATTGGCCTCAAGAGAAAATCAGAAAAAATGTGGCAACTTTCAGGGCAAACAGCTATTGCACTGTGCTTCATACTGAAGCACCCAAACCAGTTTTATGTTGTCACAGACACAAGCAAAAGCCAAAGTCAGATTCTGATGCCAGTTCTCTATTTCCAGACCCGCTGATTACCATATTGCTTTCAACTGATTTCAATAGGACTTTGCAATGTGTGCTACAGCACCTACTGCAAAAAGCTTTCGTTTTGAAATGCAGCCGCCTCCGTGCAGGAAAGCAGCACCATTTCAACAGCAGAAAAAAGCACGTACAGCAGTTCAAGACGAGACATGACTATTCACAGTCTATACAAGTTGGCTTCTTCCCCCACTTGTGTGCAAAAGAAAAGTAGCTGAAACCTTGCCTTCACTAGGCCATTATGCTAGTTTTAGAGTTGCTTTGAGTTATCAGAGTAGTGGAAACAGCTAGCCAGTTTTATCTAAGCAGAGTTTGCCTTTTTTTAAGAAATCTTAGTAGACTAATTGCCCAAATGAGAATTAGATACTCTTAGGACTGTAATCAATGGCAGAAATTTAAACCCATCCGGTCTCCTGGGCTGCTGAGAGACTCGCACCAATGCCTCACACCTTACACTGCTCTGAAGCTGCATTTGCAACTTGCATGCATACATCATGCTGTGCGAGAGCCTGTCTCCCACCAGTGAGCCCCCCAGGCACGGGGAAATCAGAACAGGAGAGGCAGACTCTGCATACCACCATGCAGCAGCTCCACCGGCACCCAAGCCCCTTCGCATCCCACACGGGCCCCGTGCTGCCTCCCTCATGCGAGGGGCACACTCTGAGCCTGGTTATTACATGCTGAATGTTTCTCTTTCTCTAGGGTGCGGAGGGCTGCAAGAATCTGTTCTCTTTAATCTAGCCCTGGTGAGTTCCCCATCCTTTAATTGCAATCGCTTAATGTAAAGGAGAGGAAATCTGGCATGAGGGCATGGGAATTGAAAGGTGGAACAATGATCTCTTGTTGCATTCCCATGACTAGCAATGGGGAGGGAGGACAGTAAAATCAACGGGGGACTGAAGATGCAGGAAAGTGAACAAACCACACTGAATTGTAGATCCTTACTTATTTTTCTCTTGAAACAAATAAAACCAATAAACTTTAATGGTACTGGTGAATGTGCCTTATCATTGACTAAAAATTAGACTTGGTATCGATTTGATTTTCAGAATATTACTCAATCAAACACACTTAACTGCAGAAGTTTAGTATTTTTATATCTTAAAAAATCAGTGCAAGCGAATCTGGCAAGCCTCCCCTCTGGCTACAAGTCTAACAACTGTTGAAGGACAAAAGATAATATATGTGAATACCATTGCCATGGTTCACTGGGTTAAAACAAACGGCCCCCATTTGACCTTTAAATTGAAGGGTTTCCCTTTATATCACTAGAGGCAAAATGCACGGACATGAGTACAACAACAACAAAAGGGGATTCAGGTAGCTGAGCTGTATTTGATTTGTGAGATTTTTATTCTTTTTTAAGGGGATATTTTTTCTTTTCCATTGGAGGGGGGTAAAACCAAAAGTCAAATTGATGAAGAGAAATGGAATCTGAATCTGGCCTAGGTTATGTTCACTGCTGGTTGGTTGGTCACCCTGAGGGAAATGATATGTGTGCAGCTGGGATGATGAATTGGGTTTGTTTAAGTCATCATTACATTGTACTTTTTTATGGACCTCAGTATTTATAACACTTAAAGTTGATTGAGTAATGTGGGTTGCCTTGGCGTCCCTGTTGGTCAGCCGGGGTGACGGGCCTTGACAGCAAACATGAAGATATTACTGCTCCAAGACTGGTCCAGGATGTCGGGGTAATCTTAAGCAATCTGCTGCTTGCTCTTGTGTGTAATACACTGTTGAAAACTTTCCCTTTGAGTGCATATGTAGGTATACATGTAGGCTGCCATATAAATATATGGTGAAGAGCTCATGCAAAATCAGAACTAAAACAAGAAAGAGGCTGTTTTAATGAGCTTAATTATTTGTTTCAAAGCAAATTTTACCTTAAGAATAACATCTTTATAAATTTGGCATATAGTGGCTTTTCAATATATTTAATAAACGCATCCTTTTCTGTTAGTTTCCCCTCTTTGTTTCTGATGAACTGCATTCAGCTTTGCATAATCATCAGGAGAAAATATACAGCTCAGGAACAAAATCTGTTCACCTGTCTCTCCTTGATGGGAACGACAATGATAGACTAATTGTCTTTAACCCATCAGCCACAAAAAATAACAAACTCTAGGCAAGTGGAACCGTGCAAGCATCCAAAATGTATCTCTATGATCAGGACCTCGGCTAAGAGAGATAGGCATTGCTCCAATACAAAATGTGCCTTTAATTGCACCATATTTGAAAGCACTGAGATAAATGTGTTTCATAAATGCATGTTTCTTCTTATGATTATTATCAATGTCAAGATTTTACTATAAGTAAAACAAAATATGGTGTATTTAAGCCTATAGCCAAACCCTGACACTATTTATAGGACTGACCTTTGACTGGGAAGTATTGGTGATACAAGTAAAATCTTACCTGTATGCCCACAATTAATATTAACATTAACCCTCCAGTATGTGTGTTTCTGCAGGTAGATACACATATCTATAGGCAGATGTGTCTACCTGTATACACCATGATATCAAAAGATCTGAGACTGAAAAGTCATACTTGAAGATTTGAAATGCCAGACGCTAGTGAGCCCTAGTCACCAGCACATCATGATACAGTCTTTAGTAATAGTTCAATTTTTCCCCAGCAGTCCTGCCTTGTTCAGCACACAGGGCACAATGAGGAACTCGTCAATACTGTGTTTTATTGGTGTTGTTCAGTGGATGTCCCCATGATTTGTTTACTACATATTATCTTCATTGTAGCCTTGGGAATGAATTAACTGCTTGCTTATCCAAATTTAAGGTATTTTGAGCATAAGAAGACCTATGACTGTTCTGTCTATTGCAGAGGAAGTTAAAGGGGAATTAGATCTAGAATAAAATGTAAAAGAGTATCTTGTCCTACCCAGCTTTCCTATGACCATATGCCATCTCCACTTGCCTAAACCAAGACACAGTTTGAGGGCTTCTGTTACCCTCACACCTACCTTCCCAGTCATTTTTTCTTTCCTTACCTCTCTGTGCTCCAGCCTGGCATCAAAACATTTTCTCAGCCAGATGGCACAGGTCCTGAGACAAATGAAGATCCTTCAGGTGCTGTGAAGTACATATGGCTGCTGCCATACTTTGTAATAGGTACTTTCCTGCCTGGCACAGAGACAAGATGTGACTGAGCAGCTGACTGGAGGTAACTTGCTCGTGCAATTGATGGTTTCTGATGTTAATATAAGAACTCAACAGGAACAGCTTTTTTATGTAGGAGCAAGATGGCTAGTAGTCTGTCCCGGTGAGGATAGTAGTTCCTGCTGGCTCTGTTCAGCAAGATGTGGAGCCACTCAGCCTCAAGTTACCACTCATTCACCGTCACGTCAGGAGGGTTCAGTGACATGAACAGCATCACTCAGTCATGTAGTCCCAAAGCAAAGAGAGAGCTCTCCAACTTGGCATACCATGGCATTTTTCTGACCTCACTCAGCATGGCCCTTCCAACTTCCATGAAAAAAAATCATCAGACAGGCTCTTACTGATAGCAACACAACCACTTCACTCCAAGCACTCCTGGGTATTAAATAAGGGAGATATCCCTGTGGATGACAATATAATTATCAATGGTAACATAATGAGGGATTAAATTAATACTGACATTTCCTTCATTAGCTATTCAACCTTAATATCTTTTTAATATACAATATAGGTCTGGCATGCACTATCCAATGCTTTTCTTTTAAAGCAGGAATTATATCACAAGAAATCTCTGTCATGCAAATGCCATGAATGAGATGAGACATCACACTTCGAGCACAATCTTGGTTGCTTATAGTAACTATAGTAAATGATGGCCACAGCAAGTTTTAGCAGTTGAGTGGCTGGGTGGTGCTTTTTACCTCACAGCTTCACGAATACTTGTTAAGAGCCCGAGTGTTGGTAGATCTAGAAATACAGGCTTCAGTTTGATATGCTTTCATATGGGAGCAAGTAAAGATGGCATGCAGAGAGGTTTTTAGGAGCACATCGCTGGGCTGGCAGATGCGGAGTTTCAGAAGAGGCATCTGTGAGGTGCTGGCCAAGCCCAGCAGTAGCCAGGAGCTTTCCCTGCACATGAATGCAAAGTACCTTCGGTGACATAATGGCATACATCTTCCTTCTTTGAGAAACAGTCTTCTTTCCGGGCTCCTGTGAACTTTCTAGTGACACACTACCGTCTAACTTGGGACTGAAAGATAGTCCTCCCCGCTATGCACCACTGTCCTCATTCCAGTCTCTTTGCCTGCTTATTCTTCTTCTTCCACCTTTCAGCTCCTTTCCTGATCCCTCATCTGCCTTCTTGCTCTATTGCCCGTTTTTGCCCAGCCTAACACACTTCCCTCTCACCAGCTTTCAGCTTTTCTTGCAGGCTGGCTATTCCGAGCTATCCACTCCATCTCCCTCACTGTGCTCAGGTTAAAACACAGAATCACAGAATCACAGAATGGTTTAGGCTGGAAGGGACCTCTGGAGATCATCTAGTCCAACCTCCCAGCTCAAGCAGGATCCTCTAGAGCATATTTCCCAGGATTGCATCCAGACGGGTTTTGGATATCTCCAGCGAAGGAGACTCCACAATCTCTCTGGGCAACCTCTTCCAGTGCTCAGTCACCCTCACAGTAAAGAAGTTTTTCCTCAGGTTCAGATGAGATAGGGGAAATAGTATTAACAATGGAAACAGATGGAGGTCAATCCTACTTTCAGATTAGGTGAATGGTGCAATCAGGTAAGAATACGTATCGGACTCATATCAAGTTAAAAATGATGTGTCCCATTCTGGAGAGGAAATCTCACCAGACCACCTTGCTCCAGCACTGTTGGAACAAGCAATTGCTAGGAAAGTCTTGCTCATGTGCCTTAGCTTCAGGATGGAGCACGCCTAGTACAGCAGAAATCACTGGCTATCCTAGTCTAGGAAGTTCCTCTCGGCTTTCGCAAATGCTTATAACGTAGCCATAGCTAAGAAGTTTTTCCTGACGATGGCAGGGCAGCTGTCTCTTAATTTTCACTCCTATACTTCAACTCATGATGCAAGTACATCTCCCCACTGAATTACTAAAAAGGAGATTTTTCTTACAGGCAACACAGTGTATTTTCCCAATTTCACGCTCAGAATATTTCAGCTATTTTAGCTAAAACATTCCCCAAAATATGTAGCCAGGAGAAATATCTAGCATGGAATATTTCATCCAAACCAGTTGAAATTAAATATATATGTCTATATAAGCAATTTAAAGCAAAGTCTTGTAATAAGAACTTTCAGGGAATCTTAGTGCCAGGAAAGTTAAATACAGGTGCTATTCAGTATTTGTGCTGTCTATAGTTACACATACCATAAATATGCAGATACAGGCACAGAGCTCTCGATTTTACCTCATCTAAAACAGCAATCTGACAAGGAAACCATACCTCACCCTTACTGATCTGTGCTGAGAGGTGACTCATTTGATCCATTATGGGCCAAATTCTGCTTTCATTTAAATCAGCATTAATCTCAAGGAGCTCTGCTAATTGCAAGAGAGATTGCAGTGTCTAAGTATAATTCAGTGTAGCAACAATATTAAATCACATTCATTGGAGGAATAGCATAGGTGAGTCAAGGAAATATGTGCTGATACTATTGGGCCCTACAATGAAAAAAAGATAGAATCACAGAATCACAGAATCGTTTAGGTTGGAAGGGACCTCTGGAGATCATCTAGTCCAACCTCCCTGCTCAAGCAGGGTCACCTAGAGCATATTGCCCAGGATCACATCCAGACGGGTTTTGAATATCTCCAGCGAAGGAGACTCCACCACCTCTCTGGGCAACCTGTTCCAATGCTCTGTCACCCTCACAGTGAAGAAGTTTTTTCTCAGGTTCAGACCAAAGTTAATAAAATCTTTCATTATACCAGTTCCAGCAGAGAACCCCTTCTGTTTTCTCCCAGCTCACTGTAGATTGATGGCAAAAAAAAAAAAAAAAAGCTAGTTAAGATCACTTTTTCCTTCACTTTCCATTGGATCTGAATGGCAAAAGAGAAGCTAGATTAGTAATAACAACATATGAAACTGTATTAGCAGCATGTTCCAAACAGCTCCTCGCTAAAAGTCAGGAAGAGTTTGCTAAAACATATGCATCCCTTTGTGTGTTGTTTGTAGGCTTCATTAAATGTCGTCTGCTGTGTGAAACACCAATTTAATTGAAATTTTCTCAGTACAAGTGCATCCTTCTAATAAAGGTGCATGATAGGCACATGTTCTGTGCAAAGTGTTACTTATAGAGTACAAAAATCAAGTAAACACCTGAATTATTTAAAAAGCCGATTAAAGCATTTTTAAGTGCACTCTGTGGCCATTTGCACACTCACCCAATTTGTGCACTAACAGAACTGCACACGTGTATTCAGCGTGCACGTGCCAATTCAAAGCTTAATGAACTAGATCCTGAAAATGTTTCTTAACTGACTGGCCAGCATACAGATCAATAGTAAGGCCCAAAAAACCCTTCAATCCTGTATTGTCATTTCAAATCCAGGCTCTAAGTGCTCATCTACAAGAGCTGTAATTTATTGCTTTATCAAAATTTTGTGGAAGCGATAAATCCACCCTCTGAATGCTGAGGGTCAGATGCTGATGACCTGACTTCTCTCCTGTTCACCGTGACTGTTTTGTCAGGCTGGGTGGTACCCTTGGTTACTCTGATGTTGCAGCTGTGTCTGGAGTTGAGCACTTTCCACATGCTCCCTCCTGGCAGTAGGTGGAGAGAAGAGGGAAGAAGGAAGAGCTTCTGATGGGCAGCAGTTATCTGCTCTCCTCTTCCAGAAAGCTGATCAAATTTTTACCTTACAGTAGCTCATACCATAGGTTACAGAGTAAGCTACTGCTCCGTGTAATAGAGGGTGGTAATATTTAGCAATAGAGGGAGTGGAAGCAGGCTTTGGTACTGTCCAGCCACATAAAAAAAACAAAGGTAAATTGACAGAATATCACATTCTTCCTCACCCTATAATTAGTCCAGGACTAATAGGCAGGCAACTGCCAGGCAACTTCACAACTTGAGCATTCAGTTCTGCAGCCATTATTTCTGGCAATCACTATAGGCATCAGTGGCAAGCTTTGGCAGAGAAAGTACTACAAGCTCCTTCTCCAAATGCAAGGCAGTTCCAAATAGTTCTCATCACAGAGCTGCAACTGGCAGTAAATGTGCCTTGGCTTCATTAATTTTGGTGACTTTTTGGTTTGGTTCCTGGGCCCTCTGGATTTTAGGCCATATAAAAGTAAAAGGAGAGTCAAATGTTACGGAAAGTATGCTATAATAAGGAGGCGAGTTTAAGGATCTGGCCTTTTGGGCTCTATTTAGCTTGATTTCTGAGGAGAGTTGCAAGGAAATAATCCTATCAGGAGATATTCTAACTTCATTCAGATGTGCTTGTCTTGCTAAGGCAGCAGGAGGAGGAACGGATTCCTACAGAGACCTCTTAGCAACCTCAAGCGTGGGGAAAAAGCAAAAACTGCTTCAGGTTTGTGTTCTGTTTCTTATCAATAGAAGCAAATATTAAAAAGAAGGTAAACCTGTGTTCAGAGCAGAGAGGAAAACACCTTTGTGAGGCTGAGGGCAACCCCTTCAGAGGTGCTGTGAGCCAGTGTTATGCTTCATTTTTTTTCACAGGTAGGAATGGCTCTGCTGAGGCACCATGCTCCTTCCTGAGAGCAGGGAAATGTCCTTGGTCCTCACTGATGTTTGTAGGAGTGGTTAGCATGTGGCATCCCTTAGGAACTGCTCAGCAGCACTCACTTACGAGCACTACAAAAGCAGGAGCAGAAAAATCAAAGTCACTCTCTTCAGGAACATGACTGAATGTTCTTCTCAGAAGAAGATTTGAACTAATCCAGCACTGAGGAAATTTCTTCCAATGTGAAAGTCCCTGACAGTACTTTGGCTTTTTTCTCTGTTTTGTTTTCTGCTTTCTGGCAAAGGAGAGAGTTGTTTTGTTTGCTTTCTGTCTGTCAAAAGTTCCCTGTATTTCCACGCTCTGCTAGTTAATAGCCTCCTTAATACAGTGTCTGTAGTACCTCCTTAATACTGCTGTAAACTGAAGAGTGGAAAAAATGTCAACAATAAAATTTTGCAGAATTAGTTGTAAATCACACATGCACATATCACCACATCTCCTCAGTTGGAAAACATTGCTTAAGCAGTGCACACAGAGATCTTGCACAGAGCTAGTACAAGAGCTACTTGCAAGAGCAAGTAATAGGAGTGTCATAGGAAATTGTCTTTGGCTTCTAAAATTAAAATAAACCATTTAAAAAGAGCAGCACTGTTCCAATGTATCTTAAGGATTTCATAAAGTGAAAATGTTTCTCCATGTTATGGTCAATTTATCAAACTCATTCTGCTCCTAGTCAGCAAAGCCATTTCCGTTGTCAGGTTGCAAAATGTGAACAGTTGTCCCTCTCTCATTGAAGGGCCTATCCTGCCAACACTTCTAATATGAATAAAGAAGTTCATTCCTCCATGAATGAAATTCACACATTTTCTGAGAGCTAGATAACAGCCAATGCGCAAATAAGCTTTATCTTGAATTTTTTCCCAAATTAAACAATCTATAGGCTATCAGAGAAGTAAATATTACCTTCATTGCAAGAGCTTCATTGAAGTCGTGTGTTAGGTTACGTGATAAAATGCTCAGTGTTCACACACACAAAGCAGCACAGATGAACAATGACAAGTTGGGGAACCCCTAATCAGAGAAATGAGCACCCTGACCAGCTCCTCGCAGGGCTGTCATGGGACCAGGAACAGCCCCATGGGCTGGGGGTAAGCCCATCACCATGAGTCACAGGAAAGGCTCCCTGATTACCTTTCAGGCTGAGGAGGGGGGGTTACTGCCTATGGTGGGGTATGTTACTTATTATGGCATGCAGAGAAGAACGTTTGGGGATTGTATAAAACTTCTTATGGGATATTTAGAGGAGGAACCAAAAGTGGGGAAAGGGAGGTTTGGAGAGGAATAGCATGGGAAAACAAGGGGCTAAGGCGTTAAAAGTGGCCAGACGCATGTAAACAGGGGCTGGTTAGTATGCTTGCCTATTCATGCCCTGCCCCGATCAATGCAATTCTCTCCTATCTTCTTAATAAACTCCATTTCTATTTTCCTTGGACTACGTATGCTGTGTGCGTGGGTGTGTATGGAGGTCTAAGTACCAGCAACTGGTGTGGGACCACAGTTTGTACGGGCCCATGTGTCTGGAGGGCCAGCAACTGGGCACACTGAATATCCAGGGCCAGTTACTGGACAGACAGCATACCTAAGCCCAGCTATTGGAGAGATCCACACTCAATATATGTACATATTCCCCACTAATGAACCTTCATCATGATCGGTCAGAGAAGGGAGCAGGATGAGGCCATTGGTGCTGTTTGTGTGAGTGCTGAGCCCTTCTGCCTGTGTTGATTTGCATGGATGGCCGCATGAATATGTACATATATGTTGTATTCCTGCGTTTGTATGTGCTCATTGGGAATTCACGCTCAGCCTCGGTAGCGGTTGGACCTGGGCGCATGGAGCTGGGGCAGCCTCTGCTCTATCAGGCTACTGGATTTGGCAACCCCTAACAGTGTGAATGGGAGGACCAAAGGTTTCTTTAATATGCGAAATATTGACCTTCTTAGGGCACCCCATTTAGAAAACTCCAGCAATTTCCAAACAGTAAGGATTTCTGGGAAGCACGCAAATAGTGTAAGGGATCACAAAATAGGCTTCACTAAGCAGTCAGTTCTCCAGCCCTTTTGCACCATAATCAGTTTTCAAGTTTATCCTGGCAGTTATGAGAACTGGATAATTCCATGTTTAATTTTTAAGAGAATTGAAATATTTCCACAGACACTTGATTCAGTGATTAAGGTATGGAAGAAAACACCAAGCAGCACTTGTAAGACTTCACGAGTTTGTAACATTGCATTAGTCCCCTTTGGATATTGGCAGCATTTGCCTTCCCATGAACACGTATGCATTTCTAGTGAAACTAAAATTCCTTGGATATGATGGTAAAAATTAAAAGCTACCAATCCCCTTAGCAGAAGTGTAGCTTCTGGCTTCTAGCTAAGTGAAAGAACTCAGTATTAAAGCAGCAGTCTCCTTAAATGCTATTATTTCATTTCCTGTACTGCCTGAGGAACTGAGATGCAGAAAATTTCAAGCAATAAAAGATTTTCTTAATTACATAGTGGAAACAAAAGCAAGAATAGAAATATTAACTCCTGGTTTTGCATCACAGGCTGGAAGTTTCAACGTGTCAGTGAGCTGGGCTCCTTAACCTCAAACATCTCTGCTTGCTGAGCACCTTTGAAAATTTTTACTTTTACCACTCACCATTCATGTTACGTTCTGTGCAGCCCTGGCCCCCAGTGTGCACATTACATAAGGATGAGGACTTCAGCTGAATACCTCTGTTACTTCTGAAGTTCATATTTTTGCATTTATGATTGACTGGTGCAGAACACACTGTAAACCTCTTCTTCAGCTGAGAGTAGTCCCATCACTAACTTGTAGAGACCAAGATCCAGATTAGGTAAGATCTTTAACAGCTCATGAGGCAGAAGGCATTGGGTGGAGTTTAAGATATTCTGGGTGCCTGACTTCCCTTTACACCATTGCATCTGTGCAAAGGAACAAAGATAATGTGGAAGAAGGGATGTATGTTGAAAAGTATTTAGACTCCAAAAGATGAAGCACATGCCCACTAAAATGTTCATGTGCAGGAATCTAGCACATACATAGACATACTCAAAAGTCCCATTTGATGCCTAACTGACCCTAAGCCCCAGGTCAAGCAACTGAATGCCTTCTTCCAGCTCTGCAACTGCAGATCTTTAATGGGAGCAGAAGGAGGTCAGTGGTCAGCAATTTAAAAAAAAAAAAAACTATTTTCAATTTTATAGAAAAAAGTTATTACTTTTTTTTAGATCTGCTTTTTCACTCCTGATAAGAAATTTGCTTCTAAAATACCAGTGCAAATGGTTTAAGATGATCGTTAGACAGGTTAGTTCGGATCCAGACTGAGAATTTTGCATATGTTAGTTTGTGAAGGCTGCTCCGTGAAATTGCTAGCTTGAAATGCTACACTGAAGATAGTGCAGCTTGCGTTATGAAAACTGCATCTTATTTCTGAAAAGTCTTTCAGGTTTAATTAAATCAGGGATTATTGCTTGGATATAAGAAAGTTGTTTTGAAAATATGCATTCAACTAAAGGTGTTGTTTCTAAAGAAAACAACCACCATAAAAATCTTGATTTAGTTCTAGCAAACAGTCACAAGTCAGTTGCCAGTGACGTATGTGTCATTATTACTCAATTGTAATATCTAAGTCTAGGTTTTCTGACCAAACAAGCCAGGAAGGTATAATCATATAACACTATTTTCAGGTTTTGCAAATGATGAAAAAATCAGCACAAGAAACAGATCTACAAAACTCCTTAGAACTGACTGTAAAGGAAATTCTGTTTAGGTGCACATACTTTTACTGGAAGTGCACCCTAGATATATGATAAGGTAATGATAATAATGTCAATTCACTCTTTCTTAGGCAGGGAATAAGATTACATAGACTTTGTTACCACAGAGGCCTATCACCCCCCCCAAAAGCCTCCACTGTGAATGAAATGGTATTTGCCTGTTTATGTGAAGAATGATGAAACTTTAAATGAATCGTTGACCTTTCTTGAATGACATGTGACCTGTAAGATATCTGAGCTGTATATCAAGAGCAGTTCTTGAAAATTGCTGTCTGCTGACTGAAAATAAACAATAAGATATCAAATATGGTTTGAAAAAAATTGACTTGGTTTAACACTGGGGGGAAAGAAAAACTGAATTATTTTGACTCACCAGTCAGAACACATCAATTCATTTCAAATCATCCTTCATCTAGAGAGTGGAAGGGCTACTTCTTGGCTTTAAAGCTGCTTATGTTTGAGCAATTGCTATTTACCAGAATGCATGCTTTATTTAAACAATAACCAGCAGTAATAAAGAAGCTGTAAGTGCAGAGATTGTTGGGATGAGATGGATTCTACCAAAGGAGAGAGAACCTTTGTTTTTCATCTAGGGGCATCTTGTTTTGGTTGAAAGGTCAGCAAAGGAGGGCAAATCTCTCAATAGGTCATTTGGGCCTTACTCATACCCAAAATTCAGACCCTGAAAAACACTGACTGGTAAAGTTACCCAAGTGTAAATAAAGCCTGAGAAGCACAGACTTTGCAGCAATTAGTTTTCTTATGGGGCATGTTCTCCCTGGCTGACCCTGGGTTGGTCTCTCTGTGCTAAAAGACAATCTTCCTTACACTTGTTTACGGCCAAACCAGGGCTAATACCAGAGTAGACAAGATTCAGTAGAGCTCTGTTGGTCTTTTTTTCTTAAATAAAAAAAAAAAACCCTCAAGGTCCACATTGGGCTTTTAACTGTCATCTGAGCTAGCACAGAGACAGCACATCTGTTTGCTTTTACTATGGACAGTGCAACCAAGGTTAAACGATATGTGGCCAAATCAGGGATTATTCACACCAAGTTTAGACACTTAATTTAGTTAACTGCATTTCCCTTTTATCCAAAGTACAAAGATAGGCTCCTCCGAGAGTGATTTAGAGAAAGTACCAAGTTAAATTGCTTTGGCTTACCAACTAGAGAGATCCTTGGAAGAGCTGGAAGAGGAACCGATTAAGATAGGTACCTAAAGCGCTGCGGTTGGAGCATCGCTGCTCCTCCATCAAGGGATTGAATTCAACTGCCCAGTGACATGTTCTGCATGCTCTGGGGCATCTTGGATGGCACTAATCACTGACATTTATTTATGTTTGAACCTGAAACTGTCAAATCAAGTCCTTTTATCTAAGGAAGTGTTTATCCAAGAAAGCTGAACAGATGCCTAGGACTGGGGCTTCCCGCAGTTCAGAACACCACAGAGAAAGAAATTCACTGTTGGGCTAAACCAGCTTTTTCTCCCAGTTACTTTTTATCAGTAACTTTTAATTTGGTTCTTCCTAGAGTATGGTTAGCTTAACCATAGACTGGAGAACACTGGAGAAAAGATGGAGAACAAAAGCAGAAGGAAGGAAGAGATGGAGAGGAATAGAGCAGATGAAAGCTGCACTCTGGGCCAGCGTTTCTCAGACACATCTAGCTGGGGGGGGGGGGGGGGGGGGGAAGACGGGAAGAGCAGTAAGGAAAAGGGAGCAAACAGTAGGCTAGGATGACCTAGGCAGACAGATAGCTCAAAGACCTATGGCCCAAATATTGATGTCTTACTAGCTCGGACAATCTGTATTATCCCCAAGGAATGGATTTCCTGACTTCATGTTATTTCATTGCATGTGCTGGAATAAAAACACCCACGGGCCTCCTCTGCTGGGAAGTCAGCAGAGAGCTGTCCACTTCCATGTGCAGTTTAATACCTGTCAGCTGACTCACAGCACCAAATAAAACACAAGCATTCAGCAATGACAGATGGATTTGTTGCCCTGGAGGATCTGGGATCCATAAACCGACAAATGGATTCACTCATCTGTAGAAGTTGTTTTTTCATTTGTGACAGCTACAATACAGATAACATTATTCATTCAAGGTAAAATCCAAATAAATGGATGTGGCCATGCACAAGTCCTGTGACAAATTTTACAGAAAAGTTTTAAACAAGTCTTAACATAGGGCTTAATTATATCTGAAGCAGCAGGTGGAGCAGCAAGCTGGACTTCAGCTGACCACTGTTAGATAATTTACATTAACAATAACACTGTCAAGAATTTCATAAGAGATTGGTTCCCTCAAGAAAGGCACTGAGAAGATTAGCTGCTTAACCAACTTCTTGTACATTATTTTAATATTCTTATAGCACCGGAATCCTCTTATGGTCCCACACTTTCAGTTAGGCTACAATAGCACAGAAAGAAGAGGCTAACTACAAGCAAGTTTCCTAGGCTCGGGTGTGTGGCTGGAATAAAGCAACTCAAATACAACCGGGAAGAACAAATCTGTTTTCAACTGAACTTGACTACAGATTTGTTTCACAATTGGACAGAGGCTGAAAGCAAATTTGCAGATTATTCTTTATTCTCATATATGCCAAAATAGATGATTGTGCCAAATGATGGTGGGTTCCTCATATGAGCTTGGACTCACACAGACCTGGACTTTAACCTTCCCACAATCTCACTGTCTCACTGCAGCAGGTAAAAGAGGTATAATATTAAAATTATCTATGATCTTTAACATAGCAGCTTCCAGAGTCCTGTATGACACCAGAGCTTTGTTGCATGATGTGCAGAAAGTAAGGCAGTCCCAGCTCCAAAGAACATAAATGTACAGAACTAAAAGTGACCTCTGAAGTCACCATAAGCAAGCCATTGTACACATCAGCTGTATAATCTCTTAAACTTTCTGATCTCCCTCCTAAAAGTCCTTAGGCTTTCTTGCTACTCACTTCTCCAAGAAGAAAACTGCTCCAGATCCTCACTGCTCCAGTGGTCAGGGGTATCAGCTGCCTGAAACAGAAACCATCTTTTTCTGATGCATTTGTACTGCACCAAGATAGAACAACGATATCTGAAGCTGCTAGCACTACTGCAATAAAAATAATAAACAGCAACATTAATCATAATCAAAAAAAACATGTATTCATCTCTTCCCAGCCATATAAAATAGAGGTAGGGCCTGTCTGGCTTTATTTATGTACTCAGAGGTTCTGGTACTAAACTGGGCTATTAAACGTCAGAGTGTGCTGGGGGAGAAGGCAGGGGGGTGCCTCTGCCAATCAGAGAGGTCAGTGAAATAGAAACAATGACCAGTAATCACCACTAATGGCTGGGCCATTAGTACTGATGAGGCACGAATGCCAGAGACCAGGTGCGAGTGACATGGGGAAAGGAGTGAGCACTAATTGCCCTATTCAGAAAATGTAAATGTGTTTCCAGGCTACGTGACAGCTGCTGAAAGGCAGGGCACTGGTTACAAAGCTCAGAGAAGGCATGGAAATCAGAGCTGGAACAGGCCTCATAGGTCTTCTCTAGCCTGGCTGCCAGTGGGGCTTTCTCCCTGCCTCGCGTCTGCTACCACGGTCTCAAGAGCTGGGAGTGCTACCGTTCTCCAAAAGGAGACAATTTCAGAGTCTGACAGTCTATCCTTTTGATTTCATTTCACATCCTACTCATTTCCTAGTTTGTCCCTTGCCTATAGCTACAATGGACTGAGGTCTGCCTCTTTCCACTGGAGATGGCTTACCCCATCACAGAGGTATGCAGTGTTTCAAATGAATGACTCACAAACTCTTGCTGAAATGGTTTGACGTACAGCGGCTTTGAATGACCTACACAGCTATCCCAGGGAAAAATCCCTGCAGCTACTACCTAAGGCAGTAATACTGTAAGAGCCCCAAGGAACCTTGGTAAGATCAGTAAAAAACCCCTTGGTTGATATTAAACTGTGTGTCCGAAGGGAGCACTTTGTTAGTAAAGAATTTCGGTGTAACTACTTGGACAAAGCGCGATTAGGTTCATCTCATTTAATTTTTCCTTTCCATAAGTCAGGTGTCTCCACCCCCTTGTTAGTCAATGCTGTGATTCACACAGCCTGTCTCAGGGCTCTGTTGGGACACGGTGAGTTGCTTTCTAGAGGTGCAGACCTTTCTGGTGACTATAGAGGGAGTTTGACTGCCAAGCAAAGAGTAGAGGCTCAGTCCAATAGCTGGAGTTAAATGAGGAAAAACCCTCCCCTAAGATAGATGTGACACAGTGTAAATTAGAAGACTAATTTTAAGCGCTCAAGTGTGTCATTTCTGTCATTCTTATTAGACAAGCATCAGGCATAACTCCATGGACACGGATGAGCTCTTCTTTCACATAGATTGCCTACCGTTCCTGGCCAACTCTGGGTCTGTCCTTTGAGCTGAAGAACCACTTTGTCTGGACTTTGCAGCAATTTAACTACATCAGCGCAGACATCCAGAGGCAAACTCATAATGGAGCAAATAGCGGTAGTGCTGTAAGCTGCTTTTAAAATCAGCTTTAAGGGAAGAAAAAGATCTTTTCTCACTCAGAGGGACAACTGGGAAAGAAATTCTCAGTGATAAATCTCACATACTTTGAAATACTATATACACACTGACTACCTGTCCTATGCCCAAGACTGAATCTTGTCCATTTTTGTATGACTATGACGGTAGATTTCCACATGGGTGTGGAAGAACAGAATGAAACATTTATTGTCAGGGAGCTTAAAAAACATCTGCCTCTTGTGTAGGGAAGCTGAGTAAGTCCTGGGAAAACTGGACTTAAACAGCTATTTTCAAGCGTGGCCACCAAGAATTTCAGCTGTGGGCCCCGCAGTGAGCTATCCTTACTACTCAGTTTTATGCCTTGAGAGGCACTGACCACTGAGATTCACTTAGGATGGCAGTGGAAATTCATCTGCAAACTTGCACTGCTTGAACAGAGGGGCTGAACCTGATGCTTATAGCTATTGCACGGCTCTTCAATCTCTGGCCATTAGACAGGAGCAATATCTTGGCTACCCCCAGGGTACGCAGGAAGCAGGTTGATCAGCTTATCACTTTTTCTGAGCCTGGTTGCCCATGGTTAGCTTGTCAAATGAGGGCTCCTTGCTGTGCTCTCCTGGCCACAGAATTCTCTCCTTTCCCTCATCTCTCTTATCCCACATAGCGCAGTAGATAGCACCTCAGTCTTGGCTCTGCCCCCTCACCTTAATTTTTGCCTCCAGATTGGATGCTATGGAAAGGATCACATACTAGCCCTGTCCCTCGCACTGTTTACACAACACATGGCACGAGTACGCACACATATGTGCAATGTGTACACTGCAAATTCATAAATACAGTAGAATTCACAGCATTTCTGCAGTGCTTATAAGTAACAGTGCATGCACATACTCAGAGACATGTATTCCATGTGATTATATTTCAGCTACAGCTGTACATCGTCATATACCTATATTCAGGTTCTCACATGAGATTTCAGACTCCAGCAGGAGGTATGCTTACTAGCTTGTTGCTTAAAAGAATTATTGTAAATTAATTAGTTGTCTTTGAAATTTTAAGTTAGCTTGTGTTGAAAATTAACAGGAATGTTTCCAATCTGGGAGACTATACAAACATCAAAATTTAGCTGGAGAGAAGTTATGATTCTCCCTCCTAAAGCATATTATGCAAAAGTGCCAGTCTGTAGCAGAAGTTCTCCTGTGCCATGCCAGTGCTGTGATACAACACAGGAATAGGTCTGCATGCGCAAAAATAAACACCCACCCACCCACCGACACGCACACACGCACACACATACTGATGATGATTAGAAGCTCAGAACGTATTGCTGGTTCTAACCTCCTAACTGTGATACTTCTATTTATTTCTGAAACACACCTGAGTTACTATAGGACAATAACAGTCGTCAAAACCTTTCCAGCTTATGTTGCATCCTGCATGCTTATTTATATTTGTCTTTCATTTTAAAGGATCTATCTTACATTTTTAAATATCTTCCAGATGGTTATGGGAAGCACATGAAGAATTTAGAAAAAGGTTCCAGCGTATGAAGAAGAATTTGTAGTACTGGAGGATATGTACAGCTTGCTATAATAAAACGCTTCAAAAAAAAGGGAAATCTTACAAAAGTGGGAAAGAAAAGGAGACAGTGAGGGAAAAGGGTAAACTACATTGCTTAGTCTTTACAGTGCAAGTCATATAACGGCAAGAAGAAAGATAACTGATGGGTAGTATTTTAAGGCATATTAACCCAATTACAAGTATATTTTTACAATCGTAGCTCCAACATTTATCACACTGCATTTATTAGACCTCTGAGCTAGGTTATGTCAAATGAAATGCTGTGAAACTACAGCATTTCATTAAATTGCTGCCGGAGCAGGGTATTCAATCCTGATACTCTAAAACCACATGATTTTATCAAAATCTTCGGAAATTGAAGCAATCACTAAAAGGTGTCGGGAAATTAAAATGTTCTGTCTCAGTGAAAGAGATACACTCCTTGTAACATATATCAGTGGGTTTTTTTAAAGACACATTACTATGCAGAGAAAAGGCATCAAATACAGGAGAGACAGTGGATTTCAGAAAAATCTGGCTGCTGCAATTTTTCATACTTAAAAATAGACTTTAAGGGCAAAAGATCTGAGTTTTTTCAGAATTTGTTTTTGATTTTTTCCTGTTCCATACTTGATCCTCTGACAGATCGTGTACATAAAATAAAATCATGCAGAATTTGTAGACAGTGCTACAAAAGGAAGGTGAATGTTTTCAAGCCTAGCTTCCGGAAAGTTTGATACACTTTGTGCACCTTTTTTTATGTTCAAATCTGGTATTTGGCAATGCAAAGAAACATTCTGGGGGATCAAAGGATGTTTAAACAGGCCTGAGTGCATGAAAAGGAGGAGATACCATATTTTGCAGCCTCTCTTATGGAAGTTTTTGCTTAAAATGCTTTTTTCATTTACCAAAAGACCTCGGAATATGTAGCACCCTTCAGCTGGAGGATCTCAAAGATACTGGCAAATAGGAATCTACCTGATTCTGTATTGCCTTGCACATTATGATTTACCAGTGTAAAATGAGTTCAAGGAACAATGAAAGCATTTGAGAATAGAAATATTTTATAACCACACACTAGTTACTCTAGGCTGCAAGGAAGCAATAGTGGTGCCTCAGCACAGATGTTCAGTGCTATTTTAGACATCTCAGGGTATCACGCTTCACCTCCAGCTGCAGTTCCAGAGGGGAATGGGTCTCCTGTGGGTTGTCTGTCCTATCTATGAGCCCCAAGCTGGTGTCTCAGATGGCACTGCACACCTGTGCTTGAGCATCTAAATCTCACTGCAGATGACTATCCAAATCACAGAAGAACAGAAAATCAGACTCCCTACGACAGTGTCGGCGATGCTGTGCCTGTGGTGTGCCGAGTCAGGTGTCTGATGTCGGAGGTAGGGAAGGAGCACTATGCACACAGTTTTCCGCAGATGATCAGCAACGTTTTAGGACGTTATATAATGTTACAAATACAAATGAAAGCAATAACAGCAACAACAAGCCACTGATATGATTTCTGACAGAACCTTTGAAAAGGTTGCTCAGTCCAAAAATATCTCCAGTGACTCATTTACTACTGAGTCAAATTCAGCCTTTCTGACCTTCTCAACAGCAAGGTCCCACCTATTTTGCTAATGGTTTATTGCATCACAAACCACTGTCCCCTGCCGCTCCATCAACATTTCTTCTCAAAACACCTCTGCACCTTCTTCTGTGCTGCCTCTTACGAATGAAACACTGTCCACGAACTAATCTGTAAGGCCCCCATTATATCATTCAGTCATTTCCTGGGACTTAGCTATGCTGCAAGATTTTCAGAGAATCAGCTGCCCAGTTACAACTATCTACCTTCAGAAACAGCTGATGTTTGTTGTTTATTTACTGTTTATTTACATAACTTTATTTACAGGATGGCTCTCTGGGCTCACTTTCAGCTCTCCATTTGAGTTATCTTACTGCCAGTATCTTCCTACATTTCTATTGCATGCCCTACTTTTGCAGCATCAGGGGTGATATGCAAGCTGTTCAGGACAAAACTATATTAGATGTGCATTTGTACAGAGTGTGGCACAGTAAAGTCCTAGTCCCTTTTCTGTGAAAAAGTGGACAGTTAAGTACTATCACGCTACAAAAACAACAAAGATTAACACTGTGAGGGATCTATAATGATATAAAATTTCACTGATTTTCAGAAAACCAAACAATATTCTTATAATGACGTAGAATTAAATAATTTATTGTTGCTCTTACTGATCTTAAAAATAAAGGAGTTGAAAGTGGTGAGCTTTCTAGTGCAAAGACACTATCAATATTTTGGTCAGGTAAAAAAACAAGTTTTCAGCAGATATATAAAAGTTTGGATGCATACAGCACTGTGACAATGTGGAGATGACACTACTATTACTGCATAAAAGTTTATGAGATCAGGTAGTGGCTTCCAGGTTTCTGTATTAAATTTGATCTGAAGTGTATTTGCATCATAGGCTTCCCAAAAGTCTTTTTTTTTGAAAATAACATCCTGGTCAGAGGTACCTTTGTTATTAGAGCAATAACCATAATGCTGTAGAATTATGAAAGCTTGGAGAAGATTTGTGTTTTTATTGGCCAAATAAATTATAAAGCTAAAGAAAATGGAAGGGGAATTTTTTGGACTTTTCACCTTGATTTTGTCAACAGTGCCAAATTTTTGCTTGCCATCCCATCCGATTTGGAGCTGTTCTCCTCACAGATTGGGTAAATATAATCTATGGCACACTATTGAAATCATTGCTGTTAGGGGCATGCTCCCTGCTATTCCTGTATTTTAAACAGAGGTCAGTTAGCTCATAGCAATTATCAAATTATTGATTTACTGGGTTAAAGCTGTTTTTACAATTGCTTTAGAGGTTTAACAGCGTTGTATTTCTTCCACATCTGTACTTGACATTATCCCCTCACACACTGAATGAAGTCGTACTGTGTGAAAACAAAAGTAGTGTCAAGACTGTAGCAAACCAAAATTAGCATTGCTTAAGCAAATACAAATAATGCCAAAGGGGTAATCTCCTGTGGTCTGGTCTCTGTCACGTAATTTAGTAAAAGGTGGCTGATAAAGTTAGCCTTTTAGCATCATTCCAAACACTAGATGAAGTGCCAATGGTAAAATAAGATTATGCAACCAGTCCCCAGGTGTTGACTGAGCAAAGAACACTTTCCGCCACTGTGATTCTGTGGCGTTTACTCTCTTTAATGAACTGGCACAGTGCAACAAACACAGTGAAGAATTTAAAGCAATTTGCTGGAAAAGGCCAGTAGGAAGAGCTCCTGATGGCAATGAAAAAGGTCTGTGAGATCAGAAGAGAGAACATTGCATGGGGAGTTACAAATTTCTGATTTCTAAACCTGGCTGTGACTGTGATGGCCAAAGTCAGTCAAGGAAGTCTCAGGTTGACTTCTGCTTACAGCAACGCTTCACGCTAATTAGGGCTCTGAAGACAGAAGCACTAACACTGTCACAAAAACTCCCCATTACAGGAAGCACAAAAAATAGGAAAGAAAACAAAATTCCACCAAAACCAAATACTGTGCACCCAGCTGTGCAACAAAAAGATGGGAGAAAGGAAAACCGACATACCACAGAAGTTAGTCACGGATTAGTGTACACATGCAGGGACTGCAGTAATGAAGCAGTAATAGCAGCTGACAATAAACAGCAAACAAATAAAACAAGGAATCAGCTACTCTGTGCTAAAGGCAAACGAACTAAGTGTATTCCGGGGCATCACTATTTGCAGTAATAGTAGGATACTTGGTGGGTACAAGTCACCCAGTTTTCATACCTATTCCCTTAGTAAAGGATGTGATTGCTTCAGAGAGCTACATCCAGACAGCAGACAATGTTTCTTGGCTCCTTCTGGGCAAAAGGTCTATTTGAGTTCTCCCCCCTCCAAAAACATCTAGTGTAATGCTGGTCAGGAGCCTCAGCTCCTTAGCAGACAGAGCTGCATCTGAGACCCAAGCACACACTGACTCAACACGAAAACTCACTGTTGCTCTAGAGCTCAAGAGCTTCTGTTTCACACAGGGAATGTGTTACGGTAGTTACAGCAGGGATGAGCCACAGGTAATACAGCTGTGATTGCTGTCATCACATTTCCTCCCTTGCAAAGTAACATATCCTCCAGATACTGCTAACGGTGCAGGCCAGCTGCTCAATCTTACACCCTGGAGGGTGGATTTTCCTGAGGACGGCATAAGTCCCATTTTATTAAAAATAGACATTATATTGTACCTCCTTTAATTATTTTTTTCCTCCAAACTGTAAAAAGGGAGTTACCCAATCTCCAGGTAAACTGCTAGCTAGAATAGGTCTGAATTTTTGCAGCTACTTGATGTGGGAAGTCACTGGCTG